>NC_085141.1:340822559-341450059 GCF_024139115.2 Armigeres subalbatus
CTAGAAGTTTTTTGAGCTCTTGAAGGGAGGCTTTGGAGCTCTTTGAAAGGAGGCTTTGAGCTCTTGAAAGGAGGCTCTCTTGAGGCTTTTCTTGAAAGGAGGCTTGGAGCCTCTTGAAAGGAGGCTTCTGAGCTCTTTGAAAGGAGGCTTCCTGAGTCTCTTGAAAGGAGGCTCTGGAGCTTTTCTTGAAAGGAGGCTTCCTGAGCTCTTGAAAGGAGGCTCTGAGCTCTTGAAAGGAGGCTTCCTGAGCCCTTGAAAGGAGGCCTGAGCCTTGAAAGGAGGCTCTGAGCCTCTTGAAAGGAGGATTTGAGCTCTTGAAAGGGAGCTCTGAGCCTTTGAAAGGAGGCCTGAGCTCTTGAAAGGAGGCTTCCGAGCCTCTTGAAAGGAGGCTCTGAGCTCTTGAAAGGAGGCTTGAGCCTCTTGAAAGGGAGGCCTGGAGCCTCTTTGAAAGGAGGCTGAGCCTCTTGAAAGGAGGGCTCTGAGCTCTCTTGAAAGGAGGCTTCTGAGCCTTGAAAGGGAGGCTTCCGAGCCTTCTTGAAAGGAGGCTTGAGCTTCTTGAAAGGAGGCTTCATCTTTGAAAGGAGGCTCTGAGCTCTTGAAAGGAGGCTCTGAGCTTTCTGAAAGGAGGCTTCTGAGCCTTTTGAAAGGAGGCTCTGAGCCTCTTGAAAGGAGGCTCTGAGCTCTTGAAAGGAGGCTTCGAGCTCTTGAAAGGAGGCTCTGCTTCTTGAAAGGAGGCTCTGAGCCTCTTGAAAGGAGGCTCTGAGTTTCTGAAAGGAGGCTTGAGCCTTGAAAGAGTGCTTCCTGAGTCTTGAAAGAGGCTTCTGAGCCTCAAGGAGGCCTTGCTTTGAAAGGAGGCTTCCTGGAGCTCTCTGGAGCAGGCTCAGCCTCTTGAAAGGAGGCTTCTGAGCTCTTGAAAGGAGGCTTCCGAGCCTTCTTTGAAAGGAGGCTTCTGAGCTCTTGAAAGAGGCTCTGGGCCTCTTGAAAGGAGGCTTCTGAGCTTCTTTGAAAGGGGAGGCTTCCTGAGCTCTTGAAAGGAGGCTGCGAGGCTCTTGGAAAGGAGGCTTCGAGCTCTTTGAAAGGAGGCTCTGAGCTCTTGAAAGGAGGCTTGAGCTTCTTTTTGAAAGGAGGCTTGAGCCTTTGAAAGGAGGCCTGAGCCTCTTGAAAGGAGGCTTCGAGCTCTCTTGAAAGGGGAGGCTCCTGAGGAGGCTTAGCCTTGAAAGGAGGCTCTGAGCTCTTGAAAGGAGGCTTAGCCTCTTGAAAGGAGGCTTTTTGAGTTTTTGAAAGAGGCTTCTGAGCTCTTGAAGGAGGCTTCCTTTCTTGAAAGGAGAGCTTCGGAGCCTCTTGGAAGGAGGCTTCTGAGCTCTCTGAAAGGAGGCTCTGAGCCTTCTGAAAGGAGGCTCTGAGCCTTGAAAGGAGGCTTCCTGAGCTCTCTTGAAAGGAGGCCTGAGCTCTTGAAAGGAGGCTTCAGCTCTTGAAAGGAGGCTCTTGAGCCTCTTGAAAGGAGGCTCTGAGCCTCTTGAAAGGAGGCTTCCGAGCCTTCAGGAGGCTTCTGAGCCTCTGAAAGGAGGCCTTGAGCCTCTGAAAGGAGGCTTCTGAGCCTCTTGAAAGGAGGCCTGAGCCCTTGAAAGGAGGCTCTGAGCTCTTGAAAGGAGGCTTCTGAGCTCTTGAAAGGAGGCTCGAGCTCTTGAAAGGAGGCTTCTGAGCTCTTGAAAGGAGGCTTCAGCCTCTTGAAAGGAGGCTTCGAGCTCTTTGAAAGGAGGCTTCTGAGCTCTTTGGAAGGAGGCTTCCTGAGCCTCTTGAAAGGAGGCTCTGAGCTCTTGAAAGGAGGCTTCTGAGCTCTTGAAAGGAGGCTCTGAGCCTCTTGAAAGGAGGCGCTTGAGCTTCTTGGAAAGGAGGCTTCCGAGCCTTGAAAGGAGGCTCTGAGCTCTTGAAAGGAGGCTTCCTTGAGCTCTTTGAAAGGAGGCTTGAGCCCTTGAAAGGAGGCTTGAGCTCTCTTGAAAGGAGGCTTTGAGCTCTTGAGAGGAGGCTTCTGAGCTCTTGAAAGGAGGCTCTGAGCTCTTGAAAGGAGGCTCTGAGCTCTTGAAAGGAGGCTGAGCTCTTGAAAGGAGGCTTCGAGCCTCTTGAAAGGAAGGCTGGGCCTTTGGCTTCTTTTGAAAGGAGGCTTCTGAGCCTCTTGAAAGGAGGCTTCTGAGCTCTTGAAAGGAGGCTTCTGAGCCTCTTGAAAGGAGGCTTGAGCCTCTCTGAAAGGAGGCTCTGAGCCTCTTGAAAGGAGGCTTCGAGCTCTTGAAAGGAGGCTTCCGAGCCTCTTGAAAGGAGGCCTGAGCCTCTCTTGAAAGGAGGCTTCCGACTCTCTTTGAAAGAGAGGCTTTGAGCTTCTTGAAAGGAGGCTTCTCTGGAAAGGAGGCCTGAGCCTCTTGAAAGGAGGCTTGAGCTCTTGAAAGGAGGCTTCTGAGCTCTGAAAGGAGGCTTGAGCCTTGAAAGGGAGGCTTCTGAGCTCTGAAAGGAGGCTTCTGAGCCTCTTGAAAGGAGGCTTGAGCCTCTTGAAAGGAGCTTGAGCTTTGAAAGGAGGCTTCTGAGCCTCTGAAAGGAGGCTTGAGCCTCTTGAAAGGAGGCTCTGAGCCTTCCTTGAAAGGGAGGCCTGAGCCTCTTGAAAGGAGGCTTGAGCTCTTGAAAGGAGGCCTGAGCTCTTGAAAGGAGGCTTCTGAGCTCTGAAAGGAGGCTCTGAGCTCTGAAAGGAGGCTTCTGAGCTCTTGAAAGGGAGGCTCTGAGCTTCTGAAAGGAGGCTCTGAGCCTCTTGAAAGGAGGCCTGAGCCTCTTGAAAGGAGGCTTCCTGAGCTCTCTCTTGAAAGGAGGCTTCGAGCCTCTTGAAAGGAGGCTCTGAGCCTTTGAAAGGAGGCTCTGAGCTCTTTGAAAGGAGGCTTCTGAGCCTTCTTGAAAGAGGCTCTGGAGCTCTTGAAAGGAGGCCTGAGCCTCTTGGAAAGGAGACTTCGAGCCTGTTGAAAGGAGGCTTGAGCTCTCTTGAAAGGGAGGCTTCCTGAGCCTCTTGAAAGGAGGCTCTGAGCCTTGAAAGGAGGCGCTAGCCTCTTGAAAGGAGGCCTGAGCCTCTTGAAAGGAGGCTTGATCCTCTTGAAAGGAAGCTTCGAGCCTCTTGAAAGGAGCCTTTGAAAATAACCTTCCGAGTTTAAAGGCTTGAACCTCTTGACAGGGTCTTTCCGAACTCTTATAACGAGGCATCCGGCCATCTTGCAGGAGACTAGGTGCCTCAAAAAAATCTCTACAAATTTTCGATGGCGCCCTCTTATTCGGTTCTATTTGATGTCTGATGCTCTGGACAAAATTTCAGCCAAATCGGTCAATGTTTGGGCGGTGCTAAACTTGTAGGAGTTTATATGGAAAATGTATGCAAAACATCAAAACAGTGATTTGCAGTTGAAACAATTTACAATCTAGAATCATGATACTTTTCAGTTCTTGTAGAATTAAATACAGATTACGTTGAAAACCGCGAAAAGATTCGAGTTTTTAGACAAAGATATATAGCATTTTACTGGAGTGTGTAGGGGTGAATTTATTTCTTTTCAAATGTAAAAGAAACGAAATTATGAACATAGCCGAGCAAACTCTAATCTTCTCGCGATTTTCTGCATAACATTCTGTATTAAATTCTTTAAGATCTGATGAGTATCATGATTCTGATCGTAAATTCGTCCAACTGAATTCACTGTTTTTGATGTTTTGCATACATTTTGCATATAAACTTCAACGAGTTTAGCACCGCCCAAACGTTGACCGATTTGGCTGAAATTTTGTCCAGAGCATCAGGGCATCAAACAGAACCGAGCAAGAGGGCGGCCCATCAAAATAAATGAAAAATGTTTTTCCCATACTAATTTGAGCCACCCTAACATAGGCCTCTTGAAAGGAAGTTTTCGAACTTTTCGAAAGAAGACTTCTGAACATCTTAATTTTTCACAACTTGTGCTCATCATATTTTTTCAAATAGTACAAACCATTATTTGACACTCTTACTCATCCTTGTGAAAACGATGACACTAATCTTACAGATTGAGGAACGTCCCACCCAAACCAACGTTCTGATACGATGTGCAGCCTCCACTGAAAAAGCGTTGAACTGAATCTGTGGACTTTTCGATACGGTCAAATTCCTTCCTGTGACACCTAGGCCAACTCCTTGGCTAGAAACGGATGAACGTGGTCCCTGAATTCCGTACGCAGTAGCTCTGCCACCACCTACGGAAATTGTAAACTATTTATCGTACCTGAATAGTAAATGAAGTCTTCGCCGGATACCGGACTTCGCGAGGATACTCCGAAAAATGCTCATATTCATGGGAATTTCCCAAAGTAATTCCAATAAATTTCTCTAGGTAATTTTAAAGAAATTTCTGTGAAAATTGCAAAGAATTTCCCGATGAAGTTTTGAAGAATTTCCGTGGGAATTCTGAAACATTTTGCGTCCAAATTTCTTATGGAAACTCTAAAGAATCATTTGCTGAGAATTCCGAAAAGATTCTTGTTGCTATGCTATGCTGATTTACAGCGCGCATCGACCAATATTTGAGATCTACTCCTTTGAAACGAAAAATAAGCCACCTTTGATTTTTAATGCGCTTTCCTTCAATATTAATACTGAAATCAACAAGGCATAATTTAAAAAAATGAGGTGAGGTTTTATTGTAGTTAAAACACCTAACGATTATTCTGATAAACACTGCTTAAGCTTATACATTCCTAAATCGCAATTAAATTGTGATAAAACCGCACACATTCTTATAAAGTCGAAAAAGAAACGGTCTGATAAATTACTGTTTTGATAACAAAAATAAACAATATTTTCGCTACGTCATACCGGGGAAACAACACCATTGTTATTACGACAAACCGCCAACCTGATCGTGGTGGTTTGCCAGATAATCTCTAAGCTAGTGCTCGTCCAGAGGTGGTTCTGTCACACGGCGGTGGCTTAGTGAACTGATTGAGATAGTAAAATGTTAATATTTAATTAATACAATTAGCCAATGCAGTCGGATTGTAAATATTCTAGAGCAGACGTTGTAATCTCAATAATACAAGTCAACAATCACAGTTTTGGTTTACAATCTGCGATCCGATTGCATCTTGCATTTATTTTCTTGATTTTGGTCCTCAATTATTGCGTCCCTACTGGATTGAAACGAATTAGATCTGTAACAACTAAAATCCTTTTTGTCGCAATTGCATCCCGAGGGGCATCCGTTATAATGCACAGTTGTGATATCAGCAAACGAAAACTGAACTCTAATTTCGCGAATACTGACTTACTAAACCAAGCATAGTGTTAATAAGAATTACGAGTCAAGGCCACCATCCTGGTGATCTTATGTCATGTGACCGGCAAGAAGATCATTTAAGCCAAATAGTCGAAATAGTTTCCAAACCAACCAGAGCTGGAAATTAAAATGCTTCGGAAATTCAAACATTGCATGGACTTACACAGATGAGAGAGGAATTCCAACGTCAGTACCAGTATTATATCTGTTCATTTTCCAGATGTGTTATCGCTAAAGACTAATGAGTTCTATAAATTATGTATGAAATCGTTCCGCGTGAAAAAGTAACTTCTGATAGACAACGTAGATCATTGAGGTCGCGCATATTTAATCGTCACGTTCAACGCAAAAGAAGCCAAAATCCACTGTTGGTCAGAGTTCGACAGAAAAGAATTCTGTCGGTCATTGCCGTCACTGCCCCTGCCGTTGTCGTACTGTTGCGTTTTTTCATTAACGAATTATTTATCTACCAGCACATTCACCGCGGTGACCGATAATCTACAAATAGGCAAGTCCCATCCAACCCAACCACCAACCGACATTCATTAATCCACTGACCATTCGATATCGGCCCGATGTACAGCTCATTAATTCTCAGCTCTGTATTCGCCGAGAAGACATTGAAACCCCAAGCAGTTGATCGAATCGGCGCCTTAGGTGCAGGATCACGAAAGTGCAATGTGCAAAGACAAATTTGCACTGCACTCTCCAGAATCACGTCGACTAAGAGCACAGCAAATCTAAGGTAGCCAACGGAACGCACTTATAATCGAAACACACCTCCGGGTATCGCACTTAGTCTTCTAAGAGTAAATCAGTTTCTTTAATGAGGAACTTTGAAAATCACCTGCGACTGCTCTCAACAACAATATCACTGATGGGAATTCTGGGAGCGGGAGAGTTCAGCGCGTCCTGCTTCTATCGTCGACGAGACCGCACTGCCTTCAAGGTTTGACTGTCCGTCCGAAGACAGCAAGAACTCCTGGTCCAACTGATTAACGAACCGACTTGAGGCGGTCTATTGACGACGGTGACGGTCGATGGCGCTTGGAGCAACCCTAGCGCACTGCTGGCTGATAATGAAGCTTCTGGATGGTGAGATCTGTCTCTCGCACTCTGCTGCTTCCTGCAGGTGGAGCTGCGGCGCGTTTTAAGCCGTTGCCATTCGTGAGCTTATCGAGCGAGAACCTACCAAAGTGCTCGATTGCGCGCGCTCTGTCCGTTCACGGTGTTACAATCACGGTTATTGTTTGATTGGATGAAGTTCGAATATTCTTTTATTTTTAGTATCTGGAGCAGAAGTACATTTCACAGTTTTTTCTTTGATCCAGGTAAGTATATGAGTGCGGATAGGCTTTGACGATATTGCATGGAATGAAGGCCTTTGATATTCAAGCATTTTTTAATGTGAACAAAACTATACAAACCTTTTGACAGTGATATTTAATCTCATCCTCCCTCTTTTCGGAAGCCAAATTAATTTAGTTGAGTGGGTGATTCAAAATGTTATTGTAAACATAACAAATATATTCCTTTAAAAAAATGTCTAGATCAATTTTGAATAAAAAGTATGCAAAGTGTTAATGAGTTTTTAATTGAAATCGGACAGGGTGTGATAAAAGTAAAAAGTATTCGGTAAGATCCGAATACTATTTACTAGTAGGCGCGAAATGCGTCAGAAGTAGGCACCGTTCGAAATTTCATTGACCGGATTTGTGTACATGTGCTCATTTTGATGTAGTTGCTTCAGTCTTTTTTGAAGCGGATGGTAGTTTAATTGAACAGAAATATTTATATCTTAACACAATTATGTTTTTATGTTTCTGCGACCAGGATACTAGTCAAACAAATGCAGAACAAATTTATTATTTTAAGCTAGCAACTGAATTAGAAGCGGCATTGATTTAGCTTAAAAATCGAGAAAATGTTCCCGGGGGTCCAACTTCAATATTTCGATGGTTTGCTGAACAAATGGTCATAGATGTGATAACGCAACAAAAAATATGTTTATAGAATTCATAATCAAAATTAAGAAATATGTAGGAAATATGTAAATGAAATAAAAACTGACTAAGTTGGAATTACTTTTCAAAATTTGCTGAGGGGGGGCACAAGTACATCTGGAGGGGGCCAGGCCCCCCTCGGCCCCCCCTTATTTACGCCAATGCTGAGGGCAAGAAGACAAAAATATAAGAGACCTTTTGGATCGATTTTGCTATACGACCTCCAGATTGCCGATGAGAGCGATGACCCAGTCTCACCCCCCAGACACATAGTCATCCCCGATGGCGGAAGTTGAAAACTTGTTGTTTCCGATGTATCGCAAATTGAAAGTGATATTGAAATTCGAGTTTTGGACACATGGCTTCGTAAGAATAGCATCGAGATAATTTGACTAAGTGTTTCGCTATCCATCCCGCAAAGGTGAAAATTCATGGTCAACAAGCTTGGTGAATACTACACGTTCGCTAATCTATCGAAAAAAGGAAGAAAATCTAAATGAAGTGACCAGAAAGTAATCAATTTTATAAAACGATGCTTTTTAAGCCGAAAAAAGGCGTGGATGAATGTTGGAATAGTACAATATTTATTCAGTATATTTTTGTTTCATTAAACTAAACAAACAGAATTTACATATATTGCTAGTGCTAGGCAATTTTTAATAAATTTTTAAAATAAATCCAATTTTATTCGAAAAAGATAATGTGGATAACTTATTATATATTATCGATACAGTCCTTACGGTACACAAACTCTTCTACACCATCAAATTTTTCACCATCTAGCACCTCTTCACTACCACCAGCACGTTGATTACCAGCGACCACGTACACCCAGGTTTTTTTTATGCGGTTGGAATTCATTAATTTCCCGGTTAACCTGAACTTTTACAGCTTTTCAAATACCCCCTGAATTTTCTTTGATTTTTTGTGAATTTTTTGGTGGGGTTAACTCATTACTTCATTGACGCTGAAGGTCTTAAACGACCAAAACCAAACCGTGTAAAAAAAAACCTGGGTGTACTTCGTTTTGCTGGTATTGATCGTGAGTCCAATCCACGCTGTCTCCCTCCCACGATTTATCCCGATATCGTTCGCAAAGACTAGCGAGGACCATATGCGATCTTGTGATAATGGTACCGCTTCTTTGCACACCAGTTCGCCTGAACGCTTCCTCGAGCGCTATATAGAACAGTAAATTTGAGAGTGCCTCGTCCTGTTTAAATCCATCTAAGGTTACAAATGATATCGAAATTTCATCCGCAACCCTTAAACTTGATTTCGATTCGTCGAACGTAACACGAATCAGCCGTATCAGTTTTGCCGGAAACTGAAGGAATTTATCAAGGATTTGTCTCAGGATAAACATTTGATCCGTCGTTAATCAGTCCTCACGAAAACCTGTCTAGTATTCGCCGAAGTACTCCTCGAGCGGTCTCAATCTGTTGAACAGAATATGAGATACAATGTTTTACGCTGAATCAAGGAGGGTTATTCCTCGGTAATTGGCACTCTCAGTTTTCCACATACAGCATAATAAATTACTGAAAAAGTTTGAAGACAAAGGAGTATTCCATTTTCACCCTATCATAATGAAATGAGTGGAAGACAAATGAGCTTGTTTCTCATGTCTGAGAAAGATTCCTGTGAGGCAGCAATTTCCTGTGAAAAAGCAATTTTTAATTTATTTGAAAGCATCAAAGTAAGCTTGATATGAACAACAATGGAAAGCTACCGCAAAATCAATCGAAGCAATCGTGGTACATCGCCAGGTGTTATGTGGTCAACCATCACGGACTGGAGTGACAGCTTTCCAGAAGACTTTCAATTGCCTAGCAGCATGATAATCTCCACAATTACTATCAGCACCCGAAAAGGTTTCTCATCAAAATCCGAGAGGAATTCCTTTCAGAATCCGAGAAAAATTCTCATTCAGAATCGTCGAAGTATTCCAACCGGAATCCAGAAGAATTCACACTGGATTCCTTTTGGTATCGTTGAGGTACACCCGATTCTGTTTTTACACGGATTTTTTTTACACGGCCGTGTAGAAAAAATCCCATACAAAATTTTTGCAAAGTTGCTCCATTTTGCATGATTCGTCGAGAACTCATAAAACTTTTTTTACACGGATTTTCAAATTTTGAACTGAAAACTTTTTTTACACGGAACGCATCCCCCGTGTAAAAAAAGAATCGGGTGTATACCTCTGGGAATCTGTGGGGGATGTCCTTCATAATTCATAGATGATTTGCTTCAGAATCTCTCGGTAATTTGCTTCGGAATTTCTCCGGAGTCCTTCGGAGATTTGTTTCGGAATCGTTTGGTGGGTTCAATCAAAGGTAATTGCCTATTTCCGGGGATTAAACCACCCGGCTTGGACGTTAATTTACAATGTTATGAAAACTCATATGTGAATATGTAGGGTATCTGTTCCTATATCAATAACAATAAACCAATGCGCATATGAAATGCATTGATTTCTCACCCAATAATCAAGAAACATGAGAATAATTATGCTCGGCTCATGTAATTTTTAATTGAGAACAATTTGGTAACTTCAAAAATGAAATTTTCATCACATTATAGAAGTATTTAGCTAAAAAACATCATCACCGCCATGAACCTATTTCAATAACATTCAAAAACAGTTAATCCTATGCCTGTACCTATATCAATAATACTGCTTCCAGCATAAAATACGCACACTATTACTTGTGTGTATACGTAACGACATGATTGCAGTGATGCCGAATTCTTCAATGTTCTGTATTTGAGTTGAAATATAATTACAGAATTGCTGTTCTTGTTGCAGTTTTCCAGTTTAGCAGTTCAATTTTGTGTTTGTCATAATTTATCTTTTCGATATAATTTATTTTACAAACATAAGAGTTGAATTTCACAGTGAAAGTTCATTCAAGCGCTTTGAAATAAAAATCTAGGTCGGCAACCCTTGAGAGTACTGCAAGCCATGTAAACAGTTTGGAATACGGACAAGGATAATTTAGGCGTTGTTCGAAATAAACCTATATCAAACTATAGGAAATCGCGTTGGTTTTTAAAATATAATTATATTCATAGTGAAAATGTGATGTGCTTTATGTGCTGTGAAGTGAATTTTGAAGAGATAGAATTGTTTTAGCTTGAAATTGAGTGGAAAACAGCGGCGTGAAAACAGATGAATCTGCTAGTAGCAATCGAGCAGTGCATCAAACCATCAGTTCAGAGGTAGGAAAATGAAAATAAAAGTGCTTAATAATTTTATCTTTTAATAATTTGATTCTTGTGAATTAAAACATTACTTAAACAAAATCTTGAATAATATTCCAAACATTCAAGAATGTGTTCCATCCATTATTGTGTACATACGATGTGAGAAATTGTAAATAAATTGATTTTTAATTTGGTTTATCGACGGTTGGGATTAATATACGGGCTGTTATTAATATGGGAACAGATACCCTACGTTATGTGGAAGATATTGATTTGGAAAATGTATTGGAGGTAACCACTTTCCCTTCGATGGGACTCGAACCCATGACCCAACAGTACGCTAGACTGGTGCTTTAACCAACTAAGCTACGAAGGACCTCCGTCGGCCTTCGTAACCTAGCAGCTACTGGACGAGCTCGAGATTCTCAAATTGGACGCATAGTCAAATCACTCGCAATCCATTTCTCAAGCCAATACTTCCACATGTGTATTGTACACATCCACATTAGAGGAGCGTGAGTATTTAGAATGTCTGGCGGCTATACACATTCTTCATCAGCAACGGTACTGACCAAGTGAGGTTGTGTAAGCTATTTGCCAGTCGGTCGTCAAGCTCAGACCCGACCGCATTGCGTAGGCAAGAGCACGCAACTCAAGTTCAGTTCAATCAAAGGTCAAAGGTCGATCGTTTGGTGATTTTCTTCTGAATTCTTTAACGATTTGTTTCAGAATATTTCGACGATTTGCTTTAGAATCCCTTAAATATTTGATTCAGAGTCCCTCGACGAACGCAATCGCTCTGACGATTTGCTTCGAAATCCCTCGACGAATTGCTTTGGAATCATTTGACGATTCGTTTCGGAATACATCGACGGTTTGCTTCATAATTCCACAAAAATTCAGCTTGGACTCCCTAGACGATTTACTTCGAAATCCCTCGAATTGCTTCGAAATCATTCGACGATTTGCTTCGAATCCTTCGATGATTTGCTTCGGAATCCCTCAAGATATGTTTCAACATCCCTAGAAGATTCCCTTCGGAATCGCTGGAAGATTCTTTACGGAATCCCTAGAGGATTAATTCGAGTCCCTAATCCTTCGACGGGTGTTTGGTATTTGGTATCTGGAATATCTGGAATATTCCCTTTAGGGTCCCTCCTTAGCCGTGCGGTAAGATGCACGGCTACAAAGCAAGACCATGCTGAGGGTGGCTGGGTTCGATTCCCGGTGCCGGTCTAGACAATTTTCGGATTGGAAATTGTCCCGACTTCCCTGGGCATAAAAGTATCATCATGTTAGCCTCATGGTATACGAATGCAGAAATGGTAACTTGGCTGAGAAACCTCGCAGTTAATAACTGTGGGAGTACTTAAGAAACACTAAGCTGTGAGGCGGAAATGTCCCAGTGGGGGATTTAATGCCAATGAAGAAGAAGAAAAAGGAATATTCCCTTCGGACTGCTTGGAATCCCTGTCGCAAACTCTGATGGATTGCCTCAGAATTCCTGGAGAGTCCCTTCGGTATGCTTGGAGGATTCCCGTTGAAATCTCTGACGATTCCTCTTCGGAATTCTTGGAACATTCCCGTCTGAGCCACTAAAGGATTCTCGAAGAAATCTTTGGAAGATTCCCGTCGGAATCACTGGAGGAGTGTTGAATTTCTTTTTTTATTTGAGATAGATAGAATATTTATGAAATATGCAAATATAACCACTGCCTACCATTGGAAACCTGAAGGCGATCCGACACATACTGTCCTTTGAGTGTGCGGGACAAAGTTGAGCGCTACTACACTTAGACGCAACAGCCATACGCTATCAATTTGAGTCATTGTAGCAATCATCGGCTGGTAAACAAATACAATTCGTTCCTGTGGGCTACAAAAGCACATGCTTGAGAAAAGAGAATATGGATGAGTGTGATTGATCCGCTATTGCCTTAGGTGGTTGATTACCACTAGGATAGCTTAATGAGGTGGTAAAATGGCTGAGTTGGCCGGATGTACTTCGAATAAGCATTTTTCACTTCGGCTCTGGGTCCAGAAATCTCTCATCAGTTTCATCTCACAACTGAATCATTTGTTTGAGAAACAGCATAAATCCATTTTACACAATTTCGAGAAAACAACAAAAAACTGTTTTTGAACAAATTGGCACCAAACCTTTCGATTTCTTCGATACAGGTCAATAGTTTTTGGCAAAACTCAACAACCTGGTGCACTTCAAGTGCAAAAACTGTAAGCAGTACTCCATGATTGCTCTTTAAAGTGCGTGGACATATATAGTTTCTCAAACAAACGAAGAAAAAATCATATATTCCTGAACAAAACATTTTTTTTGTATTTTTTGCCAGAATACGTATTTTTGGAAGAGGATTCATAATATAGAAAAATCTCATTTTGGCCAAAAATGTTACATATGCAGTTTCTCAAACAAACGATTCAATTATCTTTCCGTTTAGCAGGTGAGGAATCCGAATTTTGATCATTCCTCCATGTTCTGTTGTATGTGCTGTTCCAGGTAGTACGTTAGTTTAGTTACCAGATAAAGATTGTCGCTGTCGTCGCTGTCCGGAACATCTTTAGCTGGCGAGGATAGCAGATCTAAATGCCAACGAAGGAAAAATACATACGATTTGACAGTTAGGTACCACACACACAGATAAAAAATATGTTGTGATTTTAAATTTATTTTCATGAACATATTTGGAGTATGCAAATAAACGTAACAATAATAATAATAATCTCACTATTCTTTCAAATCGAAATAAATTTAAACTGTGCTTGCTTGTAAAGTTCAGTCAAATTTAATTGAGTATTTAATGTTAAATCGTTTGATGAGATAAGCTGCAATTTTACACGTCGTTGAATTTTAAAAATTATTTGCTTTGCATGTTTCGGACAGCAGAACAAAGGGAACCGAAGCGACAATCTTTATCTGGTAACTAAAATATCTTATGTAACGGTACAAGCGAAAAAATCTGAGTAACCGGTACTCAGCTCTTTTCGCTTCAGAACTTTGTTAGAGTATTAAAAAATGTTAAAAATACAGTTTCCCCCAACGTATACCATTTGCCGGCTGTGCCGACTATGCTTCGCCAAGATAAATTTTACCATTCTTACCTTATATTTGCTGCATTCAACGAAAAATTACATTTTCTGCGACAGAAAAATCCGGGAAAAAACCCAGGGACTGAGTTGTTTCAGGTTAGCATGTACAACGTGACCAGTGACCACCCATAAATTCAAAACGACTGTTGAACCTATGGTCGATGGAAATTTCTTCAGCGTTACGTCTGTTTGTCTGTGATTGAATTTCCAAAAAAAAGCCTTTCTCTACTATGTGTCACATTAAAAAACTTTTATAATCTGACGAATAGACGGCGCGATAAAACAAAGCTCATTTCAGCTGCAAAGCTTTTTATGGCTTCATCTGTACGAAACGCGCAGACTCAGACAAACATCTACCATCTGCCTTCGTTGTTCGAGATAGTGTGTAAAGGGGAAAAGATGCTGTAAATCAATCTTGTTCAGTCAAAGATTGGTTAACAGAGAAATACATTTTCTAAGACTTCCATGCTCCCTGTAATCACACAAAGAGGAATGTCAGTTCGGGAAACTGACATTTAATTGGTGCAACTCAGTTAGAACTTCGTTCTGAATGAGCGGGAAATCATAATACTATGTATAACTATTTTCAGTTGCAATCATAGAAAACGGCATCAATAATCGAATTTTTAGAAAAGGTAGAAAGGTACTTAAACACATCGGGAAAAGCTTCACGCCCCATTTTACTCTATCGGTTTCAATAATTTTTTTTTGACAAATTGATAAAACTTCTATTGTGCTTCAAAACGTATATCACATTTCACAAATATTTGCCATGAGTGTTAATTCTATCTTAGATTACCTTGGAAGTACGATACCAATTTCACGTGCAAATGTTGTTTCAGTACTCTAGCATTGAATAAAGTTTTTCTCCATTATATGACTCTTCCCTAGGTACCGGCCACAGTACGCGGGATGTGGTGTCAATCGTGTTGGCGGAGTTCTGCGGCACCGCATTGCTAATGTTCTTGGGCTGCATGTGCACTGTAACTGGCTTCGGAAATGAACCCAACAACGTGTCCAGTGGTCTAGGGTTCGGCCTCACAGTGATGATGGTCATCATCATATTCGGACACGTGTCCGGTGCGCACATCAACCCTAGCGTGTCGATCGCCGCGCTCGTGTATGGGCTGTTGAATGTCCCGGTAAGCTTTAGATGTGAATTGTTTCCTTTAATTATTCTATTAATTTTGATTTCGAATCACTCAGATGTTGATCCTCTACCTGATCGCGCAATTCCTGGGAGGTCTTTGCGGTTATGGCATTCTGATGGCCGTCACCCCAATGCAGTACTTCGTCAACGCATTAGACACCGGGAATGGAGCATGCACCACCGCCCCACATGACGACATGGCCTTACTGCAGACATTCGGGTTGGAGTTTTTCATCACTGGTATCTTGGTGTGGACGTGCTGTGGTTTGTGGGATCCTCGGAATCGAAAAATGGAAGAAGCCAATCCGCTTAAGTTCGCGCTGATCATTACCGGAATATCGATTGCTGGGGGACCTTACACGGGGGCAAGTATGAACCCGGCCAGAACCCTGCCTCCGGCAGTGTGGAACGGAAGCTACAAAGCCCTATGGGTAAGATTCGCTTTCAACTGTGAGTAACGATCAATGAGTTCAAACGTTAAATTTCCAGGTGTACTTCGTTGCTCCACCTTTGGCAGGATTGATAATGCCCCTCATTTATAAGTATGTCTTCCGGCGCGAGGTTCCACAAGATGAACAAACGATTGAACTGACAAAGGCTGCGAATGAGCCGAACGACATCGGTGAGAAGAATAGATTCTAACGACTAAAATGTTTTCAAGGGTTCAAAAGATAGAGTCCTTAATAGAGTCCTTTTTGGCAACTGAACAAGCTTCCATCGAAGAAAACTTTATTTTTGTGTTCTTATCTGCTTTTGAAATTCAAAACCAAACACAAAATAAGTGTTTAATCATAAGCTATATAATTAAACTATAATACAAGCTATTCAAACATGCCACCGAATATGGTTTCGTCAACTTTACAAGATAAATCTTAAAAATTGTGAAAATTTGTAAGCAGGTAAATAATGAAAAGAACTTTTTTTTCTGATAAATCAAGTACATTTGTCAAAGAACAATTAAATCTTACAGGGTGTATCATAAGTAATTATTTTAGTTTGTTGGATGTTTGCTAATATTAGGTTAGTTTGTTAAGTGCCGTGATATACTAGGATAAGCTAATCTTGATGATATTCTTGGGAAGAGATTACAATTTATGGCTTTTGAAGATTTCAACTGCTGATAAATATATTGCATGATTTATAATGCAGGGTTCTTAATAACTGTACAAATGAAAATAAGTATATTATAAAAAAAATAAACAAATTACGTGAAACTAAAATTTGTATCCTAGCGCATGAATGAAACGTACGCATCCTTTTGACATCACGTAATTTGTATACGATGCCAAAACAATGTTTAGGTTTTTATAGGAGGAAAGAAACAACACCTTGATCCTTGGTTGGTACCATTAAAATTTTTCTCTTAGCTCAGCGAAGAATCAGGTGGTAATCAGAGAATTCTCCCGGTTAAATCTAGAAATTCTGTGTTGTTTGGAAACATCACGAGGGAGAAATGTTTTGAATACCTAGTGTTTCCTTTCTAAAAGTTGTTCAGTATTGGTAATTTTGAGTAACGACACTTGTAGTTTGAATTTCTTTTCTGGACAAAACAATGTAATTTTGAAAGATATTTTTTAATGATTGATACCAGTTTCCAAATATACCAGTTGAATAGCCAAAAACCTTTTCACAACTGATCGAACTGTCAACTAATGAGCATGAGCCTTATGGACTGTACAATTCGTAGTTGTTACTCCGTGGTTGTTAAAAACCTACAAAATTTTACAGAGAACGGGGGTTCATTCTCAATGTATCCGTTTCGGAAGCTTATCTATTCTCAGTCAAGAACTGAACCTTACGGTCATATAAGAACGAAAGGATTGTTAATCCAACTGTCGTTGGTACTAGAGACCGACTATATCTCTGCATCTCCACGATTATCTTGGGATAGGGTATTGTGTTAGGTACGAAGGAAATTTTCTCTGGATTCCCTTAAAAAGCGATACGATCTATGAGATGCAAAATCGCAAACTGGGGTGTCAATCGAAAAAACATAAAACAAATAGAAGTCGAACCTAGCTTTCTACGAGGAGCCTATATTACATACATCAAGCGCAATTTTAGAACTACACTCTTATTTACCGCGATTCTTTTTATTATTATTCCAAGTCAAACCAAATTGGTAATTACATGCCAAATTTCAACTGGAATTATCATAAACGAAATCATGCAACTAACATCTCCTATATCACAGCACGCGTAGAGATGTCGCAAATTAATCGATTACTTTGATTAATCGATTAATCGTTGCGATAATCGATTAATTTTGAATCGATTACCTCCCAACGATTAATTGATTCAATAATCGACAAGAATCGGGAGTAATCGATTAGTTACTAATCGATTAATTGGGATTTTACGACAGCTATAAGATGTCGATTACCGTGCGGGATCGAAATCCGTACAGCACCGAAATCCGTCCACCTCATGAGATATCAATAAATTAAAGGAGGTTGAAGGTAATTATTGTGAGAATAATTAATCTTATCCTGTTCAGATACTTGATAGTAAGCTTTTAGGGCATAGAATTGGAAAGAAGGCTTTGAAATTAAAACAACAAAAATCAAAAACAAATCTCCACCCACCAGACGCGGAGTTTGTGCCGCCATTTTGTTTTCGGGTAGAGCATAATTGCACCAAAAGTAACTGTGTTTTAATTGCTAATTGCAAATTATTACAAAAGATAAACGGAATACAAATCAAAGGGATCGCTTCTCAAGGTGCGTATCGAACTATTTACAGTGGTATTTTAGTCAATCAGACTGTTTCAATTTAAATATTTAGTTCAGAAATAGCTGTACGGATTTTGATCCTTTGATTCCAAATCCGTCCACGGTGGACGGATTTCGAGTCAGGAGTAGTTGAGTTAATTCATTATTTTATCATGTTTTTCGTAGTTTTTATGAGTAAATGTGAAACACTTCAAAAGTAGAAGCCTTCGTGCGCCTGTGTCAATGACGAACGTTTTATTTAGATTCGATTCCTATTTTCTAATGACTTTTTCATATACTAAGGTGCTTAAGTGTACGGATTTCGATGCCTCACGGTACTTCGATTAATCGATTTATCGTTGTGATAATCGATTAATTTTGAATCGATTACCTCCCAACGAAGAATCGATTCAATAATCGTCAAGAATCGAGAATAATCGATTAGTTACTAATCGATTAATTGAGATTTTACGACATCTCTAAGCACGCGATGTGAGTTCTAAAAGTACTATGTACTAAAAAGCTCAGGAATTGAGGAATAGCTTGTTGCAGACCTTCTGGCGAAGCTAGTTTCATGCAAGTTACACGCAAGTGTAAAGGCCGGCGCACAATGTATTCGGTCCGGATTGCGGATGAGTTTTCAGTGTGTGCTAAATTTAATCCGGATTGTACTAAATCGCTGACCGCACGCAAAACCGCAGTGCAACGGATAACAGTTATCAGACTACACGGTTAGAAAAAAGTACCTAATATTAGGTACTTTTCATTCAAATCGGGGGTTCAGTGTGGGAACCCAAAATTAAGTAATTTTTTCTTGGAATTAAGTGAAATTCACTTAATATTACGCAAAATATACTTAATTTTAAATAGAAACTAACCAAAAGTCAGGTAAATTTCACTCAACTTTTGTAAACATGAGATTACTCAACGTTGGGCTCCCACACTTTAATGCCCTTGTTGAGTGGTTTTGCTCTTCATTTTATGACAACAAAGGGAAGAGGAAGGGAGATGCAAGAGAAAAAAAGTACCTAAAATTAGGTACTTTTTTCTAACCGTGTATGCAATTCTTCCATTTACTTCTGCTGAGCGCCGTAGTTTGCGGTTGGCCGGGTTCGCCCCCGCCAAGGGCACCAGCTTTTAGGGGGCGCCGAAATCAAGATTCACCAAATAAGAAATAGAACAATTGTATTAAGTAAGGGACCGAAAAATAAGAAATCGACTTTAAAGTAGACCTGTGCGCCGAAGTATTTGTGAACGGCGAACGGCGGCGGCGTAAGGCCATTTTTACACCGGCGGCGTCGGCGGCGTCACGCCGTAAGCAATGTTCGGCGGCGGCGGCGGCGTGAATCGGCGTGAATGATTTTAAGCTGAGAAAAAAAAAATCACGCAGTAAGGCCTATCATGCTTTTATTGTATTTTAGGTTTTTGTACAATTGCTAGCTACAGATAGACTGATAGGGTGAACATGCTAACAGCTAGGGTAAAACGACCTATTATGGAGGGGTTAAGCACCGTGAAAAAACAGAATTGATTACAAAAATTCTTCAAAAATTACCTGTTGGTTGATTTTTACATTGTAGTAGTTGAATAGGATGCTCGTTAACTATAGTTTCGTAAATATTACGTCAATTGTGCTATACTTATGTTGTTTTGTTTTTATCACAATAAAAACAAACTACCGCAATAATAGGACGCAGTTGCCTATCGTTGCGATATTTTTTGAAGGTCAGTCCTATTGTTGCGGTATTGCATGTAATTCTTATGGGGAGCGATACCGCAACAATAGGACCTTAGCACTATCGCAATAATAGGCTCAAAGGATTCTATTTAACTAAAAAGTTGATTTTTCATCATTTTGAACGGAATATTGTCAAACAAAAGCTGTTCTAGTCGTTAATCCGAAGAGTTTTAGCGTACCCACAATTGTTTTCAATGGTATTATATCCAGAACGGACTATTTTAACACTACCGCAACATTAGGGCATACCTCAACGATAGGACGTTTTACCCTATGTGGCTATAGCTTGTATCTCCACAGCAAAAGTTTACATAACATCTTCCATTGGGATATTGCCGCATCACAGCACATAAATTCAGTGGAAAGTACACACTTAACCAGGGTTTTGTTGTTCGGTAATTATTTTTACAGATCTAGCTCAGTAAATTTTGATTTTACTGAGATATCAGTAAACCAAATGTCAAAATTGATATTTTCTACCGATGACTCAGTTATTTGAAATAAAAGTACTGAGGATCGCAAATAAAACTACAGATTTTTTCGGCAATTATTTTTTGTTCGGCTGTACGGTAAAAAAATACTGACTCTGACCGTAAAATAATAGTCTTACCGAACACCTCGTCAAATATGCTTCCAAAATTACCGAACACAACTGCTAACAACTGCAACTCGATGGCAAACCTAATCGCCATTTGCATTTTCCAATGGGACACGCTATTATTCAAATGTGATTTTGCTTGAGGTTACACAGTTTTAGTTTTTTTTATTGAATTTCGAATAAAATAATCTATGGACATTGTGGAAGGATGGAATAACATAATAACAAATATAAATATACATATAAAGTAATGTTTTCCGGCATTTTGTGAGAAACAGCAGATCTAAAATTCTTAAATATTGCACAGAAATAAAAGATCGCAATTTCCCATTCGGCTTACTATAACTGTAGTGGATGTGAAAGGAAAATGAAATTGTGATTTAATGATTGCGTTGTTTTCACCAAGACGCTTATATTTAAACAACTATTTATTATATTCTGTGCAATTCCTATTTTCCTTTTGTAATATTATTTTCTATTTTGAATTTTAAAATCCCAAAAAAAACATCTCTTTACCGATCGATCAGTAATACAAATAACGTTTTACCGATGATATTGTTAAATTTTTACCGACGTCCTGTTATTTAACTGCCATTTACGGTGTTGAAATTACTGAACACGTCGTCAATTTGTTACTGAGCAAACTGCAATTTTTGACAGGTCAAATTAATTTATGTTTACCGAGTATTCGGTAATCCAAAAAATTACCGGGCTCATTACCGAACGTTCAGCTGTTTGAAAACCCGGTAAAATTTTACCGACCCCAGTAATCTGAGTTTACTGTGTACTTCTGATATACATCCAGAAATTCGTTTGGAAATTCCTCAAGATATTCCTCAGAAAATTCGAAAAAGGAATTCGGAGAACTAATTTATAATTTCCCTATGAATTCCTTCAGAACTTACTCCAAGAATTCCCTTGAAAATTTATTTGAAAATATATTTATTTTCTTTCCAAAATTTCTTCAAAAGTTCCTTAAGGAAATTCCTTGGAAATTACTTTAGGGATTGGTTCGGAAATTCCTTAACGGAGTATTTTGGAATTTTTTCGAAATTCATTTGAAAACTTTTTTCCTTCAGAAATTCCTTTAAGAATTCTTTAGAAAATACCCATGGAAACTCCTTCATGAATTTCCATCGGAATACCTACGGACGCTGTTTGAGGAATACATCCAGAAATCCCTTTAGGAGAACGCCTTCGGAATTCGATTTAGTTTTATTTTTTAATTCCTTCAAGAATTTCTTTTACGGATTTCTAATAGAAATTCTTCCAGTAATTCCTTAAAAATTTCCTAGGAAACTCTAAGAAGATATTTTTGGTATTCTTTCGAAATTCTCCTCTGGAATTTATTTAGAACTTTTTCCAGGAATTCTTTCTGAATTTCCTATAGGAATTCCTTCGAACATTCCTGCGGAAATTCCTTTAGCAGAAATTCCAGAAATTCCTGTAGGACTTCGAAAATTTGTTTTAAAATTCCTTTAAGAATTCTTTAGAGAATACCTTCAGATATTCTTTTGGGAAATCTTCTAAAATTTCGTTTGTAAATTCTTTTAATTTTTTTTTAACCTTTGTTTAAGTGTTTTTTTAATTGAAAATAAGTATAACGCTCAAATATCTTTGAAAATTTCTTAGAAAATTTCTTTACGAATTCCTCCAAATAAGAATTCTTTCCGGAATCATTCTTGTATGAATTTTGTAAAGTTTATTGAAGGAATTTACTAAGGACCTCCTGGAGGAATTTCCGACTCAATTCTTGAAGGAATAACCGAAAGAGAACCTGAAAAGATTTTCTAACAGAATTTTTAAATGAATTTCAAAGAGGTAAACCAGGGCTGAAACCTCTATAATAAATTTTGTTTGACTATTATCGGCTCTTTCAGTCATATAAGTATCACGAAAGTATCACATCAACTCTATAATAAAGAATAAAAAAAAATAAATGAATTTCTGAAGGAATATCCGAAAGAATTCTGAAAGTAATTTACGAAGAAATGTTTAATGGATTTACTGAACAAATAGCTATTGGTATGTACACAGAAATTTCTATAGTTCTCCAGAAATTTCTTCGAAAGTCCGGACAGTAGTAGAACAAACTCAGTTTTGGCTTTAGAATCAAGACTGCATGCCAAGAAAAACTCCCAAAATATTGAGATTACAGATATTCGGATATTCTCAAGAATTTGTTGGGAATTTATTGCACGAGTTCCTTCGAAAATTTCTACAGATTTTTTTTTATAAATACCTTTAGTAAATCCCTAGGAAAAATATTCAGGAATTAATTCGGTAAGTCATCAGGAAACTCATCCTAAAATACCTTCTAAAACTCCGTCAGCAATCCGATCAAGAATTTCTTCTAAAACTCTCCACAAATGAAACCAGGCTTTTCTTTTAAATTCCCCCTGGGAATTGCTTCGGAATTCTTCTGGAAATTCCTTCAAAAATTTATATATGATTCACACTGACCATTCCATAAAGAATTCCTTCAGAATTTCTTTTTAGTAATACTTAATTTCTACTCATGTAGATGGGTACACTTCCCCACAGTTGTAATGAACTCGACGTGCCCTTCTTCAAAGAAGCCATCCCTCGGAAAACTCAAAAAGGATTGCGAATCTATTTATTAGTCTGTTGGATTACATTGCTGAAAGGAGATTCTCTCTATCCCGCGGGCTTCACGTAAGTGTCTCTGGTTACGGGTCCGCCACCTCCGTTGCTTGCCCTTCACACAGAAGTGCATTGAAAGCAGAATGGTAATTAAATTCGATTGTACTATTGGGTGGAGCCGCATGCAGAGCAAGACTCAAGCCAGGGTGATGGATAACCACATACATACATACATACTTTTAAAAATTTCTACAAAATTCCTTCGGAAATTATTTTAACAATTCCACTGGAATTTTTCCAGGTATTTCATAAGACATTCCATTCCCTCGGAAATTAATCTAGTAAATCCTTTGGAATTTCCAACACCATTTCCTTCCAAAACTGTAGGACGAATTTTAAGATACCTATCTCCGTACGAATTTCTAGAGCAATTTCCAAAGGACCTCCTAAAGGAATTACTGACATACTTAAATTTCTTAAGGCTCTATAAACCGTAATCAATTCGATAATGACGATGATTTTATTCGAATCCGCACGAATACTAATAAAGTTTTGAACTAAATCAATATTTTGGGGCTATTTACGGACTTACCCTCCATCATAATATATTCATTGCATTTACATATTAATTCTTCACTTATCAACACTAGCAATTACTGAGGAATTGCTGGAAAAACGGTGAAAACTGCGTTTTCCTTGGCCGATATTCGTATGTTCATCGAACGCATACTAACGTTCGAACGTTCGGATAAAACACATACACATTCACTTGATTTTTCACTTGATCTTTTCCCATTGTTTCCTTGATTTGATCACTCCTAAAACATATTCACTAACTGAGCTTCACATTTTTCTTCAACCTTGACTACCAATTAATTCACTTCACGCCCAAAAACTGTCGAAAACTGCTTTCCAAAAATCGAAGTGAGAGACAAATTTGACGACCGTATTGTGAATGCAATAAAATGCGGGACACTCAAATTCACTAGCGCAATAAGTGAAATGGTGAGTTCAAAATCTACGCGATGCAACTTCATTCAATCCGAACAATACAACGTATACGCCAGCCAACACGCAAACAAAGGTGTTCATACACAAGAAAATAATCATCTCTTCTCCGTTGCCAGATTTGTTTATTGAAAAATCATTGCTGTTTGTCGGATTGAACAAATATACCAGAAATAAATATTTAAACATGTTATGTAAGCTTCTGTTAAATTCCAAGTGGTGAATAACAAATTTTAAACCGATAAATACCCATATATTTGATACACCGTGAACATGTGTTATGATATAGAATAAACATTTCGTCAAGTCTGGCAACATTATGCATCAGCTGGCATATTTTTAACACCCCATTCCCACCCACCCCAGTTGTAAACATTTATCTGCATTTTTCCGTACCAATTGCCTCACTATTACAAACAAGCGATACAGTCATTATTTTCAAAATATTGTGATGGAGTCTTGAGCCTTAAACAATTTCTTTGGACATTCCTCGTAGAATTCCTTCATGATTTTCTCCAGAGATTCCTTTAGAAAATCCTCCAGAAATTACAACGGAGATAAATTCAGAAATTCTTCAAGGCTCTAAGAATTTTCTTCAGATATTCCTTCAGAACTTCCTCCAGGACTTCATGGAAATTATTTCAAGAAAATCAAGAAATTGTTTATCGAAATAAATCGAAACCAATTTTTTTTAAACAATTCTAGCAATTACAAGGAAGATGAATGAAATGTTCAATTTGTTGGGTCACGTGCCCAATCGTGCTCCAGCTCCAGAAGCCAAAAGATCAGTTTTGCATTCGCATATCATGAGGCTAACACAATGATACTCCATGCCCAGGGAAGCTAAAAAAATCATACCAGACTGGGAATCCAAATCCAACATTCATTATGGTGTTGATTTGTAGCTGTATTTTTTTCGGGATCTCAGCAATTTGTTAAACTTTTACCGAGATTCGCACAGCCGAGCCCCAACAAACGTGTTTTTTGCCAAGATTTCTGTCAAAATTGCTGAAAATCAGCAAATTATTTGCCGAAAACCAGCTAACAAACATTATTTTTGCCGGGATATCAGTTTTTATTTTGCTGGGCTAACGTGTGGAATTTGCCGAGCTGTATAAATAAACACTGAGTGTGTAAGCACTGGACCAATTAAGATATGTAACATTCCAACCATTAAAAAGATGATGAACCACCCAATGCGACCAGAATAAGGTTAATCCACATGAAGTTACATATGAGATTAGAAGTTAATCGCCACGCTCATTGATTTGTAGATCTGTGGTCAAGAAGTTTTTGGATGACCAAAGCGTGTTAAAGTGACAGGGATAAAATTAAACAAATCTGCTAAAGGTATAATAGCCATTTAATTAATGCTTGATAGGTGGCCTTGGTTCGGCAGATGCAAACGCACTGCATAATGTGATTTTTATGTTGGCCAAACATCGGCATGAAATACGAAATTCGACGGCGTGGAGCCAACCGGCGTATGGCGTGCCCCGACACCTTGACCGGCGTCGGCGTACGTCAATAAGTGTCGGCGGCGGCGGCGTGGCGCGGCGGCACACAAGTCTACTTTAAAGTTCAAAGATGTTTAGGAGAGATATTTTGAGTAATGTACAAACAAACATATTTCTTTATTTCCCCATCAAAATGTATATGGATAGATATAACACAGACAAACAGACGTAACACTAGAGAAATTACCATCGATCATGACTTCAACGATCAATTTGAATTTGATTGATTGCGTATTTCACAACTAGAGACGCTAGTGTCGTAATGCTTCGAGTTTGACATTTCACTCCAGCGCCTTCTGGCGACGATGTCATACGAAACATGGTTTCGTGTAATATGCTCGCAAGATGGCGATAAAGGAGTTGAGTGTTGGATTTTTCAGAAAAATGTTCAAACTGTCACCAAAACATCCAGCATGATGGTAGTTACTCGATTTCATAGAAACATCTTAATCTTTGGATATTCCAAAAACATGAAATATAAATATATGTGTACACTAGGAAAATCGGTCATGTGAGCATCATAAATTTCATTTTAAGAATTACGACATAAGAAAACGTGTTGATTTTCATAAGTCTATTTTTTTAAATGCATTCAATACGACAAACTTATTAAATGCTTAGAGTATTATATTTAAAGCATAAAGTAATTGTGACTCGAACCATGGGCATCAAGATTAAGAGGCACGTGGTTACTCTACATACCCACCGACGTTTCAAAAAAAATCATCTTGTTGGATAGCTGGGGAAGAGTTTTCGCTGGACACATCAATTGGCCGAAAATGCCGTTTGAAAAAAGGCCATTTGAAGGAAATTTGCAGTTGGCCAAACATGACATTTGACCGAAAAAGTCATTTAGCAGAAAGGGCCATTTGATCGGAATTGTTGTTTCCCTTTCGGCCGTATATTCTCTTTGGTCAATTGGCCAAATTTTCGGCCATCCGTTTAGGCCTAATCTTCGTATCGACCAAATGAAATTCGGCTAGATGATTTTCAGCCAAACGCGATATTAAACCAAGTGGCATTTGGACGAATGGCTTTTGGTTGAATGACTTTTGGCCAAACGACCCTTTCCCCTCATTTGATCAGTCCTATGAAAATCGTATCAGTCATTTCTCTCAGTGTATAGTATAATGTGTACACTGAGAAAAAATTTATAGTAGAAACTACCGTTTTAGGGGTAATATTGAGAACAGTACCGACGTTTTTCAACCGAAGTGCCAATCGCCTTAAAATGACTAAAATATGGTCTATCTTACGATAAAAATAGTATATTCAACCCCAAAAAAAGTAGGGGAAGGTGGGGGGGGGGGGGCAATATGCCCTAGCTAAGCAAACACTAACTTATTGTCTTATTTGTAACGCTATTCAGGGCATTTTTACATTATGCAACAGTTTAACAAGATAGCTAGTTGATGCCATTCAAAAATTGTCGAAAATCTCAATCATATTGATAATATTCACATTTCAAAAAAGTGGTGATATTCTCTTGCCGGAAAACTCGTGAGGCAAAACGCCTTTTAGCTGGCAGCTCCTAGGGAACAAAGCACCACGCGTCGGTGAATCAGCATTCTGGTATGGATAGTGCGTGGAGACGCAAGTACATTGTAGATTAGTGCCACTAGGGCGTTTTACCTCGCCAAAATGTTAGATGTTTCTTCAAAATGTGGAAATTTTCGGTTTTTCCGACTTTCCCATACAGTATTCTGAAACTTTTTGCGCCTAACCTACATAATTTTAGATCTAGTTTTGTTACGGCCATCTTAATGACGGTAAATATGATGGAAACCACAAAAGGCTTTTTGCCTCGGGGGTGGGGGGGGAGGTGAAATTTGGATTCTCTGCTCTGAAAAGCAGTATTTCGGCTTCTCATTTTGAGAATAAAGTTTGTATATCGTAGAATAGGTCTTGCAGAATGCATATGGTTTGTTGGATTTTATTTGGCACATATATTTGTTGTGAAAAACGGAATTTAATTCACAAAAGCGCGTATTTTTATAGAAGTTTGGTTTCTCTGCTCTGTGCAAAGCTGAATGCCAACATCTCACTGTGTGAAAAAAGTTTAAAAATCATAGGATGTGCCTTTTAGAATGCACAAAAGTTGTGTAAAATAAAATTCAATAACCCATATGCATTCTGCAAGGCCCATTCTAATAAAATGCAAACTCTAATCCCAAAGTGAAAAGCCGAAATTCAGCTTTGACGAACAGAGTAACCAAGCTTCCATGACAACACGTACTTTTGTGAATTAAATTTCGTTTTTCGCAAGAAATGTACGTGCCACATTAAATCGAACAAACCATTTTCATTCTTCAATCCTATTTTACTACATTCAAACCAAGATGAATACACAGCTAGGTGTTGCAATCTGCCCAATTTATGGACGAGAAGAAGGCGGGGGTGAAAAATTCATTTTCGGTGCAAAACATAAAGAAAACGGGCGGGTTTTCCCATACTAAAATCCAAGATGGCTGAATCGTGAATTTGGCAGATTGGAACACCTAGTGGTGTATTCATCTTGATTCAAACTTTATTCTCAAACTGCTTTGCAGAACCGAGGAACAAAATTGTTATAAAAATACAAAATGTGCATTAAATTCCATTTTTTTGCAACAATTGAATATGCCAAATAAAATTCAACAAACCATATGGAAATTTTCGGGTTAGACATTTTCTCGACTTCCATCGTGCCAACCTCATCATGATATACAAATGCAAAAATGGTAACATGGCTAAGAAACCTCATAGTTATTAACTGTGGAAGTGCTTAGAGAACACTAAGACTTTTTTTTTAAATTTCAACGAACCATGACTTTGAATGTTTGTAGGTAACTCTCCAGAATTTCTATGAATTTTCTTTTTATATTTCTTTGGAGTTCCAACGAGTATTTTTTTCTGATTTCTACGGGAAATTCTACTACTAGTGGGAGGAACTTCCACTGTAACTCCTCATAGAATCCTATTCTCCGGAAAATCCTCCAGGAGTAACTACAGCAATTACTCCGAAAGAGCCTTCCGAAATCCCTTCGGCAATTCCTCCATAAGGTCCTCCAGGAAATCTTCAAAGAATTTCTCCATAAGTTCCTCAAAAAATTCCTCCGAAAGTTCTTCCAGGAATATCTCTGTAAGTTCCTCCACGAATTCCTTAGGAAGCTCCTCCAAGAATTTTTCCACAAGTTTATTCAGGAATTCCTCCAGAAGTTGTTCCAGGGATTACTCCAGAAAAAATGTCCAGAATTCTTTTGGGCATTCCTCCCAAAATATGTCCAATAATACCACTAGGAATTACTCCAGAAACTCCTCCGTATCTTCTTCATGGAATTTCTCCATGAATTCCAAGGGGAACTCTTTCAAACACATCCCAGAATCTCCAGACAATTATCTGGAAATTCCTTCAAAAATTCACCTGGAAATTTATCTAGAAAATTTTATGTTTAGTCCTCCAGGAATTCCACCTGTTATTCCCTCAGAAGTTCGCATAGGAAAACCTCCTGTTATTCTTCCTAGAATTAGGATTATCGGCTTTCAGTCACATGAAATTGTTGATGAATATATCTCATGAGTGCGCAACTTAAGTACCATTCGAAATAAACAGCAGCAATTTCAGCCCATTCATCCCACCTCTGAAAAAACGACTATCCCTACACGCTCAATCGACTACTACACCAACCACGACGTATCGAGACCATGAATAAGTCCACTTTGGAAGATTTTTCATTTACTTTCTTGAAAAAATCCTGGAAATTCATCCGTTTATTCATTTAGAATGTTTTCAGGAATCTTCCGGAAACCCCCCTTCGGGAAATCCTTCAAGATTCCATAGCCCCCTCTCCTCATCACGACCAAGATAAATACACAGCTAGGTGTTTCAACCTGCCAAATTTATGAACGAGAAGAAGGCGGGGGTGACAAGTTCAACTTCGGTGCAAAACATCAACAAACTGGTTGACTCTCCCATATTAAAATTCAAGATGGCTGAACCGCGAATTTGGCAGATTGGAACACCTACTGGTGTATTCCTCTTGATCCCGACAATCGGCTGGAAATGATTTAAGAAATTATCCTGGCAAATTCCAAAGGAATCTCTCGAAAAATCCTGCCAGAAATAACCCTGAATGTTTCCCTGAAAAACTCCTCCCAAAACTACTCAAACAATTCCAAAATAAGTTAAGGAATTCGCTCATAATATCTGTGTAAATTATTCAAGAAATTCTCCTGATTTTTTTCCAATAATTTCCGCGGAAATTACTTCAAGATTTTTCTCCAAAGATCCCGCTATAAATTATCCCGGAAATGTCTTCGGAAATCAATTTTGAGACTTTCTCACAAGTTCCTCAAGTTATTCTCCAGAAAATTTCTAAAGGATTTTTCTGTGAAATGTCTTTCTCAGAGGAAGTTCCCAATGATTTTTTTTATGAGAATATCGAAAGCGGCTCCTGAGCTGAAAAAAAAACTTATGGAAGATTCAATACAAGCGTGAGTTGAAATGCACACAACTTAGTACCTAAAAGCTAATGACTGAATTGAATCATCCATTTCAGTCATCTTAGTTGCTCTTTCATTCTCCTTCATTAAAAACAGTGAATTGGCGCTCATCGCATAAAACAACTTGCAAGTGTACACAAAAAATTGCCCCTAAATTGGTCTTAAACGCATTTTGGAGCAAAATATTTTTTGGAAAATGAGTGAAACGATGCGATTTGACTGAAAAACCGAGTAGTGATGCTGCCTTTCTCGCCTTTAGTCAAGACACCAACCTTATGTGCGGCTTATATGGTAATATGTACCATTTTCTTCATAACTTTCAAACGCAGCGGTCGATCGTTATAAAATTCAATAGTGATCAACAAGGCTTTGTCCCCTATCGAATAAAACTTGTTGCGAGAAAATCGGTTAAAGATTACTATATGAAAAGTTGTCTAATGTTTTTCTTAGGTTTTGTGCACACACATACACACATACATACATACGGACAGACAGACATGTGTTCAGTTCGTCGAGCTGAGTCGATATAACACTATGGCTCTCCGATGCTTCTATAAAAAGTTCGTGTTCGGAGTGAAATGATAGCCTTTCGGTACAACTTCGTTGTACGAGAAAGGCAAAAAGTCCTGAAGGAATTCTCTAGGAAGCTCCTAAAGAAGTATCTGTTGAATAAATTTTAGGAGAAATTCGAGAGGAAATTACTGGCTTGATTCCTTGAAGACATTTTTGGAAAATTATTGAATAATTTTAGAGCGATTTCCCTTTTTCCAGAAGGGATTTTTGAAGGAATTCCTTAAAGTGTTTCCGAAGAAATTCAAAGAGAAATTCTAGAAGTCGAAGTATTTTAAAAAAGCCCATAAGGAGTTTCAAAACACTTGTTGTAATTTCAAACAAATTTCGAATTAAAATATAAAATAATTTCAGACTGATATACACACTTAAAATAAATCGCCGACTTCGGTAAAATTTTACCGAAATCTCAACCGCTGAACTGTTCGGTAAATTATTTTACTGATTTCGGCTGATTTTGACAGTTGAGCAATGGAAAAAATTACAAAAAATCTGTAAATTAATTTACCGAACAGTTCAGCGGTTGAGATTTCGGTAAAACTTACCGAATACTGTAAAATGAGCTAAGTGTGTACAGAATGAATTCTAGTACAAATTTGTAAAGGTGTTCTAGAAGGAATTCCCACATTTGATTGATTGATTGATTGATTGATTGATTGATTGATTGATTGATTGATTGATTGATTGATTGATTGATTGATTGATTGATTGATTGAATTACTCCACAGGTAGGCATTGTGAAATTTCACTGAAAACCCAAATGGAGGATATCGCCAAATGTTGAGCGGACATAATTCTTGCCTATTGTTGAATAGGCAGATGTTCTGTTCAACTGTTTAAACAATGTAAGCTGATGCAAATGGCAAATGACTATAAATCAACGCATGCTTCGATCAATTTCACATGATCGATTTGCTTCGCAGGAATTTACGGTATTTAATTTGCTCATGCTTTTCGCATCCCAAAATTAGCGTATTCATGATAAGTAAATTTTGGATTGTTTTTTCTTCCTTTTCTCGTTATGAAACCATTTTGTAGATGCTCCACGAGACAACGGTGGTCAGCTGACTTGTTTATTCCTCACCCGCAGATGCCAGATTTTATTACAGTTCTGTAAAATTTGTTGAATTTTTTTTTTGCGATCGCAAATTTGCCAGATTCTAATAAAATCATTGACTAACATCCATACAATGCTGTACTAATTTTATACAATTTCTATGGAAAGCTCAAATTTTTTGTATCAGAATATTGAAACCTTGCTCTTTGATTCATTCGTGTGATATTTGTTCAAGAACAAAACATCATAGGGCTAAGCAGGCATTTTCGGCTTTTCGTGATAGTCTCGAAAACCAATAAAAGAGACAACTCCAAGCCAAACTCATCCGTACCAAATCGTAAGCTCAGGAGAGCTATAGTAGAGTTCTAGCAAATGGACGTTACTTTCGTTGCTTTTAGCTCCTATGACGATGGATGGAAATACCTGCCGTAAGGACAGGTATAATACATATACTGAAGTTTGTTTAATATATTAAAGACTAGGACCAGATATCTGTTCAATGTTTTACTGCTACACGCGTCCCGATAAGGTTAGCTGACTTGCCGGTTGTGTACCACATTAAAATACCGGAATATCCTTTGCAATGGTTTGCAAACATGTTAAAGATCCTATCAATTGGTTGCTTGTAGCAAACGGCAGCTCACGCGATGTCATTTTCAGGAATTTTGCCGTTTTTATTTATTATTTATTATTTACTATCCACACTGGTAGTCAATGTACTAAACCGATTGAGCATTATTTCCTGTGAATAGTTGCTAATTAGACAACATGCTGCTTTTCAAATCTATTTCTATAATAGATAGTTTGCCTACTATTACTATTTTGGACTCATGGTGATTTCTGACACAAAACTAATTTAAATTTTATATATCTTTAAAAACTTAGTATAGAATTGTATTCTCACAAATTATGTCAATTAGGTTCAACATCACACTTTTTTTTCAAATCCCAATGAAAATTGAAATTTCAATAGTCATCGCAAAGGATAAAACTAATTGAAGCATTCAATTTCATTGAACCGTTCACCTCACGCAGACATAACTCAATCGTTCATTTGAGCAATCTTATAAATCCATTTAACTCAATTCTCAGAGACCAACGAAAAATGATCTTGTATAAAATTAACACACACCTCTTAATTGCATTGGCACAGGTTTCTAGATACTTAGGCAGAATCAAAGATTAGAACTTTGATGAAAATGTACCCTTGAAGTTGTTTAGTATACCACGACGAAATCGCAAGTAGAATCCGTTGTTTATTAAATATTTACTATCCTGTTTTTTTAATTTATTATTGGAAACATATGTCCGGCTTAAAATAATAATGATAATAGGAGCTGTGAACAATAGTTTTCTCTTTAAAAAAAATGAACTTACCTAGTTTCTTAAATAAACAATCTCAAGCAGCCTGGCAACAAAGCTCGAAAAGTCGCAGTGACTTGTTGGTATTCCGATCACAGTTTCGTAACAAGCGCCACAAATCGACAACAGTTTAATTAGTCCAAATTAGAAACCATGGAGAGTTATGCACGAACCATATTTTCGGTGACGGAAAGGTGACAACGACAGCCGATTCCAGCAATAGGTGTGGCATGGAGCTTCCGTTTGTTTGTTATGTAATATTGCTAAAAATACAGTAAAATTATTTATTAAACCGAAATTCCTTCGGTGATGGTGATGCCAATAAAAACAAAAATACGAGTGTGAAAAACAAGTTTCTGGTCAATGATACTAGCCCTCCTCAACCTAGTGGTGTGAATGCGCAGCTACAAAGCAAGATTTTGCTGAATGTAGTTGGGTCCACTTATCAGTTGGTTTACTAAATAGGGAATTATTGATTTGTAATAGTATAAATCGCTATCTTCTATTATTCTTAACGCGGATTTTTATTGGATTGTGATATTTTGTTCGCGAAAGGAAAACGAAATTGCTTCCATGATATTTCATACATACATTTGTTGTACAATACCCTCAGTTATGGCGTCGAGCGATGTTTGATGCGATTTGTGATCAATTGAATTTAGTACATTAAAAGTTGGGCAAAAAATTTTGAAATTTTTCTTTGGCGATTGGAGCGATTTGGCAGAACCCCGGCCAATTGTTGAGTTGATCTAATAATCGCACTCTATATCGATTTCAATACGAGTTTTATTATTTAGTTATATATTTTTACGAATGTTCAAATTCTCCAACAACATTTTCCCACTTTCATAGGGTATACCCTATTAGGCATAAATGCATTAGGCATAATGAGAATCCAGAAAAAGGGCTTATCTTCGACCGAAAATACGAACACCTTTTCCTGGAACAAAGTTGGACGTTGCGCATTGATGTGACGACAAATATGTAAACTTCGTGCTCCTAAAGCACCCCAATTAATACTCACTCAATGAAAAAAAAAACCTGAAGTAGCTGATCCGTACAAATCTTTCAGTTCAGTAAGCCCTACCAACGCAAAACGCAACGCTTTCAGAGTACGAGTCCGAAGTACGAGGCAGAAAATTTTCTGATATACGCTGGATCCGTGAACCGAAGATGTGGAAATGTCGAGCTCAACAAGACCACGGCGGATCAATTCAAATCATCATAAGACACCTAAAAAAGCGCGAGGCCAACGCAGAAGATCAGTGTACCCTGGAAGCACTCATTATGGAGGCTAAGACCAACGCCTTCGGAACATCGAGCACGGTACAGCCAACGTGTAGCAAAAGAAATCGGTGAGTCAAGCAGTACAAACATCAGCCTACCACATCCAGTCCAAAGAATGTAAACGGCATTTTCGCTATAAACGTAACTAGCGTTTTGAAACGGAAGTTCCTGACATAGCCTGACATCAACGGGGTTCAAGTTAGCATGCAAATGCAAAGCGAAGGAACATTTAAAGAAGAAGCTGGCGTCGCCAGCACTGACTCCCACAACAAGTACTACCAATACTGCATCGGTGTCATCAAAATCACAAAGTTCTGAGTAACCAATAATAGGATCTACTTGTTCGGTCTGAGCCGAATTTTTTTTTTTGAGCTGTGAGACACTCCGCCATCTTCCAGGCGACATATTTAGCAAACTGAAGGACACTCCTCATGGAATCCAAGGCGGCGCACAACTTTCATTTTTGAAGATTAAGCTTTGCTGCGTCGCAGCATGCGTGAAATAATAAAAATGACAGTTGTGCGTTGCTTCCGTATCGAGTGATGTGCCTCCGAAAACGCGAGCACTTTGAAACTTGGATTCCGTAAGGAGTGACCTCAACCTGTAGATTAACATCATCGACTTGCTCACAATCACACTCACAATCAACACTCAACGAAGTCTCTTCTGCTTCATTCGACTGGTACCGAGTGTAAAATATGCGCCAAGTTGCCTTTCAGCAAATGATGAGCATGGGTGCCCGATCTCGAAGGACAGGTTCATTTTCTGGATGACATTTTTTCATCTACAGCAAAACCGTAAAGGAAGAAAAACAATTCCTTGGGCTTTCCAACGTCTTCAAGGCTTCAAGGAAAATGTAACATTCTTTAGTTGCAGAGTATGCCTCGGTCTCTTATACCAACCATTTTAAACATGGTTTTGAGCATCTTACTCTATTTGGATTTAATAACAAATCACATGCTGAATTGGCGAGCAGACACGCTCATTCCAGTTTATGACAGCAGCGCTTTTTGCTCGCGCATTTTTTCCAAGTGTTTTTTCTCGCTCGTTCGCTGTGTTTAAGTTTTTGCTTCGTCACGTTCACGTTATTTTCTCCCGGACCCGTCATGACAGATACCGCGGCCGATCCGGTCGAGAATAAAACGTGAAAGGGTCTATCGAAAAAGGTTGCTTCCGACGAGGAAAAGGAAAAACTTCTCTTGAGCAACAAATACACCTCGCTCAAGGATTGCGACGCCGGTAGTCTGCTGAGCACCACGGAGAAAGGGAAGAAGTAACAGCCTCTGTTGCACGGTAAATCACCAGAGCGGATGGAGAAGTGCCCGCCGATTTTTGTAAAAGGAGACCCGTGGGACATCCGACCTGAGCGACGAATGTGTGAAACTAATTACCGAGGAAGGTCTCACTTCGACAAGGTGCTAGAGTCCTTGAATGCGGAACGCTTCCAGTTTTACACCCACGACGCTCCCGGCAGCAAGCCCCTCAAAGTTGTGCTGCGTGGCCTCGACGACGTGGACGAAAAGGAGCTGAAGGAAGCTCTGATGGAAAGTGATCTGAAGCCGACCAACCTTGATCAGCTGTACCTGATGCACTTGTAGCACGGTACTACCGCGCTGAAGGACCTAAAGCAAAGCATGGCCATCAAGTGTGCTAACTGTGGGGAAAAGCACTGGGTTGCCCCGAAGCCCCTCCCATTGATCAACGAACGAAACTTCCCGACAACCCAGCCCCCCTGGCGGCCGATCATGATTCTTCCATCACTGCAACCTCAAAAAAGACTGGCGGCCGATCATGATTCTTCCATCACTGCAACCTCAAAAAAGACTCGCAGCTGCTGCTGCCTTGGTTCCACCAGAAGTCAAGCAAAGCAATATCCAGTGGTTGGCCTTCGCTCCCTCCCCGCCGGCAGCAAGATGAGCATCTTCTCTCCCCGGAGGATTCCGCTCCTTTCTACACCCCGGTGCAGCTGGCTCCGATATTCAGCCAACTTGCGACTCAGCTTCGAACCTGCAAATTCCGGTTCGACTAGATCTACACCCTTTGCCTTTACGTCATTAAAAATGGCTTCTAGGTTGGGTCCGGTAAACTGGAACGCTTGCTCGCTCAAGAGCAAAATCGTCGAGTTCAGCGATTTCCTTCATGAGAAGGAGATTGACGCGGCCAAGATTAATACACAGCAAGGTGTTTCAATCTGCCTAATTTATGGACGAGAAGAAGACGGGGTTTTCGGTGCAAAACATAAACAAACCGACTGGCTCTCCCATACTAAAATCCAAGATGGCTGAATCGTGAATTTGGTAGATTGGAACATCTAGTGGTGTATTCATCTTGGACGCAATTTTCATCACCGAAAGCGACCTGAAGCCCGAGGTAAGCGCAACAATTCGTGTCTTAGGCTAGTGAGGTTCAATCCAACAAGCTCCAGATGGGGAGGAGTAGCAATCGCCTTACGAAGCAATATCGCCTGCCGTCTGCTATCGGACTTCAAGCTCAAAATAATTGAAGTCGTTGGAGTGAAAGTCACCACCTCTGTCGGATTCGTCACGTTCATTGTGGCTTACTGTTCTCGGTGGCATCAAGTTTATCATCGCCGGAGACCTGAACGTAAAGCACCGGGAAACACCCTTCAAACCCAGAACGGCGGATGGTCCAACGACGAGGGCCAATCGAGAGCCCGCGAGCAGAATGTACCAAAGGCGCGTCAAGTAAGCAACATCCTAACCATAGATAACAGATATTTAGGCTAGAACATTTTTTTTTCGAAAATCCTGTGTAAACTTTTGAATTGATATACGTTGGCCCACTACTGCCATCTACTTAACTGATTGCGGCAGTACTCACGGACGCAGCTGATTAACAACCAAGGAACGCAGCCAATGCATTTGACAGCCGCATTCGGGTTGCGTTTTCAATAACAATGATCCTTACGCCATCTCCAATCGATTGCCAAACGCGGTCCCAATTTAAAATACATTTTAATTAACGGTGCGGTTGTGGATGTTTACACACGTATCGGATGCCAGCCTTAATATCTGTTATTTGTGCCCTAACCATTAATACACTCACCAAAGATTTGATCCGTCTGTGAAATGTCACTCGCGCGCAGTACCAACGTACTGGGCTGCCTGCACTCGTGATCTAGTGCAATTGCAAAATTATCCAGGCCAGAATGGTGGACGTCAGAATTAGTGATTTTTCCTATAAGATCCGAGCTTTTCCAGAGTACACACACACACAAGATCCGCGCTTTTCCAGACTGTGCTAAGCCGTTCTGGAAGTTAACCCAAATTCCAAAATCCAAGCCTCGGCTCATTCCACCTTTGATCCCACTAGATTACAATGGGTCAAAAGATCAATTGATAACTCCTGCAGAAAAGGCAGCCGTAATAGGTCGCAATTTCGTCAGCTCACACAATCTTGGACAGAACATCATCAGTCCACATGAAGCAGCCGTCAGCGAGCTTGCGAACAACATCCATGTAACTCCAAACGACTTATCGGAGGAGTTGGAGATCACAGCTGGCGAATTGACGGCCTATATAAAATCATCAAAAAACATGAAGGCCCCAGGCTTCGACAGCATCCTAAATCTCGAGCTCAAACACATGTGTGCTCCGCTCTTTGAGTACCTTTCGCTGATCTTTAATCAGTGTCTGCGACTCAGCTACTTCCCATCGTCCAGGAAGTCTGCGAAAGTCATTCCCATCAGGATGCCTGGAAAAGATCCTTCCTATCCAAAAAGCTATCGTCCCATCAACCTTCTCTCAGGGTTATCCAAACTGTTTGGAAAACCAATTTACCACCGTCTACTCGAGTCTGCCGAACAACATAACATCCTGCGTGGGGAGCAGTTTGGTTTCCGATGTGGTCGATCAACCATACACCAACTGACCGGAGTATCCAATGTCCTCAGACGGAACAAGCATGTCTCACACACATCCGCCATGGCCTTACTCGATGTCGAGAAGGCATTCGACAATGTATGGCATGATTAGTCTCAAGTTTATTTAAAAAAATAAATAATGACTTTCAAAAAATTAATTTAAATTGCTTACATAAGCAATTCAGCAAAAATTCCGCGGAAAAAAAAATTTCGTTTCGTTTCGAAAAATTTCGATTTTTTTTTTGTCTTTATTAAGGAGACTAGATTTCGAATCAAATGGGCCCTAATTTCGTATCGTTTCGAGGTCTCGAAAATAAATCAAATTTCGTTTCGTTTCGAATTAACATAGACATTTTAAATTTCGTTCCGATTCGTTTCGCCAGGAAAAAGTGTAGGGGAAGGAGAGGCAATATACCTTAGCTAAGCAAAGACTGCTTTAATATTTTAGCTGTAACATTTTCATGGGTATTTTTACCTCATGACATAGTTTAACAATATAGCTAACTGATGCCATCTAAAAATTGTGGAATATCTCAATCATATTGATAATTGTCACATCTCAAAATTGTGGTGATATTTCGTTGCCGGAAAACTCATGAGGCGAAACGCCTTCTAGCTGGCAGCTATTAGGGAACAATGCACCACGCGTCGGCTAATCAGCATTCTGGTATCGATAGTGCATGGAGACGCGTAGTACATTGTAGGTTAGTTCTCCTAGGGCGTTTTGCCTCGCCGAAATAATAGATGTTCCATCAAAATGTGGAAAATTTCAGGCCATGCCAAATACGGTTAATATGAGGGAATACCCAAAAGGCGTTTTACCTCGGGTGGGCATTTTGGGGCCTCTTCTCATATTATCGCATACCCTTACTATTTATGGGTTGAAAATGCGGAGCAATTTTAAACGCACAAATACAAAAGTTAAAGCGGGTTTTCCACCGATTTTTCGTAATCTTTATGCTTATTCAACATTGAATGTTTACCTACCATGAAAATTTGATGAAGAAACTCCAAACATCTCTTTTAGACCTTTTTCATTGGCACGTGAAAAAGTTGGCTTGGAAGGGCGAAAAATAAACAATGGCAGGTATTACTTTCAGTAGTGGCAATCTTCCGGGAACGGCAGTCAGGAGGTGCGTTTAGGGGAGTAGTTTGTTGAAAAAAAATCAAGGCATTCGGTCATTTCCAATCTGAATTACAGCTTCCGTTTCAACTTACCCCGCATTTCAACTTTTCCCGGTGTACCTTACTCTATTTTTGATCCCGTCCGCTTCTTGTAGCCAAAAAAATACCGTAATGGCAATTCACTTAAAATCTATGTATTTGTTAAAATTGTTAGTCACTTAAATTTAATTACATTTTGTAGTTCATTGAGAGCGATGAGTACCATCACTAACAAATCATTTGACTTCTGCAAACAAAACTCCATGGAAAATATCCGCATATGTTTTCATGTAACTCTTATGTGAAAATTATTTTGATTGATAGATTATCATTGATCAAATCGAAATTGTGAACTATGAAAACCACTCGTTGTACAATGTACACAGCATGGTCACTATCGCACTTTTCCAAGTATGAGTAGACCAGCTGATCGACTATTAATCGGTTCATTGCAGTGTATTTTCGAATGCTTCAATACACCGCTAGAGATCATGATTCTTGCTGCATATTACATCTCAGTGAAGTACAGTAGATAATACATCTCACTAAAAATAATCAATCTTCGACGGTTTGCTTTGACTCGCCGAAACGCGTCCATCAGACCAATGAATGATGATCGCATAAGAAAAATCAGACGCATCATCATCATCATCAACATCATCACCGATCGTATACGCTAAACATGTGTTTGATCATCGCCCAACACGTCGTCGGTTGGGTCACCACCCACCCCGACATGCTTTCCCCCTTTGTTACAAAATAGAAAATCGAAAATACATCCATTAGTTCGGCCCGAGGAAAAGTCACTGATCCCCGTGTGACTTTTGCACCGATCAATCAGTAAGCAAGAAAACATCGTAGTGTTGAAACCATTCTATCATTTATCACTCGTGTAGACGCCACCGTATCGAAATCAGTTTTATATTGACAGACTCAGAATCGTTTCGTTGGATTTCCTTCCACAGATGGTTAATCGTCAAAATCTCAAGGTAAGGAAAGCTTGGTCTGTGTTCTGGAGGGTTTGGAAGATTTACGCTAGTGGCAATTATATCGATCCCAAATTGCTGTGAATAATGAACTAAATCACGCCAGTGGATAACAGAGAAATGATCGAATATTATTCAATTGAATCAATTAACGCCTGGAGTGTATTTAAAGGACACTGACATAATATGGGTTAAGGAGTGTAGTGACCAACTCATAAGCCATATCTTACAGTTTAACCATTTCTGTTATTCTCTGCCCGGGAATATGATGCCTGTTTTCAAGCTTTTCTCTCGTAATGTCTCTTGGTGTCGTTCGAATTGCCCTCGAAATATCCGTAAAAATGGCAATTCTCAAATTTCAAGAGCAGTGTATTATCGTGTATGTATCACCTAGTCGATACATACACGATAATACACTGCTCTTGAAATTTGAGAATTGCCATTTTTACGGATATTTCGAGGGCAATTCGAACGACACCAAGAGACATTACGAGAGAAAAGCTTGAAAACATGTATCTACTAGCAATTAGAGAGTGTGAACTCAATGTTTCAATCAATTCACGATTCGAAACATATGTAATAATATACAGGCAAAATGCAATTGCCGAAACGTCGGACAGTAGTAAAACCCTGACCCAGTAACTTTTTGGTTTTATGCTGGTTTTATGGTAGCCATGAAGATTACATTATGGTTTTGAAGACCGTCATAAAACCAAAAAGGTTACTTGAGCCCTGGCTCCTAGCAGTTAATTATAAGGTTAATACTTACTTGATACTTGATACTTGATGGACTACAGCTCTTCGATGAACCTACGCCGAATGGAGTATCCTTCTCCACTGGACTCGATCCTGGGCCAATCGCTTCCAGCCGCCCTGAACATTGAGCGCCCTCAGGTCCTCTTCAACTGCAAACATCCATCGTGTACACGGCCTTTCACGAAGCCTGCGGCCTCTTCCGGGTTCTCTACTAAATATTATCTTCGCTTGACGTCCGTCCGGCATACGAACAACGTGACCAACCCACCGTAGTCTGCCGTGTTGTATCTTAATAATGACCGGCCCTGTATACACCTGGTACAATTCGTGATTCATGCGACGCCGCCAGATACCGTTCTCCTGTTTACCGCCGAGTATTGTCCGCAGCACCTTACGCTCAAACATTCCGAAAGCTCTCCGATCAGCCTCCTTTAACGTCCATGTTTCATGGCCGTATAAAGCTACCGGAAGAATCAGAGTAGTATACAGCGCGAGTTTTGTTTTCGTTTGCAGACTACGAGACTTAAGCTGGTTACGAAGTCCGTAATAAGTCCGATTTGCAGCTGCAATACGCCTTTTCACCTCACGGGTAACATCATTATCGCACGTCACTAATGTTCCAAGATACACAAATTCTTCCACCACTTCAAATTTTGCACCATCCAGCACTATTCCACTACCACCACCACTAATGAACCCACGTTGATTGCCAGCGACCATGTACTTCGTTTTGCTGGTATTGATCGTGAGTCGAATACTCGCTGTCTCCCTCTTAAAAGGCACACAAGCCTCTTCTACGGCACGGCGATCAATCCCGATAATATCGTCCACAAATCCAAGGAGCATATGCGATCTTGTGATAATGGTACCGCTTCTTTGCACACCAGCTCTCCTAATCGCTCCCTCGAGCACTATATTGAACAGTAGATTTGAGAGTGCATCACCCTGCTTTAATCCATCTAAGGTAACAAATGACGTCGATATTTCATCCGCAACCCTTACACTTGATTTCGATCCGTCCAATTGACAGACTCATATTCTTTCTTCTTTCTGCGGTGGGTTCGTTTTTCGGCTGCTCTTGCTTCCTTCCTTCTCTATTCGATCGGGTACACGACACCAACATCCGGCTTCTGGCAACGTTCTTCTCGTCTGTCACTCTCTGACACTCCACATCGAACCAACCCGTCCTGGGTCGCCTCTGTACAGTGCCTACCACTTCTCGTGTTGTTGTGCTCACCGCTCCATGGATCGACTCCCATAGATCGTTGATGTTGTCGCTAACGTTGATTGCACTTATTCGTTCGTCGAGCTTCTGGCGGTACTCAGCTGATATTCCTTCCGCCGATAAGTTTGAGAAATAATTGAATAAAAAACTACTACTTCATTTCTTCTCAATAGAAATGGAGCAGAAAGACATTCACTAAACAAATAACACGGGTAAACTACAAAGGTTCAATTCAATGGACGCAGTGGTTCATCCCGAACAAAAAAAACTTCAAACACATTCCCATCAAGCACTATCTCAGCACCAACACCACTAGATCTTCCCCTATCTCTACCTGCCACCATGTACTTTGTTTTGGTAGTTTTAATGGTTAAGTCTATCCTCGCTGTCTTCCTCTTCAGTCGGACAAAAGCCTCCACTACTGCTCTGCGATCGATTCCAATAAGGTCGATGTCGTCTGCAAAACCCTGGAGCATATGCGACCGTGTGATGGCAGTGTAATGTTGAACAATAAATTCGAAAGTGCATCACCCTGCTTCAATCCGTCTAAGGTCACAAACGAGGTTGACACTTTGTCTGCAATCCGAATACTTGATTTCGGGCCATCCACCATCCATCCATCCAATGAACAGATGGTGAGTCTGCAAGTTGTACTCCCGGAATTTATCAAGAATCATCCGCAGGCTAAACATCTGATACGTCGTTGATCGGCCCTCACGAAAACCTGCCTGGTATTCGCCGACGAAGGACTTCTCAAGCGGTCTCAATCTGTTAAACAGGATACGCGACAGGATTTTGTACGCCGAATTAAGAAAGGTGATCCATCTGTAATTGGCACACTCTAGTCTGTGCACTTTCTTATAGATTGAGCATATGAGGCCATCCAACCAGCCGGCAGGCAGTTCTTCATCCTCCCATATTTTCCGGATAATGTGATGCATTGATTGATGCAGCTGCTCTCTTCCGTGTTTGAGAAGCTCGACCGGGAACTCGTCCTTCCCAGCAGCTTTACTGTTTTTCAGCTCGTTTAGAGCCTACTTTACCTGGTCCAGCGTTGGTGGTTCCACAGCTTGACCGTCGCCGACTATGTCCATCCTGCTCCTTATTACACCTTCATTTCCATCGTGCAACAAATCTTCAAAGTACTCTTTCCACCTTGCTGCCACCACAGACTTGTCTGTTAGCAAATTGCCCTCTCGGTCATTGCAGTCATTGGTGCCCGCCATGCACTGGCGCAGTCTTACGCCGCGCGCCATTGACAGTTGCGTAAAACCTCCGCATATCGTTTCTGTCCATGTTCTCCTGCGCCTCAGCTATCACACTATCTTCGTGTTGCCTTTTTTTTCTGCATTGGATTCGATTCTCTTCTACCCTTACTACACTGTACCGCTCTCTGTTGGAACGGATACGAGCCACTAGCATTCGACTCCTAGCCAAATTTTTCTCGTCCGTCATTCGCTGGCACTCCTCATCAAACCAACCATTTCGTTGTAGTCACAGCTTCGTGGATATTGTCCCACAATTTGTTGACGTCGCCAGATCCAGTGACATCTCCTATCCGCTGGTGGTACTGTTCAGTAAATCCTTCAACTGACAAGCGTTGTTTCGTGAATCCGTGACGCTGTAAAGTCACGCCCGAATTTTCGCAACTACAAGACAGTGATCCGAGTCAATGTTCGGACCTCTGACGGACCTTACATCTATAACATACGAGAAATGTCGTAAGTCGATCAGCACGTGGTCTATCTGTGAGCAAGTGTCTTCACTCGGATGTTGCCAGGTGTATTTGCGGTTATTCTTACGTGCGAAGTAGGTACTGCTGATTGCCATCCCTCTAGCAGCAGCAAAGGTCACAAGTCACAGACCATTTTCGTTGGTAGCGGAATGAAGGCTTTACGTACCAATGACAGGGCGAAAGAAACTTTCTCTTCCGATCTGCGCATTTGCATTCCCGATGACAATTTTTACATCGTGTGTTGGGCACTCTCCGTAGGCCTTATCAAGGCTCTCATAGAACTCATCCTTCACGTCATCAGGCTTATCGTTCGTTGGACCATAGATGCTGATCAGGCTATAGTTGAAGAATTTGCCGTTCATTCTCAACACGCAAATGCGGTTGCTAATCGTCTTCCTCCGGATAACACGCTTCATATGCTTCTGAAATCAAAAATACAAAACTGAAATCTCGAAAAAAAAAATCATGAAGGCTTCCCAGCCTCTTGAAAGGAGCCTGGCGAACCTCTTGAATGGAGTCTCAGAAGCCTCTTGAAGGGAGGGTTTCTTGAAAGAAGGCTTCCAAGCCTCTCGAAATGAGACTTCCAAAGCTCTCGAAAGGAGGCTGTTTTGAGCCTTTTGAAATGAGACTTCCAAGCAGGCCTGGGATTTGTCACCCTCATACAGACAAACCATGCGACAAAACCAAAGAGAAAACAGTCACCTCAAACTGGACAACACAACCTAACCAACGTAGCTCGATACAGCGTACTACTGGTCCCTCGTTCCGACAAGACATTTTGAACCTTGTCACATACTTATTTTGTTACGATATATTTGTCGTGTGACGCTTTCCATCACGACTAAGGTTTTGCACAACCAGACGGATTAGAATTGGCGCTTTGATGTTGCATGAAGAAGAAGAAGCAGAAAGATGATAATCGAAAAAATCTCCACGGGGAACCATACGAAGAAGTTTTTAAAACTCTTCTCAAAAATTCTAAAAGCAATTTATTTAAAAACGGTAAGCAGTACGGGGTTGGACTTTTCTTATACTATGTTTTAAGTGTAATATTAGAAAATAAAATTTCGAAAAGAAATATTGTGGTTGTTATACAGTAGAAGAAAAGTCCAACCCCGTACTGCTTACCGTTTTTAATTAAATTGCTTTTAGAATTTTTGAGAAGAGTTTTAAAAACTTCTTCGTATGGTTTCCCGTGGAGATTTTTTCGATTATCATCTTTCTGCTTCTTCTTCTTCATGCAACATCAAAGCGCCAATAGTTGTCATGGTTATTGACAAAAAAGTTCGTCATGTCACCTTCGAATTTTGTCGCGACAAAAATTGTTGTCGTTGTCAGCAAAATGTTGTCATTATGAATTGATGACAAAATGTGGGGAAACCTAAGTGGTTTAATAAGGCATTTTATGAGACAGATCGAATCAGCTGTTTTTCTAGTGTTTATCGACTTTGACAATTAGTGGGAGCCCGTTTGTTTGGTAATTTTGCGCTGAACATTCCGATGGGTCCCCTCATCAATTCGACATGTTTTACTTTTCGGTTACCGGGGCTTTTGAACAAAGTTTTTCATATGATTCTTAAAACGTGTCGTTAGATTATTCATACCATTGCATTCTGAGCATAAAATGTTGAAGAAAACATGAATGAAAAGTAAAACGTTGCAAACAATATTTTGTGTTCGGACCTAATGGAATGTTCAGTTCACGCAAAATCATACCAAAACAAAACATTGAAAGTAAATAATCAGGCCACCGCGAAACGTCTCAAAAAATACCTTATGGTGTGGTTTCTAGGTTTTACAGCAGTTGAAGCCAGTAAGGGTATGCGATAACACGCTTTTTCTTAACGAAACGAAACGAAACGACATTAAAAATGGCTATGTTAATTCTAAACAAAACGAATCGAAAAATAGATTTACTTTCCATACTTCGAAACGATACGAAATCAAGGTTCATTCAATTCGAAATTTTTCGAAACGAAACGAAATTTTGTGTTTTTTTCCGCGGAATTTTTATTGAATTGGTTTAGGTTTTACATAATGTTTCTGATATCATTTTTTCGAAATCAAATAACTGTTTTGCGACCAATAGAGTTATAGTAAAAGAAGAAGAAGGGTATGATAAATCACCGCGTTTCCGTTTATATGCTATTGACGATAAGGCAATACACCAGCATTTGTAGTGCTTCCAAAGGAATTCATCGTGGAACATGATCATGTCTGATTACATTAACACTCTAAGACCGACTTCTTCAATTTTGAGTCGGATCACTTTTGTACAAAATAGGATATCCCAAAAATTGAGTTAACCTTCCGGGACTCGCATTGTTGTAAAAAGTACAACACATTGAGTAAAAATGAAATATCTTTTTAGTCAGTTGACCAATTTGCACCAAACCACCATGTATTCCTCTAAAAAATTAGTTCTCCATCACTTGAGAAAATAATAAAAGTGATTTGATAGAGTGACCACTGTGTTGGTAAAAACTCACAATCTCAAAACTCATGGATGATTCAAATCAAGCGTGAGTTGAAACGCACCCAACTCAGCACCTAAAAACTCATGGATGAGTTGAATCAACCATTTGAATCATCGTAGGTTTTCTTTTGTTCTCCTTCGTTAAAAACAGTGAATCGCATAAAATATTAGACACTCTTTTATGTATAAGCAATAAATTGCCCCCAAGTTGATTTCAAATGCGTTTTTAAACCAAAATGATTTTTTGGCAAATGAGTGAAATGATGCGTTTTAGCATGAAAAATTCAAGCGTGATGCATTCCTTTAAAATCGCAGACGATTTCGATCGCACGGGAGCGCTCGTTGATTGAGATTTATGAGTGATTTTACCAACATTGGTGACCAGTAATGAATTATCTATTTATTTCAATAAAAATTCATCCTAAAAGTAGCGCGATTTTTTTCTATATTATTTCTGACAATAACCTTGGAGTTGATTCGCAGTTCTCACTCACCTATGAAAGTTTGGCTTAGAGTAGCGCATTTTCTTCTAAACCATTTCTGACAACAACCTTGAAGCAGAGTGTAGGGGAGACTGGGTAGACTTGATCCCCTTTTCTGATTTCCGATGTATCACAACCAAAAATAAATAAACATACGCGATTTCCACACAGACTCTCTAAGAAATATAGTATTTAACTTTACTGATGTATGACAGTCCTTTAATTATTGTTGTTATTGATACACAATCGATTTTTTGAAATGCTGTCAAAAATCGACTTTTAAAATATTCGGGGGAAATTGAAGAACTTGCTTTGATAAAATTAGAAAGGTGACCTTAGATTTTAAAAACATTTTTTCCTTCAAAATACGCGGAATTTTCGAATTGCTGTGCGTATTCATGAACGATTTTTGTTATTGAATTCGACAGCACATGCAATTTTAAAATTTGGGGAGACTTGATCCCCTTTCTATAAGATCTACGCAATAAATCATTTTTCCTGCCAACCATTCATCAAATCCGTCAAATCTACAAAAAATTAGAAACCTAAGAACAGATTTATATTTTTTTGTATTTTTTCGCCAAATTTTTGTATGGGTGACTAACGGGGGATCAAGTGTCCCCATATTGAGGCAATAACTTCAAATCCAAATATCCTAAAACTTTGATGGAATGTTGACATTTTCATCAGTACAGATCAATAAGCATATTTATGGCTTGTTGCTGTGAAAAAAACGAAAGACTTTGGTCATTGTTATGAAAAGTTGTTCAAATTTTGCGTGGCCAATAAAAATTTGTTTGGGATGGTCAAAACATACAGAATAAATAAGGTTGTCAATCCAAAAAATAACTCACCACATATAGGTCATTGGTCTAGAGGATCTATACTAAAAATACGCTAGAACAAAACTACTTTAGTTCTCGATAAAACAGGGGGTGATCAAGTCTCCCCAGGGATCAAGTCTACCCATCTTCCCCTATGTGATCAAGAGTGGCGACACTGTCAGAATTGGAACAAAATTCATCTGTCATTCCCATACAAAATCGTGTTCCAAACGAGCAGGAGACCTGTCAAATGCGGCACATGTCTCACTCTTAATAACATACAATCTGCCTTGAAGTTAAAACATAGTTCTTACTCTGCTATGACCGCCGGTGACCAAGAGATGACCTTCCGGATAATCCGGAACGACCAACAAATGGTCATTTTGAGAAGTTCGTCCTAGAGCAACGCAATTTGTTCTAAGCCATTTCTGATGGTGATATTTGAGCTAATGCACAGTTCTTACACTGCTTCGAACGCAGGTGGCTACCAGGCGGCCTTTCAGCAAATCTGGAACGTCCGTGAAAATATAATAATAACCCAAGAATATACTACGCAAACAGATAAATGATGAATTTTATCATAATAATACTAAAATAGTAGTCATTGATGAAAATAACCACATCAGGTATTCGAGCGATATTGAATACCAAATCAATACCTCATCTAAGTTGAGTTATTCGACAAGTATGATTTGTTTGTAGTGGCCATCTAAGTTCCTGAAAATACCTTAATGAGGTACCATACCTACTTGATGTACATACAGTACACTTTGCCTTACTCTATGTACTGTAACTCGATGTGAATCGTGGCTAGTATGATCAGTGTCTTGATAACAATTTAGATGAATAACGATAATACGATAGATAAAATAACGATAATACGATAGATGAGGCCCTCCTTAGCCGTGCGGTAAGACGCGTGGCTACAAAGCAAGACCATGCTGAGGGTGGCTGGGTTCGATTCCCGGTGCCGGTCTAGGCAATTTTCGGATTGGAAATTGTCTCGACTTCCCTGGGCATAAAAGTATCATCGTGCTAGCCTCATGATATACGAATGCAAAAATGGTAACCTGGCTTAGAAACCTCGCAGTTAATAACTGTGGAAGTGCCTTATGAACACTAAGCTGCGAGGCGGCTCTGTCCCAGTGTGGGGATGTAATGCCAATAAGAAGAAGAAGAAGAAGAAGACGATAGATGAATAACTGATAAAAATTTAGAATAATAACGAGTGGCCAACCCCAACAAACATTGAATGCTGGTAAACTGCCGCTAACCGCATGTCGAGCGCATCTGGACTTGCGGTGTGCGGCAGTAAAGGTCTTATTTAGCCAAAAGGAAGCTACTTCAGCTAAAAAACTAAATTGTTTGTTGGGATGCGATAGGAATGGAGTGTCCTCGAAGGGTATACTGCTAGTGACCATCAGGAAATACATTTTATGGTCAGCTATACCCCCAACAGAACCACAAGGCGGGTCAGATATAGGGTGGCGTACCTCGCAGTTTGACCCAGAACTGCTGGAAGAATCACTACGGTGGGAAAATCGGACTCTAGGCCTTAGTGGTGATGAGTTATACGATGTCCTAACACGAGCATGTGACTTGACAATGCCCAGGAGGACTACGCCAACCGGCAACCGCAAACCGGTGCAATGGTGGACGGGCACGATAGCTGATCTTCGCAGAACCTGTCTTAGAGCTAAAAGAAGGTTGTGACGTGCTAGAACCGAAGCGGATAGGCCAGAATGACGCCGTAAGAGAGCCTGCTTTGAAGAGCTGTGTAGGATGGCCAATAATACTCCATGGGGGGATGCATACAGGAGAAATCCACGAAGGTGTTAGCCAGAATCGTTGAAGGTTTGTTCGCAAAGCATGACTCCTCGTACTGGCCCACCACACCGTACTGTATAAGGCACCAGGGCCGGACTGTATTCCTAACCTGTTCCTTAAGCACACGATTCTTGCCGCTCCAGATATGTTCATGAGCTGCCACCAACGTTGCCCGGAAGAAGGAAACTTCCCAGGTCGTTGGAAGCGGCAGAAGTTGGTGCTATTGCCTAAGCCTGCCTACTCGACACAACTGTTAAGTTGTTAGAGAGGGTGACCCTGAATAGATTGACGGACTATACGGAGTGTGCTGGTGGCTTATGAAGCAACCAGTATGGGTTCCGTAAAGGCCGTTCTACCATCGAAGCAATTCGGTCGGTAACGGAAACAGCTAAGATAGCGCGTGGTTTGAATAGGAGAGGTATTAGGTACTGTGCATTGATTACACTAGATGCAAATAATGCATTTAATAACGCTAGCTGGGCAGCTATAGCTGATTTCCTGCATTTCCTTTTCTTGAGAGTCCCGGATTATCTGTGCAGGATTCCGAAAGGTTTTATTTTCAGAACAGGATATTGTTAGTCGACACCGACGCTGGTCAGCAGTCGATTGAAGCGTCAGCAGGTGTTACACAGGTGTTCATATTGATCCAGGGACTCGGACTCTGTGCAAGTGCGACGTGTCAAGAGGAATCTATACCATTTCGTCGAAAGACATTTCGTCGAATGACATTTAGTCGAATGACATTTGGTCGAAAGGACATTACATCGAATGGACGTTTGGTCGAAGGGACATTTAGTCGAAAATGATTTTTAAATCCATTAGAGACGCAGGACATTTGGTCGAAAGGACACTACGTCGAATGGACATTTGGTCGAATGGACATTTAGTCGAAATAAGATTTTAGAATGAAGAATCTTCGTACATTTGGTCGAATAACGTTTGTTCAAATGACCATTTGGTCTAAATTAAATTTTCGGCCAATAACTTGGAATTTTATTCTGATCTAATTATTGTATAAAAGAATAAGGAACCCATTTCCATTCGACTATACATCCTTTCGACGAAGTGTCATTTGACCAAATGTCGTTAGACTAAATGTTCCAAAGCCGACAACGATGAAGTATTGGCAAAATAACATTGATATCATTGGTTTTTGGCCATAGCATAGCATAGCATAGCATAGCATATGTGATTGTACAAATCGTGGGTGGCTATACAATGCTCAATTCAAGCTCCATCCGGAATAAGGGCGAATGTCGCAAGAGAAGACTCTCCCTGTCGACCCCCTTTCCCTTAAACAAAAGTGACAAGCAGCAGATCTCTCTCTGGTTTATCACTTCAGAACGAAAGAAAACAATGCGAACTTGCATTCTGAGGTGATAAACTGCAAAGAAACTCCCTGCCTGTCACTTTTATTCAAATGAGGGAAGTCGACGAAGAGAACCTCTCCGCGACACCCGCCCCTTACCAGACAGAGCTTGAATTGAACAATCTACTGTATATTGTCGCAAATTGGTACTTGGGATTAGTACCTTTTCCTATACAGTAGCAGTTGTACACCTGGCCACGTCCTTACAATCACGGAAGGAAGGGAAGGAATGTTAGTTCAACATCTACTAGTGAAGATGCAGGGAACCCATACTACCTTCATAGATGTCTCGGGAAGGAAAATTTGTGTTAGTGGGAAAGGTGAATAATAGGGATCTCTATTCGACAATATAGAGCGTTTGTCAATAACAGTATATGCTGTAAAAGTAATACAATATATTCATCAATTTACTTACGAACCGTCCCAAGGGAAAAACAAAACAAAACACAAAATTTCGGCAAATCGCGCGATCGTTCTGCCGTCCGAAACAAGAGCCAACACGCACTGAACTAATTAACTTTATTACCGGCCGCGCAATGCAAAACACGAAATTTCGGCAAATCGCGCGGTCGTTCTGCCGTCCGAAACAAGAGCCAACACGCACTGAACTAATTAACTTTAATACCGGCCGCGCAATGCAAAACGCGATATTTCGGCAAATCGCGCGGTCGTTCTGCCGTCCGAAACAAGAGCCAACACGCACTCTGATATCATTGGTTTTTGGCCATGTGCAGAAAAATAGATCAGAAGATATTTTCAGTATCTAAGATACTGATGTTTCTGTTAGCTCAGGTGAAAAATCCCCATTGGCTTTCGTATTCGTTTCTTCAGCTGCTGATTGAACTTCCTCACGTCCACTGAATTCTTCTAATCAGTTTATCCATGTATCTTGTGGATTATTTGTTCATATTTAACCAAAAATCTATTGACGAATTATCCATTTAATTAACTACCTATTACCGACTAAACACTTTCAACATTAGCCTAAATTTCCTTTCGACTAAATGTCCATTTGACTAAATGTCCCTTCGACCAAATGTACTTTCGACTAAATGTCCATTCGACTAAATGTCCCTTCGACCAAATGTACTTTCGAATAAATGTCATTCGACTAAACGTCATTCGACGAAATGTCATTCGACGAACTGTCCCAAAGCCGTCAAGAGAGCAGTTTCGTTGCTCAAATGGCAAAGAGCATGGGACACATTGAATATTTTTAAAATATGTTCATTCAACGGTTTTGATTGGAAATGTAATATATAACATGTCTATAGACAATTGTTAGACCGGGCAGACGCTCTTAGAAAGGTTACATCTGAACTTCCGGAATATTGACACATATCTGCAACTTGGACATCATTGTTGAACGACCCCTTCTAGGATTCGTATTTATCTACATACTGATAAGCCCCACCTTCAGGTTATTTTTATGCTAACGACCTGCCTTTGCTCTCTGTATTATTTAGTCTCGTCCAAGTACGAAGTTAAACGAACATAAATAATGAGCGACACATTCCACCTAATTTTCTACTTGACGATTTCGTTTACTAGTAAATAGTATTCGGATCTGACAACATACTATTAACTATTATCACTCCCTGTCTGATTTCAATTAAAAAATGATTAACACTTTGCATACTCATGTTTCTTCAAAATTGATTTAGACGTTTTTTTAAAGAATATATTTGTTATGTTTCCAATAACATTTTTAATTACCCACTCAAAAAAAATATTTGGCATCTGAAAAGAGGGAGAATGAGATGAAATAGTCCTGTCAATAAGTTTGTGTAGTTTTGTTCACATTAATCACATTCATTCAGAAAAAAATGCTTGAATATCAATTTTGTTGAAGGTCTTCCATGCAATATCGCCAAGACCTATCAGCACTCATATACTTACCTGGATCAAAGAAAAAACTGTTAAATGTGCTTCTACTTCAGATACTTAAAATAAAAGAATATTCGAACTTCATCCAATCAAACAATAACCGTGATTGTGACACCGTGAACGAACAGAGCGCGCGCATTCGAGCACTTTGGTTGGTTCTCGCTCGATAAGCTCACGAACGGCAACGGCTTAAAACGCGCGCGCACGCTCCCACCTGCAGGAAGCAGCAGTGTGCGAGAGACAGAGCTGCTCACCATCCAGAAGCTCCATTATCAGCCAGCAGTGCGCTAGGGTTGCTCCAAGCGCCATCGACCGTCGCCGCCGTCAGTAGACCGCCTCAAGTCGGTTCGTTAATCAGTTGGACCAGGAGTTCTTGCTGTCTTCGGACGGACAGCCAAACCTTGAAGGCAGTGCGGTCTCGTCGACGATTGAAGCAGGACGCGCTGAACTCTCCCGCTCCCAGAATTCCCATCAGTGATATTGTTGTTGAGAGCAGTCGCAGGTGATTTTAAAAGTTCCTCATTAAAGAAACTGATTTACTCTTAGAAGACTAAGTGCGATACCCGGAGGTGTGTTTCGATTATAAGTGCGTTCCGTTGGCTACCTTGAATTTGCTGTGCTCTTAGTCGACGTGATTCTGGGGAAGTGCAGTGCAAATTTGTCTTTGCAGCATTTGCACTTTCGTGATCCTGCACCTAAGGGCGCCGATTCGATCAACTGCTTGTGAGTTTCAATGTCTTCTCGGCGAATACAGAGCTGAGAATTAATGAGCGTGTGCATCGGGCCGATATCGAATGGTCAGTGGATTAATGAATGTCGGTTGGTGGTTGAGTTGGGATGGGACTTGCCTATTTGTAGATTATCGGTCACCGCGGTGAATGTGCTGGTAGATAAATAATTCGTTAATGAAAAAACGCAACAGTACGACAACGGCAGGGGCAGTGACGGCAATGACCGACAGAATTCTTTTCTGTCGAACTCTGACCAACAGTGGATTTTGGCTTCTTTTGCGTTGAACGTGACACCGTTAAATATGCGCGACCTCCAATGAATTACTTACGTTGTCTATCGAAGTTACTTTTTTGCACCGCGGAACGATTTCATACATAATTTATAGAACTCATTAGTCTTTAGCGATAACACATCTGGAAAATGAACCGGAGATACTTAATACTGGTACTGACGTTGGGAATTCCCTCTCACATCTAGTAGAAGTCCAATTGCAAAGTTTGAATTTCCCGAAGCATTTTAATTTCCAGCCCTGGTTGGTTTGGGAAACTATTTCGACTATTTTGGACTTAAATGATCTTCTTGCCGGTCACATGACATAAGATCACCAGGATGGTGGCCTTGACTCGGTAATATCTTATGTAACACTATGCTTGTGGTTTGAAAATGAAGTCAGTATTCGCGAAATTAGAGTTCAGTTTTCGTTTGCTGATATCACAACTGTGCGGGATGCAATTGCGACAAAAAGGATTTTAGTTGTTACAGATCTAATTTGTTTCAATCCAGAAGGGACGCAATAAGTGAGGACCAAAAACAAGAAAATAAATGCAAGATGCAATCGGATTGCAGATTATTGTAAACCAAAACTGTGATTGTTGACTTGTATTATTGAGATTACAACGTGCCTGCTCTGGAATACAATTTACAATCCGACTGCATTGGCTAATTGTATTAATTAAATATTAACATTTTACTATCTCCAATCAGTTCCACTAAGCCACCGGCCGGTGTAGTGACGGGAACCACCTCTGGACGAGCACTAGCTTAGAGATTATCTGGCAAACCACCACGATCAGGTTGGCGGTTTGTCGTAATAGCTTATTGGATGTTGTTTCCCCGGTATGACGTAGCGAAAATATTGTTTAAGTTTTTGTTATCAAAACAGTAATTTATCAGACACGTTTCTTTTTTCGACGTTATAAGAATGTGTGCGGTTTTATCACAATTTAATTGCGATTTGAAAACGTGTATAAGCTTAAGCAGTGTTTATCAGAATAATCGTTAGGTATTTTAACTACAATAAAACCTCACCTCCTAGAGAAATTTATTGGAATTACTTTGGGAAATTTCCATGAATATGCACGGATTTTTCGCAAGCATTTTTCGGAGTTTCCTCGCGAAGTCCTTTGAAATTTTTACGAGACTTTATTTACTATCCAGGTACGATAAATACTTTACAACTTCCGTAGGTCGGTGGCAGAGCTTCTGCGTACGGAATTCAGGGACCACGTTCATCCGTTTCTAGCCAAGGAGTTGGTCTAGGTGTCACAGGAAGGAATTTGACCGTATCGAATAGTCCACAGATTCAGTTCAGCGCTTTTTCAGTGGAGGCTGCGGCCATCATGTATCAGAACGTTGGTTTGGGTGGGGTACGTTCCCCTCAATCTGTAAGATTAGTGCCATCGTTTTCACAAGGATGAGTAAGAGTGTCAAAATAGTAGTTTGTGCAACTATTTGAAAAAATATGATGAGCACAAGTTGTGAAAAAATTAAGATGTTCAGAAGTCTTCTTTCGAAAAGTTCCAAAACTTCCTTTCAAGAGGCCTATGTTAGGGTGGCTCAAATTAGTATGGGAAAAACATTTTTCATTTATTTTGATGGGCCGCCCTCTTGCTCGAAATCTGTTTTGATGCTCTGATGCTCTGGACAAAATTTCAGCCAAATCGGTCAACGTTTGGGCGGGCTAAACTGTTGAAGTTTATATGTAATTGTAAAAACAGTGAATTGCAGTTGGACGAATTTACGATCAAGAATCATGATACTCATCCAGATCTTAAAGAATTTAATACAGAATGTTATGCAGAAAATCGCGAGAAGATTAGAGTTTGCTCGGCTATGTTCGGCTAATTTCGTTTCTTTTACATTTGAAAAGAAATAAATTCACCCCTACAGCACTCCAGTAAAATGCTAATATCTTTGTCTAAAAAACTCGAATCTTTTCGCGGTTTTCAGCATAACAATCTGTATTTAATTCTACAAGAACTGAAAAAGTATCATGATTCTAGATTGTAAATTGTGCCGTCCAACTGCAAATCACTGTTTTTGGATGTTTTTGCATACATTTTTCCATATAAACTTCCGATGTTTAGCACCGCCCAAACATTGACCGATTTGGCTGAAATTTTGTCCAGAGCATCAGGGCATCAAATAGAACCGAATAAGAGGGCGGCCCATCGAAAAATTTGTAGAAGTGTTTTTTGAGGCACCCTAGTCTCCCTGCAAGATGGCCGGATGCCTCGTTATAAGAGTTCGGAAAGACCCTGTCAAGAGGTTCGCAAGCCTTTTTTTAAACTCGGAAGGTTATTTTCAAAAGGCTCCTTTCAAGAGGCTCGGAAGCTTCCTTTCAAGAGGATCGGAAGCCTCCTTTCAAGAGGCTCGGAAGCCTCCTTTCAAGAGGCTCGGAAGCCTCCTTTCAAGAGGCCTGGAAGCCTCCTTCAAGAGGCCTCGGAAGCCTCCTTTCAAGAGGCCTGGAAGCCTCCTTTCAAGAGGCCCGGAAGCCTCCTTTCAAGAGGCCTCGGAAGCCTCCTTCAAGAGGCCTGGAAGCCTCCCTTCAAGAGGCTCGGAAGCCTCCTTCAAGAGGCCTGGAAGCCTCCTTCAAGAGGCTCCGGAAGCCTCCTTCAAGAGGCTCGGAAGCCTCCTCAAGAGGCCTGGAAGCCTCTGAGGCCTGGAAGCCTCCTTCAAGAGGCCTCGGCCTCCTTCAAGAGGCCTGGAAGCCTCCTTTCAAGAGGCCTCCCAGCTCCTTCAAGAGGCTCCAGCCTCCCTTCAAGAGGCCTGGAAGCCTCCTTCAAGAGGCCTGGAAGCCTCCTTCAAGAGGCCCGGAAGCCTCCTTCAAGAGGCCCCAGCCTCCTTTCAAGAGGCCTGAAGCCTCCTTTCAAGAGGCCCCCAGCCTCCTTCAAGAGGCCCGGAAGCCTCCTTCAAGAGGCTCAGCCTCCCTTCAAGAGGCTCGGAAGCCTCCTTCAAGAGGCCTGAAGCCTCCTTCAAGAGGCCTGGAAGCCTCCTTTCAAGAGGCCCTGGAAGCCTCCTTCAAGAGGCTCAGCCTCCTTCAAGAGGCCCGGAAGCCTCCCTTTCAAGAGGCCTGGAAGCCTCCTTCAAGAGGCCTCAGCCTCCCTTCAAGAGGGCCCGGAAGCCTCCCTTCAAGAGGCCTGAAGCCTCCTTCAAGAGGGCCTGGAAGCCTCCTTCAAGAGGCCCGGAAGCCCCTTCAAGAGGCTCAGAAGCCTCCTTCAAGAGGCCTCGAAGCCTCCTTCAAGAGGCCTGGAAGCCTCCTTCAAGAGGCCCGGAAGCCTCCTTCAAGAGGCCTCAGCCTCCTTCAAGAGGCCCGGAAGCCTCCCTTCAAGAGGCCCGGAAGCCTCCTTCAAGAGGCCTCAAGCCTCCCTCAAGAGGCCTCAGCCCTCCTTTCAAGAGGCCCCAGCCTCCTTCAAGAGGCCCGGAAGCCTCCTTCAAGAGGCTCAAGCCTCCTTCAAGAGGCCCGGAAGCCTCCTTCAAGAGGCCTGGAAGCCTCCTTCAAGAGGCCCTCAAGCCTCCTTCAAGAGGCCCGGAAGCCTCCTTCAAGAGGCCTGGAAGCCTCCTTCAAGAGGCCCTGAAGCCTCCTTCAAGAGGCCTCAGCCTCCTTCAAGAGGCCTGGAAGCCTCCTTCAAGAGGCCCGGAAGCCCTCCTTCAAGAGGCCTGGAAGCCTCCTTCAAGAGGCCTCGGACGCCTCCCTTCAAGAGGCCCTGAAGCCTCCTTTCAAGAGGCTCGGAAGCCTCCTTCAAGAGGCCTGGAAGCCTCCTTCAAGAGGCCCAGCCTCCCTTTCAAGAGGCCTGGGCCTCCTTCAAGAGGCCCGGAGCCTCCTTCAAGAGGCCTCGGAAGCCTCCTTCAAGAGGCCTGGAAGCCTCCTTCAAGAGGCCTGGAAGCCTCCTTCAAGAGGCCCAGCCTCCTTCAAGAGGCCTCAAAGCCTCCCTTCAAGAGGCCTCGGGCCTCCTTCAAGAGGCCTGGAAGCCTTCAAGAGGCCTCAGAAGCCTCCCCAAGAGGCCTGGAAGCCCCTTCAAGAGGCCTGGAAGCCTCAAAGGCCAGCCCTTTCAAGAGGCTCAGCCTCCTTCAAGAGGCCCGGAAGCCTCCTTTCAAGAGGCCCAGAAGCCTCCTTCAAGAGGCCCGGAAGCCTCCCTTCAAGAGGCCTGGAAGCCTCCTTCAAGAGGCTCAGCCTCCTTTCAAGAGGCTCAAAGCCTCCTTTCAAGAGGCCTGGAAGCCTCCTTCAAGAGGCCCAGCCTCCTTTCAAGAGGCCCTGGAAGCCTCCTTTCAAGAGGCCTGGAAGCCTCCTTCAAGAGGCCTGGAAGCCTCCTTCAAGAGGCCTGGAAGCCTCCTTCAAGAGGCCCGGAAGCCTCCTTCAAGAGGCCTGGAAGCCTCCTTTCAAGAGGCCCCAGCCTCCTTCAAGAGGCCCGGAAGCCTCCTTCAAGAGGCCCGGAAGCCTCCTTCAAGAGGCCCAGCCTCCTTCAAGAGGCCCGGAAGCCTCCTTCAAGAGGCCCGGAAGCCTCCTTCAAGAGGCCTGGAAGCCTCCTTCAAGAGGCCCAGCCTTTTTCAAGAGGCCTGGAAGCCTCCTTCAAGAGGCCTCAAAGCCTCCTTCAAGAGGCTCGGAAGCCTCCTTCAAGAGGCCTCGGAAGCCTCCTTCAAGAGGCCCTGGAAGCCTCCTTCAAGAGGCCCGAAGCCTCCCCTTCAAGAGGCCTGCCCCTTCAAGAGGGCCTGGAAGCCTCCTTCAAGAGGCTCTGAAGCCTCCTTCAAGAGGCCTGGAAGCCTCCTTCAAGAGGCCTGGAAGCCCTCCTTCAAGAGGCTCGGAAGCCTCCTTTCAAGAGGCTCAGCCTCCTTCAAGAGGCCTGGAAGCCTCCTTTCAAGAGGCCCGAAAGCCTCCTTCAAGAGGCCCAGCCTCCTTCAAGAGGCCTGGAAGCCTCCTTCAAGAGGCCCGGAAGCCCCTTCAAGAGGCCTGGAAGCCTCCTTCAAGAGGCCTGGAAGCCTCCTTCAAGAGGCTCAGCCTCCTTCAAGAGGCCCGGAAGCCTCCTTCAAGAGGCCCGGAAGCCCTTCAAGAGGCCTGGAAGCCCTCCTTCAAGAGGCCCGGAAGCCTCCTTCAAGAGGCCTGGAAGCCTCCTTCAAGAGGCCCCAGCCTCCTCCTTCAAGAGGCCTCAAGCCTCCTTCAAGAGGCCTGGAAGCCTCCTTCAAGAGGCCTGGAAGCCTCCTTCAAGAGGCCTGGAAGCCTCCCTTCAAGAGGCTCAGGCCTCCTTCAAGAGGCCTGGAAGCCTCCTTCAAGAGGCCTGGAAGCCTCCTTCAAGAGGCTCAGAAGCCTCCTTTCAAGAGGCTCCCGGAAGCTCCTTTCAAGAGGCCTGGAAGCCTCCTTCAAGAGGCTCTGAAGCCTCCTTTCAAGAGGCTCAGCCTCCTTCAAGAGGCCTGGAAGCCTCCTTCAAGAGGCCTGGAAGCCTCCTTCAAGAGGCCTCAAGCCTCCCTTCAAGAGGCTCAGCCTCTGGAAGCCTCCTTCAAGAGGCTCGAAGCCTCCTTTCAAGAGGCCTGGAAGCCTCCTCTCAAGAGGCCCAGCCTCCTTCAAGAGGCCCGGCCTCCTTTCAAGAGGCCCGGAAGCCTCCTTCAAGAGGCCTGGAAGCCTCCTTCAAGAGGCCCGGAAGCCTCCTTCAAGAGGCCTGAAGCCTCCTTCAAGAGGCCTGGAAGCCTCCTTCAAGAGGCCTGGAAGCCTCCTTCAAGAGGCCTGGCAGCCTCCTTCAAGAGGCCTGGAAGCCCTCCTTCAAGAGGCCTCAGAGCCTCCTTTCAAGAGGCCCAAGCCTCCTTCAAGAGGCCTCGGAAGCCTCCTTTCAAGAGGCCTGGAAGCCTCCCTTCAAGAGGCCTGGAAGCCTCCTTCAAGAGGCCTGGAAGCCTCCCTTCAAGAGGCCTGAAGCCTCCCTTCAAGAGGCTCGGAAGCCTCCTTCAAGAGGCTCAGAAGCCTCCTTCAAGAGGCTCGGAAGCCTCCTTTCAAGGACCTGGAAGCCCTCCATTCAAGGCCTGGAAGCCCTTCTCAAGAGGCCCTGAAGCCTCCTTTCAAGAGGCCCGGAAGCCTCCTCCGAGAGGTCTGGAAGCCTCCTTCCAAGAGGCCTCAGCCTCCTTCAAGAGGCCTGGAAGCCTCCTTCAAGAGGCCCGGAAGCCTCCTTTCAAGAGGACCTGGAAGCCTCCTTCAAGAGACTCAGGAAGCCTCCTTTCAAGAGGCCTGGAAGCCTCCTTTCAAGAGGCCTGGAAGCCTCCTTCAAGAGGCCTGGAAGCCTCCTTCAAGAGGCCTGGAAGCCTCCTTTCAAGAGGCCCAGCCTCCTTCAAGAGGCCTGGAAGCCCTCCTTCAAGAGGCCTGGAAGCCTCCTTCAAGAGGCCTGGAAGCCTCCTTCAAGAGGCCTGAAGCCTCCTTCAAGAGGCCTGGAAGCCTCCTTCAAGAGGCCTGGAAGCCTCCCTTCAAGAGGCCTGGAAGCCTCCTTCAAGAGGCCCAGAAGCCTCCTTCAAGAGGCCTGGAAGCCTCCTTTCAAGGACTCGGAAGCCCCATTTCAAGGCCTGAAGCCTAGCTCAAGAGGCCTGAAGCCTCCTTCAAGAGGCCTCGGAAGCCTCCTTCCGAGAGGTCTGGAAGCCTCCTCCAAGAGGCCCTGAAGCCTCCTTCAAGAGGCCTGGAAGCCTCCTTTCAAGAGGCCTGGAAGCCTCCTTCAAGAGGCCCCAGCCTCCCTTCAAGAGGCCTGGAAGCCTCCTTCAAGAGGCCTGGAAGCCTCCTTCAAGAGGCCTGGAAGCCTCCTTCAAGAGGCTCAGCCTCCTTCAAGAGGCCTGAAGCCTCCTTCAAGAGGCCTGGAAGCCTCCTTCAAGAGGCCTCGAAGCCTCCTTTCAAGAGGCTCGGAAGCCTCCTTCAAGAGACCTGGAAGCCTCCTTCAAGAGGCTCCAGCCTCCTTCAAGAGGCCCGGAAGCCTCCTTCAAGAGGCCTGAAGCCTCCTTCAAGAGGCCTGGAAGCCTCCTTCAAGAGGCCCGGAAGCCTCCTTCAAGAGGCCTGGAAGCCTCCTTCAAGAGGCCTGGAAGCCTCCTTCAAGAGGCCTGAAGCCTCCTTCAAGAGGCCTGGAAGCCTCCTTCAAGAGGCCCGGAAGCCTCCTTCAAGAGGCCTGGAAGCCTCCTTTCAAGAGGCCTGGAAGCCTCCTTCAAGAGGCCTGGAAGCCTCCTTCAAGAGGCCTGGAAGCCTCCTTCAAGAGGCTCAGAGCCTCCTTCAAGAGGCCTGAAGCCTCCTTTCAAGAGGCCTCGGAAGCCTCCTTCAAGAGGCCTGAAGCCTCCTTCAAGAGGCCTGAAGCCTCCTTCAAGAGGCCTGGAAGCCTCCTTTCAAGAGGCCTGAAGCCTCCTTTTAAGGACTCAGCCCCATTTCAAGGGGCCTGGAAGCCTAGTTTCAAGAGGCCTGGAAGCCTCCTTCAAGAGGCCTGGAAGCCTCCTTCCAAGAGGCCTGGAAGCCTCCTTCCAAGAGGCTCGGAAGCCATACTTCAAAATGCTTGGAAGCCTTACTTCAAGATGCTCAGAAGCCTCCTTTCAAGAGGCCTGGAAGCCTCCTTCAAGAGGCCTCAGCCTCCCTTTCAAGAGGCCTCGAAGCCTCCTTTCAAGAGGCCCGGAAGCCTCCTTCAAGAGGCCTGGAAGCCTCCCTTCAAGAGGCCCGAGCCTCCTTCAAGAGGCCTGGAAGCCTCCTTCAAGAGGCCCGGAAGCCTCCTTCAAGAGGCTCGAAGCCCTCCTCAAGAGGCCCGAAGCCTCCTTCAAGAGGCCCGGAAGCCCCTCCTTCAAGAGGCCTGGAAGCCTCCTTCAAGAGGCCTGAAGCCTCCTTCAAGAGGCTCCAAGCCTCCTTCAAGAGGCCTGAAGCCTCCTTCAAGAGACCTCAAGCCTCCTTCAAGAGGCCTGGAAGCCTCCTTCAAGAGGCCTGGAAGCCTCCTTCAAGAGGCCCGGCCTCCTTCAAGAGGCCTGGAAGCCTCCTTCAAGAGGCCTGGAAGCCTCCCTTTCAAGAGGCCTGGAAGCCTCCTTCAAGAGGCCCAAGCCTCCTTCAAGAGGCCTGAAAGCCTCCCTTCAAGAGGCCTGGAAGCCTCCCTTCAAGAGGCTCGGAAGCCTCCTTCAAGAGGCCCAGAAGCCTCCTTCAAGAGGCCCAGAAGCCTCCTTCAAGAGGCCTGAAGCCTCCTTCAAGAGGCCTCAAGCCTCCTTTCAAGGGGCCTGGAAGCCTAGCTCAAGAGGCCTCCAGAAGCCTCCTTTCAAGAGGCCCGGAAGCCTCCTTCCAAGAGGCCCGGAAGCCTCCTTCAAGAGGCCTGAAGCCTCCTTCCAAGAGGCCCGGAAGCCTCCTTTCAACAGGCCTGGAAGCCTCCTTTCAAGAGGCCTGGAAGCCTCCTTCAAGAGGCCTGAAGCCTCCTTCAAGAGGCCTCGAAGCCTCCTTCAAGAGGCCTGGAAGCCCTCCTTTCAAGAGGCCTCAGAAGCCTCCTTTCAAGAGGCTCAGAGCCTCCTTCAAGAGGCCTGGAAGCCTCCTTTCAAGAGGCTCGGAAGCCTCCTTCCAAGAGGCTCGGAAGCCTCCTTCCAAGAGGTTCGGAAGCCTCCTTTCAAGATGCTTGGAAGCCTGCTTATAAGAGTCTCTGAAGCCTCCTTCCAAGAGGCCTGGAAGCCTCATTTCAAGGGGCTCGGAAGCCTCCATTCAAGAAGCTCGGAAACCTCCTTTCAAGAGGCTCAGAAATCTCCCTTCAAGAAGCTCGGTATTCTTCTTTCAATAGGCTCAGAAGCGTCCTTTCAAGATGCCTCCCTTTAAGTGACTCAAAAACCATTCAAGAGACTTGAAAGCCTCTGTACAAGAAGCCTTTCATCAAGAGCTGCGGAAGCTTACTTTCAAGAGGGGGGCAAAAGTTTGAAGGGGTACCTATCAAGAAAAAGGTTGAGAGCCGCTGTCTTAGATGGAAGCAATGCACTCTCCAATAGTCCAGATCTGTCCTGGTCACGTCCTTGCGAATGCTGGGGAAGGCGAAGGATGGTTAGTCTGACACCCACTTAAGAAAGATGCAAAGAACTCTATGACCTCTTATAGGTGTCACGGGAGGTTTTATAAATAATTTATTAATAATTAAATAATAAATAAAGGGATTAGCCTGGAATTGAATCCACGACCTCCTGCTTATAAGACAGAAGCGGTAGCCACTAGACCACCGAGCTCGTCTTGAAAAGTACCTTTTTCACTATGAACATTAAAGGCTTGTACTATACACACACGCATACAAACATACGCATACATACAACCGCATGCGCACAGAACAGTGGAAAATTGATAATGTAGTGGTTATGTGGTTTTTAGTCATATTTTAATAATATTCAAATACAGTTTACATTATTCGATTGCTTGATGAGCGAGAGAGAGCTCATGGCTGTGAGGTTAACAACGCTAGGCGGTTCATTAGCGTGCTGTGGAGCATGGGTTTGATTCCCACGGTAGCAAGATGAAAAATTTTCGAAGATGAATCTTTTGTAATTTTCATATCTTTCCGCATGACTACCTAAGGGATCGTTCAATAATGACATCCAACGTTTTTCGTTATTTTAAACTCTCTTTCCTCCCACCTGTCACAAACTGTCATAAACCATTATACATAAATGTGTTATTTATTCAATAGTTGGAATTTCTCGTACACAAATTTTTACAGTAACATACACACAAGGAAATATTATTACAACGTTAAAAAAAAAACATTGCTTGAACAGAAAGTTTTTGGTTCTTTTTCGTAGAGAGTTTGGTTAGGTTTGTTCAAGGCAAGAGCGAGCTAACCGACTGTTTAAAAGTTGTACGATTCCTTTAAGTTAAAAGTTAAAGCTTTCAAAGAAATATAGTATAAATATAGTACCAAATAAACTACAATTTTTTGGCCCCCTTAAACTAACATTAATGTGCAAAAACCAGGTATAAAAAGTTCGGTTCATTCGACGCGGAACTCTTCCTATTTTTTTGCTATTGAAAATTGGCCCAATCGACCTTTGCGTTCCGGAGCTATTGAAACACATTGTTTTTCCCCCATTTTTCCCAATGGTCCTTGGAAAAAATCCCTTGGAAAAAAAATCAAAATTGAAAAAAAATAATCTAAAACTGCTGCAATGCTGAATGAACGCAAATAAATATGAATTGATAGGAATAACTGCATCTATCTCCCTAAAGTGCAATTTCGACCTCTCTTATGTGCTTTTCTTGTTACATTACATTTTACATGTACTCCTGGGGGTACTTTCGCTGGCTCCAGGGAATACCCCAGACAACAATCCGTAATGGCGTAATGGTATTTCAAATCCAATCAAAACTTATTGATAAAGTTTGGATAATTGTGTAATTTTTTTTTATTCCAAAACTTTGTCTTATAGCAAGGATGTTAAAGATCATTCAGTAAATTGCGTTCGATCATTTAGTAGTTTGTCAATAACACATTCCAGAAGCTGAATTTCAAAATATGTTCTATGGTGGACTTCTAGTGCGAAGGTTTTTCTACAACTCTGCCTAATGATTCGTTGTTTGAATTCCACTAGTAACGTTGGCAGCTCTTTAGTCAAGACGAACCTCTGCCTCTCGAACCTAGCCCAAAAATTCCAATAAATTCCGTATGAACTCATGGCAAGTGCAGAGGTTTATTCGGCTTGCAGTGGGCGAGTGATTATATCATCATTTCCTCCCCTTTCCCTTTTGACTGTGCAAGAACAGCTGATCTGGTCATAATAGAGTAGCGACTACGGGCAGTCAATCAAGCTCTAGCTCAAGCTAAAATCTTTGCTATTACTCGATATCTGCTACTCTCGATATGTCTCCCTATGTCGATGATTTCGCGCTTAACTTTTCAAAAGGACCTAAGTAACATTTTTTTCATGAATTAATTTAAATAGCGCAATCTACAGAACAACATGAAAGTAATTGATTGCAGTATTCAAATTAATTCATGTAAAAAATGTTACTTAGGTCCTTTTGAAAAGTTAAGCGAGATTTCCTCAGTGCCTTCAATCTACATACATTTGGGGTTTCTACATCTCGATAACCTCCCTGTCTCGATATCTCTCTATCTTGATGTGTTCTGATCGTATTTTGTTCAGGATTCACTCTCCTTATGTCTATATTTTCAAATTTTCAGGCTACTAGACCATCTTTGGATAATAACAAACACGTCAACAACAGGAAAAGACATTTGTTTTGTTGTCGTTTTTCATAGCAACGAGCTTTTTTGGATCCAGTCCCCATTTCAATTTTTCATCCATTCCTCGATCTATCCCTATCTCGATGATATCTGATATCCCTTCAATATCGAGATGTAGAGAGGCGACTGTACATTATTGGCAAAGAATAAGACTGACAATAACAGAGTTTTTTTTTAATCGTTTATTTCCCCAAACTAAGGTGAATAATGCTCTAATGTGAGAGATTCCCATCCTGAGCCACGCTTCAATTTTTATAAGCGACTGCGTGTGCGTCTGGATCAGCATCTGCGGTCAGTTTCTATCTGGAATTCAGCCAGGCTTCAATAGTGCTAATTCGAAGTCATCATTGGTGATTCATTGTAAAAAGCAATCGTAGTAGCTTACGCCTGTGTGGAGTTCGGAGCAAATATTGTTTGATTGTCAGAATGAAAATGGATTGTTGAAGCACTGGAATCAGCCAAAAGCTTGTTGATTAGAATGGGAAACAGAAATGTTTTTTTTTCTCACTCAGTAGCGTATCTTAAAATTTTCAATTCGAACAATTCGAATATGTTTCAGATTGTCAAGCAACAGAAAGATAATCATACTTGTTTTGATCAATTTTTCAATGAGACAAATAATAAGCACATTCTTCGATATGAGTGATACATACTTTGAAAAGTGCGACAAATCTCAGTGCTTCGTGACTGTGCGATTAGCAACGTCCTTCGTTTAGACGCATGTATTGTGGGGTGTGGTGAAGGTTCGATTCTCGCCCTGAAAAAATAACTTATCCTGTAGCAAAGGGCATTGTCCTTTGTCCATGCGTTGGATGACACGATTCAAATATCCAAAGATTAGGATTGAGCCAATCTGTATATGCAGAATGTTGTGGCTTAGGTATTGGGATTTTATAGTTGTTTTTTTTTGCATTCCTTGACAAATACAAATCCTAAAAACTTTCAAATGTTTTGACTTCCTCGTATTTTGTTTTACAAGTAACTTGTGAATGGAACGCATGTATATTACCAAGTTCACTTTCCACGTTGTCAAACGACGCCATCACCATCTCCGAGAAACCTAAAATAGATCATAGAAGTTCTATCCGAACACCCAAACCAGTTACGGCATCTGACGAAGACTCGGCGCCTTTTCAAAAAATGATTGACAGGTGAAAACTCTGCGGACCGGTTTCGCATTAGATAAGCTTCCTCTATGTTTAAAAATTACTCTCGAATGTAAACCGTGCAATCACTAAGTGAGCGTTATGACAGTCACAACAAATTACATTCCTCAGCATTTTCTGTATACAAAACACCTTGGAGGTTTAGTAGCAGAAAGTTCAAGTTGCAAATTCTTCAATTCGGGAAAATCTATGTGACTACTTCATTCTTTATTTTGACTTCACTTTTACGGAACTCAATTCCAAGAAAAATTCATTTCATAGTACCCTTGCCAGCGTTTGTTTTTGAAATAGTTCTAACACATAATTACCGAAGTTCAAAATTTTCAACGGTTTTGACTGTAATTATCTAATTGTCCAAATTATCCATCATAAAAAAGGAACAATATGACTTGAAACCATAATCTCCTTCTCCTTCCCTTTGACTACAAGACCCGTTGATCATTTTTAGAGTAGCATTGGCGGTTAAATCACTCAAATATGTACTCGAACTGGGGCATGCAAATTAACTAAACATTTAATCCATCTCACAGTTCTTTTAAGGTCACTCCTGACGGAATCCAAGTTTAAAAGTGCTCGCGTTTTCGGGGGCACACCACTCGATACGGAAGCAACGCACAACTGTCATTTTTATTATTTCACGCATGCTGCGACGCAGCAAAGCTAAATCAACAAAATGACAGTTGTGCGCCGCCTCTTAATCGAGTGGTGTGCCCCCGAAAACGCGAGCACTTTGGAACTTGGATTCCGTCAGGAGTGACCTTAAATCGAATTAAATATCAACCGTGCTTGCTTGTAAAATTCAGTCAAATTCAATAGAGTATCGATTTACACGTCGTCGAACTTATAAAACTATTTGCTGTGTAATGTACACAGTATAAAAATGTTAGAGCATATATGATGTAACTAAAAGGCTCCGTTTGATTCGACTAATTTTTCCGTCACTTTTAAAAATTACAGTTATTTTATTAATATGGAGCATGTGTCCAATATAACAAACAGGATAAAATTGGATTTAAAATCAGAGACTATTTAACAAAAAAATATATATTAGTTCCAATATTTACACAACTTGTATTTTTCAGAAATAATTTTCAACTGTGTACCTAACAGAAAGAATAGATTCCGATCTATCTGGCAGTAATGCTACAGTTAAACTAAATATGCTGAATAGAGAGTGTACAGGAAAAAAGTTTTTAGATTTTATTGAAGCTAAAAAACCAATTAAGTGCGACCATTAGAGTTAAAAATTTCATTCACAGGCCTTCAAACAGGTGCCATCGCTTCAAACAGGTGCTCCCAATTTCAAGAAGCTGTCGATTTCGACGTGATCTATTAGTAATGTAAATTCTGTAGATGAGCAGAAAAAACTTGGTTGTTTTCATGTTTTTTACAGTATACCACACAAATTTGACGTCACAGTTTCATTCATTGATTGCATTGCGATTGTGACCAACCTTCGCGCCTCAGTTTTTTGAACCCCCAATGTCTTATAGTTCGGAAACACTCAGCGCGTTGCATAAGCCAGTGAACGCAAACGCCTAACTGATTTACGAAGTTCATATTCCTAAAAATAAAATTATAAAACAAGTTCGATAAAAATAACAGTGAGGAAAGTGTACCATGGACATTTTGTTATCGTCACACTTTCCTTTTCGGCGCACAGTTCTTCCCCACGTCACACAGGTTCCAAGCTTTGATGCGCAAAATTTAGTGGCCTGTGGCCGTCATATATGTCGTTCGATGGCTACCGTTTCGGTTTTTTTCTGGTTATTTTGTGTTCACTTCAGTAAACACACCGGCCTGTCTGTCACATACGTAGGAGAATGGGGACGCACCTCGAGGCGTGTATTTGTAAATATTTTGGGAATTTTTCACCACACTGTTCTTTTCCTTGTGAGAAAAAAAATATGTACGCGGATGACGTATATGTGGGTATAGCTCTCACGCGCTTCCGGGCTTCTTCGTCGATTATCTGCTCTCCGGGATATCTATTTTGCGAATTCTTTATTTCAAACTGATTGTTATTGATTTAATGGAGACCATCATTGTTATTGTATCAATAGTAAATATTCACGAATTAGAATGACCTTCCATTAGGAAAGGCGAAGGCTCGCTCAAATGTTAGATACTTCGGAACCTTTTCTGCAACTTTAGCTGGGAGTCGATTCTGGACATTTTGCCAAGAATTTCCACAAAAATAACTGCAAAAATCTCTTCGTGAATCATGTCGTAGAAATGTCCACAAATATTTGAATTTTTATTTTGTTCTTTCTTAATAATTGTTTTCCTGGACAACACACTGAAGTATCATTTGGTGATTCATTATGAACCTGTACAATTTCTAGATTCATTATAGATCTCCAAATATGTCCAAAATATGTAGTTACAAATTAGGGGGCACAATTTACTTTTTTACATAATAAACAAGTTAAGTTAGCAGTTTCAAAAAAAAAATGCCAATATCACATACGAGATCTAAAACCGTGATGAAATTGTGTATTATTTATATCATAACGCGCATTAAGCGTCTCCTCGTGCCACGTGCTTTTAATCGCAGCCTCAGATAAGCGCAAGATAGTAGCAGAAGAAAAACAATCCTGCAGAAAAAAATCGTCACGTGATGCATTGCAGCGATGATTGCTTGGATGGCATGTGCTATTCAAACTGCGGATGTATTCTGCAGATTCTTTGAAAAACATCACACAAGTTTACAATTTAGGAAGAAACAGAATGTGTGTGACCTCTACTTGGTATGTGTTTACAATCCAAGTAGTTCTTGTTCTTGTCATTGGTTTCTGGTAGTCTAATGAAATTTATAGAGTCGAGTATTGTGGATCAACCTCCATAATGGAGGCAAATATTGTAGAATAAACAAGTTGTTTGACCTCTTCTTGATATATGTTTGTATTCCAAATAGTTCTTGTTGTTGTCATGGCTTATAGGTAGTCTGAGAACTCTATGGAGTCAAGGTCTGTGGATCTCCGTAATGGCGGCAGTTATTAAAAAATAAACAAGTTGTGTGACTCCTTCTTGGTATATGTTTGCACTCCAAATAGTTCTTGTTGTTGTCATGGGTTACAGGTAGTCTACGAACTCCATACTGTCAAGGTCTGCGGATCAACCTCCGTAATGGAAGCAGTTATCGAAGAATAAACAAGTTGTATGACCTCTACTTGGTATGTGTTTGCATTCCAAGTAGTTCTTGTGTTGTCATTGGTTTCTGGTAGTCTAGGAACTCCGTGGAGTCAACGCATGTGGATCAACCTCCATAATAGAAGCAGTTGTTGTCATCTGTTCTAGGCAGAATACGACCTCCACAGAAACAAGACCTGCAGATCAAGCCATGTAACGTAGCCAGATATTTAAAAATAAACAAGTTGTGTAATTTCATCTAGGTATGTTTGCATGCATTGCAAGTAGTTGTTGCTGTCATCGGTTCCAGGTAGATTAAAAACTTCTTCCATATCACTAATACAAAGTAGTTCATGTCTAGTAAAAGCAGAATTTGAATAAATTGCGACGACATAATTTCATGCCGAGAATGTGTTAAACAAATGTCGAGGACTAGACAAAATCGGGCAAATTTTGCAAAGCATGTTGGCTTTGCAGGAAAAATATCAGGGGTCAAATTTAACTTTACTCTGAAGACCCAGATATCCGAAACCTTGGGAAGATTTTGCTTGTGAGAGCATGCAAATAAATCTGGCATGTCTTCTTCTTCTTATTGGCATTACATCCCTAAACTGGGACAGAGCCGCCTCGCAGCTTAGTGTTCAATAAGCATTTCCACAGTTATTAACTGCTAGGTTTCTTAGCCAAGTTACCATTTTGCGTTGTTATATCATGAGGCTAATACGATGATACTTTTATGCCCAGGTAAGCATATGCGGTATTTCGAAAAATTTCGTTTCAGGTGGTTCGAAACGAAATTCCGCGGAATTTCGCGGAATTTGAGCATGGCGAAATCTGATTTCTTGATTTCGTTTCGTTTCGTAAAATTACAAAAATTTCGCTAGAAAAAACTAGCTTTTAACGAAATTTAACGGAATTCCGCGGAATTTCGAAACAAAACTTAAACCATACTTTATATTATCAAAAATTTTGGCTGCGCCGCTAAACAAAATCGTTAAGAAAGAAATTATTTTAAGCTCTTTTTAGTGGAATGTATTCAACCGTCTAAGACGAGTTTAGCACTCTCCGTTTTATTAAATTAAATTAATTAATTTATCCATGGATATGCATATCTATTTTACCTTAGTTTAGTTGAATTTTAACGGCAGTTGATGTTTTCTTCACAGAAATTGTATTTCCAGTGGTTCAGTTACTTATGGTTTGGGAAGCTAATCAATAAAATATTTTACATAATCTCGAGTTCATATCAAATTTGAAAGAATGTTCATATTACACGTTCCAAGGCGCTTACACTGTTCGTGATAATTGGTTTGATCGACGGCTTATTGGACCTGAGCTGACCTTCCATTTCGCTCAAAGGTCTTCTTGTCGGTTCTGTTAAGAGACCCATCATTACTAAGATTTGGATTAGTGCGTTCTGAGCGAAACGATATCGCTTTAGTTGAACCAGTTTTCAGATTCATACAGAAACACCTTGCTAGAGGTTACCAGAGCCCGTAGTCACACTCTTCTTTGCCTATTTGCACAATATGTAAGGAGCATTGAAGAATTGTAAGCATTTCTAGATCTTCGCATGGAAATTGTAAAAAAAAATCCAGAACGGGTTGAAAGATCATTAAAATTGCTGAAAGTTCTTTACTTATGATTGTTTTCAGCTCATACTAACTATGGGTCTGTGAAATTCAATCTGAAATACAATCTTTGTGCATTTTAGAACGGTGCACAGGATTCTTCTAAGCATTCATTTTCTAATTTTGACTTAGCTCAATACTATAAAACCACGCTGACAAGACAATATGAAGTATGCTTCAGCATAATTACATTATTCTTAAGTCAACTAAGGTTTTAAACGAAATTTGAATCCGTATATGAAAAACCACACAATTTCTATATTTTTTTATACTTACTTGTATAAAACTGATATTAAATTGATCATATTCGGAAGCACACGCTCCAAGATGAATTCCTTTGAACGCGGCACAAATTCTGGGGTATTGCCTTGTCGTCAATGGTATATGCGGCAAAAATGCGGTGATTTATCACAGACTGCCTCTTCTGTTATTATAACTCTATTGGTCGCAAAACAGTTAGTTGACCTCGAAAAAGTGAAATCAGAATTGCATACATAATGTAAAACCAATTTAATAAAAATTCCGCGGAAAAAAATTTAAAATTTCGTTTCGTTTCGAAAAATTTCGAATTAAATGAACCTTGATTTCGTATCGTTTCGAAGTCTCGAAAGTAAATCTATATTTCGTTTCGTTTCGATCCGAATCGACATAGACATTTTAAATTTCGTTTCGTTTCGTTTCGTTAGGAAAAAGTGTGTTATCGCATACCCTTATGCCCAGGGTAGTCGAGACAATTTCCAATCCGAAAATTGCCTAGACCGGCACCGGGAATCGAACCCAGCCACCCTCAGCATGGTCTTGCTTTGTAGCCACGCGTCTTACCGCACGGCTAAGGAGGGCATGTAGGAATCCCAAATCACATTGGTTGATAGTTCTGAATACTCAGACAAGTTGAGCCATCCTAAACGTTATACCTGTGATTAATTTTCAGGAATACGAGATGCTCAAGGTACTCCAAAACGTTCTCGAGTCCAGCCCACGGTACCTACCGGAGCTATCAAGACTTTGGCAATGTCCTCATCGTTGGTATACACCCATACGCATCATGCAAATCCAATTTCCTTGAATACGGGATGCTTAAGGTACTCCAAATCGTTCTGGAGCTCAGCCCACGGTATCTATCAGATCCAACATAGCTTTTTCAATGTCCTCATCGTAGGTATACCCCCTAATATTGTTCCATAGGTATATACTAGGGGGCCAATGGAATGTATGGGAAAAATTTGACCATTGCATTTCAAAAACGGGTAGTTTTCGAAAGTTTCAACTCCTCGAAAAAAGTCCCTATGCAAAATTTCAGCTCAATCGGACTTCGTTAAGTGTTTGACCAAAGCGGTCAAAGTTTGACTTTTTGAAACATGAAAATTCGAAATCGATTTTTTTATGCAAATGTATTAGAAATGCATGAAACGTCGAGATCTGGTGTTATCCCGATTTTTTTTTTTTGGTTAACATTGACTTTCTGTGACTTAAAAAATCTTTGGAACTTCTTGAAATTTTACGAAATAAAAAATTGATGCCAAATGCCTTAAAAATGCATGAAACGTTGAGATCTAATCTTTTCTCGAAAACAAAAAGTTTTGGAAAAAAATGATTTTTTGGGACTTAGATAATTTTTGGGATTTTTTTCGAAATCGAGTGCCAAAAATTTTCTAAGTACCAAAAAGTATTTCTTTTTCAAAAAAAAATCGATATAACACCAGATCTCGACGTTTCATGCATTTTTTAGATGATTGGCATCAAAAAAATTTTTTTTTTGATTTCGAAAAAAAATTTAATTTCCAAAATTTTTTCAAGTCCCAAAAAGTCATTTTTTTTTATTTTTTTTTTTTCGAGGTACCACCAGATCTCGATGTTTCATGCATTTCTAAGACATTTGGCATCGAAAAAAAATTCGGTTTCAAAATAGTCCGACTTTTACCGCTTTGATCAAACACTTAACGAAATCCGATTGAGCTGAAATATTGCATAGGACTTTTAGCAGTATACATACAATACATCGTTCAGGGCATGGTTGATCTGGCAGATCGCATGTTCTTAACTCCAGGACGTTTTGGAGAACCAAAAAGGCCTGTAGTAGTTTCTAAAAGTAATGAGTAAAATCTTATCGGCTTAATGGACATGCTAGGATGTTTAGCGCTGGCCGTTTTGGAGACCCTGAAATAGGTTACGTTAATTCAAAACTCGATAATTTCATGTCTCATGATGACATAGATATCAACTTTGGACATTTTGTTTCTAGAGATATTTTCTGATGCATTCGATGATATGTACTCCAGAACAGTTTGGACGGCCTAGGACATCCGAAAAAATATTTCAACACCTTTTTAGTTCTTTCTATACTAGTTTTGGCATCGAGCGAAAAACCCTAATCTGTATGTTGAATCAATGTTAAAAAAAAACGTCATGAAAGGGTTAAATACTTGAAAATGTTGATAAGCTGCTTATGGTGCATCAACATATCATAGAGCTGCAGCACTTATGAATACGCCGGAAATGCTTTCAGATGAGCTGGTAGATCTGAGGTCCAATAACTCCATGAGGTTCTTCGTTGACTCATTTTTTAAACTATCATTTATTTGGAAGGCTCATTTGCCGTAAAGCGTTACGGAGCCGTAATTATGTTTTTGAATAATTTTTTTCATGATTTTTATACACCAATGTTAATGGACTCGCGGTTTGGTCGAGGTTAGGGAATACAGTAATTCAATAAGAGGGAATTTAGGGTGCTTAATTAATTACAATGCTGATGTTTACACAGTTGAAATCCTTGGCAATGTTTCAGATCTGTAACGACACAAACTTTTTTTTTGGGAGACAACGATGAGAGGAAGACATACGGGAGGGATTAACAACAGATATTGAGATGTACAACCAGAGGAAGACATTCTTAAGGGATTACGACAGCAAAGGGATGGAGGGACGACGATTATAACTCGTTGACTCATTATACTTGAAAATAGGGAAGATTTGCTTATTATGTATTCATATATCTAGATGGAATACAATGATAACGAAAACAATTTGGAAGACCCTTATACCGAAATTGGTAAAAGACACATCTTAAGACTAAAAGTAAGTTAAATATCAAACTTTGCTTACCTAAACGATTGCAAACTTTTTTTACACTCCTAATTCCAAATTAGGAACCTCTTTTCACGCTCTGATTAAATTTTCCACAACTGTCTTTCAGTTTAGGAAGTATTCTATGTATTCAACGTGTTGATTGTATTAAAATAGTTCATGGGGCACTTCACGGAACGGTCTCACACATAAGGGTCGATTTTCACGGTAATTTCCATACAAACTTCAAATGACGTGTGCACAATCAAATTACATCCAAATTAACTAAAAATTTAGGAGAGTTATTAAAATGGCAAATGCAATCGTTATAACATCGGAAAGTACAGAAGTCAAAATTTGAATCACTCTAGCCAGCGCCCTCACCGGCAGTCTGAAGCTCGGATAACAAAATCCTCCAAAAAGGTTTCTTATAATTTAGTTTTCTTGCCTTCAGATACATTGAAGCTATTTTACAAGCATTCCATGTAGTTGAAACAGTGGCCCGTTCTCACCCCCCCCCATTTGACCCAATTGTCAACCCTGACAACTATCATTTTTTTTAAAAAGGAGCCGCTTTTGGTACGATAAGATCATCTTTGAGTGAAATGTAGCGCAAGTTATGTCAAACTAAATGATTAAATGTTCATGAAGACATGGTTCAAATACAAAACAAATTTCGACTAGTATCCTGAACAGGATTTGTCTTGAAACATGAACAGTAGGGTGCCAATGGAATGTTTGGGAAAAATTTGACAATCTTAATTCAAAAACGGGTATTGCTCAAAATTTTCATATCCTCGAAAAAAGTCCCTATGCTAAATTTAAGCACAATTGGACTTCGGTACGTGTTTGATCAAAGCGGTCAAAGTTTGACTGTTTTGAAACACCAAAAATTTCTCAAGGATGGGAGTACGGGATTTTTTTTAAAAAGAATTTTTTTTATGCCAAATGTCAAACTTTGACCGCTTTTTCGAAATCAAAATTTTTGTGTTTGATACCAAATGACTTGGAAATGCATGAAACGTCGAGATCTAGGTGGTACACCGGAAAAAAAATTCAAAAAAAATTTATTTTTTGGGAAAATTTTTGAAACTTGGGAAAAAATTTTAAATCGATTTTTTTTTAATGCCAAATGTCTTGGAAATGCATGAAACGTCGAGATCTGGTGTTATCCCGAAAAAAAAGGTTTTGCCCCAAAAAGTCAATCTCCTTCAAATTGTTTTTTTTTTCAAATAGCATCAGGTCTCGACGTTTCATGCATTTCTAAAACATTCGGCATCTAAAAAACTTAGATTTTTCTTTCGAAATCGTTTTTATATGCCAAACGCCTTTTAAAAAATATGTTTTAGAGATCTCGGCTTTCATGCATTTCTAAGACATATGGCATAAAAAATGTCGATTTCGAAAAATTTCAAAAATGTTCCAAAAAGTCTTTTTTGACCCTTCCTTCGGAAGTGTCTATAATTTCACTTTGTATGCGTTACGCAGGTGTGTTACGTATTAATCTATCAAGAAATCTCGTGAATTATTAAATAAAATGTATGGTATTTTAAACAAATTCACTTTGACATTGAAAATATAATTATAACAAATGATATAACATGGAATTATGCCTATTTTTCTGATTTGTTTCAAAGAAACAAATGATTTTAATTGAGGAACATATAGGAGCATGTACAAAAAAATCTTCTCAGAAAAGCAAAAACGTAAAAATTGAAAGGGATTTCAAAAATTTCTTCATTGGAAGCTAGATAGCAAATGTGAGCATGTTTTGAGACACTAATAGATCACTTGTATGCATGTATGTGTGCGTATGTGTGCAAATTCTGAAATTTACTACCATAAAAATCTCGCTCATTTTTAAGGTATTGAACAAGTTTAGTTTTACCAAATTAGGCATCCATAAGACGAAATATATGTTATTATTGAACGCTATTGAGTTTCGCTCAAATCAATGGCTGATTTAGTTAGTTCTGGATTAATTAATATCGAGCTCTCTGGAAATTACGAGTACAATAAATGCAACCAGCGTTATGATAGTTGCTAACTATGTCACAATAGTTATTCAATCCGACGAGCGCCTTATAGATAGGCAGCATGAAGTACAGTACGTTATCATTCGTTGAGTTGTCACTCAACCCATGACAACCGCCTTTGGGTAGGCAATTATTTTGTCACTTTCACGGTGAATCGCCGTGGGAAGCTGAGTAATTTTATCTCGTTTTAAATACTGGAGTCTGGAAAAATTCCCTTATAACTAAGGAAGGGTCAAAATCTCACTGTAGGTGAATTAATCTGGGTTTTTTAAATTCACAAAGTCCCAAAAAATTTCAAGTCCCAAAAAGTCAATCTCCTTCATTTTTTTTTCGAAATAGCATCAGGTCTCGACGTTTCATGCATTTCTAAAACATTCGGCATCTAAAAAACTTAGATTTTTCTTTCGAAATCGATTTTTTTATGCCAAACGCCTTGTTTGCGCAAGTGTAGTGTCCATATCTGTAGATCTAAACTATATGAACATGTATGCGTATATCATCCGTACTACAATAAACTGCTCAGTTATATCACTGACCACTGCCATGGCAGGATGGCTGTAAATCGGCGTTCTTTTATTCAAACCACAAAAATCACAACGTAGAATCAAGGGTCCACCCGTGCGTGATCATAATGGTCCTGGTCACGGCACCATTATGATCGTGCACGGGTGGACCCTTGATTTGCATTTCTAAGACATAAGGGATCGTCCACAAATTACGTTACGCTGAAAGGGGGAGGGGGTTCAGTGAAGTGGGACGATCCATACAAAATTTTCAGAAGCTTCATACAAAAAGTGTGACATAGGGGGGGAGGGGGTTGAAAAAGTCTAATTTTTGCGTTACGTAATTAATGGATCTTCCCTAAGGCATAAAAAAATGTCGATTTCGAAAAATTTCAAAAATGTTCCAAAAAGTCATTTTTTTTTAAATTCACAAAGTCCCAAAAAAATTTCAAGTCCCAAAAAGCCAATCTCCTTCAAATTGTTTTTTTTAAATAGCATCAGGTCTCGACGTTTCATGCATTTCTAAGACATATGGCATAAAAAATGTCGATTTCGAAAAATTTCAAAAATGTTCCAAATTTTTTTTATTTTAAATTCACAAAATCCCAAAAAAAGTCCCAAAAAGTCAATCCCCTTCATTTTTTTTGATATTAAATCATCGGCATCAATTAAATATTTTTCGAAATTTTCAAAACAGTTAAACTTTGACCGTTGAACAGTCAAACACTTAACGAAGTCCAATTGAGCTGCAATTTTGCATAGGGACTTTTTTCGAGGATATGAAACTTTTGAGCACTACCCGTTTATTGAAATTCGATAAGTCGATTTTCATTGGCATACTTGAACAGATACCAGAATTCGAAACAACGTTTTATGAATTCTGCGTAACCAGTAAATTAGAAATCATCGGCCAATTTACTGCGTCTCGAATCCTGAACAGGATCATGGTTGCAAAACATCTCGAATTCTGAACGGTATTCGTTCCTAATCAAGAACAGGTATCGCCTCGAATCCAGAAATCCTGAACAGAATTTATCACAAATTGTGAACCGTATACGTACCGAATCCTAAAAAAGATTCACCTCGGTACTGGGTCATTAGGCCAGCGGTTCTCAACGTTTTTCTTGAGAGGTACCCCTTCGAACTCGAAGCGTAGAAGTTTGGCTGAAATTTTCAGTATTGCGTGCAAAATTTCAATTCAAAGTAAATTTATATATCAAGCTTCCTACAGGCCTTTTTTTCTATTGACTACTTCTGAACATTTTGAAGAGAGGCTTTCAAACCTATTATGAGGAGGCTTCTTAGCCTATTGAAGGGAGTCTTCTGAGTACCCTGAAGAGAGGTTTCAGGACCTCTTAAAGGCGGGTTTCGAACCACTAAAAAGCTTTTTGAACAGAGAATTCCGAGTCTCTCCAAGGGAAGCTTCAAAGCCTCTTGAAAAAAAGCCTGTTGAAAGGAGCCATACGGTCCTCTCGGAAGGCGGCTTCCGAGCCTTTAAAAGGGGACTTTAGAGGCTCTTGATAGAAGACTTCCGATCATCTTAAGAAAGGCTTCAGAGCCTCTTGAAAGCGGCTTTCGAGCCACATAAAAAGAGCATATTGAAGGGAGGCTTTCGAGCATATTGAAGGGAGCCTACACGGCCTATTGAAGGGTGGCTTCAAAGCCCCTTGAAAGCGGCTTACGAGCCACTTAAAGGAAGTCTTCTGAGCATCTTGAAGGTACGCTTCGAAGCTTCTCGGCGTAAGAATCTCGTGCCTCTTGAAAGGAAGCTTCCGGGCCTCTTGAAATAGGCTTACGAGCCTTTTTAAAGGAAGCTTTCGAGCCACTTGAAAAAAGGCTTCTGAGCTTCTTAAAAAGAGGCTTTTGAGTCTCTTGAGAGGACTCTTCCAAGCCTCTTGAAAGGAGACTTAAGAGCCTCTTGGAAGGAGGCTTCCAAGCCTCTTGAAGTATTTTGAAGGGAGGCTTCCGAGCATCTTGAATGGAGGCTTCAGAGCCTCTTGAAAGGCAGCTTTAAAACCACTTAAAAGGAGGCTTCCGAGCCTTGAATAGATGCCTCTGAGCCTCTTGCAAGTAGGCTTTCAAGCCTCTTGAAAAAAGAATACCGAGCCACTTGACATGAGGCTGCCGAGCATCTTAGAAGCAGGTTTCCGAACACCTTGAATAGAGGGTTTCGAGCCCCTTGAAAGGAAGTACGAGTCTCTTGAACGGAGGCTTCGAGCTGCTTGGATGGAAGCTTCCGAGAAGTGTAGAAGGATGTTTTCAATTCTCCCGCAACGAAGCAACTGAGATTTTTATAAAAAAAAAAGTCTCGATGCCTCTCAAATGGCTTCCGTCCCTTCAGACTCTTTTAGTTAGATTTAAGTTCAGAAGCATGTTATGCAATATTTTGTTTCAAAAAGGTAGATTGCATTGAAGTTTTTTGTTTTTAATTTGCTCAATCAACGTTTTGTCCTGTTGATCTTGCACAGCTTTGATTTGCTAATCGCCATGCATGGTATGTACAAGACATAGTTTTGAAATAAAAAAAATTACACAATTATCAAAACTTTATCACTAAGTTTTGATTGGAATTATTGTCCGAGGCACCCCCTGGGGCCAACGAAGGTAGTTGGGAACCGCGAATCTAGATTAATTAAGACGACTAGACTAGAACCAACGTTAAAACATAAAATTCTTCGGAATATCCGCGGGAGACTCTTTGGAATTTTCAGCGGAAGGTTGTTCAAAATGTAGATTTCAACAAAATAATCTTTGGTTTTTACGGGCCCTCCTTAGCCGTGCGGTAAGACGCGCGGCTTCAAAGCAAGACCATGCTGAGGGTGGCTGGGTTCGATTCCCGGTGCCGGTCTAGGCAATTTTCGGCTTGGAAATTGTCTCGACTTCCCTGGGCATAAAATTATCATCGTGTTAGCCTCATGATATACGAATGCAAAAATGGTAACCTATGGCTTAGAAACCTCGCAGTTAATAACTGTGGAAGTGCTTAATGAACACTAACCTGCGAGGCGGCTCTGCCCCAGTGTGGGGATGTAATGCCAATAAGAAGAAAAAGAATCTTTTGTTTTACCGAAAAAATGCTTGGAATTTTAAAGAAATATCTTTAGATTTTTTCAGGAAATTCTTTGTATTGTCCATAATAAATTCTTGGGAAATTCCATTGGCCGAAAGTGACAGACGGCCGAACTGGTAATTTGCCGAAAAAGACGTTTGCCCTAACAGATCGTCTGGTCGAATCGATCGTTTGGCCGAAGAAGTCATTAGTGCCGTTCGGGAAAAAATGTCATTTGGCCAAATATAAATTACTGAACTAATTATATGGTCATAACTGGCCACTCGTTTGGTGTAATGGCCTTTTGGCAAATGATCATCAAACAAAACTACGTAAGCTATACTTTTTAAATCGATACTGGTCTTTAAGCTAAAAGTCATGAAGAAAAATTCCATTTAACCGTGCCGATCTGAAAGTTTAACTGAAACTGTTATCAGGTCAACAAAGGTTTGGCCGAAAGCGACATGCAGCCAAATGGAACATTTGGCTGAACTACTAATTTGACCGAACAATGCTTTCAAGCCTCTTGAAAAAAGAATACCGAGCCTCTTGACATGAGGCTGTCGACCATCTTAAAAGCAGGTTTTAGAACCTCTTGAATAGAGGGTTTTGAGCCCCTTGAAAGGAGGTACGAGTCTCTTGAACGGAGGCTTCGAGCTGCTTGGATGGAAGCTTCCGAGAAGTGTAGAAGGATGCTTTCAATTCTCCCGCAACGAAGCAACTGAGATTTTTGAAAAAAAAAGTCTCGATGCCTCTCTAATGGAGGCTTCCGTCCTTTCAGACTCTTTTAGTTAGATTTAAAATCAGAAGCATGCAATATTTTGTTTCAATAAGGTAGATTGCATTGAAGTTTTTTTTTAATTTGCTCATTCAACGTTTTGTCCTGTTGATCTCGCACAGCTTTGATTTACTAATCGCTATGCATAGTATGTACAAAACAAAGTTTTGGAATAAAAAAATTACACAATTATCAAAACTTTATCAATAAGTTTGGATTGGAATTGTAATACAGCCGCCATTACGCATTATTGTCCGAGGTACCCCCTGGTGCCAACGAAGGTACCCCCAGGGGTACATGTACCCCAGGTTTAGAACCGCAGCATTAGGCCGACTTGTAGTTAGACCGAGAAGTGAGAAATGAGAAGTCAGGAACGAAAATTGAGAAGTAAGAAGTGAGAAGTGGGATGTGAGATGTGAGGAATGCGTAAGAAGGAAGATAGAAGAAGGAAGAAGGAAGAAAGAAGAAGCAAGAAGGAATAAAAAAGAAGTAAAAAGAAAAAAAAGGAAGATTGGAAAGAAAAAAGTAATAGGAAGTAGGAAGAATAACGCAGAAGGAAGTAAGATGGAAGAAAAAATAAGGAAAAAAGGAGAAAAAAGGAAGAAGGCAGAAGAAAAAAAGAAAGCAGGAAGAGGAAAAAATAAGGGTGAAGATGGGAAAAGGGAGAACGAAGAAGGAAAAAGGAAAAACCCAGATTAATCCACCTAGCGGTGATGGTGCCTTTCTCGACCTTCGTAAAATGTGTGTGCTTGAAAAAAGATGAGCTAGTGGCTAGGAGTAAAAAAGACAAATTTCTTTGTCCGTTCTATGAAAATCAGATTATTTATGGCAAAGATATTGTAGATCCAGTTGAAAACCGAAAATCATATTTTGTCCCATTTCCGGATGTCGCAACTGCATCGCGAGTGGTGCCCGACTATGGCACAGTTGCGCACTACTCGCGATGCACCCAGTAAACCACATATCGTATATGAAATGATAAATTATATCGCATATATTGCTATTTTCTTTCACATTCGTATATGACTGCTTATAAAGATGGCTAAAATATGAATAATATTGTATATGATACCTGCGTATGCAATATTTACGATTGCGTTTATGAAAGTCATAAACCTATATAAACAATATCAGTTTTATCGGATCAAATCGGAAAAATCGTTTATGTATACAAATATTGTCATGCAAATCATATACCGATGTGCGTTGCACGTATACAGCCTTTAGTTCCAGAGGTCAAATGTTCGAGACAGGGTTGTTACCATTTATTTTTTCAAATATTCACTAAGTCGTATAAATGATCATAAAAACCTCCACTTTAGTAGGTATATAGCGATTCGGTGCATTATATACATAATATCTTATGTGTATATGATGACCTATATCAATAGCAATAAGTATAAAAATGTTGACTGGGCAGTTGCAACATCCGGAAATGCGATTTCGCGGGACCTCGGTTCGGTTTTCAGCTTGATCTACAATATGCTAATAAGAATTTCGACATTTTTGTTTCCTTTTCCAATCTTTTTGACGTACATAACCCTGTTTTATTTCACCCAGTCATATATTTTAAGGATATCACTTTTAGATGTTAGTTGAACTGAAGCTCCGACTACACAAAAAGAAAACGAAAATGTCATTCCCATCACGCGAGCGGAGGGCAATATTTGTTATGATATAAATCTCATGACCGGCTTTCCGCCAAACTCCCGTATGAAGTGGGAGAGACAGAGACATCATCTCAGTTCGTCGAGCTGAATCGATTGGTATATAACACTATGGGTCTCCAGGCCTTCTGTAAAAGTTTGGTTTTTGGAGCGAACATACAGCCTTTTCGTATAAAAAGGCTAAAATGGTGTTTCGGCCATAACTTCCGATCCCATAGTCCGATCTAGCCAATTTTCAATAGGAAACAATGGGACAGGATTCTGCGTCGAATGCAACTTGTTGCGTGTGAATCGATTAAGGTTAGGTGTCCGAAAATAGGTGACATTTTTGCGATTTTTATGAAAAAGGTATTTTGGTCATAACTTCCGATCCCATAGTCCGACCTGTCCAATTTTCAATAGGAAATAATGGGAAAGGATTTTGCGTCGAATGCAATTTGTTGCGAGCAAATCGGTTGAGAATAAGTGCCTGAAAAATGAGTGACATTTCTTACGCAATATTTTCGTATGAATTTATATTTTGGCCATAACTCTCGATCCCATAGTCCGATCTGGCCAATTTCAAACAGGAAATAATGGGACAGGATTCTGCGTCGAATGCAACTTGTTGCGAGCAAATCGGTTGAGGATAAGTGTCCGAAAATGAGTGACGTTTTTTACGCGATTTTTTGTATGAATTTGTATTTTGACCATAGCTTTCGATCCCATAGTCCGATCGGGCCAATTTCAAATAGGAAACAATGGGACAGGATTCTGCGTCGAATGCAACTTGTTGCGAGCAAATCGGTTGAGGATAAGTGCCCGAAAAATGAGTGACATTTTTTACGCGATTTTTTTGTATGATTTTGTGTTTTGGCCATAACTTTTGATCCCATAGTCCGATCTGGCCAATTTCAAATAGGAATCAATGGGACAGGATTCTGCGTCGAATGCAACTTGTTGCGAGCAAATCGGTTGATTATAAGTGCCCGAAAAATGAGTGACATTTTTTACGCGATTTTTTCGTAGGATTTTGTATTTTGGCCATAACTTTCGACCCCATAGTCCGATCTGGCCAATTTCAAATAGGAAACAATGGGACAGGATTCTGCGTCGAATGCAACTTGTTGCGAGCAAATCGGTTGAGGATAAGTGCCCGAAAAATGAGTGACATTTTTTACGCGATTTTTTTGTATGATTTTGTATTTTGGCCATAACTTTCGATCCCATAGTCCGATCTGGCCAATTTCAAATAGGATGGGACAGGATCAATGGGACAGGATTTTGCGTCGAATGCAACTTGTTGCGAGCAAATCGGTTGAGGATAAGTGTCCGAAAAATGAGTGACATTTTTTACGCGAATTTTTCAAATGAATTTGTATTTTGGCCATAACTCTCGATCCCATTGTTCGATCTGGCCAATTTCAAATAGGAAACAATGGGACAGGATTCTGCGTCGAATGCAACTTGTTGCGAGCAAATCGGTTTAGGATAAGTGCCCGAAAAATGAGTGACATTTTGTTGAGTAGTTTTGCGCACACACACACACACACATACACACACACATACACACACACACACACACACACACACACAGACATCACCTCGATTCGTCGAACTGAGTCGATTGGTATATAACACTATGGGTCTCCGGGCCTTCTATAAAAAGTTTGTTTTTGGAGCGATGATATAGCCTTTACCGTATACTTAGTATACGAGAAAGGCAAAAAGATGGAAGAAGGAAAGGAGAAGGAGGAAGATAGACAAAAGAAGAATTGACTTCTCGCTTAAGGGCCGATGCCCACGTAGCGTTCTTTCAAGCTGCGTGCACGCCGCGTCCACGCAAGGTACCCAGTACCTTGCGTAGACGCGGCGTGCACGCAGCTTAAAAAACCGCTACGTGAACATCGGCCCTAAATCTACTCACTTCTTTCTTCTTATTTCTCACTTCTCACTACTGCCTAATGATCTTACGGGCTAATGACTATTCGGCCTGATGGCATACGGCAAACTGATCTCTGACCTAATGACCTGATATATTAGAATCGCCTCAAACAGAATTTGCAGTACTGATGTAAAGCGCCACACTTATTAACATAGAGGCTTGTAAAATGTGATCTGCATGTCATTTGACTAATTTGTCATAACTTTCTTCATGTATGTGAGCCGCCAACATTTTTTTATATTAGTGATTTTTGAAGCTTTTAAGTGTACATTTTCACTTTTGCCCCTTTTGCCTGTATAAACACTGCTGAGCACAAGACTTATTGAGCAAAGAAAACACTTTTTAGATTGAGGGATCCGTTGATGGGTTCAATCATGACAAACCTTTATCCATTTTTTTCAAACGAATTGAAATTCTCGTAAAACCTGGGAAGCTGCACTATTTACAGTTGACTTTTAGAAGATTCAAATCGAGATTGTCTCAATAAAACTACTAGGCTGCTGTAAACGATTGTTGTATGTAGCACTCGTCAAACATTATGTCAATCGAAAGTCACTTATCGCTTCCGTTAAGAATTGGGGTCACATTCTCCACTGTTGTCATCCATCCCACGAATGGAGATCACAGACAACGGAAAGTGTACTTACTCAAAACGTAACAAACTGCATTCCACAATTAGTGACAATAAAATCAACAGCACTACCAATGATAGTGAACCAGTGCTAGGTTTCTAATTCCATGACTATTTATAACCAATATGTGCAACGCACTAATCTAACCGGTACTATCAATCGATAACGCAAATTAGCCGGTTCGGATCTTGCATTCATATCCAACACAGTAACGAAAACCAATCCACGTGAAGCAACTGGTCATCACCATGCATCATCTGAATATTGAACAGCATGATTTAAAATCCACAAATGAATTGACTGCTTTTACAATCTGAACTGAGTGTTTCTTATGAGCCAAAGTCGTATAGGTCGCAAAACCGTGAATCACCCCAGAAAATTACCCCAATCTTGTAGTGGATCTTTTCTTGCCGCATATTTACAAATCGATTTGCACGTTGGTGGGATATAATGACTATGATTCTAATTTGACGGCATCACTCCTCGACAATGATTAAGTTCGTCATCCGGCCAGATTTATTACTACCAGCTGGTTTGCGTGTCTGTCAAATATCAGTTTTAATCGGTAGCAGAGTGTGGCTTTAGCGAATTGCTTCGCGCCTTACTCTGCTCAAAAGATAAGATGCTCACAATCAGTGCCACTTCGCAGTAAGCAGGAGCGACAGCCATGTGCCACTACACCATGTTTGCACTGGGGATCAAACAAGCAAAGTGACAATTCCGTGGAGAAGGAACGTAAGCAATGTGACGAGTCCACCTTTTGCTGTGCCATCAGAGAGTTCAACCCCGTTTTTACGACCTGTGTGACGTGCTTGACTCGACTCACTCACTTTGATTACGAGGATAATAATTATCGCTTGGATTGAAATGTTTTGATTCGCTGATTGGTGCATCGCGCGAGGCCCACCTCTGATAATAACCGGTCAAATTCCGCTCAGTGACTAACGATTTGAAAAGGACGATATGGGCAACGACATGTGACCACAAGGTAGGGCAATAGCTTCTTAAATATGCACGCAACCCAACCGGCAATAAATTACAATAGTTTACATTTCAACCGGTATGCGCGGTTTACTTGCGGCGCTTGTTAACAAGCTTGGGAAAATGTACTTCTGTGTTAAAGTCAACAAACGAATAAACTGCTTTCAGGCCGTCATCACGCCTCAATCTTCTGATAGTAGCACGCCGATGGCAAGGCCACCGTATTTCGGATGATGAAACCACCACAAATTACATGCGTCTCTACGTGATCTTCTCATCAACGAATCTGATTTTTATCATATCTCAAAGTTGAACTCATTAGGTGCGTCATATGTATTGGAACCGAATTTTACTTATTCAAAGATTTTTCCTATCAATCGATCAATCATGTTAAATCCTCCGACAATGTCAGCGCCCAATGGACAACTTTCATGGCCTCAGGTAAGGTTTCCAACGGCGCATAACTATTTGGGGGTTCCGCTAACATAGTGGCAGTAAGCTAGTAGTGTCGCTTCAAAGCAGGTGACACATTTGCATTCGTCGGCCAAACAGTCTCCATAAGGCATAGCTCCAACCTTCAAGATCCACAAACATTCAAGCGCAACTGGCGCTTATCTGAAAGAAACAAAAAAATGAAAAATTTCAGAAGCCGTCAGTAGCTTATCTGGAATGCTGTTTGTCGACGACGCTATTGTTGCGATTCAACCTTTGAGCAACACATATTGGAACGCCCGCGACTGCCGGATTGAAAATGCCAAAACTTCCCGGAGACAATGTACACACAGTGCTGATTAGGGAGGTGAAAACTTGTAAATGTGTCACGGTCACGCAACGATAGCGAGTGTGATATGGGTTGGAAGGGGAACGTGTTGTTGGTAGGAATTAGTCCGCGGGTGAGATAAAACAATGCACCACGTTTTGTTTGTTTTTTACATCTGATCGTATTGAAATCGATAACTAAGCTTTCTCAGAAGACAATCTACGGTAGACGTTAGATAGCTGCAAGAGTCTAACTGCAATTCGGTGGCTAGAGCTAAACAGGTATCGGACCGATAAGGTCAACGCGATGTCAATATTCATAGCTGGATTGCACTGCATAACCGGAGATGTACTTTTCAACATTTGATGTTAACTGACATCCGTTTAATGCTTGACATACGTAGCAATTATAGAGAGCCATTCCTTAATTCATATGAAGCTTTTTTTATTTATCGTAAGGCTTGTATTGCATGGGTTTCATTATAAGATCTCCTGTTAGCCTTGCAAGTAAATGGCTTGGGATCAGGGATTGAATCCTAAGCGAAAGGACAAAATCTCTTACTTATCATATCGGTATTCACTCACGATATGTAGCGTAGCATATTGCGAGAGACGTTTTTTTGTAAGCTGTTACGATGAAGAACTGATTGGGGGGCCATAGGGTTATTTGTCCTGGGGAAAATTTCCAAAACCCCACTCAGTGCCGTAAGTGTCAAAAGTGGGGTCACGGAACAAAACATTGTCACATGGATGCTGAATGCATGATTTGTGGTGGAACCACGCCAAGGACGCCTGTCCTGTGAGAGAAGATTCCAATAAATTTAAATGTGCCAATTGTGGGGGCAATCATAAATCCAATTTCTGGGAATGCCTTTCACGCAAAAAAGTTTTGAATTCCTGTGCAAAATTTATGACGGGAAATGCCTACCCGTAATGCTGGGTAGATACCTTTACGTGGTGTGTTACGGGGTAAGATCTACCACGGTTACATTGCCAGCTACAGGCAAATCCTGACCCAACGAATACCTTCCTCATTATCCAACTCCGTGGTACTTATGAGGGTGTCGATAAGTCGGTGACCTCTCGTTAAGTAAGTACTACATCAGCACTTCCTTCCTCTCCCTAGTTACGGTGAAGATGGGTGTGGCCAGGAGTAGTAATCCTCATGCTTTTGTTATTTTTGTTTAAGACTGGAATCAGGAATCCTTCTTGATTTCTGATAGCATACTAGATAATAGACCTCTTCATGTTTTCCAAAAGTATCAATCATTCAATCGGTCAGCCCAGCACCACAATTCTTATGCTAAAATAAGTCTCCTGTCAAATTTTCAGCTAATTCGGATAAAATTTCGAGGTGGCTCAAGTCGATTTAGTGTTTTTGGGCTATTTTCAATTTTGGAAAAAATCTAACAAGAGATATAAACGTCGAAAACTATCGCAACAACCTCTATACGGAAGCTTTTGGTGTGCTCTACCAGTCTTGTGAACATTGCGATTCGTTCCGTTCACGTTTTGTCCATGTTAAAGTGATTTTCAAGCTTTTGAGTGCATAAAAATACTGTTTCCCCCAAAAGTCATTGTTCTACAAAATTCTTGAGTTTATGACAAATGATTGTTAATTTATTAAATTATTATTCCTCTTTTTTCCCTGGAAATTTGAGTAATATAATTGCCCATGTGCGATTTACCGTTAAATTCTTAAAAATCAGACGCTGAACATTTGTCATAAATTTGCACGTTAGGATTTCTTCAAGCAAGTTGTTCGAACAAAACATAAATTAAATCATATGATATTTGATGCTAACAACAAACGACTTCCAAATTTTGTTAATTTTATCATATGCCTTCATGCTTTTAACATTGAGTGCATCTTAGTAACAAGTGAAATCGAAGCTTCTTTGTTTGAACAACTTGTTTGAAGAAATCTCAGCGTGCAAATTTATGACAAATGTTCAGCTTCTGATTTTTAAGAATTTAACGGTAAATCGCACATGGGCAATTATATTACTCAAATTTGCAGGGAAAAAAGAGGAACTATAAAATAATAAATTAACAATCATTTGTCATAAACTCAAGAATTTTGTAGAACAAACGACTTTGGGGAAACAGTATTTTTATGCACTTAAAAGCTTGAAAATCACTTTTTACATGGACAAAACGTGAACGGAACGAATCGCAATGTTCACAAGACTGGTAGAGCACACCAAAAGCTTCCGTATAGAGGTTGTTGCGATAGTTTTCGACGTTTATATCTCTTGTTAGATTTTTTCCAAAATTGAAAATAACCCAAAAACACTAAATCGACTTGAGCCACCTCGAAATTTTATCCGAATTAGCTGAAAATTTGCCAGGAGACTTATTTTAGCATAAGAATTGTGATTCTAGGCTGACCGGTTGAATTTTTGATACTTTTTGAAAACATGAAGAGGTCTACTAGATAAGGATCTCAAAAGTAAAACATGAGCATCACTAGTGTCCAATCTACGAATCACACCGTAACAATGCTAATGCTAAAAATGCTAAAAAAAAAATGTGACGGGAAATTCCAATAGAATCCCAGATTCGCCGAGTAAACATATTTCAAACGCTCAAAATTCGCAATCATTTGCCGGTCGAGCAATTCATACCCACCACAATCAATGAACAAATTTTGCTCCTACATCTCACCGGATAACGAGCTGTTCGTCGAATTCTAATTTTTCAAGCACGCCCACCTATCCCGAGCAGCACAAGTCAGACAAAAATGGTTACAGCAACTTGATTGTGACTGAATCTGGTCACATATGAGTTGCATTAACCTATGTGGAACATGCGTGCTGCTAGGGATGCAAGCATCGCTGCAGGCTGGCAAAATTTCATTTCTGAAAATTTACCGACGATGAATGCCACTTAAAAGGAAGCTTCATACAATGTTGAAAGGACGCTTCTGAGACACTTGAAAGAACGCTTCCAAGTCTCTTGAAAGGAGGCTTCCGGGCCTCTCGAAGGGAGGCTTGCCAGCCTCTTGAAAGAAGGCTACCGTGCCTCGTGAAAGGATGCTCTTGAAAAGAGTCTTCAGAGCCTTTTAAAAGAAAGCTCCTGACACTCTTGAAAGGAGGCTTCAAGCCTCTTGAAAGGAGGCTTCCGGGCTCTAGGAAGAAGCTTCCGGGCCTCTTAAAAGGAAGCTTCCGGGCCTTTTGAAAGGAGGCTTCCAGACCTCTTGAGAGGAGTCTTACGGGCCTCTTGAAAGAAAGCGTCCGGGCCTCTTGAAAGGAGGCTTCCGGGCCTCTTGAAAGGAGGCTTCCGGGCCTCTTGAAAGGAGGCTTCCGGGCCTCTTGAAAGGAGGCTTCCGCACCTCTTGAAAGGAGGCTTCCGGGCCTCTTGAAAGGAGGCTTCCGGGCCTCTTGAAAGGAGGCTTCCGGGCCTCTTGAAAGGAGGCTTCCGGGCCTCTTGAAAGGAGGCTTCCGGGCCTCTTGAAAGGAGGCTTCCGGGCCTCTTGAAAGGAGGCTTCCGGGCCTCTTGAAAGGAGGCTTCCGGGCCTCTTGAAAGGAGGCTTCCGGGCCCTCTTGAAAGGGAGGCTTCCGGGCCTCTTGAAAGGAGGCTTCCGGGCCTCTTGAAAGGAGGCTTTCCAGGCCTCTTGAAAGGGAGGCTTCCGTGCCCTCTTGAAAGGAGGCTTCCGTGCCTCTTGAAAGGAGGCTTCCGGGCCTCTTGAAAGGAGGCCTGGGCCTCTTGAAAGGAGGCTTCCGGGCCTCTTGAAAGGAGGCTTCCGGGCCTCTTGAAAGGAGGCTTCCGGGCCTCTTGAAAGGAGGCTTCCGGGCCGCTTGCGGGGGGGGCCGCGGGCCTCTTGAAAGGAGGCTTCCGGGCCTCTTGAAAGGAGGCTTCCGGGCCTCTTGAAAGGAGGCTTCCGGGCCTCTTGAAAGGAGGCTTCCGGGCCTCTTGAAAGGAGGCCGCCTCGCCACTTGAAAGGAGGCTTCCGGGCCTCTTGAAAGGAGGCTTCCGGGCCTCTTGAAAGGAGGCTTCCGGGCCTCTTGAAAGGGGGCTTCCGGGCCTCTTGAAAGGAGGCTTCCGGGCCTCTTGAAAGGAGGCTTCCGGGCCTCTTGAAAGGAGGCTTCCGGGCCTCTTGAAAGGAGGCTTCCGGGCCTCTTGAAAGGAGGCTTCCGGGCCTCTTGAAAGGAGGCCTCTTGAAAAGAGGCTTCCGGGCCTCTTGAAAGGAGGCTTCCAGGCCTCTTGAAAGGAGGCTTCCGGGCCTCTTGAAAGGAGGCTTCTGGGCCTCTTGAAAGCAGGCTTCGGGCCTCTTGAAAGGAGGCTTCGGGCCTCTTGAAAGGAGGCTTCCGGGCCTCTTGAAAGGAGGCTTCCGGGCCTCTTGAAAGGAGGCTTCCGGGCCTCTTGAAAGGAGGCTTCCGGGCCTCTTGAAAGGAGGCTTCTGGCCTCTTGAAAGGAGGCTTCCGGGCCTCTTGGAAGGAGGCTTCCTTGAGGCCTCTTGGAAAGGGAGGCTTCCTGAGCCTCTTGGAAGGAGGCTTCCGAGCCTCTTGAAGGAGGCTTCGAGCCTCTTGGAAGGAGGCTTCCTGAGCCTCTTGGAAGGAGGCTCTTGAAGGAGGCCTGAGCCTCTTGGAAGGAGGCTTCTGAGCCTCTTGGAAGGAGGCTTCCGAGCCTCTTGGAAGGAGGCTGGAGCCTCTTGGAAGGAGGGCTTCCGAGCCTCTTGGAAGGAGGCTTCCAGGCCTCTTGGAAGGAGGCTTCCTGAGCCTCTTGGAAGGAGGCTTCTGAGCCTCTTGGAAGGAGGGCTTCCTGAGCCTCTTGGAAGGAGGCTTCCGAGCCTCTTGGAAGGAGGCTTCCGAGCTCTTGGAAGGAGGCTTCCGAGCCTCTTGGTTGGAGGCTTCCTGAGCCTCTTGGAAGGAGGCTTCCAGGCCTCTTGGAAGGAGGCTTCTGAGCCTCTTGGAAGGAGGCTCGAGCCTCTTGGAAGGAGGCTTCCAGCCTCTTGGAAGGAGGCTTCCAGGCCTCTTGGAAGGAGGCTTCCGAGCCTCTTGGAAGGAGGCTTCCTGAGCCTCTTGGAAGGAGGCTTCCTGAGCCTCTTGGAAGGAGGCTTGAGCCTCTTGGAAGGAGGCTTCTGAGGCCTCTTGGAAGGAGGCTTCCTGAGCCTCTTGGAAGGAGGCTTCCGAGCCTCTTGGAAGGAGGCTTCCGAGGCCTCTTGGAAGGAGGCTTCCAGGCCTCTTGGAAGGAGGCTTCTGAGCCTCTTGGAAGGAGGCTTCCGAGCCTCTTGGAAGGAGGCTTCCTGAGCCTCTTGGAAGGAGGCTTGAGCCTCTTGGAAGGAGGCTTCCTGAGCCTCTTGGAAGGAGGCTTCCTGAGCCTCTTGAACGAGGCTTCCGAGCCTCTTGGAAGGAGGCTTCCGAGCCTCTTGGAAGGAGGCTTCCGAGCCTCTTGGAAGGAGGCTTCCGAGCCTCTTGGAAGGAGGCTTCCGAGCCTCTAGGAAGGAGGCAGCCGAGGTTTCTGAGATTATTGGCAGGAGCCTTCCGAGCTTCTTGAAAGGAGGCTTCCAAGCTTATTGCCACGAAGCTACTTAGTTTTTCGGAAAACAGGATACATGTCTCAAGTGGATGCTTCAGAACCTTTAGATTTTTTATTTTCCGGAAGCATATTATTCAATTTTTTTTTCTCGATCAGGCAGATTGCATTGATTTTTTTTTTATTTGTTCATTTGACGTTTTGTCCTTATGAACTTTTGTCCCACATCCCTTCATATTCTGCTTTGCTTGGGGTAGACAGGATTCAAAAGTCTTTGAACTACTGACCGCCATGCATATTATGCATAATACAAAGATTTGGAATAAGATTTTTTTGTATGTTTTCTTTGGAATGTATTACAAATCCGCCATTACGCATTTTTGTGCCAGGTACCCCCTGGGGCCAGCAAACGTACCCCCAGGGGTACATTTACCGCTGATTTAGCCGAAAGGGTCATTTGGCCGAAAGGGTCATTTGGCCGAAAGGGTCATTTGACCAAACTGGTCATTAGGCCGAAATGGTCATTTGGCCGAATAGGACATTTGGCCGAAGAGGTCATTTAGCCGAATAGTTCATTTGAAAAGTGAGAAATTAGGAATGAGAAGACAGACGTCTCTCTTCTCACTCTTCATTTTTCTCTCTCACTCTCGGCCAAATGACCCTCTCGGACAAATGATACTTCCGGCCAAATGACACTTTCGGCCAAATAACCCTTTCGGCCTAATGACTGTTTCGGCCAAATAACCCTTTCGGCCAAACGACCCTTTCGACCTAATGACCCTTTCGGCCAAATTACTCTTTCGGCCAAACGACCGTTTCGGCCAAATGACCCTTTCGGCCAAATGACCCTTTCGGCCAAACGACCCTTTCGGCCACATGACCCTTTCGGCCAAAAGATCCTTTCGGCCAAACGACCCTTTCGGCCAAATGATCCTTTCGACCAAATTACCCTTTCGGCCAAACGACCCTTTCGGTCAAATGACCCTTTCGGCCAAATGACCCTTTCGGCCAAATAACCCTTTCGGCCAAACGACCCTTTCGGCCAAATGACCTTTTTAGCCAAAAGATCCTTTCCGCCAAACGACCCTTTCGGTCAAATAACCCTTTCGGCCAAATAACCCTTTCGGCCAAACGACCCTTTCGGCCAAATGACCCTTTCGGCAAAATGACCCTTTCGGCCAAACGACCCTTTCGGCCAAATAAGCCTTTCAGCCAAACGACCCTTTCGGCCAAACGCCCCTTCGGCCAAATAACCATTTCGGCCAAACGACCCTTCGGCCAAATATCCCTTTCGGCCAAATGACCCTTTTGGCCAAAAGATCCTTTCGGCCAAACGACCCTTTCGGTCTAATGACCCTTTCGGCCAAATTACCCTTTCGGTCAAATGACCCTTTCGGCCAAATGACCCTTTCGGCCAAACAACCCTTTCGGTCAAATGACACACACGAGTTGGGAACAGCTTTCATAGTGATGGGTGATATACAAAGGCGCGTGATCGGGAGGTGGCCGATCAATAAGAGCATGTGCAGGTTGAGGATCAAATGCCGGTAATTCGACTTCAGCATAATCAACGTTCATAGTCCACACTCCGGAAGCACTGATGATGATAAGGACGCATTCTACACGCAGCTGGAACATGAGTACGACAGCTGCCCAAGCCACGACGTCAATTTCATTGATAAACTATTGCTTCAATTTCATTGAAACTTTTCATCATTTACGATAAACTATTGAAAATTTCATTTTTTGTCCTACCCAGTAAAAATATCAGAACCAACCAATCCCGTTCATGCATTCCCAACACGGACATCAGAATAGTGTAAGTTTCAGAGGCCTTTCGACCCATCGTTTAAGTTTATCTGGGTATAAAAAGACCCGTGTGTCGCGCCCGCGCATCATCCATGTTCGAGGATCTATGATCAGTGGTCATGGAGAGGGATCAGAACGATGGCGTCGGTAGTGATCCCAGCATCGACGACGGTAGTTTCTTCATCTGTAGCGGTTCAGAAAGCTGCTTTCCCGCGCGCGCGAGCTATTTCATTCGCAACATTCGGACTATCTGTTGCTTGTTTCGCAACGATGGCGTCTATGGCGGTCATGGCAAGCGCGGTGTAGTAAATTTTTGTATTTTTTTACAGTATCTCGCTCTGACGCACGCTTGTAATTCTGCTACCTTCACCAAGCAATTATGATTGGCACAAAATTGTAGTTCTGGGAAGAATCGATTTTTTTTCATAATGCTCGAGCATCCTTACCAGTCACTAACAGCAACAAAACCAAATCATCTTTAAATAAAATTTCATATTCTGTTACTGATGCCATACATGCGAATAAATTGTTGCAGCGTCTCCCTCCGATGCGCGCGCGTAATGCTGTTACGGACTGCCGGTCGCAACCAACGAGACGGACGCAATGAGAAAACAGAACTGTGCAATAAAAATCCTATTCGACTAAATGCCAATGTCATATTAGAAATTTGGAGACAGTACTCGTCGATAGCAAATCCTTCCGCACGCGATGGCATATGAGCAAGTCAAACCACCTTCCTTTTGCCAGTGGAGATATATCAGCTTCCACACTGATATTCTTCCCTCCCCCTTCATACAGGAGCTTGGCAGAAGGAAGGTCGTGTGATATGTGCCATCACAAATATTGCCCTCCGCTCGCTTTCAAATCGACTTCTATAAAAACATTCTTCATGCCTGCCGTATCCTAACGGAACTATCAATTCTATACTTTCGCCTCTAATGCTATCATGAACATGTACGTCCAAGTTTGGAAGATGATATTAGCATTTCTATATCATTGTAAATCGTTTAACTTCACGTAGAAGTAACACACACGAAATCATTAATTTAGTATATATTTATATCAAACTTTTCAGACAGGTTTGGGGAACGTAAAGAAGAGTTTTCGGAGCATCCGGAAGATCTTCCGAAGGAATTTCTGGATGAGCATCCGGAAGATCTTTCGAAGGAATTCCTGGAGGAACTTCCGGAAGAAATCTTCGAGAAACTTCCGGAGGAATTTCTCTTGGAACTTACGGAAGAATTCCTGGAAGAACTTCCGGATGAATTTTTGGAGCAACTTCTGGAAGTTGCTCGGGGGTCTGGAAGAAATCCGGGAGAAATTCCTATTGGAGCTTTTTGAAGTATACCAAGGGGAGCTTTCGGAGGAATACCTGGAGGATTTCCTGAAATAAATTGCGGAGGAAGTCCTGGGGAAACTTGCGGAGGAATTCTTTGATGAACTTCTGGAGAAATTCCTGGATAGTTGGTTAGCGGTTTTGCGTGCGATCAGCGCTTTAGTACAATCCGGATCAAATTTAGCACAAACCGCGAACTCATCCGCAATCCGGACCGGATACATTTTGCGCCGGCCTTAAGACTCATGTCATGTCTCTGGGTTTGAGATTAGCTTTCACTGATGATTGCCAATCGATTACACGTTATACGCCACCGTAGCAGAAATGTACTCCTTTATTACTACCGACGGCTTCGTCGTCGTCAGCATCAGTAGTGCTCAAGTGAAGTTTTCTCGCAACTTTCGAACTATCGGTTGCCTGTTTCGCTTCTATGGCGTCTGTTGCGGTCGTAGCAACAACGCTGAAGAACCGTCGGCTGGCAATCATTGAAAGCAGCTTTCAAGCCGAAAGACGCATTATTGGAAATTAATCGGTTCTTCTCAGGACCACAATTCTATACAAGGAAAGGTTGAGCCGAAATAGGTTTTAGTTTTTTTAAAGTGCAAATTAATCGCTTAGCGTCGGTAGCAGAATCACGAACGCGCGTCTGAGGAATATGCTGCAAAAATTAATTCGCGTGGATGGCATCAGTAGCAGTCAAGTGAAACTTTCTCTCAAAATTCTCATTTGGTTTTGCTACTGTTTTTGATAAGGAAGACGCATTATTGAAAATAAATCGGTTCTTTTCAAGAAGTTGGTCTTGAAAAGAACCGATTTATTTTCAATAATGCGTCTTCCTTATCACAAACAATAGCGAAACCAAATGAGAATTTCGAGAGAAAGTTTCACTTGACTAAACAAAAGAAGCTGATCGGAGAAAAAGTTTCTTCGATATACAGTCGCTTAGCTACGGCAGGAACATCACAACAATGCCCTTACGTTTTCCAGCGTCTTCTTCGTTCACAACTCTTCTGATTTTTTTTAAACTTATACATCAAAGACACATAAGAGTAAAATCAGTATACTGATTAGTGATTCAGTTTCATTCCAAATTTTCGAGCACTATTCTATTTTGAATCTGGAGCAAACTATTGTAGGGTGCTGTCAATACGATACACCGCGCGGCTGTTGTAATGTTTCTAAAAGGGGCTGTCAATGTACTACGTGGACAGTTTAGGGGGAGGGGAGGTGTATGGCGAATGTCCACGGTTCATACAATTTTTTGAGAATTTATGTGAGCAGTTGTCCACGCTGTGGGAGGGGGGTATATAATGCTGACCAAAACCTCACCTGTCATAAGACGAGTTTATACAATCCCATTGAATTCCACCACTTAATTGTATCTTGACAGATACGTATTTCGACCTCAACAGTAAGGCCGTCTTCAGTGTCTCGTACTTGACTCGACCTACGAGACACTGAAGACGGCCTTACTGTTGAGGTCGAAATACGTATCTGTCAAGATACAATTAAGCGGTGGAATTCAATGGGATTGTATAAACTCGTCTTATGACAGGTGAAAACATTCCACTAAAAAGCTCAAAATAGTTTTCTTATGACCAAAACCTGTCCACGTGGTATATGGACAGCCCAAAAGCGCATTTGCACGAAATTCCACGCGGCGTTCCGTGGTCGAAAGGAACAACCGCACCTAGGAAACGCCGTAATGCTAATTTTGGGCAAATGCGTTAATAGACTAAATTCGCTGGTTTTCACAGCAGTTTTTCTCTCATGTTTTTGAAACTTTCAATTAAATGAAATAATTATGTTGTATTCATACACCAAAATAATTGGAAAATATTTGAATCTCGTGGTTCAAATCTGCAGAAAATAGAACTGAGCGTTAAACCAGTTTTAAGTTTTTGACAGTTGACTGGTATAAAAAAAATAAATCTAGAGCTACTGCTGGGGAAATGAATGTTTCAGCTTTATATTCGAAATGACAGCTCCGAAAAATTTGAATCATTTCTGATTTTGCTCTAAGAAGGTAAGCCCGAGGGACGCTTCTTCATAAGGCTCTATCACTTTTACGGTTTCAAAGAGAAGAATTAATCTGAGTAACTGACACGTCACGCAACGCAATCTGACGTGGACACTCTGCGGTCAAAGATTGCAGAATTCGCTTCATCTTCATTGCTTCATTCATGCAAGCCCTGAATGCAACATATCGTGAGCAGTGTTGTCCTACACTCTGTGCAAAAAAATCTGCTCTTTGATTTTACTCTATCTAAACGATTTTATAATCTTAGCTAAGTAGGTGTAACTAATAGAGGGATATTTGAATTTTCTAAATGCCATATCAAACTATTGAAAAAATGCACACCATGGTGCCACAGGAGCACATTTCTTATTTCTATACCATCCAACAAATTACTAACAGCGATAAGACGTCGAAGTGTGAAAGAATATTTCGTCGATAATAATCCTGTCGTAGCCTGTAGTGCCGTGGGAATTGTTTTTTACCTAATCTAGAATTTATATTCGTTGTCCTTTCTCCATATCTCTTGTAGATAGTTTTTAATCAGAAGTTGAAAAATATCCGCCAAACATTAATTCTAGTCTAAACAAGCAAAACAATGGCAGTAATAAAAACCGAAATCTCAGCAACAGCACCATCCATAAACCACAATCGAGATACTTCCCGAGCGGCAAGCGCAGGAGCCAAAGTCGTAAATTTTATGGTGTCAATAGTCCGGTTATCATCCACTTTTTAGTACGAAGCCATGCTCTTCAACAGTACTGAACAGCCTCGATCTATTATTGTAGTGCCAAGCCAGCAAACGCTGCATGCTGCTTAACGACGACCGACCGACCGTGGTGTTATCATCCGAGCTGAGATGGGTGGGCAGTTAACCATCGTCGTTGCTATCATCACAAGGAGCGTGCGTAATCACAGCTCGGATGAACCATTATGCAACGGTATTTCTCCTGACTGCAAAAAAGATCTGCTTTTATTTGAAGATTTCGTAACACTTCTGCGGCGATAACTTGGACGCCATTCTTAATCACGCGGTCTGTTCCGATTTCGATTGCACAAGGCTATCACAAGGCCATTCGCCACTATCAGGCCATTAGTGCCACCACTTCAACAGCACTGCTTCGAAAGCAGTAAATTTCAATCGATTTTTCTAAAGCGGATTCTAGGCGGATCGTTCAACTGTGTACATATAGGCAACTGCAATGCGTAGCGAGGTCCATTTCACTTCAACCAGCCGAGTCACGAGCATTTGATAAGCCGAGCACTAGAACTGATAACTTTGTTTTTCACCGTTACGTCGCTTAAAAACGTGTATGTAGCATGCGAGATGGCGTAACACTCAACAATCGTTCGACCCGTTGTTTAGAATAGCGGCAGCGTCTTCAAATAGAGTACTTATTAGTTGGATGATGATACGGAGAACCAGGTCAAGCGAAAGTTGACCCGGGACTGAGTCTAGACGTTCAACTGATTCGCTTCTTGTGGGTTTTTAATTTCAGTCTTGTTTCTGTTCACTTGCAGAGTAAACGATGAAGAAGTCAACGCTTGACACCATATCGATCCTGCTGGCGGAGCTCGTGGGGACAGCTCTTCTGGTATTCCTAGGATGTATGGGCTGTGTTGGAGGACTCGGCTGGAAGCCAACCCACTTTGAGTCATGCTTCAACTTCGGCATTGTGGTCATGCTTATTATCCAGGTCTTCGGATGCATCTCTGGCAGTCACATCAACCCATCCGTAACGGTTGCAGCATGGGTCTACGAAATGATCTCCACCAAGGTAATTGAATCTTCTCCGTCAGTTTTGATCACCGATCTGACATCTGTTGCATTACTTCTTTCCAGATGGCTATCGGCTACTTCATTGCCCAGTTAATAGGAGGTTTCATGGGCTTCGGTATGCTTAAGATGCTCACTCCGGCGGCTGTGTTCTCGGAAGCTCTTGAAAAGGGTGCCGGATTCTGTGTAACCTTCCCAAATTCTTCAATTACGATACTACAAGCTTTGGGCATCGAGTTCCTTGCCACCGCCGTTCTGATTCTGGTATGCTGCGGAGTGTGGGATCCTCGCAACAAGAAACTGCACGATTCTGTCCCAATCAAGTTCGGTCTCACCATCGGATGTCTGGCTACCGCTGCGGTATGAGTACAAATCCCACTAACATAAAACGCAAATCACTCATTCAATCTCATCTTCCAAACTAACAGGGACCCTACACTGGAGCCAGCATGAACCCAGCCCGTTCTCTCGGACCCGTCCTGTGGAACGGCAACTGGACGGCACACTGGATCTACTGGGTTGGACCACTGACGGCGGCTTTCACCATTGCTTTCGTGTTCAAGACGGTATTCAGGCGCGAGGTTCCCGAGCCAGAGTACAACCGCGAACTGACCGCACTCAATACCGAAAAGTAAAAGAATGCTCAGACCTCACAACCCCTCTCCCCTTCCCGGAAGTTAGATCTTCATCAATAGTGCCACTGAAATTAGAATGCCAAAATAATAGCTTGGAAGCTTGGAAAATGTCCAGTTTTATGTTCAGAAAGAGAAAAAAGCTTGTAGGAATTTGAAAAGTGTAGATAGTAATAATTTAGATCTTAAGAATCTTGAGGATGTATGCAGGATGTTATATTTTATGAAGAGTTTAATGAATACGCGGAATAAAGTTGTCGAAATAAAGTAAAACTTTCCCAGCTTTCAATACTCAGCTTGCATGCTCTATTTACAAATAGGCAGTAATATTATTCCAATTTTCAGGTCACCCCTGCTCGACAAGGAACCAACCTTGGAATTGGCAGTTTGAAAAACTGAATTTCCACAAAGCTGTTCCAGTCATTTCTATCTTCGGGCTAAAGTCGTACCGTTCGTCGTAACGTAATCTGTCTTCTTTGATCTACCTCGACTACAAATAAGAAATCCAGAACTCATGACATTCCACGATGTTCCCGCTCTCTAGGTATGGGTCTCCACGGAAGTGACCCTGATGACTCCGAGTATTCTTAGTATTCCTGTTACATTCCAAAAAATTGCGACCAAAGATTTTTTTTAGTTAAATTTTATTGTCAGAATACGTTCATTATACGAAATTAAAACGATTTGGCCGAAAAATTACAAAATTTATCAGCTTCCGTACGCGTACAACGAAGCTGACTTTTATTCCTCGTACTTAGATGTGCATGCTATTTTCTCGGTTGGTTACTGAAGTCCCCTGAAGAACGTTTTCATGATATTTAATCAAACTCATTATTTCCAAGGGCGTCATTATAAAAGCTACCACTATGGTTTCACAAGACTAACAGAATTTCTATGCACCTTCCATGCTCACCATAATGGCGAATGCAATGAACAGTTTGACAAGAACTGTTTCCTGACAATGAGCTGGAATTTCCGTCATCCCAGATACCAACGACACATCTATTTTTTCATTCTTTAATTATATTAATATCGTGAAATAATCAATTCTTTCGTTACCGGCGGGTAACTTTTGTATACTTTTGGTTGGTTCGAGCGTGATGAAGATTTTGTCAGATTTTTTTTTACGGTTGGTTTAAAATCTTGCGTTGGGTGGTCGAAACGCAAGCCAAAAGAATGTCCGCCTTGCCCAGTGCGAAACAACATTTAAAGGTGTTCAGACCGCATCGTGCTTTCGTGCTGTGCGGTTCTTTCTCTCTTTGCGGAAGGAAGTTTTTAATACTACCCGAAGCTATTTTAATTTCAACGGTGCTTCTTAGCGCTATTTGTACCCACTGATCCCGTTACGATCTTTGCAAGGACCCGTGCCTTCGTTTTACGTTGGACCCGTTTGCGGAAGTAAAATTCCGACAAGCGGTGGTAATCCTGCAGGGACACCGTTCTGGGAAAAAAACCTCTTAGAAGGTCACGTCTCCACGCTCAGCAATGAGTATTAATAAAAACAAGAGGAAGGGGGAGTCTTTGAATTCTCCACTTCCTTCTAAGAAACAAGGTTTCAAGACCGTCCTGCCAAAGCGCGGAAAAAATAGAAGGAAGCTGGAGAATTCAGATATTCCTTCTAACTCTAATAATGGAAATAATTCTTCTCCAATCGAACTGAGCAATCAGTTCGATTTGATTAATGATGAAATTGAGCAAATCGAATATACCTCTAGCCCAGGTGATTCGATTCATGCGAAAAAGCAAAGGATTCCGCCAATTGTGGTATCTGTTGCCGAGTTTACTGGCTTCCGGAATGAGATTTTGAGTAACCTTCAGGGGATCAAGGTTTCATTTCAGATTGCTAGGAAGGGTGACTGCCGCGTTTTGCCGGGATCGCTTTGACGATCGCAAACGTCTTCTTCAGTATTTAACTGAGAAGCGCCATAAATTCTTCACATACGACGACAAAACTGAGCGATTGTTCAAAGTCGTCTTGAAAGGTCTCCCCAGTGATGATAAATCACTGGATGAGATTAAAATTGAAATTTCTCAATTACTTGGATTTTCACCAGTCCAAGTAATTAAGATGAAAAAGAAATCACTCTGGTACTTCCCAGAGGGCATTTCTCAAGAATTTTATTTAGTTCATTTTAACAAAAGTGAACTAAATAATATGAAAAAGTTGGAAAAAGGCCTGTATTATGTCTCATGTCCGTGTTACATGGGAACATTTCCGCAGGCCTGGAAATTTCCAAACCCCACCCAGTGCCGTAAGTGCCAAAAGTGGGGTCATGGAACCAAACATTGTCACATGGATGCTAAATGCATGATTTGTGGTGGAACCTCTCACGCCAAGGACGCATGTCCTGTGAGAGAAGATTCCAATAAATTTAAATGTGCAAATTGTGGGGCAATCATAAATCCAATTTCTGGGAATGCCCTTCACGCAAAAAAGTTTTGAATTCCGTGCAAAATTGATGACGGGAAATTCCAATCGGATCCCAGATTCGACGAATTGGTAGAAATTTTTCAAACGCTCAAATTTCAGAAACCAGTTACCGGTCGAGCAATTCATACCCACCATAATTCACAAACAAATTTTGCCGCTCGTCAACGGGTAGCAAACACTTCAGTAAATTCCAATTTTTCGATGTACCTACGTATGCAAACATCGCTGCTGGTAGACAAAATTTATTTTCTCAAAATGAGGTTTATACCCATGTCCCAACGGAAAATAATGGTCACGCTGCCGATTCAGGTAGCATGACTGCTTCCGATTTTGATTTTTTAACTGAACAATTGCATCACATGATTGATGCAATGTTCAAAGCAAATACCATACCAGAAGCTGTTCAGGTTGGTATAAAGTACACACAAAAAATTGTTATCGGACTCCGTTTTAATGGATCTAAATAATTGTGTGAAAGTTCTAAATTGGAATGCCCGCTCTCTAAAGGGTAAGGAAGATGAATTATTCAACTTCCTTTCAGTTCATAATGTGCATATTGCCATTATAACTGAAACGTATTTAAAACCAGGATTCCCCATTAAAAGAGATCCAAACTATTTTATCTACAGAAATGATCGTCTTGACAGCGCCTGTGGTGGGGTCGCCATCGTCATTAATAGACGTATCAAACATAAATTATTTTCTTCGTTTGAAACCAAAGTTTTTGAAACCTTGGGAGTTTCTGTTGAAACAAATTTTGGTCAATTTTCCTTCATTGCAGCCTATTTGCCTTTTCAATGCAATGGGCAGCAAAAGAATTTGTTGAAAGCTGATCTTCAAATTCTGACTCGCAACAAATCAAAATTCTTCGTAATTGGTGACTTCAATGCCAAACACCGTTCATGGAATAATGCTCAAAGCAATTCCAACGGTAAAATTTTATTTGAAGATTGTTCTGCGGGATATTATACTATTCAATATCCCAATGGCCCTACTTGTTTTTCTTCCAGTCGAAATCCTTCTACAATTGATTTAGTTTTAACGGATTCAAGTCAGCTGTGTGGCCAATTGGTAACTCATGCTGACTTTGACTCTGATCACCTTCCTGTGACATTTGAAATCTCACAAGAAGCCATTTACAATCCAATCAGCTCTACTTTTAATTATCATAGAGCTGATTGGGATTTCTCTAAAACATATATCAATAGGAATTTTGATGTTAATATTCCTTTGGATACCAAAAGTGATATTGACAATGCGCTCGTATCTTTGACAAATTTAATTGTCGAAGCCAGAGGCATTGCAATTCCTAAATGTGAAATTAAATTCAACTCCATTATTATTGACGACGATCTTCAGCTACTGATCCGTCTTAAAAATGTGAGGCGAAGGCAATACCAAAGAACTCGCGATCCCGCGTTGAAAGTTATTTGGCGAGATTTGCAAAATGAAATTAAAAACGTTTCGCTATTCTGAAATACCAACTTTGAGAATAATGTCTCGAAGTTGGATCCCAATTGAAACCCTTTTGAAATTATCGAAAATTCTTAAAAAAAAACTCAAAAGCCAATTCCAGCGCTTAAAGAGGGTAATAAAATTTTATTAACAAATGGCGAAAAGGCTCAAAAACTTGCTCAGCAGTTCGAGAGTGCCCATAATTTTAGTCTAGGTCTCACTAGTCCAATTGAGGATCAGGTTACACGGAGCTTCGAAGACATTCTCAATCAAGAGAATGTTTTTGACCCTTCGTTGGGAACCAATTTGGATGAAGTGAGATCTATCACTAGAAAATTTAAAAATATGAAAGCCCCGGGTGATGATGGTATTTTCTACATACTTATCAAAAAACTTCCTGAGAGCTCTTTATCCTTTTTGGTTAATTTATTTAACAAATGTTTTCAATTGGCATACTTCCCAGATAAATGGAAAAACGCCAAAGTTGTTCCAATTTTGAAGCCGGACAAAGGGCAGCTGAAGCTTCTAGTTATCGCCCAATCAGTTTGCTTTCTTCAATAAGCAAACTGTTTGAAAAGATTATTTTAAATAGAATGATGGTTCATATTAATGACAATTCTATTTTTGCTGATGAGCAATTTGGTTTTCGCCATGGGCATTCAACCACTCATCAGTTATTAAGAGTTACGAATTTAATTCGGCTCAACAAATCTGAAGGATATTCGACTGGAGTTGCTCTTCTTGATATAGAGAAAGCATTTGAAAGTGTTTGGCATAAAGGTTTGATTGTAAAATTGATGAATTTTAATTTTCCTCTGTACATTATTAAACTGATCCAAAATTATTTATCAGATCGCTCACTGCAGGTAAACTATCAGAATTCTAAATCTGATGGATTACCTGTAAGAGCTGGTGTTCCCCAAGGCAGCATACTGGGGCCCATTTTGTATAACATTTTTACTTCTGACTTACCTGATTTACCACCAGGGTGTCAAAAATCTTTGTTTGCAGATGACACAGGTCTCTCAGCCAAAGGGCGTAGCCTTCGTGTCATTGTAGTAGATTGCAAAAAGTTTGGATATTTTCTCCACTTACTTGCAAAAATGGAAAATTTCCCCGAATGCTTCAAAACTCAGCTTATAATTTTCCCACATAAGCCGAGAGCTTCTTATTTGAAACCTTCTAGCAGACATATTGTCACTATGAATGGGGTTCCAATTAATTGGTCAAGCAAGCTAAATATTTAGGACTTCTGCTAGATCAAAATTAACTTTAAAAATCACATTGAAGGCCTTCCAAGCCAAATGTAACAAATATATTAAGTGTCTATATCCACTTATAAACAGAAAATCAAAACTTTGTCTTAAGAACAAACTTTTGATTTACAAACAAATTTTAGACCTGCCATGTTGTATGCTGTGCCAATATGGACTAGTTGCTGCAATACCAGAAAGAAGGCACTACAGAGGATTCAAAATAAGATTTTGAAAATGATTCTGAAGTTGCCTCCGTGGTATAGTACCAATGAACTTCATAGAATTTCTAATATTGAGACATTGCAACAAATGTCCAACAAATTATTTTCCAATTTTAGACAAAAATCGTTGCAATCTTCTATTGCAACGATTAACTCATTGTACCCTTAGTATAAAATAGGTTAATTTTAGTTTAAGTAGAAAACATTGTAACTCCTACATGGTTCAATTCAACCAGAGGAAATATTCTAACTGCCAGAGGCAATTGAAATGTATTAATAATAACTAAAAATGTAACATAGCAAATAAGGATGATAGTGTTAAGAAAACACGGAACACCTAGTCTAAGAGATGAATGCATGTATTAGATAATTAGCAAATAAAATTAGTAAAAAAAAAAAAACATTTAAAGGTGGAAGGATGGAACGCATGCTTTCGGTGGGCAAATGAGTACCAGGCTGCAGGAAGGAAAGATCGAAAGCAACTGAGGAGAGTGTGACTTCTGGCTTGGAAGGGAAGAGAGGTGTTTTTTCATGTAAAGTCGTGAAAGTGGTTTGCATTGACCTAAATAACGAGGTGGTGAATCTCCAAGCCCCGAATTATTGGTTGGGCACTTCGTCGCCTGTCTAGAATCGTGTGCCGCATCCGTATTATCGTCCGGCACATAGCCGGATTCCCGCCGTACGTTTCAACGAGTGGTCGTTTGCTACCGGCATAACAACCCATCGAGATCCTCTGCGTCCAAGCCGCTGTTGGCCCTATTGTCGCCCGGCCACCTGCTGGCCAATTCCTCGTCCGGCCGTTCGTCAGCCACATTACCAACGCATCGCAGCCCATCGGCAGTACTGTCGCCCGGCCACCTGCTGGCCAATTCTTCGTCCGGCCGTTCGTCAGCCACATTACCAACGCCTAGCAGCCCGTCGGAAGTGTTGTCGCCCGGCCACCTGCTGGCCAATTCTCCGTCCGGCCGTTCGTCGGCCACATCACCGTCGCATCGCAGCCCGTAGGCTGTATACTCAACCGGCCAGCCATCGGCCACCCCTTCGTTCAGCCGTCATTAACCGCGGAATCGTCCAGCTTCCGACCAACTACCTACCCGCATCGTAGCACGTTTCCCGGTGCTCCCCTGACTGTCATTAAAAAAAAAAATTCTCCATCAAAACTAATACCCGGAGCTGAATTCTGGGGCTATACTGCATCTCTGGACGAAATTTGAAAAAAAAAAATGTAGGGCCCGTTTTGGAGTTACGCCCTTTTGAAGCCGCAACTGATATAGGGGAAATGTTCCGATCTCCATCTCACTGTACATATATCCATCTCATCGCTAAACAAAGAAATACGGCACTAAATTCGTCGCTTCTTTTTGTCAGCATGCGTGCTCACAGCTGAAAAAAATCACAAAAATAATAAACAAACCAAATTCCTTTCCATTGCTTTGTTTTTGATGGGATTGAAATAGGAGCTATGAGATGAAGTGGCGAACCGTTCCCCTATATCGAAGAAATTCACAGAATTCTGTTTCAACGCGATCTATTTTTTTAAGTTGTATTCCCATCTAAAATGATTATCGTATATAAATAATCATCTGACTTTTCTCTCGATTATTAGTGGTTTTAGGAACATGTTGCATGGATTTTGGTCATAAATTAAAGCCACACGCTCAAAAATTCGACCGAAACAAAATCGTGTGGAAACAGAATTCTGTGTATAACATCTCATGAAATACATATTTCTCAACTTTCAAGGCATCGTCAGCGATAAAAAAAAAAGATTTTATTTTTGTTATAGCCATTAGAATTCTATACAAAATTGTTGACTATGACGATAAGTAATATGAGATTTGTCTAAGAACATTTAAAAATAAGATTAGCTTCATCTTAAGTCTACATTCAATTCTAGCCAACTACGTATGATTAACCCTTTTTATTTATGTTTGAATTAAATGGACACTATCAAATGCACACATATCTTCTTTTCACAATAAATTTCAGCTCGCAAGAGATGGGATTTAATACAACTTCGGCGTATATGTCGATATAAACTCTTCGTGCCATCCCCGCCCATGGCCGAATGTATTAAAAAATTCTTTTATAAAAAATTTTGGGATATGATATTTGGAGGTCTTCGGAAGATCCTTACTTTCCCAGGAGACAACGAACTTATCAATTGCGACATAGAATCCAGGTGAAGGTTCATATAGAGTTGCAAACATTTTGAAAATTCTTCAAAACTTCAAAACCTTTAAACAAAAACCACAGATGTCATTCACATATAGGGTAATTGTACCACTATTAATAACATGCTCCGATAACGCCAACAATTTTAGATTTAGAGAAATGACATATTAGAAAAAAGTTTTAAGGACATAGTTGGAAGAGTACCAAGATGGCAGCCAATATGGCACCGGACCTTCCACGGGCCAACCCCACACCTCCCGCACTCCTCTCCCACCAACATTCGAATGCATCGAACAGCATCGAACAAAAGTTAATTATTCAAATTACTAACCTGTTCACAGCATATTTCCTTACTTCCCGTGATAATGAACATGTTTCTTCAATGAATCCTATGTATTCCGGCTCGAATTGTAGCATAAATTAGCAGTTTCGTGCCAATTTAATAGCCGTCCGCGATTTGTTGGGTTCATCACTGCACTTCACTTCTTCTCAAAGGGCATTGGAATAATCAAGTTTTTACTCACTTCTCCGCACATGAGCAGCCCGAAATGTTGATAGAATGCAAATTAAACACCACTTTTCGAAATCAGTCACTTATTTGAACCGAAAACTTAGTATAAACTGCTAGATTTGCCCGAAAAAAAACAATTAAAAACTGATCGCGGGCAAATGTAAACACCGCAGTGCACCGGCACCGGCAGCAACAAACTAATAAGTAGGGTGGCTCAAAAATAATTTTGCTTCGCCTCGCTCAGTTGATTATGATTTATAATTTGGGTCTCATCCAATGGTTTGGGCTGGTTTGAATAGGCTTACCGTGCGCAGGTCGTTTCAGGTATGTATGACAGTTGATATGGCGAGGTTGAATTTAACATTATTCTGATTCTGGCACTCCGTCATTGGGCGACGGCGAGGGGGGAGACCATATGACGGGATGAAATATTTAAGAGCTTCACTCTCCATAGACAATCCATATTGAATGGTCGTTCCAATAGTTGGGAGTCGATTTTAATCGAGGTTGCGATTCTTTCGCATGATAATTAGGCTTCTCAGAAGGCATCAGTAAAACGTGCAATTCAACAAAATACCCAGAATTTGTCTGTGATATCTACCGCCCCAGGGGCAGATACTTCTAGTCTAGTCTAGTCTACACTATCGTACCAGAGCAGATAATTCATACAAAAAGTGTGACATAAGGGTGAGTATAAAATGCTATATTTGCGTTACGTAATCAATGGATCTTTCCTGCGGTGCGGTTTTCGTTCACTGAAGTCTCTTATATGTTGCTTTCAGCAATGTGGGTTCTCTTTTCGCCAGCGTTTGGAGGGAAAGCGCCGTAATCAGTGTAATAAAAGGTTTAGTTTCCCATTCTAGTTTTCATACAAACTTGAACCGGCTTGCGCTCAACCAGTTTTTGTTAAAATAGGTTTTTTTAGGACACTCGGAGCATGGGACGGAATCGAGTGAGCGTGATGGTGCTGGGTCGTTTTTTGAACCACCCTACTAATATTCTTTGTTTTTTATAAATACGACACCAATACTACTACAGTATATGAAAGTTTTTACTCTACCAATACTATCAAAGCTTTGTTTTGGTACTCAACCCACCTTCACCTTAAGGTCCATTAAGGGCTACTTGTCATTCCCAGTGCGGCATTGGACTGAGTCAGACGCAAAAAGTTAAAGTTTGTATCACTTCACGCGAATCACTCGAAAAAGTGCGCTCTTGTTATTCGGCGCGGTGTGTTTTATTACCGAGTTTCGCAAGGTGAAATCCTGCCGGCTAGAGGAAGCAGGCTGCATTTGGTAAATCACCAACCGGTGATCAGTGCAGTGCCGTGAATATTATTGGATTGGCTTCTATCACCATACGAGGACGGTCGTAGATAGCAGCGAAGCAGCGACGAAAAGGCTAAGTACCTAAACGCTTTTCATTGTTCGCATATCATACCACGCTTCTGTTCAAATAGCGTGGAGTTGGCTACACTTTTTCTCGAACAGAAAAATCGAGCAGTGCAGAAAGAGTGGGCATTAGCCTGGTTCAAAAATTGTTTTTTTCCTTAAATAAATTTATTTAAGTTTTTTTTCGCATACATGGACGAAGCGAGTGGAGGCGATTCGCCTTCAACAGACAATGTTGTTCGCACGCGATTTTACCAGGCCACATCACCTGGTCCCTGGGTTGTTTATTTCCGGCAGAAAACGAAAAGCCTTGATTTTCTAGGCATCAAGCGTGATTTGACGCGTCGTTTTCCGAAAACTGATTTTCATCAGATTAATCGGAACAAACTACGTGTAACCGCACCTACATATCAGGATGCAAATGCAATCGCAAAAGACCAACTGTATAATGTAGAATATTTAGTTTATGTGCCCTCGCGAGAAGTCGAAATTGAAGGTGTCATACACGCAGCGAGCCTGACTTGCAAGGATGTACTTGCAGGAAAAGGTCGTTTAAAGAATGCCCTGCTATCTACTGTGGATATTCTGGATTGCAAGGAGTTGCATTCAGCTACCATGGTAGATGGTAAAAAAGTATTTTCTAAGTCTGGTTCGCTTCGGGTGACGTTCGCCGGTTCGATTCTCCCAAAATATGCAGATATTAAAAATATGTTATTTCCGGTGCGGCTTTTTGTGCCAAGGGTGTTTAATTGTACCAACTGCAAACAGTTGGGGCACACTGCCGAGTTTTGCGACAACAAGCCCCGTTGTGGCAAATGTTTTGAGAAGCATAGGGAGGAGGCCTGCCAACAACAAGCAACAAAATGTGCTTATTGTGGTTTGGATCCTCCCCATGGTTTGCAAGAATGCCCGGTGTACAAAAAGCGCACCCAAAAAGTGAAGCGCTCGTTGGTACAGCGCTCCAAGCAGTCGTATGCGGAAATGGTGAAGTCGCAAGACACATCCGCAACTGCCAACGCAACGGCTGCTGTTTCAGCCGCCGTTCAAGTTAGTGATTTTTATGATGTCATTTCCATTGACGAATCGGACTCTGACGTAGCCGATATGGATGATTCTGCGGAGGTACACGTACCCGAAAAGAGGAAGAAACTGTCTTCCCCGGGATTGCGCCGTAAGAAAACAAAAATCATCCCTAGAAGCTTGCCGAAATCTGATGGTAATAAGGGATTATTTAAAATTCCGAAGCAGCCTGTCTATACTGCTCCTTTTGACCCATGTTGCAGTAAGACATTCCCGCCATTGCCTAAAACTGATGTTACAAAGAAACATCAGTCAAGGAATATCTCTGAGCAGAAAACTGCTACTCGCACTTCCAAGAAAAGAATCTCGTCCAAGTGAGGATTGATATCCTTTAAGGACCTTGTGGATCGTATTTTGAACTTATTCAATATTCCGAATTCACTGAGGCCAATCATTGACCTCTTTATTCCAACAGTTGAAAGTTATCTGAAGCAATTGACTGTTTCATGGCCCCTTCTTGCAGGACTTGTATCTTTCGATGGATAATACGACCATGCAAGATACAATCACTGTGCTGCAGTGGAACTGTCATAGTCTGAAAAATAAATTAGATGTGTTCAAGTTTTTGATTCGCAATTCCGATTGCGATATATTTGCACTCTGTGAAACATGGCTTTCTTCTGAAGATGAAATCAACTTCCACGATTTTAACATTATTCGCCAAGATCGGGATGATCATTATGGTGGCGTTCTTTTGGGGATCAGAAAATGCTACTCCTTCTACAGAATTCCCATTCCGACTGTTCCCGGCTTAGAAATCGTCGCATGCCAAGTAAATGTGAAGAATAAAGATCTTTGCATAGCTTCAGTGTACATTCCTCCAAATGCCTCTATAAATCGTCGACATTTTTGGAGCGCAGTCTCCCTCCTATCATCTCCAGTATTGATATTGGGTGATATGAACGCACATGATATTGGATGGGGCGAAACGTATGACGATTATAGAGCGCCTATTTTCTATGATTTGTGTGACGATTTCAATTTGAATATTTTGAACACTGGTGAAGTAACTCGAATAGGACCAAATGGTCAACAAAGCCGTATTGATCTGTCTTTATGTTCAAATTCACTATCATTAGATTGCACGTGGAAGGTAATTCAAGATCCCCATGGTAGTGATCATATGCCGATAGTTACCACAATTAAAAGTAGCTATCAACAATCTGAGCCAGTTAATGTTCCTTTCGACCTCACGAAAAACATTGACTGGCCAAAATTTGCATCGGCGGTAAAAATTGGTATTGAATCAACTGATACTCTTCCACCTTTGGATGAATATCGATTCCTAACTGAGTTGATTCAAAAAAGCGCACTAGAAGCTCAGAAACGACGCGTTCCAAGTACATCTGTCATAAGAAGACCAGCCACTCCTGGATGGAATGATGAATGTACTAAGTTGTATTCTGAGAAATCTGATGCCTTCAAGGCTTTCCGTAAACACGGAAGGTCTGAGCTTTCCGAAGAGTATTTGAGGCTTGAAAGAAAGCTCAAAAATCTTCTCAAGGCTAAAAAACGTAGCTACTGGCGACGTTTTGTCGAGGGACTATCGCGAGAAACCTCAATGACAGCACTTTGGAAAACGGCCCGCAACATGCGGAACCGCATTTCCACCAACGAGAGTGAAGAATACTCCAATCGATGGATATTCAACTTCGCAAAAAAAGTCTGTCCAGATTCCGTACCAGCAGAACCGCTATTTCGAGAATCAGTCACTGATCCCGGTTCTTTGGGTGGGCCATTCACAATGCTGGAACTTTCTATGTCTCTTCTTTCATCGAATAACTCTGCTCCGGGATGCGATAACATCAAATTCAATCTTCTGAAAAACCTCCCAGATATCGCAAAAAGACGATTACTTGACCTGTACAACTGTTTCATGGAGTACAACATTGTGCCACCTGAATGGCGACAGGTGAAAGTAATAGCTATTCAAAAGCCTGGAAAACCAGCGTCTAATCACAATTCATACCGACCGATTGCCATGCTATCATGCATGAGAAAATTATTGGAGAAAATGATCCTTTCAAGAGTCGACCATTGGGTCGAAGAAAATGCATTGCTTTCAAATACTCAGTTTGGATTTAGAAAAGGAAAGGAACAAACGATTGTCTAGCGTTGCTTTCTTCAGATATACAACTGGCCTTTGCGCACAAGGAGCAATTGGCTTCAGTATTCTTGGACATTAAGGGCGCTTTTGATTCAGTTTCCATAGAAGTACTGTCAGGCAATCTGCACAGTAGTGGATTACCCGTTATTTTGAATAATTTCTTGTACAATTTGTTGTCAGAAAAACAAATGAACTTCACACTCGGCACTCTGACAACTTCTAGAAATAGCTACATGGGCCTTCCCCAAGGTTCGTGTTTAAGTCCCTTGCTTTATAATTTCTATGTTAAAGATATTGATAATTGTTTGGAAGGACAATGCACGCTCAGACAACTTGCAGATGATGCCGTGGTCTCTCTAAGAGGTCCATGTGCAGCTGTCTTGCAAGGACCATTGCAAAGTACTCTAGATAATCTGACTGTTTGGGCCAGACATTTAGGGATCGAGTTTTCACCGCAAAAAACTCAATTGGTTGTGTTTACCAGAAGTGGTATCCTGCTCAACTGAAACTCAAGCTGTTGAATGATGACATCAACCAATCTTTATCTTCTAAATACCTTGGGGTCGTGTTTGATTCCAAATGCACCTGGAAACTCCACATTGAGTATTTGATACAAAAATGCCGGAAAAGGATCCATTTTCTACGTTCTATCTCCGGAACATGGTGGGTGCTCACCGGAAGACCTCATCAAACTCTATAGAACGACTATTCTCTCTGTTTTAGAGTATGGCTCCTTCTGCTTCCTCTCAGCAGCTGATTGCCACCTGATCAAATTGGAACGAATACAGTATCGTTGTTTGCGTATTGCCCTTGGCTGCATGCATTCAACGCATAACATGAGCCTGGAGGTGCTTGCTGGAGTCACTCCTTTGAAGCACCGTTACTGGGAGCTCTCACTTAGAATACCCATCAAATGTGGAACAAGTAACACACTTGTTCTAGATAACTTCGATAATATGCTTGAACTAACTTGCCGTTCAAGATTCCTGAGAGTATATCTCAACTACATATCATCAGATCTTTGTCTTCCGTGTTATAATCCCCCTCGAGTTCACTTCACCAACGACAGTTCCTCAATTGTATACGATCTGTCCATGAAACACGCTATTCAAGGAATACCAGATCATCTTCGACAAATATCTATTCCCTCACTTTTTTCTGAAAAATAGGGTATCTGTTCCATTAATAATAACATGCTCCTATATCAATAACATTCACGAAACAGGCAATTTAGGCTCAATTTGTGTCGTGTTTTGTTGTAATCCGGCGTGCTCACTGCTGAAAAAATCACAAAAATTAGAAATAAAACAATTTGCGCACCGATTCTTTGTTTTCGAATGGTATTGATTTGGGTACATGGTATGAATTCAAGGAGCAGTTCCCCTATGAACATGTCAATTGCAACAACAGATATTTCACTGATGGTTCTCGCATTAACGGATCCACTGGCTTCGGTGTTTTCAATGTAACTTCAACCACCTTCCAAAAACTTCAGGAACCGTGTTCGGTTTATGTTGCTGAGCTGGCAGCAATTAACTTCGCTTTGGGGATAATTTCCAATCAGCCCGTAGACCATTATTTCATCTTCTCGGATAGTCTTAGTTCTATCGAGGCACTCCGGTCGATGAAACCTGTTAAGCACGCATCTTACTTTCTTACAAACATAAGAGAGCAGATGCGTGTTTTGGTCGAAAGATCATTCAAGATTACCTTTGTCTGGGTCCCTTCTCACTGCGCAATCTACGGCAATGAGAAGGCAGACTCGCTGGCAAAGGTGGGCGCACAGGAAGGTGAGGTTTATGATAGACAATTCTCGAGCAACGAGTTTTTCCCATTAGTCCGTCAGAGTACTCTTCAGAGTTGGCAAAGTAATTGGACACACAACGAACTTGGACGGTGGCTATTTTCCATAGTTCCAAAAGTTTCTGGGCGAGCGTGGTTCAGAGGTGAGGACTTAAGTCGAGGCTTCATTCGCGTGATGTCGAGACTTATGTCCAATCACTATTCACTAAACGCACATCTGTACAGAATAAACCTTGTCGATAGCAACTTATGTAGGTGCGGAGCCGGTTATGATGACATCGATCACGTAGTTTGGTCCTGCTCGGAAAATGACGCCTCCAGAGAGCAATTATTGGATACCCTTGTGGCCCGAGGTAAACAACCCTTCAGGGAAGTTCGAGGTGTTTTGGGAGATCGTGATGTTGTCTATATGCAGGCCATTTATAGTTTTCTTTGTGCTTCTGACATCAAAATTTAATATTTTGTTTTTTTTTTCTTTCTTCAAAGTTTTTTTTATTAGTCTCTGCCTTTTTGTTCCGTAGAGCTCCATAGCTCTTGCCATCCGGAAGATGCTCCCAGTCGAACCATTCCTCGAGCATGACGACACGCCACATCGTCACTGACGCCAAATGCCCGGATGAGAAGCTGAAATTTCCTTATCCCAAATCCTAAGCCCCGTCCATCCTTAAACATTGTAAACTAACCTCGAGTCACCACGAGTACGCTGGCTCCTTCCCCTCTCTTATTAACTGTATAATAAAATGATATTGATTGTATATATCACAAAGAACCATGGCTCCGTAAAGTGTTATACACGCCTGAGCCTACCAAATAAACGAACTTGGAAAAAAAAAAAACTTCCGCGCAATCGAATTGCTGAACGCTGCCTACAAAATACTCTCCCAAATTTTATGCCACCGACTAACACCAGACGATTGCAATCGGAAGAGAGTTTGTAGGGCAGTGCCAGGCGGGAAAGGGCCCTCGAAGAGGGCATACAACGCATAAGGGTACAAAAGCTTATAGCTCCCTGCCACAACGGGTTATAAACAATAATGTACTCTGAAGGTTCAGGTTTCTGAAGTCAAGTAAGTAAGTAATAAGGATAGTTTTTATCACCGCGTGACTTTAACAAAAATTAATTTATTGGCTTTTTTCGGTGATAATTATACTACTCAAAGCGAAAGGGAGTAGATGAAAGTAATGAAGATACAGTTTCGATTAATACCGCAAGCGAGCGGCAAGTTTGAAATGAATAGAAACTGAAGATTAGCAGAGAGAGAACAAGTAGAACGCGTTACTTTTGAGATTATTTTTTTGCTTTTCTTGGGGATATTTTCAAGACATTAACGGAAGAATCTTTCGAATTTCGCCTAAAAAATCTGATGAACTTCTTCCAAAAAATTCTTTAAGTATTTCCAAAATATTCATTTGGAAATAATTTTCGGATTGTTCACGAAAACTACTTTGAAGTTTCGAGAATTTTTCGGAATTAACAACAGAAGCTCTTTGGTAATCCAAAAGAAAATTGTTTTGAATTTCAGCAGGAGATTCTTTGGAATTTACGTAAGAAATTATTCCAAATTACTACAGGAAAATGTTCGGAATATTCGAAATTTACTCAGAAAATTCTTCATAATTGTAGAAGAGTGCGCTTAGTAGAATGAGTGCTTCAACGTTAGCTTGCTCAGTCTAGAAAAAATAAGACGAATAGTTTGGCATGGCTATCGTTAAAACAGAAAATTCTTCAGATTATCCGCGGAAGTTTTCATTGGAAATTCTCTGAAATTTTAACTAGGAATTCTCCGGAATTTGAATGGAAAATTCTTTAGAATAATAAAATCTTTGGATTTCAACGGAAAATTGCTCGGAGTTTTTAAGGAATTTCGTTGGATTTCCAAGGAAAATTCATTGTACAGCAGACGTTTGATAACTGCAAGTCATTTAACTGCAATGCTTTTTGACTACAATTCGATAGTTGCAACAGTTTTGCAGTTATCGGACCGCTGAACTTCAAACCGATGTCAAACAAAGTCGATGATAGATGATTAGTGCTGCACAGACAGGTGCACTTCTATTGCATCTGGCGTCGACTGACAACCGCTTGATGTCTAGAATGCGTTGCAGTTATCGAACGGCATCCGCTGACTGAAACGTAAACATGTTGTAGTTATTTAAAAATTAGTGCAGCGGTTCTCAACCTGGGGTACATGTACCCCTGAAGGTACCTTCGCTGGCCCTAGGGGGTACGTCGAACATAGATTCGTAGTGGTGGACGAATTCCAATTCCTATAAAAATTTATTGATAAAATTTTGATAATTATGTTTTTTTTTTCAAAACTTTGTTTTGTACATAATATGAATGGCGATTAGTAAATCCAATAGAATCCTGCCCTCCACAACCAGCACAGATTTCTTCCAAGCAGCTCGAAGGCTTCCTTACAAGAGGCTCGGACGGAGTACTCCTTTCAAGTTGTTCAGAAGCCTTTTTTCAAAAGGTTCGGAAGCTTGGAAACCTCCTTTCAAGAGGCCTGGAAGCCTCCTTTCAAGAGGCCTGGAAGCCTCCTTTCAAGAGGCCTGCCCAAATAACATTTCAAGTTTTATTTCGCTCTAGGGATGGTTTTCAAGATCAATTTATAAGATCTAACAATAAAACCCAACATTACACGACAACCTTTTGATGACCACTATAAGTATGAGATATGGACAAGTGGCCCTCTCTAGATAACCAATATACATCTGTTATAAGAAAATTTAGAAATCCTTTTTATAACAGGATTTATAACAGAAAATTTAGAAAACCGCCTGCAAAAAAGGGAATTTGGCTACAGCAGCTGTCAAATATGTTGCTTTGAAAAAAAAAGAGAAATAAAACATTGCAGAAAAATAATAACAACATAAAATCATGATGATGGGATGACTACCAAATCATATTTTTCTAGGATAGTTTTACAATGTGCTTCCATCAAAATGAGATGCGCGTTTAATTTCATGGTGAGAGCTAGGAAAAAAATAAGGTTGAACACCACGCGCTCTCAAAATAATATAGTTTTGGGCATTCAATTTAAAAAATTGTAATAGCAATATCCCTAATCTCCCTTGAATATATTGATATTACTCCCCAATATATTTCTGATGAAAATTAATGACCAAAAAGTGTTTTACGCGGTGAAAACAATGTCTAATCATGAAAGTCAGTGATAAATTTTACCGACTTGAAAACGCTTCTTCATTTTCAATATGGCCATCCTAAATTTCAATTAGAAATATGTTGCTCTTATTGAACACCTTCATAAAATCCTTGCAATGCAAATATTCTTATTGGGGTTACTCATTTGACCACATAACGACCAAAAAATTTGGTTTTGATCGGGCTATGAAAATGATGAAAATAGGATTTATTACGCTCTCCACCACAACTGTAAAGCCGCTCATAAGGTCAATAGGCGGTTGACGTTTGAAGCTTTTTCAGGCTTTCAAATGGCTCGGAAAGCTCCTTTCAAGAGCGTAGGAAGCTCCTCTACAAGAGGTTCAGAAGCTTTTTATCAAGACGCTCAGGAGCCTGCTTTCAAGAAGCCCGAAAGCCGACGTGTTAAGAGGTCTGAAAGCCTCTTTTCAAGAGGCTCGGAAGCCTTCTTTCAAAAAGCTCAAAAGGCTCTTTTCAAGAGATTCGGAAGGTTCTTTTCAAAAGACTCAGAAAGCTCTTTACAAAAGGCTCGAAAGCCTGCTTTTAAGTGGCTCGTAAGCCTCCTTTTAAGTGGCCCGGAAGCCTACTTTTAAGAGGCCCGGAAGCCTACTTTTAAGAGGCTCGGAAGCCTCCTTTCAAAAAACTCGGAAGACCCCTATTAAGCGGCTCGAAATGTTCCTTTCAAAAGGCTCGGAAAGCTCTTTTCAAGAGGATCGAAATTCTACCTTCAAGAGGCTCGGAAGCGTGCTTTGAAGTGTCCTTTCAATATGCAAAGCCTCTCAACAAGATGCGTGGAAGCCTACTTTCAAGAGATTCAGGTCCTTACAAGAAGCTCGGAAGTCTCAAATGGCTCGGAATTATTCTTTCAAGAGGCTTGGAAGCCCATTTTCAAGAGGGGGTACCTCAATTAATGCAAAAGTTGGAAGGGGTACCTCTTAAGAAAAAGGTTGAGGACCGCTGTGTATTGTCCATAACAATTCTTGGGAAATTCCATAGACTGAAAGCAAAATAAGGCCGAACTGGTAGTTTGACCAAAAAAGTCGTTTTCCCAAACAGGTCGTTTGGTCGAAATGGTCATTTGGCCGAATCGGTCATCAACCCGAAATGGTCGTTTGACAGGATGGGTAATTTAGCCGAAAATGTTGTTTGGCCTAACGAGTCACATGGCCAAATGTAAATCACTTAACGGATAATATGGTCAATAATGTCCACCCATTTGGCCAAATGACATTTACGGCGAAATTGCCTTATTGTCAAAAGATCATTGAACAACATTTTTCGGCCGAACGACATTTTTAGTCCAATGCTCCTTTCCGCCAAACTACATTTTCGTTCAAACAATTTCCGACCTGATGCAAGGATGTTAACGATCATTCAGTAATTTGCGTTCGATCATTTAGTAGTTTGTCAATAACACATTCCAGAAGCTGAATTTCAAAATATGTTGTATGGTGGACCTCTAGTGCGAAGGATTTTCTACAACTTTGCCTAATGGTTCGTTATTAGAATTCAACTAATAACGAAGTTAGAGCGCTAGTTGCAGTAACTTAAACTAAATGATTGGAATTTTGTTATCATTTAGTCTAAGTTGCTGAAACTATAGCTATAACTCCGTTACTAGTGGAATTCAAACAACGAACCATTAGGCAGAGTTGTAGAAAAACCTTCGCACTAGAAGTCCACCATACAACATATTTTGAAATTCAGCTTCTGGAATGTGTTATTGACAAACTACTAAATGATCGAACGCAAATTACTGAATGATCGTTAACATCCTTGGATATAAGTTTAGATAAACCGATAAACGTTCAGTTCGGCTTGGCTAAATGGAAATTGGTTGGAAGACTTTTGACGGCCAGTATCGACTTAAAAAATAGAAAGGTTACGGAATTGTGTTCAATTGTCATTTAACAATTTCGCCAAACGAGAGGCCATTTCATTCAGTAATTGACATTATGCCAAATGCCGTATGCCAAATAACATTTTCGGCCAAATGGCAAAAAGGCATTCTTGTCTAATGAATTCTTTGGCCAAACGATAATTTCGGTTATACGACTTGTTAGGGCAAACTGCTTCTTCAGGCAAATTACCAGTTCGTCCGTCTGGTGTTTTCCGCCAATCGAATTACCCAAGAATTTCTTATGGACAATGCAAAGATTTTTTTTGTAGAAATCCAAAGAAAATCCTTAAACAAGTTCGAGCAATTTTTCGTTGAGTTTCTTAAAGTTTTTTTTTTATGTTCGTTTTGAATAATTTTCCGCGTAAGCTTTGATGAATTTTTGAAAATGCCAGGTAGTCTCCCGCAGATATTCCGAAAAAAAAATCTGTTTTAACGTTGGCTATGCCAAACTAGTCATTTTAATTATTTTGGATTGAGAAACTCAACGTTAAAGCATCTTCTAATCACAAGATCGTACAATTATGAAGGATATTCTGTGTAAATTTTGAAGAGTACTCAACAGAAACTTTCCGCGAGTATTCAGATTTTTTTCCGTCGAAATTTGGAACAACTTCTGATGACTTCAACAACAATATCCTGATGAGATTCTTATGTAAAATCCAAAGAATTTTTTGCTGAAATTCCAAACAATTTCTGTTGGGAAATCCAAAGAGCTCCACTTGGTAATGCCAAAGAACTTTCAAAACATCAAAAAAAAAAATCCCGAAACTATACGCGGGTTTTTTTTTTAGTTTTTATGGAGAGTTTTTAGAAATTTCAATAAAAATTGTATTAAACTTTCAAAATAATCATTGGTATTTTTACGAAAAATTCTCTGGTGTTTCAATGAGATGTTGTAGGGATCAATCAAGAAATTTTACGGACTTCTTCGTCGTGGAAATCGTCGTGGAAAATTATAGATTAGCGGCGTGACAAATTTTAAACGGCGGCACGCCGGTGCATAAATGTCAGCGGCGGCGTGCCAAAAACTGTCGGCGGCGGCGTGGCACGGCCGCGCACACCTCTATTTGGAAGGCTTAGGCGAGTGCCTGTGTGCCTTATACCGGGCAAACGTGTTCATTTAAAGGAGGCATCATTTCCTCTGTGTACCATATACCGGAAAAACGTGTACTATTAAAAAAAGGCTCTTTTATTCCATCTCGTAGAATAATACGTTTTCAGGCTATAATAGGGTAGAATGACAGTTTTAATAAATTACACGAAAAATTGAAACTGTTGGTTAAATAGAATCTTTAAAGCACTTTCCTAATTAACTCTATTTTTTTAAATTCTTTGCAAAGAGTGTCATTTTGCGATCGTCGATATCTGTTGGTATTAAACCATAATACATAATGAAATACTATAAATTCGAAAAGTTTTCGTGGTAATGGCCTTCGGGGTAGTGGGGTGCAGCCTCGGTAAGAACAAGAAAATGCTTCTTGTTTGAGATATATGTGTAGTGGGGCCACGTCGAAGAGAACTTCGAGAGCAGCCGTGGGAGTTGAAGAGAACGCACCAGTCATCGCCATTACGCACATCCTTTGAAGATGGCCTAATTTAGACTGAATTGTCCTCACTTCGGGCTGCAAAATGGTGGGTTGACATGAAGGAAGGAACGCCCAACAGAGCCCCACAAGTTACTACCTCACGCTTCCACGGTTAGCTGGTAGTGCATATTGGGCACTGTTGTCCTTCTGACATCAGCTAGAGTGAAAATGTACGCCGAAATGCTGTATCGCGTCGGCTATAATTAAGGCAAATATATTATATTAACAATATAGGTCACTTCGCTCTTCCCCATACATCGAGATAGAGTCAGCCTTACTAGTGAATACGGCACCATCTGTTATCTGAAATGGTCGTTAAACTTTTGGCCATTATCTTTAAGGCGTGTAGATGTGACGTTTCTCCTGAAAATGTTTGTAAACACTGGTACAGGCTATTCTCATTCTACCCATTTTTGAGTAAAAAGTCGCCCAGTAAAAAAACAGTTACCTATTTTACGGTAAACATGCTTCTACGAGTCAGACTAGGTGAAATTCGCCCAGATATTTTTGACCTTGGGTTTTGTAAAATGGTTAGAAATTAAAAGATAAATTCAATTTTCTGACGGCATCTTATCCATTGAACGCAGTAGGAATTGATTCGGGGGGCTACAACCCATAATAAATTTCTGTTAATAAGCCCCAATTGCGGGAGCACCGGTTCTGATGATGCATTTCAACTTGTTTTACACAGCTATGCGAAAAAATATGGTCCCCAACGTAAAATAAGCGAGAACAAAGCGTTTTATCAAACTCCATCGGTGGGGGCCGCCTATCCGAATCAGTTTTTTTTTTCAACTTGTATAAGTGCGACAGTTTCGTTTTCATGGCTTGTTATGATTCGAAGAGGTTTTTGCCTCTCTTTTATCGTTGTTCGTTATCTATTGATCGCGATTTCTGCAATCCCTGGTAAAACTAATTGATGCGTTGTTTCGCGCATCTTTAGGCGAATCCAGCGCACTACTTCCGAAGTTAGGTGAATTGCCTGTATCTGGAGAAAAAATCAACTTTGGTATCAAAAGCGTACTAAATTTGTTCCGGATAGACAATATTGAATCCCACATGGTGTATTGCGGACAATACTCAGCGGTAAACAGAAGAACGGTATCAAGCGTCGTCGCATGAATCACGCGTTGTACTAGGTGTATAAAGGGCTGTATATTATTAAGCTTATACAACACGGCAGACTACGGTGGGCTGGTCACGTTGGTCGTATGCCAAAAGAACGTTAATCGAAGATAATATTTAGTAGAGGACCCGGAAGAGGCCGCAGGCTTCGTGGAAGACACGATGGCTTTTTGCAGTTGAAGATGGCGCTCAACGTTTAGGGCGGCTGGAAGCTATTGACCCAGGATCGAGTCCAGTGGAGAAGGATACTCCATTCGGCGTAGGTTCATCGAAGAGCTGTAGCCTATCAAGTATCAAAGGTACAAAAAAGTAGTAGAATTAAATGGAATAGTACAAACTCGTCTAATGACAAGTAAATACATCCCACTAAAAGCTTAAAATAATTTTCTAATCAAAGATTTTTCACCTTGTTTCAGTTCATATGTCGACAAATTCCAGTTTGCGGATTTTTTCGTTGTTGCTCGCTTTTGTTATGCATCATCAAACATTTGACATCCTGATAATTAATACGCCAATTAACGAGGTTGTTCGAAAAATGATTCAGTTTGAGTTAATATGTAATCCTCATCACAGACAGCTGAGTCATTTTATTTCATGTTTGCTCTTGTTTTAGCGTCATAATCGTTCACGTTTTTGTCGTGAAGCAAAAGTGAGTTTTCTGGCATGTGGTTTAGACTGATTTATTAAGTTAAACGTTTGCGTAAAATTATAACATTAGTATAACTAACACATTGACATAAATCTTCTTCTTCTTATTGGCATTACATCCCCACACTGGGACAGAGCCGCACAATGGGGTCATCCTGAAAATAGACGATCGAAAATGTTTTGACCCCCTAAACGGCATTTTTTCGCCACGGTGTCTTCCTAAGGTAGTCTCATATTTTTTCCCTGCATCAGCAGGAATATAAATTTCAAGGGTAAATTTACTTGAATACCCGAGCAAAAAATAAATTTTCTGTGAAAATTTTTTAGAGGGTTGATATCTTCAGCAAAGTTGTAGAGTATGTTATTTTGAACTTCTTTGCTGAATAAACCTTATACTTTGGACTAACATTTGAAGGAGAAATCGGTTCAATTTGGTAAACTAACCTCAAAATCTTGTTTTTAGGTTTTCCATGTTTTAGTTTCAATTAATCAACTCAGTGTGTTCTGTGAACTTGTATATCTAAGTAAAATATAGCAATTTAAGGAGACTCCAGCAATATACAATGAGAATATGTGATGATATAATGATTATTAAGTCAAATAGGTGCCATTTTATTAAATGTTTATTTTTTCAATTGGCACTTCTTGGCATCTAAAATTTTAATAATTTGTTAGCCCATCATGTCTAGAATGAGGTAGGGGATAAATAATTATTGGGTCTCATAAGGCACATTTCATCCAATTGATATTTTTAAATGTCTCAAAAATCAAAGAAATCAAACTGTTTCGTGAATTATTCAAGCAAAATCGAATAAATTGTAAGATCTCGTATTTTTTCTTCAAAGTAGCATTCTTAAGCTTTCATTTCTTGATTGATTGAAATTGGTTCAGTAGTTCAAACGTTATGGATTCTTTACAAAAGTAAATATTCGAAAATATCGTTTTTATAGAGATGGTATATCGTAATGCAGGTATACGCGTATACGTACAGCAATATCAGGTGCAACCGATTTACGACCTTCCAGAGTTTTGCGAAATTTAGTTGAATTGTTGAATTATTCTTCTACGAAAATTAATAGATCCGTTGTTTTATTGTTTGGCCATTAGGGTGAATAATTTTGAAAAAGTATTACCATTATCAAAAATTTACTTTTGTCAAAAATCCATAACATTTAAACTACTGGACCGATTTTCAATCTATTATTATGAAAAGAAAGCTTAAGAGTGCTTCTTTCAAGAAAAAATATGACATCTTACGATTTCCTTGATTTTGCTTGGATAGTTCACGAAACAGTTTGTTCTCCATAATTTTGGAGACATTCAAAAATACCTATTGGATGAAATGTGCCTTATGAGACCCGATAATTATTTATCCCCTACCTCATTCTAGACATAATGGGCTAACAAACTTTTAAAAATTTAGGTGCCAAGAAGTGCCAATTCAAAAAATAAACATTGAATAAAATAGTACCTATTTGTCCTAATAATCATTATATCTTCACATATCCTCATTGTATATTGCTGGAGTCTCCTTAAATTGCTATATTTTACTTATATATACAAGTTCACAGAACATACTGAGTTGATTAATTGAAACTAAAACATGGAAAACCTGAAAACCCGATTTTGAGCTTAATTTACCAAATTGAAGCGATTTCTTTTACAAATGTTAGTCCAAAGTATAAGGTTTATTCAGCAAAGAAGCTCAAAATAACGTACTCTAAAACTTTGCTGAAGACATCAACCCTCTAAAAAAATTTCTCAGAAAATTTATTTTTTGCTCGGGTATTCAAGTAAATTTACCCTTGAAATTTATATTCCTGCTGATGCAGGGAAAAAGTATGAGACTACCCTAGGAAGACACTGTGGCGAAAACATGCCTTTTGGGGGTCAAAACATTTTCGATCGTCTATTTTCAGGATGATCCCATTGTGAGCCGCCTCGCAGCTTAGTGTTCATTAAGCACTTCCACAGTTATTAACTGCGAGGTTTCTAAGCCAGGTTACCATTTTTGCATTCGTATATCATGAGGCTAGCACGATGATACTTTTATGCCCAGGGAAGTCGAGACAATTTCCAATCCGAAAATTGCCTAGACCGGCAGCGGGAATCGAACCCAGCCACCCTCAGCATGGTCTTGCTTTGTAGCCGCGCGTCTTACCGTCTTGACATAAATATGCACATCAAATAAGAGACGAGATCAACTTTATCGACCTTCCTTCTGCCAAGCTCATGAGATTTATACCATCACAAATATTGCCTTCGGTCCCTTTCAAATCGATTTCTATAAAACATTCTTCATGCCTGCCGTATCCTAACGGAACTATCAACTCTATACTTTCGCCTCTAAATCTATCAAGAACATGTACGTCTAAGTTTGGAAGATGATATTAGTATTTCCATATCATTGTAAATCGTTTGAATTCACGTAGAAGTAATACACTCATATCATTAATAATATCGATTTTGTTCTAACTCCAACGTTGCGGTCTCTATGATGTCCGCCAATCAGTAGATTGTCGTTGGAGGTATACTCGCCTCACGATTATGAACAATTCTGCCAAAAAGTAATAACTTCACAATCAAATTCACTATTTCCAATGGTAAATTAATTTCAGGGCTGGTAGCGAGTCACTATTTAGTGACTTGGTCACTATTTTGAGTCTAGTCACTAAAAAGTCACTATTTGCATCCAAAAGTCACTAAAGTCACTATTTTTCGGAAAATGGTCACTAAAGTCACTATTTTCGCACGGTTGCAAACAAATTTTTAAAAAATCATTTGTACTTAGGTACAATCATTGACAACCAAATCGAATGTAAATCTGGTAGCAATATATGAAATTTGAGAAACCCAGAAAAAATTCTTGGTGAGTATACCATAAAAGGTGCTAAAATCCAAAGTACTGACCTCGAATACACAATACTGAATTGAGGAGTATTGGAACAAATTTTATTAATTAAGAGATCGGTTGTAGGTAGGCCTATATATCCTACTGTGACAAAGATATTAAAAACTGCTTTAGCTACTTGACGCAACAATGCCGACATCGAGCGAGGTTTCTCTACGTCAGGGAGAATAATCAGCTATAACAAATCGATGACGGAACACATTATAATTATTAATGATTGTTTAATCCGTCTTGTGATCCTTCGGGATCCAATTAAATAGTCTCGAAAAAAAATGGAGAAGCAAGATGTGTCAGAAGTAATATAGGCACAGGCCAGGCTAGATGGCATTTTGACGGTGTGTAAAAAACAACGTTTACAAAAGCGAGTTTCTGACCAAGAGCAGAAGTGTGGAAAAGAAAAAGGCTTCTTTACAAAAAAAAGAAGAACGTGACGCTGTGCCGCTCATTTTTGCTAACGAGGGTAATCACTTAGTTAATTATGACTGTAGTCTTTCACCTCTGCTTAATTCCTAAGCAGTGCTTTTTAGGTTGGTTTAGAAAATTGATTTTGCTTCCACAAGCACATTCGATTCTATATCATTCTCTGCCTAGGAATTAATTAGACCATCGTGCCATTTTCATCCAAGCTGCAGTTGCCGAAAACTTTCATATTAAACATTAATATTTACTTGTCATAAGACGAGTTAATACAATCCCATTGAATTCCACCACTTAATTGTATCTTGACAGATACGTATTTCGACCTCAACAGTAAGGCCGTCTTCAGTGTCTCGTACTTGACTCGACTCGACTCGACTCGAGTCGAGTCAAGTACGAGACACTGAAGACGGCCTTACTGTTGAGGTCGAAATACGTATCTGTCAAGATACAATTAAGTGGTGGAATTCAATGGGATTGTATTAACTCGTCTTATGACAAGTGAAGATATTCCACTAAAAAGCTCAAAATAATTTTCTTATCATTAATATTTAGTAATGTGCTCTATATAAGAACCTGCTTCAAAATCGTTTTTTGATTGTAATTATAATTTTGTGTAACAATTTGTAATTCACTGCTTGTTTCCCGTCGGGTATATATTTTTACGTAGTGTGTTACGAAATATGATTTACCATGTTCATATTGCTAGCTCCTGGCTGACCTAATAAGTACCTTTCCTAATATCTAACTCCGTGGTACTTATGAGGGTGTCGCTAAGTCGGTGGCCTCTTGCTAAGTTCCATCCTCTCCTCAGTTACGGTTACGGATATAGAAAGAAAATATAATTACCACTAGTCTCCAATCTATGAACTACACCGTAATAATACTAATACAATTTTTAACTCAGTACCTGTCTATACTTCGTACAAAATACACTATTTGGTCAATTTTGCTGTAACTGTAAGTCACTATTTGGTCACTTTTTTCGTCATTGTTGATTACTAAAGTCACTATTTTGAACGGCATTTATCGCTACCAGCACTGTAATTTCTATCAGCAATATTGATTATCTATCTATCAACATATCTTAAAACTATGCTCTAAATTGCTTTAAATTTGATTTGTTTGAAGAACTATGATTTGATCAGTGTTCCATAATTGTGACCACGTCTATATTTCCGGTTATGGAACAGTGTAGTCATTCCTTTTTCTGTTACTTTATTTTTGTGAATTTTGATACAGGGATCAGTTCTTCACTTGTCTAGTGAAGTCAAGGCCAGATAGGCGCATGGAGAAAAATAGGGAGCTTGAAACGGAGCCACCCTCAGGTCCAAACTAGGGACTTTGCAGAAGCAAGGATTATTTTATTATGATAACAGATTAAAATTAAATAGGACAGAATACTTAAAACTTGGATTTCAAAAACCTATAAAATATTGATCGGTGATAAAACTATTCTTATAAAATACACGACGATAGTACTGCCCATAAATTCATAACAGTCCCATGTTTGCTTGATTTCCTATCTTCATGGGACTGTTATTAATTTATGGGCAGAGTAGTCATCGCCTACTTTTGAGTTCTTTTTACTGTATAGTAACTGCAATTGCATTGGCGGTATGAACGAATTTGTAACTAATATTTGCATTGTTTGCAATCGTCGCCATCTGGGACACAAAGTTTTCCATAATATGGCCATTTCATCATCAATTGGAAATTCACTTAGTTTCTTATAATCAAACCAGTTTTAGGTTGGATACACTGGTCAACAGTAAATTTGTATTCGCGATGCTCATGTCTTGCGTTTGTAGTTATCGACCTGTAAAATCGACTGGGATTTTTTCGTTTGATTGGGAAAATTTCGAAATTATTTAATCACTAGGTAGAAAGGGGATCATCGCTTTAACGGCGTTGAAGTCACTTGCATGTTTGCACGATTGCATGTTCAGATAAGTTAAAATACTAAATTAATGATTTCGTGTGTGTTACTTCTACGTGAAGTTAAACGATTTACAATGATATGGAAATGCTAATATCATCTTCCAAACTTGGACGTACATGTTCATGATAGAATTAGAGGCGAAAGTATAGAATTGATAGTTCCGTTAGGATACGGCAGGCATGAAGAATGTTTTTATAGAAGTCGATTTGAAAGCGAGCGGAGGGCAAAATTTGTGATGGCACATATCACACGACCTTCCACGGAAGGTTGGCAGAAGGAAGGTCGTGTGATATGTGCCATCACATTGCCCTTTCGCTCATGTACGTCCAAGTTTGGAAGATGATATTAGAATTTCCATATCATTGTAAGTTAAAATATTTATTTATTACGAGAATCTAAGTTATCACGATATCTTAATGTCCCCATGAGTGTTTTTAAGGCAAAAATGGGCCTCCTAGGGGAAACGATAGGTAGGAATTGTGAAAATTGTTCAGCAGCATATAAGCATAAAAGCATATGGAGACGCTTGGTACATTTGTGCGATGATTCATCTTGTGACTTAACTTTTACGCGAATTTCATCTCATCCGTTTTATTAAATAAATGAACAAGTGTGCAAGCATTTTTATGGAACTGGTATTATGGGAAACTTGATCCTGATTGCATGTTGGGACCTACATGTTCTTGGTTAACATGTCGAATTATGGTTTCAAACCGTAGGCTCCCGAGCGTCTTCTAAGCGATTTTGACATTTTTTTACACGGGTGTCTTATCAACCTCATCTAGTTTCCCGTAGTTTTCTAGTTAGTTATGTTTCTAGGGACCCAATTTTTTGTTAGATCAGCTGGAGTACGGATGCTATTATTTAAAATGTATAAAATATCGATCTATTAAATTCAATATGAGTAAAATTACGAATTAAAACGAACTTAACAACGAAATACAACCAAGCTTGTTCCAGCAAGACCCTAAAGCCGTTGCGGGTTTTGTGCAGTCCAAATTAGTTTGATACAGATATTCTAGGTCCAAGCCCAAGTCCTGGTGTTAGGTGGGACGCTAAACAGCCCTGACACGACGGCCCTCCGACGAGACAGGAGGTTTGCGCAGGCCCAATAAGCCGCCTTTAAAAACAACTATTACGAACGACATAGAAGATAATACGACTCGATACAATCGGCAACGACCTAGGCGACGAATAAAGGATCACGATTGGAAGCTTGGAACATGGAACTGCAAGTCGCTAGGCTTCGAAAGTTGCGACAGGATAATCTACGATGAATTACATCCCCGCAACTTCGATGTCGTAGCGCTGCAGGAAATCTGACAGAAAGTGTGGAAAAGCGGGCATCGAGCGGCTACCTTCTACCAAAGCTGTGGCACCACCAACGAGCTGGGAACCGGCTTCATAGTGCTGGGAAAGATGCGCCAACGCGTGATTGGGTGGCAGCCAATCAACGCAAGGATGTCCAAGCTGAGGATAAAAGGCCGTTTCTTCAACTATAGCATCATCAACGTGCACTGCCCACACGAAGGGAGACCCAACGACGAGAAAGAAGCGTTCTACGCACAGCTGGAGCAGACATACGATGGATGCCCACTGCGGGACGTCAAAATCGTCATCGGTAACATGAACGCTCAGGTAGGAAGGGAGGAAATGTATAGACCGGTCATCGGACCGGATAGTCTGCATACCGTATCGAACGACAACGGCCAACGATGCATAAACTTTGCAGCCTCCCGCGGAATGGTAGTCCGAAGCACTTTCTTCCCCCGGAAGAATATCCACAAGGCCACATGGAAATCACCTAATCAAGTAACGGAAAACCAAATCGACCACGTTCTAATCGACGGTAAAATCTTCTCCGACATCACGAACGTACGCACTTACCGCAGTGCGAATATTGAATCCGACCACTACTTCGTCGCAGTATGTCTGCGCTCAAAACTCTCGACGGTGATCAACACGCGTCGGAGTCGTCCGCCGCGGCTTAACATTGGGCGGCTACAAGACGGTAGACTAGCCCAAGACTACGCGCAGCAGCTGGAAGTGGCACTCCCATCGGAAGAGCAGCTAGGCGCAGCATCTCTTGAAGATGGCTGGAGAGATATTCGATCCGCCATTGGAAGCTCCGCAACCGCTGCACTAGGCACGGTGGCTCCGGATCAGAGAAACGACTGGTATGACGGCGAATGTGAGCAGTTAGTTGAGGAGAAGAATGCAGCATGGGCGAGATTGCTGCAACACCGCAAGAGGGCGAACGAGGCACGATACAAACGGGCGCGGAACAGACAAAACTCGATTTTCCGGAGGAAAAAGCGCCAGCAGGAAGATCGAGACCGTGAAGAGACGGAGGAACTGTACCGCGCTAATAACGCACGAAAGTTCTATGAGAAGTTGAACCGTTCACGTAAGGGCCACGTGCCACAGCCCGATATGTGTAAGGACATAAACGGGAACCTTCTTACGAACGAGCGTGAGGTGATCCAAAGGTGACGGCAGCACTACGAAGAGTACCTGAATGGCGATATGGCAGACAACGGTGGCGGTATGGTAATGAACCTAGGAGAACGCGCGCAGGACATGCGACTTCCGGCTCCGAATCTCCAGGAAATCCAGGAGGAGATCGGCCGGCTGAAAAACAACAAAGCCCCTGGAGTTGACCAACTACCAGGAGAGCTGTTTAAACACGGTGGTGAAGCACTGGCTTTGGGAGGATGAGGTTCTGCCGCAGGAGTGGATGGAAGGTGTCGTGTGTCCCATCTACAAAAAGGGCGTTAAGCTGGATTGTAGCAACTACCGCGCAATCACATTGCTGAACGCCGCCTACAAGGTACTCTCCCAAATTTTATGCCGTCGACTAACACCAATTGCAAGAGAGTTCGTGGGGCAGTACCAGGCGGGATTTATGGGTGAACGCTCTACCACAGACCAGGTGTTCGCCATACGACAGGTATTGCAGAAATGCCGCGAATACAACGTGCCCACACATCATCTATTCATCGACTTCAAAGCCGCATATGATACAATCGATCGGGACCAGCTATGGCAGCTAATGCACGAAAACGGATTTCCGGATAAACTGATACGGTTGATCAAGGCGACGATGGATCGGGTGATGTGCGTAGTTCGAGTTTCAGGGGCATTCTCGAGTCCCTTCGAAACGCGTAGAGGGTTACGGCAAGGTGATGGTCTTTCGTGTCTGTTAGTGGTACGATTTTCACGAAGTCCGTTCAGTTATTTGGTTTCGCCGACGACATTGATATCATGGCACGTAACTTTGAGAGGATGGAGGAAGCTTACATCAGACTGAAAAGCGAAGCTAAACGGATTGAACTAGTCATCAACACGTCGAAGACGAAGTACATGATAGGAAGAGGCTCAAGAGAGGTCAATGTGAGCCACCCACCACGAGTTTCTATCGGTGGTGACGAAATCGAGGTGGTTGAAGAATTCGTGTACTTGGGCTCACTGGTGACCGCCGATAACGATACCAGCAGAGAAATTCGGAGACGCATAGTGGCTGGAAATCGTACGTACTTTGGACTCCGCAAGACGCTCCGATCGAATAGAGTTCGCCTGACTATCTACAAAACGCTTATAAGACCGGTAGTTCTCTACGGACACGAGACCTGGACGATGCTCGTGGAGGACCAACGCGCACTGGGAGTTTTTGAAAGGAAAGTGTTGCGTACCATCTATGGTGGGGTGCAGATGGCGGACGGTACGTGGAGGAGGCGAATGAACCACGAGTTGCATCAGCTGTTGGGAGAACCATCCATCGTTCACACCGCGAAAATCGGAAGACTGCGGTGGGCCGGGCACGTAGCCAGAATGTCGGACAGTAATCCGGTGAAAATGGTTCTCGACAACGATCCGACGGGAACAAGAAGGCGAGGTGCACAGCGGGCAAGGTGGATCGATCAGGTGGAGGACGACTTGCGGACCCTCCGCAGACTGCGTAGTTGGCGAAGTGCAGCCATGAACCGAGCTGAATGGAGAAGTCTTTTATGTGCAGCACAGGCCACTCCGGCCTTAGTCTGATGATAAATAAAAGATATTCTAGGTTCTCCAAATTGCCCTGGAGTTTAAATCAATGAATCGCCTGCTTTGAGCGTAATTACAGCGGCACACTAGGAGTTAACTTTCTGAAATCAGTATGGCGAAAGGCATCTAAGGTTCGATTTCTCAAAATTAAGCACCTTCATCGAAAAAATATTTGGTAGGCGTAGTAGCGGACACCTTCCTACATAACCGGTACCAAATAGTTTTTCATGAAAAGTTCCTAATTTTGAGAAAACCCGCGTAAGAATACTTTCGCCATACAAATTTCTTGCGGTTAACTTACGCCAAATATATTATATTAACAATATGGTTCACTTCGAGCTTTTCCATACAACGAAATGGCGAACCATTTGCCGGTGATAACAACATCATCTAGCGAGCAAAGAGGAATCTAAACATGTTTTCTTCTTGTTTATTCTAGCAAATCCCATGGCGACGATGGCGACAGTCATGCCGCTGAAAAGATGACATTCGAAGGTATAGGGATTCCCATACTTTTTTGAATAAATCGATCATCAAATGATCGATTTTCCTTGTTTTAATAAAGTTTTACGATAATATAGAGAAAAACAAATTATGCTTCATATAGTAATAGTAGAAGCTGCTCCGACGTGGAAATGCTTGCTGCGCTGGTTTTCTACCCACAGCTGCTAGCATCTGGGTGTATATGTATATGCGCGGGAAGCTAACAATTTGTATGGCGAAAGCATAACAAGCGGGTTATCAAACTGTCGGAACTTGTGGTTTAAAAAATGTGGTTTTACAGGACGGTGTTAGCTACACCAAAAATAATCTTCCCATCATATCTACGTTAAAAACAACGTGTTTTTTTCACAGCACAATTCACGTACCAATTAAGTGATTCAAAGGTCGAGGCACTCAATTTCACTCAATCGGCTAGCACTAGTGTGTTACATGAAGATTACGTGACTGTTTTATTGCTTTCATGACTGATCTAAATTAGATTGTTTTTCTTTTACTTTATCGACAATTAAAAATATAACACAAAATTCTTCACCGGTTTTTATTTCAGAATTGAAAATCTAATCATAAATATGTACATCTTTGTCTTTAAACTCAAATGAGTGACATAAAATTCATTATAGCACTCATTTGGATGCTATAATGAAAAACCAACATCAGATCAGTAGTTACATGACTACATTTTGCTGAATCAGCTTGGGTAATGATGGCCATGACATCAGAATTTTCCAAAGGCAAGTTCAACTATCGCTTCATGGCTTGTCGAGCTACGCATTGTGGTACGATAACATGGAATATGACGGTTCTTTGCAGCAACATGATTTATTGGTAAGAATGATCATTTGAAGTAAATCAGTTCGTACCGTTTTGTTACAGATTTATCATATTAGAGCCCATTTTCCGTCATTGCAAAATAAAGTATGTGGAACTCGTTGCAAAACTAATTTTTTTAAGCACTCTTAGTATTTATCCAACTCGACAAGCCTGGTTAGATAAACGTATAACTCGATATCGATATCAAAATAGTAGTTTGTGCAACAAGTTGCAAAAAGATGATTTTTTCAGCAGGAGTCGTACGTTTATCGAACGAAGCTTGCCGAGTTGGATAAATACTACGAGTGCTGAAAAAATCGAGTTTTGCATCGAGTTGCACACGCTTTTTTTTTGCAATGACGAAAAATGGACTTTAAATATGACAAATCTGTACCAATATTATACTTGTACATGTCCAATTCCTTCTAGAATTTACTCAACATGATCATTCTTGCCGTGCCACATTGCATAGTTCGATAAACCGTGAAGCGATATTGATATTGACATATGCATTAGACAAGTGATGCAGGCATGACAGAGCATGTCATTTGTCAAGCGTAAAATAAGCACATGGAAGAATGTCAAAAATGTGCAGTAAACTTTATGCGTCAAACAAATACAATTGGTTTTTAGATGCGTACAGTTTTGCAGTATTTACAATATTCACACATTTCAATAAAAGCTAACTCAAATCAATATTTACCATAAATACCATTAGAATTTTTAGATTACGCCATTTATTATATGATAATTGGTATTTCGTATTGGAGAAGCCGTTTGCAACATGATATTCAATTCATTTCGGGCTGTCAAAAGAACTCTTTTCAAACAATATAATGAAGATTTCAGTATACTAATTATTGTAAGATAAGTTTTTCTTATAGGAAACCGAGCTAGAAACGCATGTGCAATAAAGTCACTAGATATAAAGTCTGGCGAAGACACTGCCAGGTCACCAATCGAACTGTCATTTGCGGGATCCAATCGAATATGACGCTTCGAATGGGCTTGCAGCAATTGAGAGTATTGAGATAGTGCTGAAAATATATTGGAAAATTATTCAAAAAAACATATCGACAACATAGCGACCAGAATAAATACACATGATCAAATGGTATAAATATTAGCAAAAGCATAGTCCAAACCAGTGTTTTTACGTTATTTGGCTACTAATGAAAGTGTGGTATCTCTCAATGGTGCATATTAGAATCTATTATCTTCATTGACAAATTCTCCCAGAAGTACTTTTAGTATTTTCGATCTACGTTGGGTTCTTTTTGAGCTTATTGGAAAAAGCGGGTAAACAGAAAATGTGACCTTCCAGTTTCCATCTTGTATTTTTAATCCACCCTCGTTAGTTCTACAAACCCGTTTTATGCAAAATTCTCAATAAGGTTTTCTACCCAACTGTCAAATCTTAGCTGGAATAATTCCTCATTCTATATAAATTTAAATGCATTCCAAATGTTATATTTAAGCTATTCTTCAACGTATCTTGTTAAATTTACTTTCAACCAGATTCAACCAAAAAAAACAATAAAGTGCGGATTAAATAGTGACAAAGGATATCTCAACTAATTTTAGATACGTATAATAAGCCATGCAGACAACTTGCTGTTTGTCTCAGACAATTCATTGATTTCTTTAATGTCAAATTTCCCAAAGAATCATGACGCCTCTGTGTTGCAGTCAAATGAGCATACAGCAACATGGTGTGCGAAACAGAGAGCGAGTAGGTACAATGCGAGAAGAACGTAAACCTCCACAGTAACCTCGTGTAGCTCTCTAACTGCTTCAGCGAGCGTCAATTTCGAAATGGTGCACCGGTATGGTCCCGCCGGATACAGTTCAACGAGCTATATCAAATTTATTATACATTTCCACAAAAATATGCCTACCACACTTCTGCTACAACATTTGATTTTCCGTTTGCATTCGATTAAACATAATCGATTAAGTTTGCAAAAAAACATCAAGCATCCCTATATTTTTTCATGATGACATTTTGAAGTGTGTGTAAAACGATCGTCATATTTTGGGTAGTTCGATTTACGTGTGTATCGATCCTTTCGGACGCGAGTTGGCGCCACATGTGGTGTCGCCAAAATTTCGTGAGAGTGAATCATATTGTTAATATAGTATATTTGCGTACGCTGGCTATTTGCGCATATACGATAGCGCCTGGAAGTGGAAGCGGCGAGTAGCAAATCAGCCACTGCCAATAATTCATTAGGCTACTACTAGGCTTCCAAGGTAATTGCCTACATCACGGATAGAAAGCTGGTACGCTACCACGACGGATTTCCATCCATAATGTAGGCAATTAACTTTGTTCCAGCTATGCATTAATAGACGAATCCAAGTAAAAATAAGAAGAAGACACACGACGGTGTTAACTTTGACAGATCCTACAGCACAGCATAGGAAGATCATTTTAAAATGCTTATAATAAATTCTAGAGAAATTGTAATTAAAATCTGATTAATGTAGGGTACGGAAAAAGTTCTGAATTACATATTCGGAAGCTTATCTCAATTTTTCAATATTTTCCAAAAATGTATCTATCATACAGTTCGGAACTTTTTCCGTATCATACTTCAATCAGATTTTAATTACATTTTGTCTAGAATTTATTATAAGCATTTTAAAATGATCTTCCTATGCTGTGCTGTAGGATCTGTCAAAGTTAACACCGTCGTGTGTCTTCTTCTTATTTTTACTTGGATTCGTCTATATCGAGCGGGATCAAGTTATACTGAAGGTGATTGCTTCCGATTTTATTTCCAATGTCTACAAAAGATGTAGGCAATTATTTTGTGAAAATAATCATAACTAATGTTGTTGTAATTTTGATATGAAATAAAACTGGCCCAAGACACATTTTTACCGAATTGTCTAATTATAACACACGTTGTTTTAAATAACAACCATTGATATAATTGAGATATAATTTTGTTATGCATTCCTGATCGGGTACGACTGATGGTATACAATCGGAATCAATCCAGCATGTCCAAACTAGTTATTAGAGCCCTTGCGTTGAATGTACAGTCCAAATTAGTTTGTTGCAGATGCAAATTAGATTCATGCAGATGTTCTACGTTCTCCAAATTGTTTTGGAGTTCTGATCAATTGTTTAGCTTTTCGTTGTGAAGTTCGTCTTAATCGGTAAATTTTACTCATATTGAATTTGGTAAATCGATATTTTATACATTTTTAATGACTGCATCCGTACTCCAGCTGATCTAGCAAAAATAAATTAGGGTCCCCAGAAATAAAACAAACTAGCAAACTACAGGAACTACTGGAATATCACTTTGGATTGGAGGCGGCATTTAGGATGATTATCGTTGTAAAGTTCTCAAACTGCGGCTTGTCGCCATTCTGGTAGATGGGGCATACTGCCTCTTTCTTCCATGGCTCCTGTAGCTGTTCTGTTTCCCAGATTCTGACTATCAGTTTGTACAGGCAAGTGGCCACCTTTCCGGGCCCATCTTGATGAAATCAGCTTCGATATCATCCTTACCAGCTGCTTTATTGGTATTTAGTTGTTGGATAGTTTCCTAAAAATCCCTTCAAGTGGGACTGGTTGGATCCCATCATGCGCTGAACTAACGTCTCCTCCGCTGCCTTGACTCTCACTATCTGTATACAATGTACATCATTCCAGTGTTCCTCGAAATGCTGCTTCCACCTTACGATGACCACACTTTGTGCCGTTAAGATGCTCTCATTTTTATATTTGCATATCTGGGATGGCGACATGGGACCTTTAAGGTATGCGTTGAGTTTGTTAGAAGTTGCGTGTTTCTTGCGTCCGTCAGCCGAGGCGCGCTGAACTTTGCAATAGTCGGTCCAATCTCCTCATACTGGTCAACCTGACCGTACAAATTTCGTAGGATTTTTTTTGACGTCCTTATCATCATAATAGTGCTTCCTGAATGTGGGGCTATGGACGTTGATTGTGCTAATGAAAAACCAGCCTTTGATCTTCTACCGTCATAGATGACATAGCCACCTATTCCGTTATTTTGATCCTCACTGTGCTGCTCAGGTTGAAATGTTGCTTTACGCTTTCGATCACTTCACGTTTGTCCTTTACGCTTATGATAGATCTTATATAAACAGTACGCTGCAATTTTCTTTGTATTGTTCCGGTCTGTCATATGGTTTTCGTAGTTTTTCCAACTTTCGAATGGATTTACATCATCATGAACGATTATATTATCCAATTGGATTAACAATATAATCGTCAAAACGAACGTTCAAAGCAGCCATAAATGCTGTGGTTTAAGTGTTTTGTTGAACATTTTCCAGGAATAAGGACTAAGGAGCTTTCGGATGAAACAGAACGAGCAATATTTGATTGAAAAATAAGAACAATTTTCAGTATTATTTTTTCCATAAAAAAAAACAATAATTACATATTGTTATCTTTACATACTCCGTAGCAACTACGCAATGAGTAGGTAGTAGCTGTTGTCCATTTGCTTAATTTGTATGTATCTGCTGCTTCTACTGATGCCATTACAAATATTCACTAGTCATTAATTAAACTTTCTCTTTGCCACAAATAAAGATCATACCATTCCGCGTTCGCGAGGAGAACACTCTATAAACTATTATTAACACAAGCATTCTACTGAATCTCTAAGCTTCGTAATTCACCTAGGAAATAGTAAATTTCGCGACGAATGAATTCAACAGAAAGTAAAGCTTTTCCATATTACTATTTCGTGTGGGACAAATAAACAATATTCTAATACTCTCTCTCTCTCTTTCTACACATTACCAACTAAGAAACAAATTCCTACGCGTCCCCAAACAACGGGAACGGAAATCGATCCGACTACCTCTAATTGGATCTGTCCACGAACAGCGGTGGAAAAAAATTCGGAACCTAACAAAAGATCTTCTTCGCATTTTGAGTCACGGTTATTATAATACAGTAGAAATAATGGGACACTTTGTGTTTTTGTGTGGGGGGAGATTAAAGGGTCCATCTTTCTTGTGTGTTACTGTTGAGAGCACTTTTTTCTATTTGTTTTACTATCCGTTTAAGTTTATTTGTATAGTTTTTACGCCCTTATATATAGGAAGATATTAGGCTTTTTACAGGTTGGGACTTTTTTGCTTGTGGATATACAAGACGTACTTTTTACACCGTTAAATGGATTCTGTTTTCGTTTATAGCTTAGAGTGTAGCTTAATGAGTGTAATCAGGCTTTACAGGTTTTATTTCAATCTTTCGTCAGTGCTTCCTGCTTAAACTGGTTTGCTTCGCTTCTTCGCTGCCTAACGAACTAATTATATGACACTTTTGGTGCACCAGCTTTCGACGCGTCCAAGCCAACGCAAGTGGTGTTTCGATTTGTTTCAGTGTTGATTGCTTACTCGTCTCTGTGTGTGGGTGTGTATGTGTTTGTATTTTCCTTGATTTTATTTCTATTCGTCTTGAGAGGGGTCTCTGGGCGAACCAATCTAGTACCACTAGTAGATGACCTCGTACACGGTGGCCTTTTTGTCTCCCGATCCGGTCACGATGTACTTATCGTCGGCCGAGATATCACAGCTTAATACGGAGGATGATTCCTTTGACTGGAAGAAATAAGAGGGGAGAGATTGATGAATTTGTCAGATTAAAATGTATAAAACAAAACATTTGATCCATTACTTCTTTTATCTTTTAGTAGCATCACTAATTCAAATAATGGCATTAGATAGACTAAAAATGGAATCCAGGATTGAGTGATCTATTCCAGGGGTCAAATTAAAATATGTCTGATTCATATTAGAATAGTTGAAAATAGTGCGCCTTCAAACAAAACATCTGGGCGTTATTTACTTCATTGTTCTCAACTATTTGCTTACGTTTACTGGCGTTGACAATGATGCCATCACACTGTTGTTCCTAATGGTTATTGGTTTTACGCTTCGTGGTCAAGGGAAGCAGGCATAACCAAGCAATAAAGCTTTGCACTTCAGTCTACTGAGTTACTAGCTGTTATTGGATGTTACCATCCAGAAAGCATTGTACTTCTACGCTTAAGGTCAAACCTGTTGAAAAGGTTTATGGAAATACAAAGCCAATGTTTTCCATGCGAATTTCCTGTTTGAACACGGAATGTTTAAAATTCTGCATAATTTCCATTGATTGTGATGAAGATATCTTCTACAATCTTGGATACGTAATTTCTCTAAGGTATTAGACTTTACTTTTATGTTTCCTGAATCAGAATTCTAAAAAGGAGTTATTCCATGACACAATTGATAAAAAAGAACTCACCTGGAAGATTGAGGCACCGTACGGCGTCCTCCACGCATTCAGTAGGTTGTCCTTGCCGGTGGACACGAACCACTTGCCGCAGGCGGCGAACTTCAAGCTTAGCACACAGCTCTCGTGCAGGTGGAGCTGATATTTGTCCGGTTTGGTGGCGTGTAGCACCTCGACGTTGGAGTTCTCCATACCGACGGCGAGCCATTCTCCTACAAAGGGAAACATGCGTTATTGATTAAAATTTCCAAAACAATCAAGACTATGAAGAGAATTAACTTACCGGTAGGACAGTAACCCAGCGAGAAGATCTGCGAGGTAAAGTCATGCTGCTGCAGTTGTCTGCCTTCCCGCAGATCCCATGACCGGACGGTGTTGTCCAAACCACCGGTCCACAGTTTTGTACCATCAGCGCTAATATCAATGCAGGACGCTCCATCGGTGTGACCTGATCAGAACGATTCAAAATTCATTAGATATTCCTCTACTTAACAAGTAGATATGCATAATAACCGAAAACTTACCTTGGAACTGCCGCAGCAGGGTCTGGTTTTGCAGGTCCCACACGGCAATGTTACCGTCGGAGCAGCACGAGAAGCACACTTTCGAGTCGGGCGAGATGGCCAGCGCGTAGCAGGCGGGCGCATTCGAGGTCAGTTCGGCCTTGATGCGCGGTGTTGGACTAGCGAGATCCCAGATCGAGAGGTTGGAGGCTTCACCGCCGACGATCAGTGTCCGACCATCGGGCAGCAGCTTTACCGAGCGGATGTAGTTGTCCCGTTGCTGTCGATTGGAAAATGATTGTCAGTTGATTGTCAGCGGAAGTTAAATCTAAAACACTTACCAAACAGTCCAACTGCGAGACGGGGTTCTTGTTGCTGGGCTGGGAGATGTCCCACGCCTTGACGCAACCCTTGCCGCCCGTGTAGACGTACTTGGTGGGGTTCGAGATCGTTACGGCGCATACCACTTCGCCGTGGTTGAGGGAGCTAATTTGGCGGGCGTGCCGCGGAATCCCCGGTCCTACCAGGGCGTCCTGCGGAAAGGGCACCGGTTGCATTTGGCCCTCGGCGTTCACGTGAAACGAGTAGGCACTGTTGTTGGGGGTGAAGAAAAATAATGCACGGCGTAAGTTTCGGTTGAAAAAAAAAACTTTTTTCCTGAAATCACTTACGGTTTTCCTCCAGGAATGCCGATCGGCCCCAGTGGGGCTCGCATCTGCGGGTGCGGATCGAAGGCCAGTGGTGCCCGCGCGTAGTTGTTCAACGAGGGCGGTAGATTGTTGTGTACTCCAGGACCTCCGTAGGCAGCTTGCAGTTCATGTGGCGCTCCTAGGAAACAAAAAATCGTTGAACGATTGATTCGATAGTGGACAAATGGAAAAGAGTAAATTACCATTTAAGGGGCCACCCAGGTACGGCGGATATCCTGGGTTCAATACTGGCGGTTTGTTAACGACTTTGGGCACGCCATTGCTGGCGGCCGAGTTGGTCGGGGTGGCAGGTTTGGCAATCGGCGTCGTTGGTTTGTCGTCCATTTTCTTGTTGGATGGGGTGGAAGCGTTGGAGGAAGTTCCTGGAAGAAGAGACGAAATCGTATGTTCAGAGCTTAGAAATCTTGAAACCTTAATGAGCGGAAAAGCGGAAAAGATTGTATTTTTGAAAGACATTTTTGTTTGTCGTTATCCTCCATTTTTGTTCCACAAGACAAGATTTGCCTAAATTAATTTATGGCTCCAAAATTATCCATACAGAGTGAATCCAAATATTTGCGAAATCCTTAACCTTAACGGTGTATGCCTTCAAGGAAAACGAGTAGTTAATTGATTCCATATAATCCACGGAATAGTAACAAAAAGGATTACTTTGCTCAACCAAAAACAACAATATTTGGAGCATCCGGGAAGTTATTACTCAAGAATATTCCAATGTCATCAGCATCTTGAAGCGGGAATACCAACGAAAAACCACAATGGAGGTTTGAAGAATTCTGCCGTGAAGTCAGAAGTGGCTGAGCATAATATCGAACCAATGATAAAAATTTACTGTATAAGGCGAATTTATGACGTCGAATTAAAATACGTAAAAGTATTGAGGCAAAAAAGGATATTAATTTACTGTAAAAACACGACGACATACCTGATCGAGGTGAGTGGGTTCCAATGCGTTCACGGTCTTGAACGTCTAACTTTTTTGGCATCATACCATTTTCGCGAGGGGAAGCGGTTCCTGAAAACAAAAAAATACATTTTTTTTAGATTTTGCATGTTCTATTAAATTCAAAAGAAAATTGTTTTTAACGCTGGAACGTGTGTTCGTAATTTGTTCCTTAGTATCAAACGCATTTATGGACGAAGTTCAAATCGATTTCAAAATTAATTTTTAAAAAACTGCTAGGGAATACCCTATCGAGGAGTTTCTAAGGCTGCTAACGTACTAATCCCAATAGAAGAGTCTTATCAATCCTTAGCTACCTTGTTTAGTGATTATAAGGGTAAGATTTATAAAATTAGGCAATTCACTTTCAGTGTGCTTTGATGGCATAAATAACGGATCCGCCTAGTTGTTATGGGCCAAACACAATGGATACGTTTGCGTGCGTTTTGACAGTTTTCCCATGAGAAAACTGTCAAAACGCACGCAAACGTACCCATTGTGTTTGACCCTTTACTGATTCCAAATTATTGTTTTGTTATACTATGTTTGCACTAGGGCCTTGTAGCATGTTATTCGGCTATCTTGATGAGCTTTCTTTTGTCGATAATTTGAATAACATGTTATTCAGGCCGTAGTGCGAACATAGTATTTGTAAGTAAGTAAGAAAGTGGTGGAGTTATAGGAACATTTTTCTTCGGTTTCGACTTGTTAGTGATGTCGGTGGTGCTCTGTCTGCATTGAATGATAAGTTTTCTGATTGATTTAGACTTATCTTGTCGAGAAACACTTTGGAAAATAAGGTAATTTAATGATTAGTATATTATTCGCTTTGAGATTTGTAGAAAACGCTCTGGAAAAGCTCCGAATTGTTGCGGCTGTTTTATGTCGAAGGTTTTCTGGAAAAAGACTGGAATGCTTGCGCTAACGAAACGGTAGTGGGGTGGATTTACAGAAAGCAAAAGTTCAGATGTGAATCTCGGAGGCGCTGTTGAAGAGTGCAAAATGGATTGGCTTAAGCTTGAAGAGCCAATACAAAGTATGTTTGATTGAGTGTCATTCCCCAGAAACTCATTGCCTAGATAAAGATACCCCAGAAATCATGTTCCCATAATGCACCGCTCTCCCAAGAACAACACAATGTTCATAACACTCACTTCCCCAGTAAGACGATCCCCAAAATATCCAGAAACCCATACCCCATAGAGCACCATTCCATAGATAATACTAAATTGCTTTAGATAAGGAATCATACCCCCTTTTGCCTTTGTTTCAAAGTGCCCGCGTTTTCGGGGGTACACCACTCGATTCGGAGGAGGCGCACAACTGTCATTTTTGGTGATTCAGCTTTGCTGCGTCGCAGCATGCGTGAAATAATAAAAATGACAGTTGTACGTTGCTTCCGTATCAAGTGGTGTACCCCCGAAAACGCGAGCACTTTGAAACTTGAATTCCGTGAGGAGTGACCTTAAAAAAGGCAAATCCATCCATGACATCCTATTTTGCTCTCCGAGCAAATGTGTGCTTTCAAAGAAGGGATCATATCCTCTTTTACATCATCCCGTGCCAATGCGTTCTTTCATAGCAGCAATTAAAACCTCTTTTGCCCTGAACAGTGCGGAAATACATGCATTAGAAGAAGAACTCAGAAAAACTTGAGGAACAAACCATATCCTCGACTAGTATATTTCGAGAAAAGGTGAAAAGAGGTTATGTTATAGAAGTAGTTAGGTATCCTCTTTTTTATATTTTCTTTTCATTACTTCACATGCTTTTGAAAAGCGACTATCGATAAGAGAGTCCATTTACCTACACTTTTTTTAGGTCCCGGGATCCGGGATAGACAATGTTGCACATCCCGGGAAATTCTGGGATCCCGGAATTGCTTTGCTTAATGATACGGAAACTTACTGAAAAAAGCAAACACTTTGATTTGGCGCGGATTCAACAGACGCTTGTAGCCGACACTAGCAATGTTTGATTGCGTACGTGTAATTATTTAAATTATGAATGGTTTAAATTATTGATTTATTTCTATAATTTAATAAACCTAAGTTTTTCGTAGAAAAAAAATGTGGAAATTATCAAAGAAGCATTTTATTATGTTTGTGGTTAAATTGAATATTATTTTTGATTGCATTTACATTAGAAAACAGTGGAAATGATCAAAATGGCGTGTTCTTAGCCCAAATGGCAAGTGACGGTCTACCCGAAAAACTGTATTTTTTTGCGAATTTTTACATTCGGTGACAACTGATTACATATGGATCCAATCATTGTTGAAGCCATCCCATGAGAATTTAATTTGTTATTTATATTTTTTGTTGAAATTTATTTTGCACAATGCTAGGAACCATTTTTCAATACAGTATACCTTATTTTGAGCACAACTCGTATTTCTTCTGCACTTGGTCCGTAGTTGCGAAGCCTCTTTTTCACGTACGGTTGCGTAAAGCATGGTCTATGCCAGGGCTGCCCAACGTACGGCCCGCGGGCCGGATGCGGCCCTCGACTCCATTTTTTGTGGCCCGCGGCGCGTAAGAAAAATAAACTCAGATTCGGCCCACCAGGTTTTCTAGCTGGCTCGGGAAGTTCTTTTTTATTATTAATTATTTAATACGTAAGTTTTTAATCAAAGCTTGAAACGTTTCCAATAAAGTTTGTCACGAGTAGTTTACGTTCACGTTGAAAAAGGAAGACCGGTTTGCTCAATTTGTTCAGAAAGTTTTGCTATATTGAAAGAATAAAATCTGAATCCAAGCATTCTATGAAATATGATATTTGAGGTACGAAACACAAGTTGGTAGAACAGGGCGCTCAATCAATTTAAATTTACATTCATTGATTCAAATTATTAATTCAATGGATTATAGAAACAACAACTCTCTTCACTCAAGAACATACGAAGTCAGAAAATGCAGTACGGGCCAGTTTTGCTGTTAGTAGGGTTTTGGCAAAACGGATGAAATTTTTCCAGGACGGAGAGCTTGTTAAGGAAAGAATTTAGGTTGTTGTTTACAACATCGTAAGTCTCAAGGAAATAGCCTCCTTCAGAAGCATTAGTTTGCGCGGAACACGGTGAAGAGTGAAAGTTTTGAAAGCTACGATTTGCAGAAGATTTGAAAGCTACGTTACGTGAAATTCTCTCGCAAACGATGAAAATACTGACGTGAAAAACGTGGCATAGAGGTGAGCCAACCCAGGGCTGCAAGCTTCTCTAATAAAGATAAAAAAGAAACGTTGCAAAATTGGCTGTGTTCATGAGAGGAATTGATGGTCATTTCCGAATGACAGAGAAATTGGCAGCTTCGAACCCTATGCAGGGAACAACTAACCAGAAACCCTGAGGGCTGATAAGACCTGTGCGAATGAACTATTTTTCTCCTTGGAAAACTCAAGTGGCCTTGCGATTGATGCAGCACCAGCAATCAATGACAGGAAATAACAATGGCGTTGTGACAATTCTAAGCATGGAAAAGCAATCACAAAGATATGATGAGCGACTGTTTCGATTTTAATATTAGTAAGTCTACGTTTAAAAATAGGTTAAGGTTACTACTTTAAGTTACAGTCTGTGCAACAATTATATGTTGAAGACGGTGGACAAATAAATAAATAAATATTCCCTGCCATACTGCATATTCACCAATAGAATCGATATGCGAAAACGATCAATTTTCCTCAAGTATTGACGTTTGTTATTAAGACAATCAACTTTATCAACGTTAGGGATCTTAACCACCACCAATTATAAATGATGTTGACGGAAATGACGAATACGAAGACTTCCTGTATTATTGCGAAGTTCAACTACACTTTGGTACCATGCTTAAGAGATTTTTTTCGAAAGAAAAATGGAACTGTTTTTTACAAGATAAAGGAAAACCACTACTCGAGCTGAATGATCCTGAATAGATGAGTTTTTCTCGGCCTTTCTAGCAGATATCGCCAAACATCTCAATGACTTGAACATGAAGCCCTTTGGCACAGTGGGTTGCTGAAATCTGGTACATTTCTCTCATCCCGTTGAAAACAGTTCATGCAAATATGCTGGTAAAGTAACTAAATTCCCATTTTATCAACACCGTTTACCGATTTGAATAATTTTCCTGAAATGTTTCAAATGGATTCCTCATGCAACAATCGAGTTTAGTTTTTTAGATAATGAAAAAAAAAAACACTGATGATTTTGAAAATTTTAAAAAAATTGGCCCTTGGCGTGAAAAGGTTGGGCAGGCCTGGTCTATGCTATTATTACTTATTACATCCTTTATAGTGGATGGGAATAAGATGAGGCACGTTCTGGCAAGGCAAGTTTAATATTCAGAAACGAATTTAAGGTTTTTTTTCTGTCTGTGACGCCGTATCATCGCTCAATATTCTTCCTCGACATAGGTGTTGCCGCAACTAAACTTTTCATTTCGATGAGACTAGAGCTAGCCTTGGAAGATTAACGAAATTCATGCCTATTAAATGATTTTTTTTTCGTTTTGGCGCTGTTTCTCACATTTATTTTCGCGAGATTTATCGCCGAAAATTTTGAAAAATGGTACAGCCGCGACGGGATTTAAACATAGAACATCAACAATAATACCGTAGTGATGCGCTCACTCTAGTCACACCACCACGCTATCTGCATGTAGGTATTAGGATATATGTTTCCTACTACCGTTTGCAATGGTGATGGCTCGAAAAGGCTAGAGGATAGGAAAGGCAACGAGCGAACCAACTTTTCGCGGCAATCTAAGTGTGCGAAAAATAATTTTTACTTATCAGATTGTTTTTCATAGCCGAAAAGCGACGAAAATTTTCGTGAGTGATTATCCTATCCTGTGAGTGAGCATTACGAACCCTGCTAAACAAGTTACCTGAGCGTATTTAGGCTCATCTACAGCCGTTTTCTTGGTAAAAATCTGGTTCCAATACACCTCAATTCTGTACTCTGTACTCGAGGTCAGTACTTTACATTTTAACAAGCTCCATTCGTAGGAGGTCCTTCGTAGCTTAGTTGGTTAAAAGCATCAGTCTAGCGTACGGAGGGTTGTGGGTTCTAGTCCCATCGAGATGTAAATATTCACATCTGAGTTTTCAGAACATTGTAAAAAAAAGATCATAGTTGATCTGAATCGAAAGTAACTTGGAGTTTTCACTGGATGCAACGGCTGGCGGGTTGAGGCAATGGCAATGTTTTATAAAAAAAGTCCAGGCTTTTTGTTTACGTGTTTACAGAAGCAACGTAAAGCTTTTTTCTTTTTTTGCCTTTCTCGTATACTAAGTATACGGAAATGCTATAGAACTGCTCCAAAACCGAACTTTTTATAGAAGGCTCTTTTTTGTGTCTTTATTAAGGAGACTTTCTCTGTCCCGTAACACGGTAGATCACTTTGACGTAGTGTGTTGCGGTGTAAGATCTACCAAACAGAGCCCTAGCTTAATCCATTTTTCTAGCTAGGGCAACAAGTTGTGGTAATTAAGGATTCATCGTATTTAGTCCCCGCTACCAACAGCAGTCTCAGAAATAAAACATAATTAATGTTACCTTGCAGACAGTTGAAAGACTCGAATTCCTCTTGTTTGAGGCTAGGCTATATGCAGCGGAAACAACTTTTCAAGCAATTAGTTAAAAAACCTCGGTACCCGGTCCTAGGCTGAACTGACTGCTGGAAAAATCGAGTTAGGGGCTTAAATACGTACTAACTCTTCATGAACTGGTGAAAATGGTAGTGAGAGGAACACACGGAAGTTCTTATTACCGTCGTTCAACTACTTAGAATGTGTATAGAATAGATTGAATGTATCTGAGGGCAAGAAGACTAAAATATAAGAGACCATTTTGAACGATTTTGCTATTCTATCGCTTGTTATTCAAGCTGCCGGTGAGAGCGCTGACCCATTCTCACCCCCGATGGCTGTACTGAACAAATTCTCTTGCTTGAAATGGTCTTGTAGACAGAGCTAAATCCCGGGTTTTCATTGTTTACTGGTGATATTCTAGAAGCAAGACAAGGATGTGGCTAGGGCTCCGATGCATGGCCAAAAACAGTATCACTGTTCTGTTTTCTCAAGAAAGGATTGATTTCCTATTGATAAGGAGCGCGCCTTCAATGGGATTGCTCTCTGTGAAGGGTCTAAATAGCGGGACCTTGTCATGGTGCTCTTGAGGAAACAAAACAACAACTGTATCGAAACCGAAACTGCATGCACATGCACTTTAACACTAAGGATACGGGTAACGCTACAATAGATCTAATAACAGGTCGCAGTGGCACACCCGAACAGGAAAAAAAGGAGACTTTCAGCCCGAGGCTGGCTCGTCTCCGGAACGTAAAGCTTTATGGCATTATTGAAACGATCCCTGCAATTGCTTTATCCCCAACAAAAGCATTTTCGCAGGTAGCAAGTTCTCTATATTGTCCAAAATGTCCTCTGGAAAGTGACGTGATTGAGGGCCATACATTGGGCTTACAAACTCGACCGACAATGCACAACGGGGAAAAAAATGTCCATAACGCGAATAAATTCAATATCTCGGTTCGGTACTGGCGGGTTGCGCTGCAATTTTCACACAAATCGTAGAACTTTATGGGGAGTCGCAAGAGTCGAAGCGGCAAGACCTCGTTTTACCCTAATGCCCCTTATTTGTTGTTTTCCGGAAGACCTTGGCATTTTGGGTAAAAGATAGAAAATAATAGCCCACGTTCTAAAATGAGCAATATTTTAGCTTTGAATTTTTGTTCATTATATAATAGGACATATAATAAACTAAAATTCTTCGTCTCAGAAATTTTTCATAAAAAATATAAAAAAATGTAGGAGTTTTAACGGAACTTTGAAAACAATAAATCAATGACTGAGCTCAACTAAGACGGCTATTAGTGCTCGTAAAAAGCTGGATACTGAACTTATTCTTCTCGAAAAGCTTTCTGATAGCAGACTAATACTGCACTGAACGTCGGAAAACTCTGTTCAATATTTTCGAACCGCCACAACGCCAATAAAATTATTGTTTATGATTTGTATCTAATAAAATTGGATTAGGAGTTGGTCAAAAGAAATGTAAAAGTCAAGTTCGCACCGTTTTCGCAGTAAAAAAAAATTTCAGGTGTTCCTTGTAGAGTAGTGCAAACCTGTTATTTTTTTTATTTTTTATTGCAGCAAATCTCTCAGTGGGTCGTCCCATCGAAAGGAAAGTGGTTACCTCCAATACATTTTTCAAATCAATATCTTCCACATAATATACATATTTACTTTTTAGAACATTGTAAATTCATGAATTCGTTGAATTTTGTTTTGTCCCTGGATATCCTGGGATTTTTGGAATTTCAAAAAATATTTCCCGGGATTCGGAAAATCCCGAAATTAATCAAATTCCGAGTTTTTTTTATATCAGGATGGACTCTCTACTATCGATGTATAGGATAAATATTAGAGAGGGGTTCTTTTAAGAGGAGGTTTGTGTGGAACGCATCTACAAAAAAAACTGCTCAGAAAGAATGAAAATTTGAAGGAAGCCATTCGGCGGAAGATTGAAGTGGAATCGTTATAATGTACCTGATTCTTTTTTCTAGGGGAATGGGAGGATTATTTTCCGGAGAATGGCGCATTCTGGAGAATTTCGGAAATTTCATTCTGGAGAATGGATCGTCCTGGGGAATGTAATTCTAGAGAATGGGGCATTCTGATGGGGACCAATAGCCCATTCGACGGAACCAGGACTGAACCAGCTCCTACAGTAATGATTTTTTTTTGAATAAAAATTTCATACACGTCAATAAAATTTTTATACCGTGAGCTCGACTTATGATGATTAATGACTTTAATAATCGGTCATATAAGCCCACTGAACAGCCAATAAACACACAAATCGAGTACCTGGATGAGTTGTGAAACGATTTCCTCGCCACACTTGAAAAAAAAATCAGGTTTTAGAGGCCTGAGGGAACTTTACAAAAAAAAACCTTCAACTGTCCCTCCTTACTCCTGTATTTCGATATTTTGTCGGGAAGATTGACGATTGGATTTCATTTCGCATTGTTTTTGTTCCGCTAATTCATTCTATTCAGCAATTGTCAGTAGCAGAATTATTTGCAAGCATCGCACTAGACGCACTAGACATTTCTGCCGACGATAATCAAGCTGGGTGGAATCTTCTAAAAGATTGTTTTGAGCTCTACTAACGACCAATCCGCTGAAGAAGGAATCCGCTTCGGCACTGTCGGAGGTGACCGATAGATTCGTTGTGAACTGAAAAAGAATCAGTTTCTGGAGACAAGAGCATTCGCATCGAGCGTTTTTGCAGTTGCCTGGGTTCTGGCTCACTGCAAGAGTAGTAATCCCAAGTGAATCACAAAACCAAACCATTAATCAGTTTGAACCTAATCGTTGCTTACAGCCCATGTCGCTACAGATAATACGAATAATTGCCCCTACCGTAAGAAACCGCGTTTTTTTCTTTGTGGAACCGCTCACGAATTCGTCGTTTCGTTCGCTTACGCAATCGTATTGTCTCCACCACTCCAACTCATGAAACGGTCGTGCTATCAACGGTGAAGGACGTCGACAACAATGACCATTTCGCTAGCGCCAGTAGTACCCAAACTAATTTCATCTATGAATCGCTATGCCAGAAATTCCGGCTGAAGCGTGTGAAATTTAATTCGCCAGTTAGTGGAATTGGTCAGTTTTCCGGAAACGTTCAAGTCATTAGCATCACGCTGCGGTACGTTACTCTCTGGACTTCCTAGTGCTTCCAAAGCTAACAGCTGAGAAGTAACAGCCACACGTTGACATATTTCACGTCATCCCCAGTTCAACTGTCGGCAGTTAATGGAAATACTGAAAACAGGTCTCCTGCTCGGAAAATAGGCAACAAACGACAATTCTGTCCTCAGCTACGTCCCTCATCAATTGTGGGAAACCAAACCCGAGCTCGAAATGGATCGTTTGAGTACGGTCAAGACTCTGAGACTATTCTGGTTACTGCAGTCGGACATATTCCAGCAGTTCAAGATTCCAGCTTTGCCGCCGCTGAATATCGTGACTAACCGCAGCCTCTCGAACTTCTAGGACGTACAGCGGTCAAAGTTAAAATGTTTGTCCAAGTTCTTTGACCAGAACGCTGTCCGTAGAACGACGAACTGTCCGAAAAGCACGCTTCCTGGTGGGCAATCTATCGCTCAGTGCTCAACCAGCAACAAGTCCTCTTCGTGTCGCGCAGAGTAGTTAAGAATCGGCAATACAGTTTGCATTGCTTATGCGATGCATCGAAAGCAGCATACGGCCGCTGCACCTACGACGTCGTCTCAACTGACGAATCCGACAGTACCACAGTCATCTACTGACAGCCAAATTGTATCACTCCACTACGTGGACAGAATTCGACCTGAACGCTCTGCCAACGGCTGGAGCGAGAACAACAGATTTTGTCGAACCTCCTAAGTTTTGGGTTCTGCATTGCATGGAGTAAAACACCAGTCGAATGAGTGGAAGGTTATCGTACCGAACTGAATATCACAGATCCAGCATCTTACCCAGGAGTCTGATTGGATACATGTACCGTTGAAGCTGAATTCTGCCGATATGATTTCTCGAGGAATTATGGCAAATCATATTTAGTCAAAGAAACAACACGTTAAATGCTTCCACTCTGCTGTGAAGGAAGCATCACATTAGACTTTACAAAAAAAAAAAAATCACGTAAATAAAGCTCAAAAACCCACCTTAGTCAAAGAGACCAGCATGTAACGTCCATTGGCTCTGCCGAACACTTTTTTCTTACGTTTTGCAACTGAGGTGGAAATCGAGCCAACACTTTGCAGCACAATATGATTGAGTCCCTGTCGACACTAGCCACACGGCCACGAAGCCCACTAGAAATTACATTTGTGGTCGCATGGACCAAGTGTCCTCAAACACTCCGTCGACAGTCAGCACGAGTGTCTAGTTTAGAGTATCATCGTACGACAAGCCCAACTGCTGCTACTTTGCCAACGTCGGAGCCATTTCTTGACGGCCTGAAGTTATTCATAGAACAGTTTGAATTGCCCAGACTTGGTGTACTCAAACTCGGACCCGAACACTTTACACGACGGTCTCAGGCTCGCACTTGCAGTCATCTGCCACAGGTTCATCAAAAAATGATAAAACCTATTCTACTAGTTCGCGTATCAGACGCTAGATCGTTTTTATACGCAGCTATGCGTCCGTAAAGAGGAAGGGGTGCGTTGTTAAATATCGTAGGACTATCGAATGCCTCGTGGTTAAAGATGTTCACCTCAAAGTTGTCACCGACTTATCATCTGTCGCCTGCATAAACGCCAACAACGTCGCAGTCGTACTCAAACTACATTGCAACAATGCGACTGCTTTCGTCGAAGCAAACTGAGAACTTCGCACAATGCGAACTCGTCGTTGCCATCTCGGTACTCGACCTGAACGACATTATTTGAATCGTCTGACTCGTCTACAACAGGAGATAAAAAATGGTCCAAGACCACGACTGGCGTTGCTGGCAATTAAACTACGTCAGCCAGCTTCAGCAGCGAGCGAAGTGGAAGTAGTCACAGTCTGATATCCACGCTAGTTAGCTAGTGATTGTATAGCAGGCGAACGTACCATCGCTCCAACAGGGATTGAATCCTAAAGAGAAAGAACAAGTCTCTCACTTATCATCTCTGTATACATATACGACATGTAGCATACCTCGAGAGACTTTTTTCGCAAGCTGTCATGATAGAGAACTGACTCGGGATGCTATACCCCTTGATAAATTTCTTTCAAAAAGCTCTAAATACGGGGAGCACTGGCTTTGATGATGCATTTCAACTTGTTCTACACAGCTGTGCAGTAACCAACACGAAAGGAGCGAAAACAAAGTCACCATTTTTCTGTGGGGGCTGCCTATCCGATTCTGTTTTTTCGCACTTGTATACAAGTTTGATAAATTTGTTATCATGGCTTGTTATGATTCGGAACAGTTTTTGCCTCTCTTTTATCGTTGTTCGTTATCTATTGAGATCGATTTCTGCAAACCCTGCGCTCCAATACATATTGAGCCGGATTATCCACGGATTTTTATTCTGAATTTCCTCATAATTTTTTTTCTGATTTCCCTTAAGAATTTCTTCTATTTTTTTTTAATTTCCCCCTTCTAAATTCTTTAAAGTTTTTGCGATAAATTCTTCTAAATGTCCCGGGAAATTTTTCAATTTTTTTTCAGGAGCTTATTAGATTTTTTTTTGGGGAATTCTTTTAAACTTCCTTTTTAATTCCACTCGATATTATTCTGAAATTAAGCCTTACCCAACATATTATTCCAATGCAGATCCACACACTTAGTTTTTATTTCTGCAGCTCGGCAAAAATCCGCTTAGCCGTGCGCCAGCAAAATAATAAACTGGTATTCCGGCAGAAATGATGTTTGTTAGATGATTTTCGGCAAATAATTTGCTGATTTCCAGCAATTTTGACAGAAATCTCGGCATATTTGCTGGGGCACGGCTGTCGGCAAAAGTTGACCACTTTGCAGAGATCCCGTAAAAAAAATAAAGTATGCAAAAAATATTCATATGCTGTCCAAATTAAGCTCAAATCAAATGCAAATGCAGCCCTGATCGAATTCAAACTGATTTGGAAAATTCCAAATATGTACAATCCTAATCGCATCTAATCGCAACGCAGATTGAGTAAAACTACAGTCTTAACGAATTCAATCCGTATCAAAGCCATCTTCTCGTCTTCTTCAGTGGCTCTACATTTCAACTGGAACTTGGCCGGCTTTTCGACTTAGTATTCTATTAGCATTTCTTCAGTTATTAATTGAAAGCTTTTCTATGCTCGCCATTGCATAAGTATGTATCCCGTGTGGAAAGTACAATGGATAAACTATGCCCAGTCGTCGAAAATGTTTCCCACTCGAAACATCCTAGACCAAACCGAGAACTCGCAATCTCCGGATTGGCAATCCTCCGCCTTGGCTCGCAAGTCTAATGGAGACCCCATATCAAAAGGATATTCAAAACAAAAAAGAATTTAATCAGATCAAAATGTAAACCAAGAGAAATTAGAATGCAATTACTTCTTTGTTTTGATCGTTGCCGTTCTATTCTGATGCCTTTTGGACTAAATTATATTCAACTGACAATCTTTTTAATCCCGGAATTGTCACGGTTTTAGGGTAACTTTATAATAGTTTAATCCAAACATGGTTATTGAAACTAGAAACTTAAAATTTAACTAATGGAATAGCACTTACCGTTATGGTGCTGGTTGGGCAGCGGGCTCATCGGGTTAATTTCCGAAGCGTCATCAACAACGAGATCCTGATCAGACTTCTCTCCATCGGACTGCAAAAAAAAACGAAACCAAGTTCAAATTATTCTCCCATCGATAATCGATTAAACGCGCCGGCAATAATTACTCACATGACCCATGTCCTTCTCCTCCTTCTTGACCTTCTTCAGCTCGTGGGAAGACTCGGGCGTCCGCGTTCGGTACTTGTCTCGGTCGGTGGGTGAAATGGAACTTCGCTGCAATCGGGTGATGAAATGGTGATGGGGACGGCGGCGACGAACAGGAGAAACGGAAAGAACAACCATTAGGGCTAAAATAGATATTATCCGCCGGGGGCTCTACCCTCCATACTTACATGCCGGTCGTCCAGGGGCATGATGTTGCTATTGCTGCTCTTGGACTCCTCGGGCCGGTGCAGTTCCTGCTTGTTGAGGATGGCTAAAGAGTGCTGGGGAGGTGTGCTGCCGAGGGCTCCAAGGGGGCCACCGAGGGCACCCGGGCCGAGACTAGGGTGGGGCATCCCAACGGGCATGGGAGGTGCTCCGTGCGCTCCGGGGATTTGGGAGGCGTGCATCTGTTGCAGCAGCCGCGGCAGATCCGGTCGCTGTTGCTGGAAGGAAGAAAGCGGAATCAAGTTAGATTTATGATTGAATTTATTGGCGCGGCGTGGACGAAACGCGACGCAACTTACCCCTATCACAGCGTTCAACTCGGACATGGTGATCTGTTTCGCCCGTTCGACTGCGGTCAGCACCTGCTGCTGGTGTTCCTGCGACAGGAACGGTACAATCTGGGTGATTATTGCATTTAACCTTTTCGCGATCTCCGACTGGAAAGAAGAGGGGGAAAAAAGTATGAAAATTGAGCATAATTGAATTGGGTCCGGCATCGGACCTGCCATTCGTTCATTCGTTCGCTATAGCTCCGGCGTTCGTTCGTTTGGTCACACATTGGGATTTTTTCCCCCGGATGCTCGTGTGCAAGCAAGGAATGCTTCAACTATTTACGGTACTGCGCTCTACCGCCCCTGATTCCAACCAAGCTTGGTAGGGTTGGTCATCAACCGATAGATTGGTGACGGTGTTCTGGTTCACTGAGGAAGGAATTCCGAAGAGTGTTTGAATTTTTTCGTCGTTTCCCTACGTTTCTGTCTAGGTGCAAGCTTCGGAGACGATGTCAGCTCTGTCCCCGGCTACTAAAACTGCAGGTCACGCTCGGAATGCAATTTGATAAATGGCGTGTGAAAATGGGAACTTTGGCACGGTGGAGAAGTTTGTAGATCGGTACGTATGTGGATTATGGTTCAGCAAGACAGATAAATTGAATAGAGGCTATAGAATTGGTTCATGAAAGGGTTGATAAGAAATCAATTTAGCGAAGCAAATATTGTGGTTGAAAATGATTGGGAGTGAAAAATCTACCAAGGACTTGGTCTCTATAATACTGCACTTTGAAAGCAATGGCAATTCCATGAAAGCCTTTTCAGCGATGTTACAATTTTAACATTCGTACATTTTACAGCAAGCACAATAATTCTCTATAACATGTAGTCAACAACAGCCCAGCAGCGTCATGTTCATGTTCTTTTACCAGCCAACAACTTTTTGTACATCCTCTCGTACCACCGCACGGCGAGCAGCCGCCAGCCTCCGCTGAACCATCCAACATCCCATCTCGGCAACACCAAACAACCCCACACAACTATCGAAGTGCAAAGCTTGTAACACATTTGTGGTACAAGCGCTTACACAGACCTTGTCGGACTACATCCCCTCTTCCGGTGCTTCCTCCTCCGTTATTTCTCGTGAATTGTAAAGTTCGATGTTGGTTTGTTGGTTGTTGGTAGCCGGTTGTAGTACATTGGATCCGGAGGCGGTGCTCTCACATGGCTCTCTTCCAGTTCCAGCAGAAACATTGGAAGCTAGCTACCCAAACATGACCGGTATCGAGAAGGGAAAAAACATCGGCGATTGTTTCACCTATTGGAATTTTGCTCGCTATTGTTTGGATTTGGGTTGAGTTCAAAAAATCACTGAATTCAATTCAAAAGTAGCATTGCTTACGTGTACATAAATTATAATCGGTGAGGTCAAATTAGAAAATGACACTTTTCTCACAGCTTGGAAAAGTCAAATGGCGGACAAAGGTCGGTTACAAATATTCTAACTGCACTGAAACAGCTGTTCTAAGCCAATGTCCGCTGTTTCCCATATGGTGTACACCAGTTCCAGCAGTGCTCGCTCGCTGCAACGGACCATCCGGTTCATCCCGTTTACCATTTAAAATACATGACTGTAATTAAATCCGTGTCAAAAGTTGTAATTGCATTTGCCTTCGCCGAACGGGGGGGACGTTGGTTGGTAGATCGCATAGTTCCGTTGGGCCGCTTGGAACTGGCGAGCTAAACTAAGTTGACCAGCTGACCCGAGGGGTGGTCATACAGTATTCAGAGTTCTTGATGTTACAAAGGTTCTGCGGTTGCTCTTTGCTCAGCCCAATAGCTGGCGAACGGTGGCACAAACTTGAACTGCATATGGGCTGTGCTGTGCTGTTGCGGTGTCAAAGGTGTCAAGAAGTCACTACCGTTCTCGGTTTCGAAGCAAAGTGCATTGTTGTGCAAGATTGTGGTCATCACTAGTCATTAAATGGAGGGATGGTGCTTAGCGGTTATTGCTAGAATTTCTAATTCAATATGAGATGCTAATGTACAATTGACTGCATAACGAGCGAACCGAGTTTGTCGTAGTGGAAGATATTTCGAGAAAGTTTTGGGCGTCGGATCACCTGCTCTCATATCATCATCAAATGCAATAAGTCATAAAATAGCACTTATTATCTATCATCACTACATGAACCTGAGACATTTTGAGCTTTACTTTTGAAGTAAAACCAACCGATTTGTTGATCCAAGAAGCTATTTTATCGGAACGTCTGCATTGCTTATTTTGTCAGAAAACATCGTAAGCAATTCCCAACAAACAATTTTAGCATAACAAGCTAGTTTTTTAGCTGAAGAAGACTATGTTTGGTCATATAAGCACCTCACCCATCTCCAGTGGTTTTTGGGTTGAATATTTCTCCGAAAATCGAATTCTACGCCACTAAATTCCCATGTTCTGTCACCGAAAGATTCGGCATTTAGCATATGTTGGGTCATGTAAGTTCTTATGTCCGCCCAGGTCCGTTAATTTTAAATCTCAGAATCAAAGCGTGAGTAGTCAGTTCTTCTTCTTTTTCTTATTGGCATTACATCCTCCACACTGGGATTTTGTGTATAATACATTTGGAGCGAGTGTGAATCTTTTTAGCTCGTTAGAAATTTTCTCAAGGATGAAAAAAGATTGTAGTAGTCATGTCTCGCGAACTGACGTGTTTTTTCAACATCAGTTTTTTTGCAGCCGGTTTTTTTTTTCGTAATAGTAATTGAATTGTGAAAGTTTACAAATGGATTTTCTTGTGTATCTTGCTGACATCAACAGCTTAGAAAGGACTATAAATGGACAGGACAACTAAAATTGATTAACCGGTAGGTTAGTGCCACTTAGCTGCAGAAGGTTTTCCTCTAGGACCACCTGAACTTAGTTCCATATGAATTAATTTACTACGAAGACGAAGTAGAACCAAGGCACGTGACTCACTAAATAGAAGAAATTCCTGCATGAAACAGTTGTCTTGAAAATCCGTACTTTCGTGACTATGTGAAGAATATTACTATGTAAGAGTGGCGCAATAATACAGGAAGAATATAATAAAAAAGAAGAAGTAAAATAAAATGTGATAGAGCGCTCAAACACATTGAACCAACGAAGATATGGCTCAGGGAAGTGCTGCCGAAATTTGCACCTAGGTTAAATTGTCGGCAGAAACCCTCTCTCCATTCAGAAACGGTCCCGAACACCACAGGCACATCAGTCAGCTGCTAAACTTCAGGTGAAGAACTTTTCAATCTTCAACTCTGCTGGGTCCACCACGAACCGATGCAATGGTAGATACAAGAAATCACGAGGATAGGGCAGTAAGATGCGCAAACAGACGAATTAAAATTCCAGTTATTTTTTGTTTTATGTCTTATACAAAATGCAAAACTAAATCCGCACAGTTCTTAAGAAATGTCTCCGGAATTTGTTTTACGGATTGTATTAGGAATTCCTTTAGGATTTATTTAATTTCCTGAGGTATTCCATTGGGAAACCATTTGGAAATTTTGCCAGAAATTGCTTCGGCAATTTCCTTCGGAAACTCTAGGAAGAAATTATTTGTATTTCTTAATAATTTCCCTTTAGAATTCGTTCAGAACCTCCTCCAGGAATTTCATTTCTCCGCAATTTTTTTAAAGACAGGATCACCGTCTTCGACCAGAGGTCGCACAGACTGAACATTTAACATCTAGTATGAGACAACGAGCAGGACATCTACACAAACACCCAGTGGACCAGTGGAGAACTTCTAGCTTTACTAAAAGTTTTCTCCTTACCGGAGCGGGAATCGAGCCCACACACCACAGCACATGCGTCTAGACGATTGACGTCGCTAACCGCACGGTCACGAAGCCCAGTAACCCTTCCAAAAATTCCTCAAGACCTCTGAAAATTGATTAAGAAATTCATTTAAGATTTCTTTCGTCACATTCTTTAGGAATCCTTTGGAAATTTCATTCGAAAAATCCGTTAGGAATCCGTTCGAGAGTTCATGTAGACATTCCTTTGGAAATTCCATTAGAAGCTCCTTTGGAAATCCCTTGAGAAAATGCATTATAAACCTCTTCGGAAAACTGTCAGATACTCCCCCAAAAACTCGTTTAGTATCTCCATAGGAAACACAATTTCCGGAAGAATTCCTGAGGGGAATTCCAGAGGATTTACTAAATTTGTATCTAGAGATTTCAAATGATTTCCAGGAGAAAACTATGGAAGAATATCTGGAGAAATTTTCAAAGGCATTTCCGGGGGATTTCCCCAAAGATTCCTTGGAAGAATGACCAAAATAATTCCTGCAGGAATTTTCTTAATAACCCGAGAGGTTTCCGAAAGTTTTTCTGGAGGAATTTTTGAATGAATTCTTGAAGGATAACCTGAAAAGAGTTTTGGTAGGAATTTCTAAAGAAACTTCTCAAGGAATCCCTAAAATAATTTCCGGAAGTGTTTCGAATGAATTCCTATTTAAATATTAGAAATATTTAAATATTTGAAGGAATCTCCAAAAAAAATCCAACGAAATTTCCCGAAGAACTCTTGTTGTTTACCGAATGAATTTCAAACGGAACTCTCGGAGAGCTTCCGAAGAAGTCTTTTGAGTGTTGGTCCAGATTTTTTTTTATATTGGCCGAAATTTTTGTTCATTTTTCAAAACAATTTTGACGAAAATATTTTTAGAAGTGCAGACAAAGAGACAAACCGACGGGCCTGTCTAATTCCAAAATTGGCAACCCTAATTTAAAATCTCTTCACAATGTTATAATTGACAGTAAAAATCCTATACCATCACTACAGAAATCAATTCGCTTAAAAAAAAATAATTCTAGCATGAAAATATTGATCTTTATGATAAACATTCTCAGATGGAATGTAAACCCGAATATTGATTATAATTCGATAGCTGATAAAATTCATTTAAAAGTGCATGCTCGAGTTTGTCCACACACATGTGAGAGCTGTTGTAAAAATCATCGCACAGATGGAATTAGTGGAATAAATTGCCACGAATTTTGAAAGATTGTATAAGAAAAGGCACGTCGGTTTGGCGGTGGATTACCTGCATGTAGGCTAAAACTATGATACTTTTATGCCCAGGCAGGGCCGGATTTATGGGGGGCCGTGGCCCCGGGCCTCCACAAATCTTATGTACCAAAACCAATCTTTTTTGTACACACCAAAAAAAAATTAATTTTAAATGAGACGTATTTGGAAAAATGATTTAATATTATGAGACGTATTTTAAAAAATGACTTATTTTTACGTTCAAATTGACGCACACAAAATGAAAATATATCAAGTTTTAATTTTACATCTATTATGTCCTAATTTTGAATCTCGACTAACAAATTCACCTTATGCACACACATTTCAGTTTTCACGCAGTTTATTTCAGTGTATGGTGACGGAAAATTACATGAACCAAACTTGATCTGCTGCATGTGAAAATGTCAACGTAATCGTCGCGAGTGGTTCAAAATTTTGTGGCAAGGTAAAATAGTGAAACAATGGCGTTAAAGTGCAAAATTTGTGATGTTGAAATAGAAAATATCGACTTGTTTGTAAAACATGTCCGGTTGCATAAAAATAATAACCGTTTTGAGTGTCCTATTGACGATTGTACCGTGATTTTCAAGTCCTTCGTGTCCTACCAGAGGCACCTCCGCCAGCGCCATGTTGGTCGCAAAAAGGATTTCAAAATGGAATGTCCGGACTTATCTTGCAGTTTTGAATGCAATGATTTCAAAGCATTGACCAAACATGTTATGCTACATATATCGAAAGGACATCCGGTATTTTGTCCGTTGAAATGTCGTACCGGTAAACCGTTTACGACAACGAATAGTTTGAAGATCCACAACATGTATTACCACCGACGAATGTCCATTACGAAGGAAACGCCCAAGCCGCAATCGCCTAAGGCGGCGGAAAATAGATGTGCGGAACCTATTGACGATGGTCAGGTTCCAGAAGCATCCATCCAAGAGTCAATGAGGGGGAAGGAGAGTGAAGGAAATATGATGGAAGAGTTGTTTGTGGTTCGGAAAAGCATAGAAAAAGTGTTCGGAGCTTTGTTTCTCAAATTGGTTTCGAAAAACCACGTCACGGAAGTTGTTATTCAGGAAATCGTAGAAGCAATGGAAGAAGCGACAGCCGTTGCAAAGCAACACCTACGATTAAAGTGCGACAAAGTGTCTGAAGAAATCAACCTGTCTAATGAAGCGAAACAAAAGCTCGTGCAGTGGATGTGCTTTGACAATTTGTTCGATAATCTGTTTGGGCCTGGTGGAAAGTTCCGTTCAACTCACATGCGAAAGAAATTTTTCCAGGAAAATTTTTCATACGTTTCACCTTCGCTAGTGGAACTACAGAGAGACAGTGATCACAATAATTGTTTTTATTATTATGTTCCTATTCTAGATTCACTTTCTTCAATGTTGAATGATAGTAAAATCTACAATGCAGTCTTTCGTGATAAACTGTCTGTGCCCGGGCACATGACTGATTATGTTGATGGGCTCAAGTATAAAAACAGTCCTTTTTTCGGTAAAAAAACGATAAACTTATTCATTTACCAGGATGCTGCAGAAGTAGTGGTGAATGCCATAGGAAACGCCGCCGGGCGCCACAAATTAGAATGCGTATATATGGTTATAGGGAACCTTGATCCACATTTGCGTTGCCTATCAGAAAACATACAGCTTGTTCTGCTATGTAAATCGAAAGATTTTGCCTATTTTGGTGCAGATAAGGTATTGAGAAGACTTGTAGAAGATTTGAAAACACTGGAAGAGACTGGCATAAAAGTTACCGGTGGGGGATTTGAAGAAAGGATCTTTGGTTCGGTTTTTATAACCATGAACGACAACTTGGGAGCACACCATATTGCAGGTCTAACAGAGAACTTCTCTAGAAGCTCTTACTTTTGTAGATTTTGCTATATTGAGCACCAAGCATTCCAGGAAAACTGCTTCACTACTGCTAGCCAAAGAAACCCCCAATCCAACGCCCATGATGTCGCAATCATAAAAGACACTCCATCAGAAAAACCTTATCGAGGGGTAAAAGCGAGTTGTATTTATAATGAACTCAGCTACTTTCAAATGTTTCACTATGGCGCAGCACCTTGTGTTGCTCATGATTTGTTCGAAGGATGGGCTAATGGAGACATGTTTTTGATTTTTCGTAGACTGGTTAAGGAGAAAGTCATTTCAGTTAACTTCTTACAGGCGAGAATTAATTGTATTTTCAAACAACTTAATTTGAAAACAAAAATTGTTTTTGATTTCAATAGGAAGTCCAAAAACATTAAAGCCAAAGCTAGTGAAATATGGCACTTGATACAAATTTTGCCCCTGATATTTATTAACCGAGTAATAGATTACTGTAATCCACTGATTACAATGTTGATGCTGATTAAACAGCTTACTGATTACAATTAATTGCATATTATTCGGCAACTCGGCCGTACGAAAACCATTTTTTTGTTAAATATCTTGGCTGTGCATATGCATATTTCGAAATGGCAGTTGTTATTTGAGCATTTGATGAGTTTGATTGCCTTAACTCATCAAATGCTTTAGCCAAGCAAGCCTTTGGCACAGCAGAGTGCGATTGAATTCGCATTCTATACCGTCCCGCCCAGACAGTTACTGGGGGGCATGGAGTGCGATCCTCTCGTTTAATAAACAATGTGCACTCGCTTGGCTGTGGGTATACAATAGTAAAGCACATGTGGAGATTGGACAAATCAAGCATCCGAAAGATATTCAATTTGCAAAAAAGAGAGCTAACCGCGGTGGAGGTTGGTACTGGATTCTGATGGCTTTTCCGCAAACGTGACCTTTAAGTGGTCTTGTTGTGTAGGGGTTATCACGCCTATCTAGAGAGTAGGAGGTTGAGGGTCTGAGTCCCTCCAAGACACGTGGATTCTTTTTCGCAAATTTCATATCAATTTGTCCATTTCGAAACATATGCTGTGCATATGCACAGCCAAGATATTTAACAAGCTTACTGATATTATAACGTCACCAGTGGTTTGCGAAAATCAAATTCAATTACTTGCATCACTCATCAAAGAATATCTAGAGATAAGGACTCGAGAGTTTGATGTCCCTTTGAAGCCCAAACACCATTTCACTCTTCATTACCCGCATCTTATGCTATGGCTGGGACCTCTGATGACATACTGCACTCTTTTTTGTGAACGGAAACATTGCTTTTTCAAAAGAGCTTTACGAAGCACATTGAATTTCAAGAATATTGTCAAATTCTGCAGTGAACATCATCAGTATTATCAGGGCTGGCTAAATACTAAGAATACCAGATTTGAGCGTGATTTCCTTGTAGAAAAGTTTGTAGAATCTTTTCAGTATTTGCCAAACTCGTACAAAATAGTTTTGGGTGATTTTGGGTTACTGAACGAACAAAATATTTATGCCGAGCAAGCTTCTTATTGTGGATATAGCTACAAAAAGGGCGACTACTTGTTTTTGAATCACGACGAATTCGGGGAGCGGTTCTTTGTGATACGAATTCAATTACTGGTTTATGCGAAAGGTGCCGAAATCATTATCTTCGGTGAAAAACAGGCTGTCGAGAACATACACGAACAAGGATTGTTCATACTGGAAGGAGGATCGATCTGTACCGAGGTCAGAAATATAACGGATTTCATTGATCGGTCACCGTTGGTTTCATATCACGAAAATCACAAAGAATATATTTTCAATAAGCACGCAATTCCCCTTATCAACTAAACTAAAGATGAACGCAAACGCAATCACAGTGTTCAACATTTGCGACTTTAGTCGTTTGCACCGCATTGCAATACCTACATATGGGACCATTTCCAGTCTAATCCAACAAGGTAACTGCTTGAAAATAAATATGCGCAAAAACATAATCTTACCTCGATCTATTTCAATTTCAGGATCAATCGTCTTGGAAAAAAACATCGCCAGCATTGTAACTGAGGTAGATGGATGTCGTATTACATCTGACTTGGTTCTCAATGTTTACAAAGATAAACTTTTCATGTTGCTTGAAGCGCATGAGCTGTGGACTCCTGTTGTGAAAATTCATCCTCTCGTAGAAAACGCAGCTCAACCTACAGGTAAATACACATCATTCTCATTTGTTCTCTATATAAAACCCATGTAAAGTATTGTTCCTGCAACAAATTTGAATGCGCACGTTTTTGGCAAATGTTTTATGTACTTACCTAGGGTTTGCCAAAGATTTTACAGTTAATTTTACATTCTCAAAATTATTTTACTTGCCCACTTGTTAGAAACGTACTAGTATTTACATTTCTGTAGAATAATGTTGACAGATCTATCGGGTTCGTTAAAAATGTTTAGGTCGCTTGTTACACCGATGATTATGGCACAATGAATCGCCTGCTTTGAGCGTGCTTACAGCGGCACACGAGGAGTTAACTTTCTGAAATCAGTATGACGAAAGGCATCTAAGGTTCGTTTTCTCAAAATTAAGCACTTTAATCGAAAAAATATTTGGTAGGCGTAGTAGAGGACACCATCCTTCATAACCGGTACCAAATAGTTTTTCATGAAAAGTTCCTAATTTTGAGAAAACCCGCGTTAGATGTCTTTCGCCGTACAAGTTTCTGGCGGTTAACTCATGCTGGCTATTTGCGCATATACGCCCCCTAGCGCCTGGATGTGGAAGCGGTAGGTAGAGAATCAGCCACTGCCAATAATTCATTGACTCTGACGGCAGCGCGAAATGAAAATGGGGACTGGGTGATGCTTTTTTTTTAACGGGCGAGGTACATAGGACGTCAATTTTATAATGCTTATTGAAATGTTAAAACACATTTTAGCCGAAAATGGTTTGATTTTTGAGTTAAAAATTAGATTTATATTGGGATTAGCAATACGAAAGCGATTTTTTTTCGATTGAAAAAACATGTGTTGATTAGTATACTAATCATTAGCTATTAAAAGCCTAAAACGTTTTTTTCCAAAATTCTAACCCAACGTATTTAAGTTTTTTTAGTATAGGTATCATTGGTAATAACATTTTAAAAGCATTTTAAAATATACTTAATATCTTCATTATGGTGAAATATAGTAATTTCATGCACACGTCCGTCTCCACCAGATGGCAGCAGTGCGGTTTCGTCAAGGTGAATGGCCTAACGCTTCCGACTACATAATATGTAGTTTATTATATTTTTTAGATTTTTATAAAATTTAGCTATTCTGTCAGTAGCAGACAGTAGCAGTTGCACAAGATATTGGTGAGTACAACGGCTAACTTTTTGAGAACTTTGCTCCATCGGTGTTGAACTTTATCTAGAATTATAATAAAACACGATAATAAAAGTTTAAAAAAACCCTGCTTCATATATTTGGGGCAACAATACGTAACAAAAAAAGAATATTTCGTTATGTAATATTTTAACAAACCCTATCGCTGTTAGTTGATCTTACTCCACGTTGCACAAATCAGATTAAAAGTTAAAATTAGTTGTAGCTTTGGGAGTTAGCATCTGCCCAAAGGACAGTTGGTACTATCTCATTGAATTCCATCACAAAATAAATCGAGACTGATTTGCGATTTGGGCGATAGAACCTCTAACTATTTTAAAAATCCAAAACAAAAAATGAAAAGTGCTGCACGTGTGAACCGGCCAGAAGAATTGGTGTGATATTTGTTTAAGAATGGGGTAACGAGAGTTGACCTTAAACAAATGTTACAATAAGGATCTGGTTTTCTCAGTCTCTGGGTTGAGAAAGCCAGATCCTTAATGCAACAATTTTTCCAGTCGTTAATTAATAACAGTTATAAATGTTACAATCAATTGGGCAAATACATTTTTTGGCAAAAAAGTCAATTGCACTTGGCCTGATATTAGTCCACAACAGCTGTTTTTTTTTAATTTATGCTTCTGATTTGAAAACGAGATAGAAGCATAAAATAATATGAGTTTGATCAAAAACTTATAGTTTATCAGACTACGAGTTTTATTTATTACTGAGCATGAGCATGAGCAGACTACGAGTTTTATTTATTACTTAAAAAGTTACTTGACACGAAACGTCATGGTCACTATTCCTAGTGAAGAATAGGGTAAATAGATGTATAAACTTTTTCATCAAAGGGGTGATTCAAATATGACGTCCACTACCATTTGAGATTTTTAGACTCCCTCCTCCCTCCTCTGTCACGCTTGTATACCGAGTGTACGCACTGTCATAAAATCTTTACCCCCTCCCCGCTTAAACTGTGGACGTTATTTTTAAACGACCCCAAAGTACTCTTTATTATGGACAGTGGAATCTACAGACGAGAAAACACATGGTTGAGTACGTTTTTTTGATCATGTACTAGGAGCACATGACATTGAAATAGTGACGTCGTGCTCTTTCGGAGACACATTTGACAGTTTTTTTGACTACAAAGGATTTATCTCCACTCAACTAAATAGATACTTGTTTTGGAAATCTTTATTTTGTGTGCGTAATATCCGTGTATGGCGATGCAGATATTCCATAAGAAGCCATATACTTCTTTCTCACTTTATACTAATGACACACTGGTAGTAATTGTACCATGGTACAATACAGAGTCTATTATATAGAGTTGCGCAAAGAGGATCTTCTTACACTTATTCTGAACGATCTTCTTGTTATTCTGTTTGCAACTTTCATTTTTGTTCAACCCTTAAAGTGACTTCACGGGAGTGTTCACTGCTAAAGCTTTTTAATTCGATAACCAAATCACCCACAGAGTGCAAACACGTGAGTTTCTTGTTGCCACTTTATTGGGGGGTGTATTGAAGTTTTTTAAAGCTGTTTCTAAAACAAATCTAATACATTTCAATTCATGCGTTTTAATTCGCCATAATAATCATTAGGCGATAACAATACTTCCGCCTTACCAACAAGCATTTGTTTACTTTGCTCGATAGGTAGACGGTTTGACAGTTCAATAGGTAGATTTGGCTTCACTCTTTGCGTAACTCTATATATAATAGACTCTGGTACAATAATGTTGAGAAGAGTGCCATACCAATTATTGTCTTTATTAAATATAGTCTTTAAATTATTTTCTTGTTACCTTGTGCCATGATATGAATACCATCGGGGTGTCGTAAGTACATAGTAACATACTCAAGTCGAAATCTGAATATGCTCTTATTGGACAGGGCTATGGATATATCAAATTGTGGTTTATGGACAAAACTATTTCGTCAAGTTCCCAGAAAAAGTCGGTGCAACCAATCGGTCGGTCGGTCGTATAATAAAAAATGTCATAAACTCTGCCTTTGAAAATTTCAAATTTAATATAAAAAAATGTAAACATTGCCCTTATGAGAATTTACTCATATTTAAACACGAATAAACATCACCCTTATATGGTGTCATGATGCAATAATTTATAACGTTTTATTTACTGACGTCATTTATTGTTTTGGATAATATCAGCAATAGTATACAAATTTCAAATAGTGATACATAATGCTGATTGCACGACCCAAGCGAGAAGCACGAGCCAAAAATTGCAAATAAAAAACAATAAATTGCCCTCATGACACTTCACTCGCCATTAGAAAACGGATAAAAAATGCCCTCATATGATGTCATATGACGTCATGATGCATAGGCCTTTCATTCAAAACTTTTGACAGCCAGGCTTCTACACTTTACTACACCTGTGACTGTGAATTGAATCGTGTCATTTGATAATGCAAAACATACTATTTTTTTTTGCTTCTGTAAGAACGGTAAGAACATTAACAGATTGGCTGTGAATTTTTAATATTGCAATACAGGAACGAATAACGGTAAACTAAAAGTGTTAAGTGAAAGTTGTTTGTGGGATATAACAGTTGTCTGGTATTTATGAATGCGCCTTACGTACTCTGAAAATTTCGCCGTGATAGGTACTCGGAATCGGTCCATGAATGAATACCAACAGTTGCCGATTTGTTCGATTTGAGAAGCTCAAGTGCAGTAATAATGCTATTAGTTCATAGATCTAACAGTAACTCTTGATTATAACGCACTCCGTATATGACAGGGCAAAAGTAGTCAGTAATCGAATGAATGATCATTTGCTCAATGAATGTGCATTTGTATATTGACGCAGCCGACCAGCGAGCATTTTTTTTATTGTTTTTAATTTTTTTAATGTTTCCACAATTCTCATAAATTCAATTCTGACCAGACTCATATAACTCAAATTGTTTCATTACTCGAGTACCATACGGTAGAAATACTAAGACGCTAAATACCAAAATTTGTTTTCATAAAACAATCTTAATCACGTTAACATATTTTAAAGACCGGTTCGGGGAACCATGCCTATGTCACCAAACCGTATGACACAATATTTTGTAAAAATGAAATGTGCGTCTCGGAAAATATCTTTGTCCGGGTTTTGTGTCTTGCCCAGAAATGCTTTAAAATGTTGATTTCATTGATTTATACGCATTTATACGTCTAAAACACTAACGTTTTATTGCAATTCCAGTTCCAAAAGTGAGGTTTTCTATTTCCGAATGTCGCAACTGCATAGCGAGTAGTGCGTATCTCTGCCATAGCCATACGACATCCAGAAACTGGAGAACATCGATAGTCATTATTAGTGCTTACTTAGGTTTTCTACTGGAACTACAACATCACACCTATTGTTATATAGACATGCAGGCTACAAGCTATATACTCATTTAATATAAACCAATTTAATGTGAAAGTTCACACATATAATTTTGACTGATATCATATTAAGATACGCTATGTCAAGGGCCCATTTCCAAGCCAGAGAGCTGATTTACAATAAATCATCTCGCTTTTCGCGGTACGCAAACTGATCACAAAATTATGAGATCAATTAAAATGATAGATGTGGATCACAACTGTTCTCAAAATTCTTCAAATGAAAGAATGACGTATTTGATAAAACATAAAAGAAATCAAATAACTTCATACATATTATTAGATCAAACCATACCTTCAACACCTTATCGCATTTAGAAGAATTACTATATAATATAATAACATATTATTTTATGTACGCCAAAAACAGATGGTCATTGGTAGTACTGACTGAATACTTAACACCGAGTATTAGATAACGGACAGGACATTTACACATCAGCCAGTGGATCAGAAGAGAATTTTTCGTTTTACGAAATATTTTCTCTTTACTAGGACGGGAATCAAACCCACACTCCACAGTACGCAAATGCGGCTAGACGACTGACGCAGCTAAGCGTGAAATTCTTTCGAAGGCAAATAGGACATAATTTTTATTAAATATTTCTAAGGGCCTTATTTATATTAATTAAAGATTTATCCATACCACTCGGTGTATGGCTGTACGTCGCCAACTATGCAGTTTACGGATGCTTTACAAATCCGACGTTCTGGCTAAGTGCTTGACCTCTCGTAGTATTCTGATTTTTGTGATGTGAACGATGAAGGTTCAACAGATGATGCAATTCGTGGTTCATTCGTCTGCTCCACGTACCGTCCGCCTTCTACGCCACAGGTGGTACGCAACACTGTCTTTCCAAAAACCCCAAGTTCGCGTTGGATCTCTACGTGCATTTTCCAGGTCTCATATCCATAGAGGACTATCAATGTAACGTGCGTTTAGTGGATAGTCAGTTTGGTACGACGGAAAACTCTATTCGGAGGGTCTTTAAAAAAAGATAGAATCACCGTCTTCGACCTGAGGGCGCACAAACAGAACACTTTACATCTAGCATGAGACAAAGGACAGGAAATTTACGCTACACCCAGTGAACCAGTGGAGAACTTTTCGCTTTACGAAAAGTTTTATCCTTATCCTAGCCCACAACTTGCGGAGTTCATAGTATGTACGATTTTCAATGCTTCTCCGAATTGATCCGCTGGTATCGTTTTCGGCGATAGCCAGCGAGCCCAAGAATACAAATTCTTCAACCCCCTCGATTTCGTCACCCCAGCAAATCGTCTTCCACCTGATCGAACCACCTTCCTCGCTGCGTACCTCACCCCTTCTTGTGCCCGAATCGTTGTCAAGAACCATTTTCACTGGGTTATTGTCTGACATTCTGGCTAGATGCTTGGTTAACGACGGTCTTCCGATTTTCGCGATGTGAATGATACATGGTTCTCCCAACAGCTGTTGCAACTTATGGTTCATTCGCCTCCTTCAAGTACTATTTCCATCTGCACACCGCCATAGATAGTACACAACATTTTCCTCTTGAAAACCTCAAGTTGATCCTTTACGAGCATTGCCCAGGTCTCGTGTTCGTAGGGGACTACCGGGCTGAAGAGTGTTTTGTAGATACTCAGTTTGGTACGGAGGCGAACTCTATTCGATCGAGGCGTTTTGCAGAGGCCAAAGTACGTTGGACGTGTTTATGACTAGTCAATACGTTTAGCTTCCCTTTTCAGTTCAGTTTCCCTTCCCATCTTCTTAAAGTTACCTGCCATAATATCAAACAAAGATAAAAAAAATGTCGGCGAAACCAAATAGCGATGTTGAAAAATAGGCACGGAAGACAATCACCTTGCCGTAACCCTCTGCGCGTTTCGAAGGGACTCTAGAATGCCCCTGAAACTCGAACTACGCACATTCGATCCATCGTTACCTTGACCAACCGTATCAGTTTATCCGGAAATTCCTTTTCGTACACTAGCTGCCATAGCTAGTCCCGATCGATTGTACCATATGCGGCTTTGAAGTCGATGAATAGATGATGTGTGGGCACGTTGGATTTGCGGTCTTTCTGCAATATCTGACCTACTGCAACACCTGGTCTGTGGTAGAGCGTTCTCCCATGAATCCCGCCTGGTACTACCCCACGAGCTTTCTTGCGATTGGTGTTAGACGACGCCATACAATTTGGGAGAATACCTTGTAGGCGGCGATCAGCAATGTGATTGCGCGGTAGTTGCTAAGGCAGTTCTGCCGCCAACTTTAGATCACCTCACGCTCGTCCGTAAGAAGATTTAATGCCGTTTCACATTTCCCTGCAGCACGAGGCCCTCTCCTCAACTTCGAGGCTCAACTTCTCATACAACTTCCATGTGCTATTAGCGCGGTACAGCTGCTCCGTCTCTTCACGGTCGCGATCTTCATGCTGGCGCTTTTGTCTATTCCGCACCCGTTTGTATTAGCCACCCTATAACCAGAGACCGGCGGAGTGAAAAACTGTCGAAATGGTAACGTATGAAAATGCATGAAATCGTGAAAATAATACCGGCATCACTTGAACTTTTTGCTTGCTTCTTATGGATGCAAAAAGTAAACAAGTCGAATTGGAACCGCTTTTGACGGTTCGATTGGAAACAAGATAGCGTCTTCGCCGATCTCTTATTGTAGTATTTCTAGTTTGTACAGTGCTTTGTTCGCTCTCGTACGGTGTTGCACCAATCTCGCCTATGATGCATTCTTCTCCTGCACTGACTGCTTACATTCGACGTAATTTCTTCAAAAAAAGCGGATCTGCTCTTTCGTTGGGAGTGCCACTTCCAACTGCTGCGCGTATTCTTGAGCAAGTCTACCGTCTTCTAGCCGCCCAATGTTAGGCCGCGATGTTCGACGCGTGTTGTACACCGTCGAGAGTTTTGAGCACAGGCATACTGTAATGAGATAGTGGTCGGATTCAATATTCGCACTGGACGTTCAAGATGACAGATGGTTAAACGTGGTCGATTTAGTTTTCCGTTCCTTGGTTTGGCGATCTCCATGTGACCTTGTGGATATTTTTGCTAAAGAAGAAAGTGCTTAGATCTACCATTTCGCGAAAGGTTGCAAAGTTGGCCGTTGTCAGTCGATACGATATGCAGACTGTCCGGTCCGATCACCGATCTGTACATTTCCTCCCTTCCTTCCTTATAATGTAATTCATCGTAGATTATCTTGTCACAACCTGCGAAACCTAGCGACTTGCAGCTTCCAATCGTGATCCTTTATTCGTCGCCTAGGTTGTTGCCGATTGTATAGGGTCAGATTTGTGCAAATAATATAATAAAACCTAAGAAAGGCCTCCAATGCATCTGGCAAATTGTGGTGAAATTGCTCCAAATAAATTAAAATTTTATGTGCCTGAAGCATGAACCTATACTGATCCAACAAGTCCATATAAGTCCCTAGAGCCTATGCGAATGCTTCACCATTAAGTCCAACTCAGATGTTCTAGGTTCTCCAAATTATTCCGGAGTTGAGTTAAATTGCTCTACTATCTCAACTACGCCTGATATCATCCGACAGCGACCCAGCGTGTCTATATAAGTTCTTAAAGCCCATGCAAATGCTTCATCATTCAAATAAGTATAACGCAGATGTTCTAGGCTCTCCAAATTGTCCGGGAGTTGAGTTCAATTGATCTACCATGTCAACTACGACTGGTATCAAACCGATAGCAACCCAGCGTGTCCATATAAGCCCCTAGATGTCATGCGAATGCTTCACCAGTAAAATAAGTGCAACGCAGATGTTCTAGGTTCTCCAAATTGTTCGGAACTTGAGTTCAATTGGTCTACCAGGTCAGCTACGACTGGTATCAAACCGATAGCAACCCAGCGTATCCATATAAATCCTTAGAGCCCATGTGAGTGCTTAATCCGTAAATGCCCAGGTCGAACGTTTAATTATGAAAAATTATGGGAGGTTTTCAGAGATTTTTGCTTAGATTCACTAAAGTCATGAGGAATAGTTGTAGTTTTATGTACACGGGAACCTTCCGTTTAATATCCTCCCCCTTTTCATGCTGAAGGAAACTAGCTGGCAGAAAATCGTTATTTTAAACAGTGATATATAAAACTGGTCATATTTGGCGATTTAATGGTCCTTAAATCAGCTTTCATGACTAGTGCTGTTCTATGTGATTCAGTTATTTGAGATTTTTGCAAGTTTTGTACCAATCAATATTTAAAGTTTTCCAAAATACAAGGAAGTCCGTGCTGCAATTGCTCTTAATACATGATAATTTTATGTGCATGAAATGCTCCAAACTACTTTGCAGGATCTGTACAGGTCCTTGAAAGTTAGATGAACAGATAGTGGAATTGTTTTTGTAAATTCAAGGCCATCTAAAATATCCTGAAATTGGTGTTCTCAATTACAATAGGACTTTGTCGAATGTATCTTTGGTTTTTAATGCTTAATCGTACTTATAGTAAACCACCATGTTCATGTACGTCCCCATTACCCTTCACTATTGATGAAGTCCATAGCAGATGTTCTAGGTTCTCCAAATTTGTGCTGGATTTGACGTCAATTAGTGTACCAGGTCATCTACGCCTGATACCAAATCGATACCAACCCAACATGTTGATGCAAGTCATTAAAACTCTTAGGAATGATTTGAAATTCATATTAGGACAATGTAGATGTCCTAAGTTTTTAAATTTGTCCTGGAGTTTAGCTAATTTGTCCACCAAATCAACTAGGCCTGGTGCTAAACTCATAGAGATCTAGCATGCCTATGTACGCATCTAGTGCCTTTGCGAATGCTTCACTATCTAAAAAAAAAGTCCGAAGTATATGTTATAGATCCTCCAAATTGTTTGGAGTTAAGGTCAATTGGTCTATCACGTCAACTACCCTAGCAGCACACATGTTCCGCATGAGCCACTGCAACTTATATGTGACCAGATTCAGTCCCAATCAAGTTGCTGCAACCACTTTTGTCTAACTGGTGCTGCTCGGGTACGTTTGGTACCAATCCGAAAGCAACCCATCATGTCCATACAAATCTCTGAAGCTCTTAGGAATGATTGGCAATTCTAATCAGGACCAAGCAGATCTTCTAAGTTCTTTAAGTTGTCCTGAAGTTCAGATCATTTTAGCCACCAGATCAACTAGGCCTGATGCCAAACTTATAGGAATTCAGCGTGTCTATGTGTCCCTGGAGCCCGTGTGAGTGGTAGCACAATATGCTAAAGATCTAACTTACAAGGAGAATTTTCAAATTTTTTACAAAACACCCATAAAGTATTCAGAACTTATGCATTCGTTTGGGATCTTAGGACTTACATGGGTTGCTAACCGTTTGATACTAGGCGTATTTGACCTGGTAGACCAATTGAACTCAACTCCCCAGTGGCGTCGCGTAACCTCACTTTTTACCTGTGCACTGACCCAAAAAGTGAAAATTTTGACATTTTGACAGTCCAAATGGAAAAGAAAATTATCAGAGTCGTTTATACTAATCAAAATCTAGTTATTCTAGGCATTTTCACACACCAATTCCTTAAATTTAAGTTCAGTGCACAGGTAGATTGAGGTTAGGGAAACGCCACTGCAACTCCCAGATAATTTGGAAAACCTAGAATATCCGCGTTAAACTTTTTTTGACTGGTGAAGAATTTGCATGACCTCTAAGGACTTATATGGACACGCTGGGTTGACATCTTTTGATATCTTTTGATATCAGGCGTAGTTGACATGGTAGACCAATTGAGCTCAACTCCCGGACAATTTGGAGAACCTAGAATATCTGTGTTGAATTTATTTGAATGGTGAAGCATTAGCTCTAGGGACTTATATGGACTTGTTGGATCACTATAGGTTCATACTTCAGCATATGAAATTTTAATTTATTTAGAGCAACTTCACCACAATCTGCCAGATGTATTGGAGGCCTTAAGAAAGTTTTTGTTACATTATTTGAACACATTTCGTACAAATGAATCATATTTAATAGCTCTGTTCATACGGGCTGTTAAACAGACTATTAAAAAGCCAAATTTGATCAGTTTCATATATCGCTGCCTAAAATTACGCTTTTAAGCCACCTAGTTTTCTTAACCCTAAAAAGAGGGGAGACTGCGAAGAGGAGGGTTTTCATGTTCCTAAAAGTAAAAACTATTCCCCTTGATTTTAGTGAAAATTCCGAGTAAAAACCTCTGCAAACTTCAGAGATATATGGTTTTCAAAATTAAAAGTTTATCCTGGGCATTTACAGGTTAACTGGATTATGGTAAAGGTATTATTTGTGGATATATTTTGGGTAATGGAACAATGATTTTCGATAGAATTCGTTGTTGCAAAAACTGTTTCATATCGCTGAAGTCAACGTCTCATGCTGTATAACGCCGCACACTGATAACACATCTATTGCATCTTCCATCGACTGACTGAGGTTCTGTGAAACCGCATCAAGTGCCCTTCTATCTGACTTGTGATATGTTGATCGTAAAATGCATACGGATATAATTCACTCATACATTTGTTGTTTGATATTCTCAGGGATTGAGAGATACCCGACACAATTTGTGATCAATTGGATCTGCTACATAAAAGCTTGTTCAAGAAAATAGACAATTTTCCATTGACGTTTGGTGTATTTTAGCAGAACTCCTACCAATTGTTTGACGTAGTAAATACTGTTTTCGACCTTCTAGATCTAAAAGATGTTTAGAAGTTCTTTATTCCCCTTTATATTTTTTCTTACAGAATCAATGATAGACACCGCCGCTATAACTCAGCTGCAATCGCAGAGATCTACCGACAACACAATTACAAATGAAGACATCAGTACTACGATATTCCTACAGCAGATGAACGCTCCTTCAGGAAGTGTCTCTATTATTCCAAGCTCCAGTAAAACACCATTCACATCAGAGGCCATACTGAATCCAGGGATCGACACTCAACATAATGCAAATCAATCGGTAAACGAAGTTCTAGTTCTTGAGGAACAAGTCGACGAGACTGTTGGCTACGATGAAAATTGCAATCCAAATAATCCGGAGAAAAGGCCTCTGCAAGATGTTACACTCATAATGAGTTCTAAGAAACACGCTTCATGTGAACTGAAGTTTCAAACCTTTGAAGTAAACTGGCAGAAGATAAGTGATAATGTCATGAATCGCCTGCAAAATTTGCAAAAATTTCGGGACGAGAATCCAAGTCAGTGTGTCCCAAAACTTATCCAACTGACAAAGGCTGATTTGAGTGGGCTTACGAATTCAGTGGTCGATCAACTACGGATGATTGACACCCAAATCCGAGCCGACATCATAGGAACTGTTTCGAAGCAAATTCTCAATGCGTTCCCGTGTTTAAGCTTTGTGGACGATGATGGCTATGGATCAGGAACCGGACATGTGTGGCTGAAACATAAGATGATTAATCGGAACTCGTACCTTAATCGATTCAAGGAACAGTATGTGGCAAAATCAGATATCATAGAACTACGACGAAACCGGAATGTGAGAGCAGGAACCAAAAAACAGTATTGGGAAAACACGACCAATGAATGCTGCAAAGAAGTTTTTTCGAAGCTCACACGTGATGAACCAGCGCTACTAACACATGAGTTCCTACAAGCCTCACAATCTTACGTTCGATATCGGTACGATGAGAACATTCCTTTGAAAGACATCTTAGAAAAACTCCCCGTTCTCAGACGGAGGATACTGCTGTACTACCATTTTGAGTGTGCGACAGGAGTATCGGCGGATTCATTGGAGAAGTACTACACGGCTAAGCGATCAAAAATAATTGATTTCTCGAAGACAAATCGTAAGATCAGTCATCTGGACACAGCGGCTCCAGACTACAATATTTTTGAATATTTGTGCAGACTATTGGGAGAAAACATTGAAGACATCATCATTCTCAAAGAGGTAAGAAACACATATTAAATAAATTATTATAGCTTAACATTTTTATTCTTCTTTTAGGTTGGAACAAAGATGGTCGACATAACTCTCGATTGTTCCGGTCCTGTTATTGTTGCCATAGGTAATTCTGAAAGACTAAGTTTTGAAGTAAAATTAGAAATTAGAAAGCGATTCATATAAGAGTCATATGTCGATTTTTGACGATTTTGATTTTCTTCCAGAAATAATCAAAAAATTACCTCATTCTTAAGAAAAACTGATAACATTGGCTTCGTTCTAGAAATTTGAAAATCAAACCCACTTGTTTTTTCCCATCTTGCAATTTAGTCACATACCAGTCACATTCCAGATTTTGATACACTTTTGCGCAAAAAATAAATATAATTATAGTCCATTTAGTTCCATAGCAATGTATACAAATAAGGAATATTATGCCAAATTTTCAGAAACTTTGCAGGTTTTATCATTTTTTTTAGATTTTTTTGTATTTCTCCTTGTAAAACAAATTTGAAAATTTCAATGGCATATTACACAAGTTGTAGGAAATAGACATGGGACGATTATGCGAATAGGAGCAGTATAATGCATATCAATTATTAAATGGAACATATAGAGTAATTTAGACTAATATAGATGTTTCAATGATCTATATTGCCAAAATAGCATACTGACCTCATATTAATAAACAACTCAACGAAGATAGATCTAATTTGCTTTTATTAGTAGTTTAGCTAAATGACAGTTTGTGTTCGGATTATCATAGTTGATTCATGTTTAAGTTTCACCAAATTTTATCAATGTATGATGTGAAGTGAACCTAAACAGCATTCAACAAAATCAAAAACCTTTTTCAATTCTGTTTTTTAATCTTAATTTGCAGATTGCGGAAATGGGGAGCGAATGCATTACGTTTTCGCGGATCAAACGCGACTGAGCGAAGGAACAAAGAATGTTGTCGCTGCAGTAGCTGATTTGTTGTGCATTCATTATGTGCATAACTTCATGTACATGAAGCAAATCTCAAAGTTTTTGGAATTAGTCCAGGAATACTTTTCAAGATTTTGCCGGCCACTGGATCGAAGTCAAACGCGACTCGCAAAGGACAACAACAAAGAACGGTGAAGCGAGTAATTGATGCAATTGCAAATTATTCATCGCCGTAACTGAAATGGATATGCGAACGGTTACGGTTATTTTGGAACAATAATAGTTTTATATTTGTTATGAATAGCATATACTGTAGTGTTAAGGTATCAGTAACTCGTTGAAGATTTGTATCTTTTTCTCGCGCGAAATGTAGTAACGAACTAAACATCAAGAGAGATTGTCAACTTTATTACCATTTTTTATTATTTCCATTTCTTTATAAGTTTGATTCACCATGTAAGCTTTACATTTACTAATAAATCCCATGCTTTTAGTAAACTATTTATTTCAATGTTCGACACTACACCGACGTTATCTGCTTTACCAATGGCTTTATTATATTTGGACGAGTTAGTATTATTCAATTCTACTCCTTTAGGGAAGATCCATTAATAACGTAACGCAAAATTGGCCATTTTCGACCCTCCTGTTACACTTTTGTATAAATCATTTAAAAATTTGTTTGGATTGTCACACTTCAGGCAACCCCTTTAAACGTTACGTAATTTATTGATGTTCCCTTACGTGATTGTAGCTTTACAAATACGTATTTTGACTTCAATAGTCATCCGAAGCACACACAAACAAACTTTCAGACATTAGTGACGTTATGATTTATGGTCTAAATATGTATATGTTAAGTTTAACATAATTAATTCAATTGATCAATAGTATTGAATCGTCTTATAATTAATTCCGTACAAACTGCGTGTCTGTGTACTTCATCCAAATTCGACTGACAAAAACAGCTGATTATAACGGCAACAAATATGTATCAATTTCATTTTAGTCAATACAATGATAGACAGTCGAAAACCTGAATAAACTATTGTAGGTAGTTGGATTACCCGTTAAATTTTATTTTGTTTTAATTTGCGAAGGGCTATACTGTGGCCAATTCCGAATCCAATACAGAAAAGGTTTGACCGGTTATGGGATAAATCCAACCTCGCTACGAAGTATCGGTTTCAATTGAATTCAGTATATTTGACGAAAGTTTAAGTGTGTTACCGAATTTTACGTCTGAATGTAATTTTACATGTAAACAAATATGAACGTGTAAAATTACAAAATTGCTAAAGACTGAGTAATGTAAAATTAAGTTAAGACATAAATATGTGTCTTCAGAGATGCTCGCAGGTGTCGGTCATGGAAGACATAAAATTACATGAAGTTTTCGAAGTGTGTACATATTGGGGCCCCCACATACCGTCGGCCCCGGGCCCCCTTCCGGCTAAAGCCGGCCCTGTGCCCAGGGAAGTCGAGAAAATTTCCAACCCTAAACTTCCCTAGACCGGACCGGGAATCGCCACCTTCGGCATGGTCTTGCTTCGTTCTCTATACAAAAAAAAATCTCAAAAATATGGGCCTTATTTTATCCTTAATAAATAAGTATTGTTGAGAGCTTTATCTTGATGTATTGCCCACAATACCAAACAAAATTTCCAGAGGGAAATTTCCCCGAATTTCCGAAGAGAAAATCCCGAAAATTCCGAAGTTACGAAATGAAAAAAAAATCCCCAATTTCCGGAAAGAATTTTAAAAAGAAATAATTCAAATTTCCAATGTGGGTTCTTCCGAATTACCAAATGTTAAAGGAAAATTTTCCGAATATCCTGGTAAACTTTCTCCCGAACTTCCAAAAGAAACTCTCTCGAATTTCCATAGAAATTTTTTCCAAATTTCCGAAGAGAATTTCCAAAGAAAATTCCACCCTTTTCAAAAAAAAGTTCCTCTAGTATCCAAAAGGAAATTCACCTGTTTGAAATTGGAATTTCTCCAATTTATAAACAGAGTTTCCCTGAATTTACAAGAGGGAAATTCCAAGAATTCCCAAAGGAAAACTCTTCGAATTTCCAAAGGGAATTTACCACTGGCGGAAACAGAGGTGGGGCACCACACGATGCAATCACACTATTGTTTTCATAGTCTATTGTTCTTGCACCAAATAACAATAGCTGCCTCCGCCAGGGGAATTTACCCGAAGTTCCTGCACATTTTTTCTCCCCTGTTTTCCGAAACGAATTTCCCCGAATTTCGAATGGGAAACTACCCAAGCTCCCAAGGTAAAGAATTTCTCTGAATTTCTTAAATGGGAAATCGCCAAATTTTTAGCAGAAAATTTTCTAAACTGAAATTTTCCGGATTACCAAAAGGTAACACCGAAGAGAATTTATTCGAATTCTAGAAGGAAATTACTCCGAAATTATTGAAAAAAAAAATCTCATATTTCTTCAAAAGGCATTTCCCCGAATTTCAAAAGGGAAATTGCCCGAATCTTTATGGGGATATTTTTCGAATTTTCAAGAACTTTTTCTAACCTAGGAGCAAGATTTTTCCCACATTTTTGAAAGAAAATTTTCCTAATTCCCAAGAAAAAAGTTGCTGAATTTCCAAAGGGAGTTTCCAAAAAATCCGGGAGGAAAATTCACGGACATGCTACTCCGTGATTGACTGGAACTTGTAAAATTGCACAGAGAACCATGTGAATGGAGCATGGGATTTGCTATCCATTCTCAATGTACACGTTTCAGAAGCTCACGTATTTAAAGTCAATAACGGCACCGGCCACGTCCTTACGATCATATAGGAAAGGAAGGATTGTTAGTTCGACTCTCGTTGCTACTAGAGACCGAGAACACCTCTGCATCTCCACGATTGTCACGGGATGTGGTATTGTGTTAGTTGCATAGGATCACAAGAGAGAACACGCACTGAACTGATTAACTTTATTACCGACCGCGCAATGCAGAACACAATATTTCGGCAGATCGCGCGATCGTTCTGCTATCCAAAACAAGAGAAAACACGCATTGAACTCAATCCAGGAGAAAAAATCACGAACATAGAGAAGGAAAATTCCCGAGTGGTATCTCTGCGCGTCTTTACACCAGAGTGAATGGAGTCTGACGGCGTTTCAGCGTTTTACATCGCTGCAAAATACGTATTTTGAATCATCGATTGTTTCTGATTCGAATTTGGATAAAATTTAGCTTCATCGTTAACAAGTCTTACATCTTTATTAATCTACTGATTAGCACTTTTAGCATCGGGATTACAGTCATACCTTCATATAATTTTTGTTACGTTATATCGAAGCAAATTTCTGCCATTTTTCTATCTTTCTTTTTCTATAAAATAATTAACCTAAAATCAATGCTATTCTCCTAACAGTGCGATTCAGCTTTCCTTACCGCGTTTCTTTCTTGATGTTTTTTTTTAATTGTGTATAAATGAAAATGAACCAAAATGATTTCTGTGTATCTGTCTATCTGAAATGTCTTTGTCAACATCTTATGGGAAACTTCCAGGCCTTCAGCAAGGGTCTCGAACTCGATACGCTGAAGACAACCAAAAACGGAAAGGAAAACGAAGAGATCCGCAAAACAGGCCACGAAGGTAGCTGTGGCAAAGGAAGAAGGTACACGTAGAAATTAGGATGTGTGATCTAAAGGTTGCACCAAGCTACGGTACAGAGGCGAGGCTATTATCGTCATAGCTAACGGAAAGAGCTACGCAGATGTCCTGAACGTCATGAGAGGCGAGCAAAAGCTCTGTTGTCTGTAAAGAATACGTCAACTCCATTCATAGGACGTGGAAAGGCGAGATGGTTTCCGTCCTGAATTGGGATGCTGCACAGATGAGCTCTTCGGTTATGGTCATAACTCATATACTTGCCAGGGACCTAATCGTACTGCCGGAGATATGATGTCGAAGACCACAAAACCAACAACTACGGTAACAAACACCTCACCGGTGAGCAGACCTGTCAGGCCATTAGACGACAGCGTGTGATGCGTCCACGTCCTAATACAAGCGTGTGATGCGTCCACGTCAATGAAAACACAACTTAAGGGTGAACCGTGTAGTGGCGGAATGACACGATGCCAAACTTTTTTTTTAGAATTTGGCTAAAAGCCAGAACCAGGCTGTGGCGTGCTACAACAGGTGACGACAGAACAGTAATCTGAACTACGAGAATGAGCGTAGTAAACGAGCTTCGAAGACATACTCAGTATGACGCATGATACCCCCTGAGGAAATGCATATAACGTAGAAATCATTGGCGTAACTAGCCCCGATGCCTAGGGGGAGGCTATAGCCCCTTCATCTATTTTCTCTATTTTGAGCTTCTTTTCAAAAATTATCGAACATTTTACCACCTAGTGGCAATGTGATAAACCCGGTCCAAACACCTAAGGCAATTGCGGATCAATCGCACTTATCCATATTCCCGAGAGATTTTGACGGGAATCCTCCAAGCATACCGAAGGGAACCTCCAGGGATTGAAAATCCTCCCGGAATGTCGACGGGAATCCTTCAGGGATTCCGACGGGAATGTTCCAGAGATTCTGACGGGAATATTCCAGGAATTTGAACGGGATTGTACGTTTCAGGATGTTTCAGGAATTTGGACGGGAATTTTCCAGAGAATCCGACGGAAATGTTTCATAGATTTTAATGAGAATCTTCTAGAGATTCCGAATGGAATCCTCCAGGAGTTCCGATGATAATATTCCAGGAACTCCGACGGGAATGATCCAAGAGTTCCAACGGAAATGTTGCAGACGCTTCGTCGAATATCCTCCAGGGATGTAGAAGCAAATCGTCGAAGGATTCCGAAGCAATCTGTCGAGGGATTCCAAAGCAAATCGTCGAGGGACTCCGAATTAATCCTCCAGAGATTCCGTAAAGAACCCTCCAGCGATTCCAGAGGGAATCCTCCAGGGATGTTGAAGTAAATTGTTCAGGGATTCTGAAGCAAACCATCGAAAAATTTCGAAGCAAATCGTCGAATGATTCCGAAGCATATCATTGAGAAATTCCGAGGCAAAACGTCGAGAGACTCCGAATTAAATATTCAAGGGATTCCGAAGCAAAACGTCGAAGTATTCTAAAGCAAATCGTCAAGGAATTCCGAAGCAAATCTCCGAATGATTCTGAAACAAATCTTCGAGCGACACCGGAGGAGTTCCGATTAAAATCAACGCGAGAATCTGAAGCAAATCCTCCATGGATTAAGGAAGCTATCTCTCACATAATCTGAAGTGTATCCCTCAACGACACCAAAAGGAATCCAGTGTGAATTCTTCTGGATTCCGGTTGGAATAATTCGATAATTCTGAAAGGAATTCTTCAAAGATTCCAATGAGAATTCTTCTCGGATTCGGATAGGAATTCTTCTCGGATTCTGATGAGAATCCTTCTCGAATGCTGATGGGAATTGTGAAGATTATCATGCTGCTAGGCAAGCTAGTGATGGTTGATTATCATGCTGCCCGTTCGTGATGTTTTACTACATGGCTTTGATTGCTGGCAAAGTACCACGATTGCTGTTATTGATATTTTGGCGGTTCTCCGTTGTTGTTCATATTAAGCTTACTTTGATGCTTTCAAATCAATTTGATATTGGCAATATAATATCATTTTCATAATTACCGTGAGGATTCGAAATCCGTACACTTAAGCACCTTAATATATGAAAAAGTCATTAGAAAATAGGAATCAAATTTAAATAAAACATTTGTCATTGATATAGGAGCATGAAGGCTTCTTCTTTTGAAGTGTTTAACATTTACTCATTAAAAACTACGAAAAACATGATAAAATAATGAATAAAATCAACTACTGCTGACTCGAAATCCGTCCACCGTGGACGGATTTTGAATCGAAGGATCAAAATCCGTACAGTTATTTTTTACCTAATTACTTAAATTCAGCAGTCTGGTTGACTAAACTACCACTATAAATAGTTCAATACGCACCTTGAGAAGCGTTCCCTTTGATTTGTATTCCGCTTAACTTATGTAATGATTCGCAATTAGCAATGAAACACAGTTACTTTTGGTGCAATAATGCTCTACCCGAAAACAAAATGGCGGCAAAAACTCCGCGTTTGGTGGGTGGCGATTTGTTTTTGATTTTTGTTGTTTTAATTTCAAAGCCTTATTTCCATTTCTATGCCCTTAAAGCTTACTGCCAAGTATCTGAACAGGACATGATAAATTATTTCTACATTAATTACTTTCAACCCCCTTTAATTTATTGATATCTCATGAGGTGGACGGATTTCGGTGCTGTATGGATTTCGGTCCCGCACGGTAACATCAAGTACAATTTCACTACCACACAGGAATCTTTCTCAGAAATGAGAAACAAGCTCATTTGTCATACACTAATTTTATTATGATAGGATAATTATGGAAGATAACTATTTTGATTTCAATTTTTTTCAGTTAGTTTCATTATGCTGTTGAAAATTAATATCACTGCTAACTAACTTTTCAAATCCTAGGGGGGGCTAAGTTTTCCCTAGGGAGGGCTAAGCCCACCCCTGAGCCCCCCACCCACTTATTTATGCCAACTACTAGTAATGTATTACAAACTAAACGACTAAAAAAATACTCGGAAATGTTGTGGTCTCATGCCCACGTTTTGAAATTGAGCGAAATGCCATGCTATTTGCTAGCAGTAATGATACGATCCCAGACAGTCTCATAAAGAGGATGAGTCGGGACGGGACATGAACATTTAGAAAACGCTAAACACAGCAGCTCAATGGATCATGTCAAAACTGTAGCTTTGGTGGCGTGTTTAACAACAACAGTAGAGACTACTGTGACTTTGTGGACACTAAGTTCGCCCGGCAAGCAACATGCCGTGGGTGAACAGCGGGGTCTCGGCTCATCTTCTTCTGCGTGAGTAAGCGAAAGAGACCGTAAGGTCGTCATGGCTTGCAATAGACGGGTGGTAGCGGTCGTTACCCAGAAACTCGTGTTTTAATTGCCTCGTGCATTAGAATAAGTGAGACCCTTCTCGATTGTGCTGTCCTTAAGTATTACAATTAACTTAAAAACTATCACTAGGCCAATGTCATTTAGTCAACGCAGGTCATGATTGATATGAATGCATAATTCTGCATTCTTTATGGCATCGTCAGTATTATACCTTGCTGATAAGTGGAAGTGTAGAAGGAACGGTTTGGATTCCTGGCCGGACAAGAAAGTACGTGCTCGGTACCACTCCCCAGATCCGTGGAACAATTGTCGGCCATCCATTATGGCACGCGTCAATAAAGAGCTTTGGCATTGACGCAAATTGTGCCGAGGTTGTGGTGGTCTGGCTAGCACTTGGATTGTTCGAAGGGCAAACAAATTCCTACCCATAATCATGAATATAAAGTCATGAAATCATTAATTTGTCAGTTCATAAAATCAGGAATTTGTAAGTTCATGAAAATATGATTATTATTCATGATTCCAGGAAAAAAATTCCAGGAATTTCATTTATGGTACTGTATCAGTCGACAAAATGCATAACCATTTATACTTCGAACACAAGAAGCATATACGGCTGAGAAGTAGCACGCCGGACTCTCACCCAGTGGACTCGAGTTCGAGCCCTGTGTTGAATTTTTTAAAAGTTTTTTTCAATTCCAACAACCAAATCGTAAAACATTGGATGCGTTAAGCAAAAATAAATCAAGAATTATATTGATGGTGTATTTTCCTAACGTGAAAACACGTTGGATTCACGAAATCATGAATCATTTTCTTTTGAGAAACGGATTTCTACCCGCGTAAAGCAGGTGTATATTGCCGAAAGTACACCCAGCACTTAATTTTAGATTTAGTTGCACTGCTTTAAATTTAATAATTCGTATATATTATTCCGGACACAAAACAGGCTCCGTTTCCACTTTCGAATAACGCAGGTGTGCTCAATTTGATTTTCGGTAAAATCGTCACAATCCAATTTGTTAAATCTGTTCACATTTGATCAATTACCGATCCATCCATCCAATTTTGTCTTCCAGTTTCGTTTCCATTGCTATTGGCATGATTTGGTTGAAGTTAGAAAAGAAATCGTCCTATATTACAGGTTTTCACCCAACTAAGACAACTGTTGCTTCAAAATTCTGAAAAATCACTCCGTAGTAAAAATTGAATTACGAAATATAGATATAACATTTACAATGGAAACAAAACTAGAAAAAAGTCGGTTGGAAATTATTAATAATTTGTATTATAATTTTTTATTCTTTTCTGCTTTACACCCAGCAGCTTATCTTACATTTAATTGCACTGATTTAAATCTAATAATTTGGATATTAGTCGTACGAGTCTACGGTTAGTCGCAGTTGGTACATCTCAGATAGGATCGAGCATAAAACTCAGTAAAAACAGTAGATTAGCGATTTAAAATCTCTAATCGCAAGCAAGGTGTGTATACCCCTAACACAAATTGTGAATTGTTGATGTACATTTGTTCGAATTATAAACAACAAAATAAGTAATTTAGTTAACTTATCACTATGATATTATTCTTAGCAATTCAAACGACACTTAACTATAAATGCAATCTTTGCAGATCGATTCCCCCGAAAAAAGCAATTCAAATATCTCGCCTTGCCCACCCCCACGCAACTAAAGGGCAATCGAACGAGAGCAAACTCAATGAAGAGTTCAAAAGTCACATCAGGTGCGGAACGGATCCAGCCACTATTTGCAGTGAAGAACCCCATCTGAGCCGATATGGTTCCGCTTGCTTCCAACTACTCACATCTATCCAGTGGAGTAGTGCGCTCTTCATAGTGTAACTTTCTGATATCATCAACTTCGCCGGTCGTCGTCGTCGGTCCTTTATGGGAGACCGTCCGTCCGCCACCGACGACCGACAACGACCAGGACCAGACAGATGAAGCCATTGTGTAGACTACTGCTGCTGTGTGTTGCGATATCGAAGGAGGATGGACGATGGAGCCAAAGCACAATTTGCTTGAACTGAACTGCGAGTCAACCCATATCCAAGTGCCGCTGTTGGCGACGACCGTCGAGAAGAAAGACTGGGGCGGGGAATGTGGAGCAGAGCAAATGAGATGAGTCATTTGATACCCGACTCGGTATCCCATCCAGCAGCTACAGAGGACAGAGTTTTGTGCGAGTGCGAGAATTTCGTTTCCTCGTCCTGTTGATAGTCGTCAACGGGTCCGCTTCTCGGAAAATGGGTTCGGACCAAAAACCGGACTGACGCGGCAAGGAACGGCAACGGGTAGTAGTTTCAGCCACAGCAATGGTCTCGTGGTGTATTTTGTATCCTATATGATGCGGCCGAGGAAACCGCAGAATTGTGGTGTTCTACATAGTTACTCAGACCAGTGAAACCAATGATTCAACTATTTTATATTTTCCAACAGCAGCCAGCCGGTGCTGCGGTGAGAGAGGCAGACTAAGGGCAGTAGCAGCAGCACCAGCACCAGCAGCTGTGTGCGGGTTTGTGGCTTTGTGGGGCGGCAAAAGGAAGGAAAATACCGAAAACCACTTTATGTGTGCACAAAATGCTGCTGACGCGCACTGGGGCAGCGTACCAGAAACAAACAATATTTGAAAAAAGGGACGTGTAATTTATTCAAATGTGATTAGACATATGAAACAAATTCCATCCTGTCTATCTCTCTAGCAATCAGCTTAAAGAATTCTTTCGCATTTTTGGTGGATCCGCCCCAGTGTACACCGTTGCTGCTAGAACCGAAGAAGTCTACTCCTGGTGCTGCTGTTGCTAGTGCTGTGGTCTTTGGGGATTGTGGCAAGTGGTCCTTCTGTGTCGTCTACTGTTTGAGAAGAATAAAGGAGGATGGTGTCGTCGTCGGTGGCGGAAGTTTGTAGACGACGACGGAAAGCAGTTGATGAAACAGCAGAGCTCGCACTCCTAACCTTCGACCCGGGTGAACCTGAACTGTGCCTGCCATGCCATGCCATACCATGCTGTCTATTATGCATATACATAATAAATGTTTTGGTTGAATGTTCCCCTCTCCTCAACCAAATGCTCGGAATGGGACACAAAGGCGACGAACGGGTGGACGGACCGGCGGTGTTGCAACAACAAAAGTCGTGTGGTTTTTCCGGACACATGTGCCGGGACGAAGGATGGACGTTGGATCGGTTGGGCGGTGAGGTCCTTATCAAACTTGAAAACCTACTTCCTCGAGCTGGGGTTCCTCATTGATGTTGCGGTTTGTGAGCGTTCGTTGGATGATGCATCGTACGTAGCACTACTTGAGGATATCAAACTTACGAGTGTTCCTCGCCAAGTGGGCCTTCGGAAGATGGGGATGGTCGATAAATCCGGGCTGTTCATCGAATGAAGTTATTTTGCTGCACAACATATCGGTTGGTAGTGGCAGAAAGATTCGGTATTGTCTGTGTTGTCTTTCCGGTGTTTCCGATACATGATGTGCTGCTATTCATAGTCGGATGGGCAAATGTGGGTTTTGAGGTATGTAGACTGAGATAATCTCTGGAAAGGGTGGTGCTGATCTGTTTGTGAATGTTTAGCAGTTTCAAGCGGTGGCTATCTCTATTGATCGAATTAAAATTAGGAATTGAATAGAATTTCAACCACTTTGTAAAACTTATCGAGTCTAAGGGATGCAGTCATGGCTACAAATATCGAAGTTACTGTTGAGGCGTAAAGCGAGGGCTTTTATGCAAATTTGGTTTGTTTCAAAACCGTTGTCAAAGTTCTAATTTGTTCGATGATTTTGAATTGACTAACATTTTGTGAAGAGATAAGAAATGGGCAGTCTCATACACGTCACAACACGTAAACAACTTTCAAAAGCTCAAACCATTTGAACCCAATCAAAGCCTGAAATTTTCAACCATCCATCTTTCAAAAGGCCACAATGTTGCACCAATAGGCCGGTAATCGTTTCCACTCCAACCGGCACACCCATCAAATAATCATCCACCATGACCGATGCACATTCCAGCAAAACTGCACCCCCCGTGTCCAGTCCATGTCTAAACCTAAGATTTGCGCCCCAACAATGTAACGAGTCATGCCAAATCAATTTCCATATTACTCAACGCCACCGCTCGCGCGAGCGCACACACAATCCGCAATCAACACCGACCGGTCAGAAAATCACTGCCTCAGTCAGACCTGACGTAATAAATTTGTACCTCTTTAAGTCTCAATCAGCGGGATCTCCCCCTATTACCATCGGCAGTATTGCATTGGAGTCTGCGCATGAGCCTAGCTTAAAAAGTGCCGTGAACGTTGCCCGCCGCTCATAAGGGTCGTAAAACTCCAAAGTTTAATGCAAAGCAGTAGCCGTGCAGTCAATCGCCTTCTGTGTACGCTCCTCCTCAAGTGGGAGCTGCAATCTCGACGAAAAGAAAACGATCCGTAAGTATGGCGACCGACCGATAGGTAGAGGGACTTTACGATGCCGGTTATTCGCAGTAAATGAGGTCCATGCCGTCCGCTCGACTTGATGTCCGATTATGGTGTGGCAAAGCGGTTGCGGCGACGAAGGCACTCTGTGAGGAAACTGGCGGCGGTGTAAAGCGGGCTGACGCTGACCACTTACGGTACGGGCCAGTCAAGTCATTCAGTATGTGCAAACATGCCCATAATGGCTACCATTATTGGTCCAGCTAACAGCGACTTCTGGGCAGTCAGTGGAGTCAAACTGAGAAATTGTATTTGCTGATTTTATTTGTAGCTAAAGTTGGAAGAAACGGTTTTCAAATGACCGCGAGGTAACACGCTGTACGACGCAGTAGATACAAATTTTGAGCTTACCGAATAAACGATTTACTCTTTATGAGTTACTTTGTATTAATATTGTATCTACAAACACTTTAAAACTAAAATGAGTTATATTTTGATAAATTAATCAGAATTAAAATATTATCAAGTTGATAGATGGGCGAAATGAATCAACAAAGCCCATCGACCGCATTACAAACATTTAATTTGAAGATAGATTAGGGCAATATCACGAACATTCTTCAGCATAGAATAAGTAGCACACATTGTATGGTACTGAAGAGTCATTGTCTGCAGTCCCGAGGAACATTCACCGCAAAGCCCCCCCTCGAAAACGTCTTCATCGCCATTCATCTTCCCGAATCACCGCCCGGAGAAATGTCTTCCAAAGATACTAATTTACTCGTACACTCCATCTGACACCGGATTGCGATTCTGGTGGAATCCGTTCGTTCCACTCGGTTGATTTCCCTCCAGGTTGGTCGGTCATGAATTATTCACATCCAGCTCTACCGCCATCCGCCCCGCCACCGTCAACGCACGACTTGAAGAACGACGACCAAGAAAGTGCTTCCCGTTCCCGCCGTCGCTGCCGTAAAGCGCACTCCAGTCAGCGGGAGCCAACCAACCAGCCAGCAGAGCTAAAGGAAGGAAGCATGCCGCGGGATGGCGAGGGTAATGCCCTTCCCCGGAGTACAATCGAGCGCGCGATAAACACAGTCGATGCGATGCGGTGCCCAACCGAGACCGGCGAATTCACGCACGGTTGAAGTCATGACTCAGCCATTAAGTGGTGCGGCCACCCATCGCAAGCCCCGCTCCCTCCCACCAAGCTGCACTGGCGACGCACACTTCATCGTTCCGATCCACCGAGAAGAAGAGACGATGACGACGGCTACGACGACGATAAGCATCGAGTTGATGATGAGCCTCAGCCAGTCCTAGTGAGCAAACGGAGCTCACCGGTTCGGAAACATGTGATGCCAAAGCCCCCGGAGTGTCGGAGTAGCTGGTTAAGCTAATTATTAACATCTCACAGCTTCCTCACCCACCGCACCACTTCTCGGCTTGTCGCTTGCTCGCACTCGAACGTATCAGACAAGGAAGAGGGCACTTGAGCGAGTGAAACATTGTTGCTTGTACCCGACTACTTCTGACTACCTTTGCCACTGTGGGGAACTTTTGGGCAAGCAGGTGGTCAACAATAAAAGATTCACATAGATTTTGCATGTTTAAGACATTTTTGAAAAGGGGAAAACGTCTTGATTATGCGGCGGATGTCTTGTGCGCTTCATAAATTATTCTGATTTTTATTCAACAGAAGCAAAAAATTGTGTTTATCAAATTAACAGAAGTTTAGTTTCTTTTGACGGCTGTTCCTGCCGTAAGGAGAACATAAAGCTCAGAAAAAAAAACTATACGGAGTACGAATTTTGATATTCTTTAGACTTAACTGAGACATTTATATTATTCTGTTAACCACGAAATGGCCCGAACAACATCCTTTTGCGAATTTCTAGATTTTTGTAAGTGGATGGGTAGGACATAGACAAAATTCAATACGAGTTTCGTTATTCGGATTCCATCCTGGCGGTCTGTATGAAATCGTTCATACACGAGCGAGTCAATTTCATTTTCCGTTACACGACTGTTGACGTTCACACTTAATTTTTCTTACCGGGATCTCAGCAACTTGTTAAGGCTCAAGGCTCCATAACTCTGTTTTGAAAATTAATGACGTTATTGCTTGTTAATATTGGTGAGGCAACTAGTACGAAAAAGTGACGAAAATTTGAGGTGGGTGGAAATGGGGTGGTAAAAGCTTGTCAGCTGCTACATAATGTTGCCAGCTGCAACAAAATGTTTACTTTTGAGCATTTATAAAATATTTATTATATGGAAACTTATTTTAAAATTATTCATACTCCACTGGGCTTTCAACATACAGTGTTGGTGAAAGTACAGTAAAACACTTTGATTCTCCGAATATTTACATTTTATCCGGTAAAATTTCGTGCACCGAGCACACTGAGACAGTTTCCCAAATTAATGTAAGACGAAATTATGTCTTTTTTATTCTTCATCCGCAGACTGTTTGTTTGGGGGTCGTACGCTTATTACGTAAGCAATTTTTCTGGGTTTTTCTAACCCCCCTCCCCCCATGTAAGATTTCTTTCATACAAATGATTTTTTATTTATATGGAGCGTAAGATATTGACCGACCCCAATCCCCCCATAAGTGCTCACGTAATACGTGTACGGCCCCTTTGTGCTGCGTGAGTCTCGTGCCATCCATCCACACTTTCTTGTGCGCAGTGCAAATAGAACAGAATCGAGTAGAATTAGGCTGTGGCACACAGCTTTGAAAGAGTGCTAGCCACAGATACTGATTTATTAGTTCTAATCTGTAAAATGAGTAAGGAATAATGAAATGTATATTTGCCACCAAAACCGATTATATGTTGAGAAATTATTATACGAAAACATTGATTGTGGGGGGAGAACACAGTAAAAGTATGCGCTGTCGTCTGCTTGGTCGTGGCTGCTGCTGCGGCTGCCGTGGTTTTGTTTTTTTGACTGCATGGTAGGATGAATGGTACGGTTAAATTAAATGTCAACCATTCTCCACCCTGCCAACAGAACCTTGCATAATCTTTTCTTTTTTCTGGTTGATTTGATTAATTCGACAAACCGCAATAATTATTTGATTAAACAGATCTGGCAACGATGAAATGATGATTCTTTTCTTGTATATGCATAAAGTTGTTTGCGTGTCGACTAGCATATTCGATGTATTGTTTCGATATTTCTAAGTTGCTTTGCCGAGATTTTGAGCGCACTATTTCACCTAATGCGGTAGTGAATTTGGGTGTTCCGAATTTTGCAACATTCACAATACGGCCGTCAAATTTGTCTCTCACTTCAAATTTTTTAAAGCAGTTTTCGTTGGTTTTTCGACATGAAGTGAAGAAATTGGTGTTCAACATTAAAGACAAAAGTGAAAGTTAGGTAGTGAATTATGTTTAGTTGTGATAAAATAAAGAAAACGGCGAGAAAAGAACAAGTGAAAAACTGAGTGCATGTTCAAAATAAGTGTATGCGTGTGTTTCAATCGTTTGGAGTTGGTGTGTGTACAATTAGTATACGAAAATTTGTCTAGGAAAAAAGCAGATTTAAGCGCTTTTAAGTCAAATAATTAATAATTAATTAGCTAGGTGAGTGAAAAATTCATATGAAAATACCATGAATATACGTTGACAGAGGTAAGTTGGTGAATAGCAGTGAAATATTGAATTTTGTCTAAAATTGCATTAGTATTAGTGCGAATGGGAACAAAATCATCTTCATCATCAAATTGATTACGGTTTATAGAGCCTTAAACTTCTAGCGAAATTTGCACAGCCGAGCCTCAGCAAATATGTTTTTGGCTGAGATATCCGTCAAAATTGCTGAAAATCAGCAAATAATTTGCCTAAAATCAGCTAACAAACGTCATTTTTTGCCTTGATATCAGTTTTTTTTTTAATTTTTCTGGGCTCACGGCTGTGCGAATTTTTGCCGAGCTGCAGAAATAAAAATAAAAAACCCAGAAAAAAATTAAAAAAACCCAGCCAAGAAATTTAAAAAAAGCCCAGAGAAAAAAAAATGACGTTTGTTAGCTGATTTTAGGCAAATTATTTGCTGATTTTCAGCAACTTTGAAAGAAATCTCAGCTTCACGGCCTCGCAGTTAGCGGCGTCAATCGTCTGGGAGCATTTGCGTGCTGTGGGTTCGATTCCCGCCCTATTAAGGAGAAAACTTTTCGTAAAGCGGGAAATTCTCCACTAGTCAACTGGGTGTTGTGTAAAAATGTCCTGTCCGTTATCTAATGCTTGGTGTTAAGTATTCAGTATGTGCGACCTCCGTCCGAAGACGGTGATCCTGTCTTTTATAAAAATCTGCTGTGCGAATATCGGTAAAAGTTTACCAAATTACTGAGATCGCGGTAAAAAATAAATAAATGTCAGGTCTAATGAAAAGTGAAAAGCGAGAATTTAGAAGTGAGAAGTGATAAATAAGAAACGAGAAGTTAATGGGAAGCGGTAAGCTAGAAATGAGAAGTTAGTGGCATTAAAGTAGAAGTAGGTGAAAATGAAAAGTGACATGTGACAAGTGAGAAGGTAGAGGTAATAACAGGGCTGGTAGCGACCAATGCTGCTCAAAATAGTGACTTTAGTGACAAGGGACAAAAAAGGGACCAAATAATGACTTTCAGTTGCAGAAAAAAGTGACCAAATAGTGACTTTCAGTTTCAGTTGCAATTTCTATGAGACGAAATTAAGCGTTTTTGGGTCGAGGAAGATTTATTTTTCGTAATTTGTGGCGGAAACAATCTTTCACTCACCACTCTCTCAAAACAAACTCAGAAAAGAAACGAAAAGCGTGCACGATAACTTTTGCCCTCTTTTTTATCCCAAAGAAATTTTACTAAATATCAGGTAAAAGCAGGACTGCGACCAAATCAAGCCTTTGCGCCACTGGAAGTGAGCGAAACATAGTTATCTAATACTCATAAAGACCTGTTTTTCTTCCCGAAAAATGATGTCTAACATTCTCTTCTCGTGAGAATGAGTTAAAAATTACGATCACTGAACACCTACTTAAGAAAGATGCAGATTTGCTATAGGTTTAGGAAGTTTTTGGATTTTTTAGTGCGAAAGGAACATCAGTACTGATCATTTTGGTAGAAAACGAAACAAAAATTATGAAAATTCAGTTATAACGAACCGGGGATTGAACGCTCGACCTCTTGCTTATAATGCAGGACTTCGGGCTCGTCTTCAAATTCAAAAGTTATAAAAAAATAATGAATCTAACAAAATAAAAAAAAATCATTCCAAAATATTGATCGAAGTGGATGTTGGGAGGGAAAAACGGCTTTTATTTTCTCATGTCCTTACAGCAAAATTACTTTTGGGATCCCTTACATATCTAATGTATCGCCTTTCAATTCATAGATGCAAATATCATTATTTCGATTTGAAAATAAATATTTTTATTTTACCAAAATATCACGCGCTGGGAAAAACTTCGTTAATAACTCAACAGTTACAACCGTGATTGTTGCGTCTGGTACAAATACAATAATCCTTTTTCACACCAAACCAATAAATCTTCGGCAAACTACAGCAATTCGCTACAATGATAAAAAGAAAACAACCAAAAAGAGCAATGGATTAATGCAGTTACGCGCCTATGATTCTAAGCACGAGGTTTGTGATAAATCAATTTTCTGTTATAAAAAACTGATAAGCATTCTTGATTTAGCACCAGAAGCACCAGGAAGATTATCTAAATTTGAAAAGATTGATCTGAACCGCCAATAGTGCAATTGATAGGGGAGACTGGGCAGACTTGATCCACTTTTCTCATTTTCGATGTATCTCAGCGCATGCAATCTTCAAGATTGAGGAGACTTTATCCCCTTTATATAATATCTATATCCTTTCCCGTCAAAAATTGCATCTCGTTTTATGGTCTCAATCGATTCTTCCGGTCAACTTTCTCTCTCTCTCTTTCAACTCTCTCTCAAGCCTCTAAATATTTTAAAAATCGAAAACAAAAGTTGAAAAAATGCTGCACGTGTGAACCGGTCTAAAAATTCACCCGCTGTTCGTTCAAAATCGGGCGGAAGTTATACCAATGTTGAAAAACGGCACTTTTTGAATATTTTGTTTTAAGTTTGAAAAATACTTAGAGACCTCAAAGAATATGGATTCATTGGGAAGGTTGACTTTAAATAAAATAAAGAATCGATTGAGCCAATTAAATTTTTTGACGGGAAATGTCAATTAGCTACTGGTGAAATGCCAATAAGAGCAGCGAGTAAAATGGCTGGCTAAGTTTCAGAGCGATCATTTTTCCAAGATCCGTAATTTCATTTCCGCCATGAACAAAGCATCATCCGACATAAAGCTTCATTCAAAAATAGTCAATAGTTTCAAAATAGTTGAAAATAGTGACTTTTTGCGAGAAAAAGTGACTTTAGTGACTTGAGGTCAAAAAAAGAGACTTTTTAGTGACTTGCCCGAAAAAAAGTGACACGCTACCGGGCCTGTAATAAGTGAAGAAGCAAATCAAGAAGTGAGGAGTGACAAGTAAGGCAGTAAGAAGGGCAGCCCTTACTTTGCACCGTTCAATGTGCAAAAACGATCCATAAAAGAATGAAAAACGATCCGTAACTAACATCTGAATGTTCCATAAAACGATACCATAAATCCATAAAATAGTTCGGGAGATTCCATAAAAAATAATTTTATGATCCATAAATCTTTGAAAAATGATCCATAAAAGCTATATTTTGATCCATAAAATTTCAAATTTGCGCAATTTTTATCCTGATGATGATCCATAATTTCAGTAATATGATCCATAATTTTGGTCATATGATCCATAATTTTGTTTATATGATCCATAATGCTTGGAAAGAAGGCCAATGAAACTATATTAATTGATCCAAACATTTTATAAAATCTATGGATCATTTGCCAAAATTTATGGATCATATCACCAAAACTATGGATCATTTGAACCAAGCTATGGATCAGATGGCCAGAGTTATGGATCATATGACTAAAATTATGGATCATATTACTAAAATTATGGATCATCATTACGATAAAAAAAATGCGCAAATTTGAAGTTTTATGGATCAAAATATAGTTTTTTATTGATCATTTTCCAAAGATTTATGGATCATTTGTCATACGTTCATGGTAAAATAGCAGGAATTGTATTGTTTTTCTTGACTATGTTAATGGAACATATTTTCCCATTAATTGCTAAATTTTAGTTTAGTTAAGGATCGAAAAAATATTCTTTTTGGGATCTCCTTTACTATTCTATGGATTTATGGTAGCGTTTTATGGAACATTCAGAAGTTATTTATGGATCGATTTTCGTTTTTTTAAGGATCCGTCTTTATTGTTTATATGCAAAAGTATGTTTTGCCAGTAAGAAGTAAGAAAGTCTTCCTTCTGCTTATTTCTATCTTCCCTTTTCTTTCTTCAATATTCCACCTTACTTCTTCCTCATCTCATCTATTTTATTCCTTCTTGCCTCTTCCTCCTTCCTCTTCTGATTCTTTCTCCTCTCTTCTTACTTTTTCTGTCTCTCTTCTTGCTCCTTGCTTTTGCGTTTTCTCTCTTTTCGTTTCTCATACTATATATAATAGCCCTGTTTGTCTGTCCGGTGACTAGTCAATCAGATACAGAACGCGGGGAAATTCTCACAAGAAATAAAATATTTGACACTTCAATTCTTTTTTACTATTAGATGCAGAAAACAAAACCAGTGACAACCTTAGACAACCAGACACAGCATTTGATGAAAAAAAATCACAGACAACAGACAAACGAGAAATGACAAGTGAGAAATGAGAAGTGAGAAGCTAGTTGTGAGGAAAGAAAAGTTTGAAAGGTTAGAATTGAGAACAAGAAGTGAGAAGTGATGAGTTAGAAGTGAAAAGTGAGTGAAAAGCGGTAAGCTAGAAATGAGAAGAAAAAGGCGTGAAACTAGAACCAAGAAGTAACAAGTAACAAGTAAAAATGAGAAGTGATATGTGACAAGTGAGAAGTGACAAAATAGAGGTGAGAAGTGAGAATTGAGAATTAATAAGTAAAAAGAAAATTAAGAAATGAGGATTGAGAAATGAGGAGTAAGAATTGAGAAGGTCTTCCTTCTGCTTATTTCCTTCTTTCTTTCTTCCATATTTCATCTTCCTTCTTCTTCCTCCCATTTTCCTTTTTTTTCTTTCTGCTTTCATTAATTTTACTCTTTCATGCGTCTTATCCTTTTTCTGCTTCTTTCTCCTCCTTTTCTTGCTTTCACCATTTCCCTTCTCACTTCCCCACATTCCACTTCTCACTTTTCAATTCTCAATTACACCTCTCACTTATCATTTCTTACCACTCACTATTAACTTTTCACTACAGGTAATCTTCGATATAACTTACCCCCGATAGCATGTTCTATATCTGACAAATATCTAGTCGATATTGGGCAAAACTTTTGTCAAAGTCAAGACTGATGTCGAGTAAGGTATTGGTATTGTAGAGCCAAGCATGGAATGGATATAAGATTTATTTTAAGATTAAAAATAGACGAAATTTATGGATGGAATTTCTAAATGAATTACAGGAGGAATTTTCAAATCTTCTTGTTTTCTTCTTTAATGGCTCTACATTCCAACTGGAACTTTGCCTGCTTTCAACTATTAGTATTCTATTAGTACTTCCTCAGTTTTTAATTGGTAGCTTTTCTATGGCCACCATTGCATAAGTATGTAGCTTGTTTGGACATCTCACTACTGACTTTGCACTACTCACTTTACAGTGAGAAGTATAAGATGAAGAGTGAGAAGTGAGACATCTCATTTCTCACTTACCACTTTTCACTGCGTAAAGTAAGAAGAGCACACATCGCTTCTAACTTCTTATTTCTCTTTTTTCACAGTGAGAAGTGAGATGTGAGACGTCAAATGACACATACGGCCGAAAAACATGTTCGGCCGAATTACCTATTGCGTAGGTATGACCTATTGGGCCAAATAAACTATTGGGCCAAATGTCCCTCACCCTTCATTTCTCACTTATCACGTCTCACTGCGTAAAGTAAGAAGAGCACACATTGCTTCTAACCTCTTATTTCTCTTTTTAACAGTGAGAAGTGAGATGTGAGACGTCAAATAACGCATTCGGCCAAAAAACCTGATCGGCCAAATGACCTATTGGGCTCAATGACCTATTGAGCCCAATTACCTATTGGGCCAAATGACCTATTGGGCCAAATGATGTATTGGGCCAAATGATGTATTGGGCCAAATGATCTATTGGGCCAAATGACTTATTGGGCCAAATGATCTATTGGGTCAAATTACCTATTGGGCCAAATGACCTATTGGGCCAAATGTCCCTCACCCTTCATTTCTCACTTATCACGTCTCACTGCGTAAAGTAAGAAGAGCACACATTGCTTCTAACCTCTTATTTCTCTTTTTAACAGTGAGAAGTGAGATGTGAGACGTCAAATAACGCATTCGGCCAAAAAACCTGATCGTTTCCATTTCCAGCCAAATTTAAATTTTGTCTCCCTTCTTCTGTCTCTTCTATTCCTGTCGCCTGAAGGGTTTGGCTGAAAAGCCGGAGGCCACTAGACTGAAAGTTGTTTATTCGAATATGCCATTTGGCCCAATAAATCATTAGGCCGAAGCCCATCAGACCGAAAGTCAATTTTCCAAAAATGTAATTTGGTCGAAATGGACATACGGCCAAAAATGTCGTTTTACTGTAATTTAGTCACTTTAGGTAATATCCAAAAAAAAAGTCGAGTCAAGTATGAGACACTGACGACGGCCTTACTGAGGTACAAACAGGTGGTGAAATAAAATAAAATGGTATCGAACTCGTCCTATGAAAAGTCAAGACATTCCATATAATTTTCTTACCAAAAAGTCGTTTGGCCAAATAGGTCAATCGGCCAAAAAGATCATTGGCTGAAAATGCCGTTTGGCCTAAAAAGTCAATTGGTCAAAATTCAATATGTCATTTGGCCAAAAAGGTCGTTTGGCAGAAAGGGCCATTTAGCCGAAAAGATCATTAGGCTGAAAGGATCATCCGGCAACGACCATTTCTGTCAAATGTCTAATTCTTCCAAATAGAATATCGCCTAGATGACTTTCGGCCCCACGTGTTATTTGGCCCAAATGTCATTCGGCCAAATGGCTTTCGGACGAATGAGTTTCGGTCAAATGACTCTTCGTCGGGGTCGGGAAGGGTGCTGAAAGGTTGCCTTGGTTCATCTAGTCGAAGATAGGAGGACAGGTGATGTATCAGCTAGACTGTTGTGGAACGGGGGAAAGGATCCACCACGTTGAGAGTCGAGGCTATGCGGGAGTCTCCGTAAGGGCGCTGCTCATAGCGTCCGTTATCCCTAATGCGGGCTAGTCTGCTTTGCTTGGCTGCTGTTGCTTTAAACGCTAGCGCCAAACAGGAGTCGCTTGCTTCCTGGAGTGCTTTGGAGAGACAGCGGCTTCGAATTTCGTAGCTAATGCTCTCAAGCCGTTAGTAGAAAAACAAACTCGTGGGAAACTAAGAAAAACATCAACAGCTGATCATGGCACTGTTATGTTGGCAAAGTTTGATTCTTTTATGTCATCCATAAGGATGTCAGCCCAAGTTCACGGACAGAGCGTCTGAGACTACAGGAAGCTAATCTTCCAGGAAAAACTGCAAAAAAAGTGTCATTGCAACGGAAAAATAATTTCAATCATGGTCCGGCTTGGAAGAACTAATGGAATGGCGGAATATCCTGATGGCCAACGAAATGTTCGTAGACCATCTGGCAAAAAAAAATCGATTCGCGGTACAAGCAGGGACTGCCATAATGATAATGATGTTAACGAATAGTATTTATCGAGTTCTTTAACAGAAAAATGAAAAGCATGTATGTTGTAATTTAGTGCTTACGTCATTTTTCCAGATTCCAGCAGTAGAAGCGGTAGTATCATCGTTTGGACTACATTTTTTGGTACGGATTAGGTCCTACTTTCCGTATCAATTCCATCATGATCAGATTTATATATTTAAAGAAAAAACAGAAAGCAAAAAAACATGGAAGAGGATATGCTCCCCTAAGCGGAAGAGAACATGCCTCTTGTATGGCGTTTCCAGCAGGACAACGATCCGAAACACACGTCTAAGTATGTGAAGAAATGGTTTCTTGCGAACAAAGTGACGGATATTTCACGGCCTAGTCAATCTCCTGACATCAATCCATAGAAAATGTATGGAATGAACTCAAAAGAAAGATTTCTGGGTATTTTCAAATAAGGATCAAATATGGACCGCTAGTCAGCGCTTAGGTGAGTCAATGCCAAAAAGATTGAACAAGGTTCAGCTGAACAATGATGGTTTCAATAGTCAGCTAGTTTCGAGTCGGCACACCAGGCTTGGAAAAAAGACTGATTCAAAAGTGATCAACTAATTAAAAGTTAATTCATCATCAGATCTGACATTAAAATCCCGCGTTCGACGTTGGAAATGTATTTCCAATATTCGGCCACCCGCATTCCCATAGTGCTTCGGAAAGATTTTTGATCATCAGCAGCGCGGCCCAGGAGAAACTTTCGTTCGCATGTAAAAGGTACGGGAGACGGTCTTCTGATTGATGGAGTCTCCCAGCGCGCCAACTTAGTTGCGCGCATTCGGTGGCTCCTGCGGAGGTTCGAAGCAGCGCTAAATTGCATGTGAAACAGATTATTTCGCCATTTATCTTCTCGCGGGTACGGATAATTGGTTTGGTAACGCAGCTGCAACACATTAGCTGTGGAACCACCATCAAAGTGTGAATGGCGCTGAAAGCTCCGGTCGTGTACTCTAATTAAAACATTTTTCATTCCGTGGCCGAGAGTGGCGTTTGGAATAAAAAAATGAATTACTAGCTGGTGCCACCACTCCAGTCCTACACTGACTGGTACCAGTTCGTAGTAAATCTATTGAAAGCCGTCGTATTATTCAACCCCGTGCGATTGGTTCGATAAAAAGTATCACAATTTAGACGCGCCGATACAGCAATGGGTTTCTTGTTTCCTATTACGTTACGCCTTGTTTGCTAGTGCTGCGATACGCGAACTCAACTACGGGCAACCCGCCAAAGCCGAGGTTCACTCCGAGACTAATTGGATAAATGCGATTCAAGCGAGGAAATATTAAATTACCCTGCTTTTTCGTTTGGTCGGTCCGGCCCCGACGAAAGGTTGCTCTATTACGGGGTACGAAACCAATAGGTTGAAACGGGTCAATCGTTCATGGCACCGTCATAACGCCACTAATGTTTTGAAAAAGGGGCGATTTCTGCAGTATGGCACTTAACATTTCTATTAGAATCAGGTTGTTGTTTAAGAACACATTCAATAATTTTGAATATCTGATAATCTGAAAAAAGCAATCAATTGAAACATTCATCAACAGAATGATAATGTTAAGATAATTATTGAACATTACCTAATAGATTTCTCCTTCTCGAAGTTCAAGTAGATCGAAGATTCATTTGAAGCATCACTACTCTACGAGAAGGGCTCTCCTTCGACAAGCCGTCTGCTGCTGTACACGTCGCCTGCGAAACGAGCAGGCAATCAAAGAGCTTTCAAGGAGCCCCACACTTCGCAGTGTGCCGTTCTTCGAACTGAAACATCCATTATAGTAAATAGTTTGTCTCTATTGGTGTGTCTATTAATGCGCTGGAGGCATTCCGCATACTGCGGACCACAACCCGCCCACTGTCTGTCTGGGCTCTGCCACACTCTGCACAGAGTACACAAGTAAAGACAAGTACGAAATTGCTGGCATGCAATTCTCTAATAGCACGACTGCCTGATTGCAAGCACCAAGCTGTTAGACAGCTCCATACAAATGGGATGCCGCTACGAAAATAGCCTATTATGTTAGTTTAATGCGATTTAACATAATGATTATTATGTTATAATTCCGAACGGCGCACGGAGGGAGGGAGGAAACGCTCCACTGGCACTGGCAACAGAGCGCCAATGCTTTGTACGGGCGCAACAAAGGTGTTGAAATCGTGTGGAGCCATCAGCGTCGTCAGCATCTCGAACATCAACATAATCACCCAAGTGTGCAGAGCGCCTCGGAACCGGTTGGCCGAACAATCGAGAATAAGACGAAGATCAAGAGCTAGTCGTGAATGGGATGATACTTCCGACTGCTGCTGCCGCTACGGTGAACACATACTCGCTGGTGCGGAAATCCAAAAGAAGAAGTAGTCGACCGGAACCCGCTCTGCTACAGGGAGAACTCAATGAAGGGATACGAAGAGGGATGATTGGAGACACCTTTGCACGCATCGTATCGGTGAAAGGATTGTAACAATGTGAGCCAACAGAGGAGCTTGCCATCCGGGCTGGGATCTTCACGCTCGGATGAATGGGAACTTAATTACTAACTTAATCAATAGAAGCCCTAGCGAACGATTGAACGAGTTATGTAAACAGACAGCATTCATAACATTTTGGTCGTACGTACCTGTTTGTGCATCTCCACATTTAGACCGTAGGACATCTCGTAGTACTGAAAATGGAAAATATGCATGATAAGATTAACGAATTTTAACAATAGAAGAAGATTTTGTGATTTGATGACTGGTGAGTCTTGTTTCGAAATTTTTCTCATAAAATCATCATGTATTGGCATGTTGTCAATCTGTCCATCAGCTTTAACAAAAAACAACATTTGTAATCATTCGTATCACGTTCAATTTTTGATTTTTTTTTATTTCACGCTTGATTGCACGTATTTTCCCCTACGCCAGCGCAGTAGATTAACATCGAGTACAACAAATCATAGATCGCGTAGCTCGTTTCGAACAAGCTAATTAAAAAAACGGTAGATTGTTTTTTTAACAAACGAATTGTGTGCCCGTCGCGTCGTCACGATTACTACCAACGCACGCTGCTCGGAACAATTGCCATTTTTGATTTTATCGCAAAACTGTGCTTCCAACATGATACGGGAAACTGGGAATGAATCACTTTCCCTACTCCCCCTTTCCATCGTTTCAGTGTGGGCAACACTGTTGCTGTACCATGAAGGGAGATTGTGAAAGTTGATAGCTTTATCGAAAATTAACTGACCGACGGTCGATGTCAGTCCGAAATTGCGCGCAGAAATTATGATGAAAATGTAACGCAAATTGAGCAAATCGAGACAGTCATAAACAAAATTGTAAAAAACAAATGATAAAAAAATTGTGTCAGATCTATACAGCTATTAGAGTCGAATAAGTTAACTAGTTCGTACAGCTGTACAACTTCTAATATGTCTGAAAATTTGTATCCATCATTTGAAAAATGTTCCTACAACTATCAGCAAAATCAGAATGCGTATCTTAAAAATTTTCAATAGTAGTTCAAACGAAAAACCAATTATAAAATCCTTTTGCTATTCTAAAGCTCAAATATCTGTTTTCAAGAAATTTCAAGAAATTTCTCAAAGAAAACTCGTTGTAAAGCTTACAGAAAATTCGTTCGAAATTTTGCTAAAATTTCGTTTAGTTCCGTTGGAGTCCCCCACCAAAAATGTGTTAAATTCTCCAACCCGAAATCCGTTGGAATTATCCACCAGAAGTTCAGTGGATTTTAACATTTAAAAAAATCATCGGAATGTTCCACCGGTAAAAAAAAATTTTGGAATGTCCCACCGCAAATTCGTTGGACTGTCCCACCGTGAATCTGTTGAATCTCGCACCGTGAATTCATTGAATGCCCCATCGGAAATTCGTAGAATTTTCCCATTAAAATGTCTTTCAAATAACCCACCGTAAATTTGTTTGAATGTCCCACCAGAAATATGTTGAATATTCCCACTGGAAATTCGGTGATATTATCCACCAGAAAATCGTTGGATTTCCCCATCAAAAATTCGTTGTCCAAGCGGATTTTTTTCTAGAATAACCCACCGAGAATTAGTTGAATTTTCCCAATAAATATTCGTTGGAACGTCCCATCGGAAATTCGTTGAAGTGTCCCAACAGCAATTCGTAGGTTTCTCCCACCAATATTTTTTGAAAGAGTTTCTCACTAGAAATTCGTTGGATTCATCACATATTCGTTGGAATGTCCGTTAGAATGTTGAGCCAGAAATTTGTTGGATATTCCCACGGAAAACTCGTTAAAGTTTCCCATTTAAGATGCGTTAGATTTCACCAAAAAATTGTTAGAATTTTGTATCAAAAACCCCACAGAAATAAATTAGAATTTCCCACAAAAACTCGATGTACTTTTATATCAAAATTTCGTTGGAATGTCTCAAAAAAAGCTTGTTATATTTTTCCATAAATTCTATTTTGATATTCACCGTAAATTTGTTGGATTTTCTTCCATAATGTCGTTGGAATGTATCATCGTTAGTTCGTTAGAATGTCCCACTAACGGATGGATTTTCCCAAGAAAAGTTTGTTGGATTTCTTCATGAAAAATTTATTGGAATGTCCCACCGTAAATTCGATTAAATGCTTCACGATAATTTGAGTAAAATGTCCCACCGAAAATTTGTTAAATGTCCCACAGTAAATCATCGAAAATTCGTTGAATTCTCCCATCGAAATATCTTCGGAATGTCCCACCGTAAATTGGTTGAAGTTCCCAGCAGAAATATGTTGAATTTTCCCACACACAAAATCGTTGGAATGTCCCACTGGGAATTCGCAGGATGCCTAATGAAAAAAAAAGTTGAATTTTTCCGTGAAAAGTTTGTTGAAATGTCACACCGTGAATTCGATTAAATGTCCTAAAATATTTGAGTAAACTGTCCCACCGCAAATTCGTTGAATGTCTCATCGTAAATTATTTGAATGCTCCATCGTAAATTCGTTGGATTTTCCCATTAACATATTTTTTATATGTCCCACCAGACATTTGTTGGGTATTCCCACCGGAAATTTGTTGGAATGTTCCCAACACAAATTCGTTGGATAATCCCATCAAAATACCTTTCGCACCGTGAATTGGTTGGAATGCTTCAACAGATTTTCTTTTTGGATTTTCTCGGTGGGAGAAGATTTCCAGTGAAAAAAATGTTGGATTTTTCCATGAAAAGTTCATTGGAATGTCCCACCGTAATTTCGTTGAAATGTTCCACGATAATTTGAGTAAAATGTCCCACTTTCAAATGTCTTTGAAAGTTTAATCGTAAATTCGTTGGATTCTCCCATCACAATATCTTTGGAATGTCCCACCGTTAATTGGTTGGAAAGTCACACCGGAAATTTGTTGGAATGTCCCACCGGGAATTTGTTGGATTTTCCTCAAATTCGTTTGAATCTCCAACTGTAGAATCGTTGGTATGTCCCACCGTAAATCCGTTGAATGTTCCACCTCGAATTCATTAAATACCCCATTGGGAATTCTAATGACCAACCAGAACATCGTTGGACAGTCCCATAAAAAAATCGTTGGAATGTCCCGGATTTTTTAGAATCACCCATCGAGCATTAGTTAGATTTTCCCAATAAATATTCGTTGGAACGTGCCATCGATAATTCGATAAAATGTCCAACAGCAATTCGTTTGGTTTTCCCACATTTTTTTAGGAATTTCCCATTAAAAATTTTCTGTATTTTTTATCAAATATTCGTTGGAATGTTGCACCAGAAATGTGTTGGCTATTTCCACCGAAAACTCGTTAAAGTTTCCCATTAAAAATTCGTTTGAATACTCCATAAAAAACTCGTAGGAGTTACCCACCAAAAACAAATTAGAATTTCCCACAGAAATTCGTTGTATGTTTTCGTTGGATATTGCAACCAGGAATTCGATGGAAGTACCCATCCGTTGGATTTTCTTCCATAATATCGTTGGAATGTCTCACCGTTGATTCGCTGGAATGTCCCACAGAAAATTCGTTGGATTTCCCCACGAGCAATTTGTTAGAATTCTCCAAAACATCTTTGGAATATTCCACAATGAATTGGTTAGAATGTCCCACTGAAATTTGTTGAATTTTCTCACCGGAAATTTGCTGCAATGTCAAAATATCTTCGGAATGTCCCATCGTGAATTGGTTGGAATGTCCCAGCAGGAATTTGTTGAATTTTCTTACACAAAAAATCGTTGAAATGTCCCACCGGGAATGAAATATTTGTTGGATTTTTCCATGAAAAGTTTGTTGGAATGTCCCACCGCAAATTCGATGAAATGTCCCACGATAATTTGAGTAAAATGTCCCGTCGGAAATTCGTTGAATGTCCCACCCCAAATCTTTGAATGCTCCATCGGAAATTCGTTGAGTTTTCCCTTTAAAAAAATGGAGGGTCCCACCGTGAATTGATTGGAGTGTCCCACAGAAATTTGATGGATTTTCTCACCGCAAATTTGTTGGAATGTCCCCCATCGGAAATTCGCTTGATTCTCTCATCGAAATATCGTTGGAATGTCGCACCGTGAATTGATTGGAATGACCCAGCAGAAAATTGTTGAACTTTCTCGCACAAAAAATCGTTGGAATGTCCCACCGGGAATTCATTGGAAACCCAATGCGAAATTTGTTGGATATTTACATGAAAAGTTTGTTGGAATGTCCCACCGTAAATTAGATAAAATGTCCCACGATAATTTGGGTTAAATGTCCCACTGGGAATTCTTTGAATGCTCCATCGGAAATTCATTGGATTCTCCCAATTAAATAACTTTGGAATGTCGCACCGTGAATTGGTTGGAAAGTCACACCAGAAATTTGATGGATATTCCCACCAGAAATTCGTTGAAATTTCCTACCAGAAAATCGTTGGAATATCCCACCAGGAATTTGTCGGCTTTTCCCACACAAAAATCAAATTTTCCCGCGGGTATGACTCTCAACGTAATGTCTAACCGTGAATTCGTTGTCCCATTAGCAATTCTTTTAATTTTCCCATAAAATTTTTCTGAATATCACACCGTGAATTTCTCATAAAAATCATAGGAATGTCCCGCAAATTTCTTACAATTACTCACCAGAAAATCATTGTATATTTCCATGGAAAACAGTAGGATTGTCCCACCGTGAATTCGTTGGAATGTCCCACAGGAAATTCGTTGCAATCACCCACCGGAAATTCGTTAGATTTTACCATTTGAAATTGTTGGAATGTCCCCACCGTAAATTCGTTGAAATATCCTACCGGAAACCTGTTGGAATCACAGGAAAATTCCGTCAAATATTCGTTGAAAATTTCGTCAAATACTCGTTGGGATAGCCCACCAGAAACTCGACGGATTGAATAGAAAATTTTTTAGAACGTCTCACTGGAAATTTATTAAAAATCCCTCTGTTTTGGCTTTTCTGGTCATAGAATTTATAAAGCGGAGTGATTCTACTACATCCGACGTTTCGACCCTTGGTTTGGGCCTTCTTGGTTTGGCCCAAACCAAGGGTCGAAACGTCGGATGTTGTAGAATCACTCCGCTTTATAAATTCTATGACCAGAAAAGCCAAAACAGAGGGATTTTTCGTTATATACCCTGGTCGTTCCCAATATAAATAGCGGAAATTTATTGATATTTATCACCGTGAATTCGTTGGAATCTCTGAATAAATTGAAGCAATGTTCCACCGTAAATTAGTTGGAATGTTTCGCCAGAAATTTGTTGAATATTCCCACCGAAAACTCCTTGAAGTTTCCCATTAAAAATTCGTTGAATTCCAATCAAAATTCGTAGAATTTTCCATCAAAAACTCGTTAAAATCTCCCATCAGAAATGAGTTCGAATTTCCACGGAAATTCGTTGTATTTTCCCATAAAAATTTCGTTAGAATGTCCCGCAGGAAACTCGTTGGATTTTCCCATTGAAAATCTTTTGGAATGTCCCACCGTAAATTTGTTGGAATGTCCCACCAGAAGTTTATTGAATATTCCTACCGGAAATGCGTTGGAATTACCCACCCAAAAGTCGTTAGAATTTCCTTATCGTTAATTAGTTGAAATGTCCCACCGGAAATTTGTTGGAATTTTTTACTTTAAAATTTGTTGGTGACGGTGAAAGGTGTGAATTCAATTAAATGTTCCACCGTAATTTCGGTGAACGTCTCACTAGAAATTTGTTGGATATTCCCACTGGAAATTGGATGGAGTTTACCATACGAAATTCGTTGGAATGTTCCATCTAAATTCGTTGGAATTTCTCATACCGAATCCGTTGGAATGTCAAGCTGGAAAATCGTTAATGTCCCATCGGAAACTAGTTGTGTGTTTTTTTAATGTCCCATAAATTGTTTGAATGTCCCACCGTGGATTTGTTGAAATGTTTTATCGTAAATTCGTTGGAATGTCCCACAAGTGGAGAACACTCAACGGCTGCAGGTGTTCATTAATAGATGCCTGCGGTATGTAATTCGGGCCTGGTGGCCTCACAACTGGATCTCAAACAACGAGCTCCATCGTCGTTGTCACCAGAGGCCGATAGCAACAGAAATTCGGGATCGGGAGTGGGGCTGGGTCGGCCACACTCTACGTAGGGGCGGAAACGAAATCTGTAAACAAGCATTAGACTGGAACCCGGCGGGACATCGCAGCAGAGGCAGACCCAGAGGCTCATGGCGGCGAAGCCTCAATAAAGAAATAAAAGAAGTCGACAAAAATCTAACCTGGCAACCAGGGTTGGGAAAAATCAAATTTTCGAAAAATCGAGAATGATCAAACTCACCCGCGATTTTACTTTTAAATTATCAAGTGATTAAAACTCGCCAGCGATTAAGAATCGTTTGAAAATCGTATCTTGATTTGAAGCATTTACCGTTACATTTTGAACTCTTTTTCCTCACTAGCATGAAGCTATAACGCCAAATAGAAGATATAACGGACTGTTAACAATTAGCTATTATTAGTGAAGATTAATGATTGAATGAAAATTCTGTGTTTATTATCGTTTGAGTACAAAATTTGAGAAGTTGTCGCCGATGACAACTCGCCTACTGTTTTCACGTGAGAAGTTTTCGCATGAAAATTGCAATCATAATCGTCTGATAATGATTAAGCACAACACTGCTGGCAACAGGTTAAAGCGATAGCCGAGCAACGCTCAGGATGGAGATCTTTCAAGTCGGCGCTTTGCACCACCGGAGGTGTACAGGATCCATAAGTAAGTAAGTAAGTCTCACTAGAAATTCGTTTCAATCATTGGAAATTCGTTTGAATTTCGCATCCAAAAATTGTTGGAATGCCCAACGGAAATTTGTTGGAATGTCCCACTGTAAATTCGATGAATGTCCCACCGTGGATTTGTTGAATGCCCCATCAGGAATTCGTTGAATTTTCCTATCAAAAAATCGTTGAAATGTCTCATCGTAAATTCGTTGGAATGTCCCACTAGAAATTCGATGAATGTCCCACAGTGGATTTGTTGCATGTCCCATCAGTAAATCGTTGAATATTTCTATCAATAGTTCGTTGAAATGCCTCATCGTTAATTCGTGGAAATGTCTCACTATGCAATCACCGGAACTTTGTTTGAATTTCGCATCCAAAAATTGTTGGAGTGCCCAACGGAACTTTGTTGGAATGTCCCAACGTGGATTTGTTGAATGCCCCATCGGAAATTCGTTGAATTTTCCTATAAAAAAATCTTTGAAATGTCTCACTAGAAATTCGTTTCAATCACCGGAAATTCGTTTGAATTTGGCATACAAACATTGTTGAAATGCCCAACGAAAATTTGTTGGAATGTCCCACAGTAAATTCGATGAATGAGCCACCGTGGATTTGTTGAATGTCCCATCAGGAATTAGTTAATTCTTCATTTTTAAAAATCGTTGATATGCCTCAACGTAAACTCGTTGGAACGTCCCACCAAAAATTCGATGCAACCACTGGAAATTCGTTTGAACTTCGCATCCAAAAATTGTTGGAAAGCCTGATGAAATTTTTTTGGAATGTCCCACTGTAAATTCGATGAATGTCCCACCGTGGATTTGTTGAATGCCCCATCAGGAATTCGTTGAATTTTCCTATCAGAAAATCGTTGAGATGCCTCAACGTAATTTCGTTGGAATGTCCCACAAGAAATTCGATGCAACCACAGGAAATTCATTTGAATTTTATTTCCAAAAATTGTTGGAATGCCCAAAGGAAATTTGTTGGAATGTCTCATCGTAAATTTGTTGGAATGTCCCACTAGAAACTCGTTGCAATAACCGGAAGTTCGTTTGAATTTCACATCCAAAAATTGTTGGAATGCCCTATGGAAATTTGTTGGAATGTCCCACCGTGGATTTGTTGAATTCCCCGTCAGGAACTCTATGAAATTTTCTATCAAAAAATCATCCAAATGTTTCATCGTAGATTCGTTGGAATGTCCCACTAGAAATTCGTTTGATTTTCGCATCCAAAAATTGTTCGAATGCCCAACGGAAATTTGTTGGAATGTCACACTGTAAATTCTACGAATGTCCCGACGTGGATTGTTGTATGCCCCATCAGGAATTCGTTGAATTTTCCCTTCAAAAAATCGTAAAAATGTCCCACCGTAAATTCGTTGGTATGTCCCACCAGAAGTTCGTTGGAATCACCCAACCAAAATTCGTTGGATCATTCCATTAAATATTCGTTGGAACAACCCATCGTAAATTTGTCCCACCGGAAGTGCGTTGGAACGTTCCATCGTAAAATTGTTGGATTTTCCCACAAGAAATTCGTTGGAATGTCCCATTAAATTGATAAAAAGCAACCTAAGTGTACACATCTCATGCAATTAATATTGATTTTCAAAAAATTTCTATAAATATATTATTTTCATTTCTGAAATATTTGAAACCGGTCTTCAGCTTCCGTTTGAGTGGTGAACCCGAAGCCCGTATTTATTATTGTCGCCAGTACTGTACGGAAAAGCGGAAACGAAAAATCGATCGCCAATGTTCTCGTTCCGTTTTTTTGTACGCCACCATTTGCAGCCAATGGAAAATTTAAAATTTCGAAACAAATAGCAGCACCAACAAATCAGCAAATGAAATTTATGAAACAATCGAAAATAAAAATCAAACTTACCATCACATAGTGCCGCTGCATTTCCGTTTTGTCCGCAGCTAATTTGTCACATTCCAGCTTTAAGCTACGATCGGGGAAGAGAGAGGAGAAAGAAAAACAGTGGAAAATGTTAGCACTGGGAGGTCCTGATTCTTCGCTTAGGGAACACCAAGCCGCCCCAACTTGAATGAAAAGCAAAAAAAAATCATGGCCAGGGGGGAATGAGAAAATCGAATCTAGCCGGGCAAACTTTTTGCTGAATCAATTACAGTAACTAAATTTGACGGCTTGGAAAGGAAAATGAAGTTGGATTTTTTTTTCTCTTCTACTTTAAATTGGGAAGGGAAGCGGAAACAGGAAGCGGAGTTTCGGGAAATGGGGTGCGAAAGTTTGACGAGTTGACGTAAAGCGGGAGCAAGGTGCCAGTCAAGTTTCGCACCTGTTTGTCCCTTTTGGCATGCTTGGGGTGATGATGGAAAGATGGATGATGATAGACTGGTTTGATACAAACTAGAAATCATACCAAATACAAATACAAAATCATACAATCATACAAAAAATCAATTATCTGAATACCTACAAGAAAAAACTTGTAAATCATCGCCTTTTCACCGGATGAGAAAATACTTGAATTAAGATTTCCGTGTCGGCAAATTCTCCGATGTTATCAAACCAGTCTATTTCATAATAAAATTTCATAACGAACGGAAGGAAAAATCCATAAAAAATCCTAAGCACATAAAACGAAAAGCCAGTCATTACTTGTGATATTGTGCCTGTAGAAAGTTGAACTCCTCCTTTATCCTATCACAGTTTTCGGTTATGGTGAATTTGAACGGTTGCGCCGACTGCGGTGGGCCCTGTTGGGGGAAAAGAAGAGAAGAACAGAAGCGAAAAATATTGAATTAGTAAAGGCCGTAAAACATCACATCGCATCGTCGTTGGGGTTGGGTGGGGGTCGAGTCGAGAGTGCTCTGGCGGGAATGCCGGCGCACCGAACTCGGAATCACATGCCTCCTTCTTCAGTCTCTTTGGTTTAGTGTGGCACGCCAGTTCAGAGTTGATTAATTTCAAGTGGGTCGCCCCCCACCCCCATCCTACTGAAGTCCGCGTCATAGTCATCGTTAGCGTCGCACAAGAAGAAAAAAAAGTGGGATGGCGAGGAGGGCGGCATAGCAAAAGCGAATTCAACATGTCAACGCCTTCAGACTCGCTCTGATTCCGAAGAGCAGAAGGTTCAACGGTGTGTAGTCAAAGTGGGAAGAAGGTTTGTGTATACCATCAGCAGCCAGCGCGCTTGGGACCGACCGACCGACCCACGCTTAATTTATTCAGACACAGCGACGCGACGCGGCATATTTTCGACGATACGTTCGGCTCGATGATTTGGCTTTGATTTTGAGATTCTGGGCGAGAGCGTTGGCGTCACTGATGATGAGTGTTTGACTTTTGCGTCGGTAGATGGCTTTGAGGTTTGATGCGAGCAAGAAGTGGAAGAGGGGGTTAAGCGAATTATGATCGTGATCCAAATGTAAATTTATTGGATTTTATTGCTAATTTAACCAAATAACGTTTTCTTGAATTCCGAGGATCGCTTAATAAGAAAGAAACTGCCTTTAACTGGTTAGTCCCATTTTTCAAATTTATATTCAATTGAATAAAATACATTCCTTTCTTTAAGTTTACACACAAAACTAAAATCACATTCCACACGGATACTAATTTTAAGTAAACAGCGAACAGCGATTTCGCCAAATCAGAAAGGTCAAAACAGCAACCTACTTGACTCCTTCCATTTTGGACGGGTGGACCCCATCTAGCAGACTCCTCGCGATAAAGCTTCATTACATAACTTGTAATTCGCTCGAGCGTGCATGCATTCGCTGGTTCGTTCACTTATCCATGTCAAGTGCCGCAGCGTCAGCCTCAAGTTGCACCTGTGCACTCGAGTCTTGAACCTCTCGGCATCACACAGAAACGTCTGTAAACCGCAAAACTTGCTGACCAACTTATAGCCAGAAACTCAAGTTAAGTGGTTTGGATCGTCATCGTCATCGTCGTTGAACGAGAAAACATCCGAAACCGACAAAAAAGAACAAGGCAATGTGGGTTGTTTGATTTTAGATGGTCGAATTCGAATAATATTTAAGTTCATTATGAGCCAATCAAAACAAAAAAGTAAGCACACTGAGGCTCAATTTCGAGTAGAATCTATTTTATATAAGCCAAAAATACCATCAAGAAATTGATTTAACTCTTTCTCTGATTTGTAAGTTTTCAATTTACAAATAGTTTAAATCATTTTGACCATCAGACATTACCACAGTGCACAACGTCCGAAACGGAGGTACCGCGCTCAAAAGTGACCCCCGTTGCACATGCAGAAAATTACTCGCTAACGGTGCATCGTAATTTTATTTTCTTACACCTTGTTTCTTTTCCATCTTTTACGAAAAGCCCGGCCCCGTGAGACGACGACGACGTGTGTCGGTGTCCAATTGGTGCGATCCACGCATATTTAATATAAATGAGCAGCGCAGCGGTGGCATGTGGGCAGGGCGCGGTACAGAATGAAAGGGATGAAAAATGGCATTATGCGAAGTGCAGTCAGGCGTCGTCCAGCGGCAGAGCGGCAGTCAAGCGGAGAAAGGCGGAAAATATGAGCAACATCGAAGGTTGCTGCTGTAGCGAATTTGTTCGCTGATTGGGCCGATTTGTGTTGCATTTCTGTTTTTTTTTTGTACAGAGAGAATGGACGTGAAGTAACCCGATGTCGGAATGATAAATTTATTGTGCTTCGCACGAAGGTAGATTGCGTGAAGGCAATTCAGAGACTGAACAATGGTTTGAGAAAAAGTTGACGATTTGCTAATCTGGGAACAAATTACCAGAAAAGATTGCAAATAAATGACAAAACAGTCGTAAAAATAATTTGTCCTGTTGTGCTCAAGAAAAAAAATCATTTTGTTGTAAATTTACTAAAACTAGCATTCATAACTATCTAGCAAAAACTCAAATGAAGTTAGAAAGATGTATCACAACCACAAAAACATATATTCCAGGAAAAATGTCATCGAACTATAGAAAGCCAATTAAAAAAAATGATCTACACAAAAATTTAATTTCTAATGGGAAGTAGGGGGAAAGACGGCTTTGGCAGGTTTTGTTCTATTATTGGAAGGGGGGTTTTTGACCACCAAATTTTATGAAATTTGGCCACAATATTCTTTGATATGCAAAGAATGTTTAGGCCAAATCTGAGCCTAGTCAGTCATAAAAAAAAACCCCTGCCAATAATAGAACAAAACCTGCCAAAGCCGTCATTCCCCCTAACACATTGTTCAATGTAATAAGCATTGCCTGATTATCTGGCGAAGAGATTGTTCCAAATTTAGAAGATTCATCTGAATTAGAAGTTTACAACGGATCAAAAATCTCCGGCAACGGCGATTGCTGTTATTTTGGTCGACGGCAACTGCATGACTCTGCACGGTGATTTATTTTTGAATTCGTCATTGCGGTTTTTGAAACAGGGAATCCAGCCATTTCAACGATTACATTACATTTGATGGTTTCCAAACGAAATTCTTTGGCATATCCACGGATTTTCCACGAAATTCATCGAAATCTCATTTACCATTTGCAATTTTTTTTACCAGAAACTCGTCTTAATTTCCACATGAAACTTATCAAAATATGTCTATGTATGGAAAAAGCGTCATAATTTCCAGGAAAACTCATCGAAGTTCTCACATTATAACTCGTCAAAATTTCTTTAGAAAACTCGTTGGAATTACCAAAAGAATTTCTAAGAAAAAGTCGTCCAAATTTTTCTATGAAAAATTCGTTTTTTTTTTTTAAGTTGTTTAAGTTTTTCATGGAACTTCAAAAACTTTTATTTGGAAATTTCAACGAGTTTTGCTAGAAAATTTAGACGAGTTTTCCGTGATAATTTTACCGAATTTTCCGTAGAATACGAAAAAAAAAATAACGAATATATTAAACTCGTCGAAATTTTCAAGCAAAACGTTTTGAAATTTAGGATTTTTTTTTAATTCTGAAAAAATCTCGTCGAAAATTCCAGAGTAAATTCGTAAAAATGTCTAAGCAAAACTCGGGTCGGAGTTTTGCTGAAAATATATTGGAATTTTTCACAGAAAATGAGTCAAAGTTTCCATGAAAAAATAGTAAAGAATTCCCTCGAAAAAAATCGTCCAAATTTCTACGAAAAATAAGTTAAAATATCAATGGAAAACTTATCAAAATTACCATGGAAACTCGTTTGATCCACAAAAACTCGTCTGACCCACAGAAAACTAGTCATGATAATCACACACAACTCGTCAAAATATCTTTACAAAAATCGTTGGAATTTCAGAAAGAAATTCGTTGAAATTTCTTAAGGAAATTCGTCGAATTATCCTCAAGAGATTCGTCGAAATTCCCAAGAACAAGTCGTCAACATTTCTATGAAAAATACGTTGAATGTTTTGCTTGAAGTTGCTCGAGTTTTCCACAGAAGTTCAGAAGAACTATAAGGTGACTCGGGGAAGCACTACACACCGTGTTATTTTTCCTATCTTTTGTCTCTTTCTCTTTGAGCTTTCGGTGGAAATTTTAACGAATTTTACGTGGTATTTTTGACGCTAAGATTACAAAGGAAAACTGGTCGAAATTTTCAAGCAAAACTCGTCAAAATTTCTAAATAAAATTCTTTGTAATTTCTAAGGAACTCTCGTCGAAAATTTCAAGGAAAACTTGTAAAAATTTGAATGGAAAATATGAAGGAATTTCCACAGAAAATTCATCAAAATATCCACGGAAAACGCGAAATGAAATCGAAATGATGGATAACTTGTCGAGATATGCGCGGAAAAATCGTCGAAATTTTCGTGTGGAATTCTTCGTAGCTTTCCTTGACACACTCATCTAAATTCCATGGAAAACTCGTCTAAATTACCACAGCCAATTCGTCGAAAATTACAGGGGAAACTGGTCAAAATTTCGACAGAAAACTTATCAGAATTCCCAAGTGAAATTCGCCGAAATTCTCATGAAAAATACTAGTCGAAATATACATAGAACACTCGTCGATATCTATACGTAAAACTCGCATAGAATATTATCGTAGAAATTTCCCAAAAAATTAGGCGTTGTTATCATTTAATACTAGTCAACATTTAAAGGAAAATCGACCAGTTTTCTAGAAAAATCATAGCAATTTCTATGGAAAAAATTCGTCGCTTCCAGATAAAATTCGTCGAAATCTCCACACAAAAGTCGTTAACATTTCCTTGGAAAACTTGACGAAACATCCACGGACATGAAGTCAAAATTTCCAAAGAACTCTCAAGTCAAAACATTTAGAAATTCCTACATAAAATTCGTCGAAATTTCCATCAACACTAGCCAAAATTTTCCAGGAAATCGTTATAATGTCCCCAATTTCCGAAGTTTCCGCAGAAAATTTGCCAAATTAGACACAGATATCTAGTCGCAATTTCCATGAAACAATGAGTGTCGAGAAATTTGTCAAAATTGTTGACAAAGCATGTTACAAATTTGTAGGGGAACGGGTCGAAATTTCCTCGGAAAGCTCGTCCAAATCTTCACAGAAAACTCATCATTATATTCACAAAAGAATATATTTATTTCCACGAATAACTCGTCGAAATTATGACGAACAATTTGTCAAATATTCATCGACAGATTGATCAAAATTACCACGCGGAAAATTCATCGAAATATTCACGGAGCACACGTCAAAACTTTGACGAAACAATCGTCGAAAATTTTACGAAATCCCGTCAAAATATCCACACAGTTATTCACGGTATTTCTTTATGGAATTCGTCGAAATTTCCACTGAACACTCGTCGAATCTTTCACGGATATATTCGTGAAAATTTCCAAGGAAAATTCATCGAAATTTCCGCGGAAACTCAACGAAATATTCACGAGAATCTCTTCTAAATTTCTACTGAAAAATTGTCGAAATTATCACAAGATTTTGTTTCAAGCTAAATAAAACAAAAACATCTGGAAAGCTTCTCAAAATTTGCAGGAAAAGTTCGTCAAAATTTCCGCAAAAAAATCATCAGAATTTGGGCGAAATACTCGATGGATATCCACGGAAATCTCGTCAAACTACCCACGAAATACGAGAATTCTACAGAAACTTGTCGAAAGTTTTACAGAAATTCACTGAAATTTTTACGAAATACTCGGAAATTCGTCAAAACTCTTCTGAAAAACTCGTTGAAATTTCCACAGCGAAGGCGGTGATCGGCCGTGGTGGTGGTCGTGATGCCTTTCGGTTGCAACAGAATGCTTTCTCGCAAGAAGCATCTCGCTCAGCAAACTAACATCCGGGTGAACATCGCGCCACTTTCAAGTACATGATTGCCCGGAATTATGAATTTATGGACATTATAAACAGTCAACGTTAGTAGGGTAAATACCTTCGATAGATAAGGAAAGGTGAGTACAAATTTTACTATTCTTTTTGTTTAATTTTTCATTATTGAAGGAAAGCTGGATTGAAGATTTGACATTTCACATCTACTTCAAAACAGTGAAAGGTAGAAGAAGACTAGCGGTGATTAGGGGTTGTGACATGTTCTGAAAATTTGTATGAATAAAATCTTATTTATAAGGAAAGCACTGATTGATTTTTGCTGTATATTGACAACAATCTTTAAATAGGGGAACGGTTCGGCACTTCATCCCATAGCTCCTATTTCCATCCCATCAAAAACAAAGCAATGAAAAGAAATTTGGTTTGTTTCTTATTTTTGTGATTTTTTAACGTTTGTTTAAACTTTTTACATCATTTGCTTATGATGATATTCGATAAACTACCATCCCACTCCTTGACATCTATGAGGACGTCGTTGAGTCGCTGGCCTCTTGTTAAGTAGATGCAGGGCTGTTACAAACTAACCAAATTCCAATCCGCGAAATCCGCTACTACAAAAACAAAACCGCGACAAACAAAAATAAGCGAATTATCACGTAAAAACACACTTCATTGCACAATTTCAATACTGTTGTTTTTAATCTATCAATGCTTTGATCAGTAGAAAACGTGAAAAAAATATGCCGCATGATGTTTTGAATGGCGAATCAGAAATTATTTCATTGTTTATAAATAAATGGGTCGTTGATCCCACTTCATAGAGCTTTGATGTCAAAGTTCACAGATTTACTGAAAATAAAGTACATGACGTTTCATATCAAGATACATTATTATCAAAAGAATAAAATCATAAAAAGTTATACGTTCAAGCAGAACTGACTTTCAAATGCAGCCAAAATAGTTGATGGCTATTTCACAGTCAATTCAAGGGTTTCGAGGCATGCAGTAGCATGAATTTGGATATAGAGTGATAAGAACAGTTGACGACTCCGAACTCATGGTGGAACCAAAGTGGGAAACCGCCAGTTTGGATTCTACACACTAGAACTAACATCGATACGAGGTTCTAAGTAGGTTGTTTAGATGGCGTTGGTCACACGTATATAACAGCTTGGTTAATGGTAATATAGAAGATCAATAACTTGAAATGTGTTAACTATTTAGAAATCCAGATGTCTAGGATCCTTATGCTACGTTTTGACAGGGCAAGTGAATTGAACAACTCGGTGAAATTCACTGGGCTTGCCAAAAGTTGAACATGCCAAAACAAATAAAAGTCAACTTTCTTTTCGTTCGAGTGAATTGAACGGAAATGTTTAGACGTTCAATTCGCGTTGAATCAAGCAACTTGTTCAATTCATTTGCGCTGTCTAAACGCAGCATTAAGAACTCGATTTTACCAAACTGATTTTCCAGAGAGGTCCTAAAATTCTACCTAAAAAGCTCTGAAAAAAATATATGCAGAGTTTGTAAGATCTGCGGATTGTTTAACAAATTGTCGAAATAAGGTGTGCTGTCCACGAAGTGCCGGATGGAGTTATAATCTCTGCATAGTTCATATTGGAGCAGAGGGAAATACAGGACTTGCGATATTCTGCTCCTCATCGGGGATTACATCGTCTATTGACCACTGATCTATTGCGAGCAGTGGATCGTCGGATTTGCAATCAACCGAGATTTTCCTCAGTTTCAGTATTGTACTCAAGCACTAGCAGTGTTGTAAAATGTCATTGGCATGCATTTGTCTAATTTTTCGGAACCATTTTCAAAAACTCATATCAAATTATGAGATGTACCGAACTTATAGCGCTTATAAGGCCATATAACTTTGTCTAACAGGACATTGATAAAATAGTCTGACAGCTAATGTGTTTAAATGGGTGTTGATATTTTTTTAATCGGGAAAAGTCCGAATTAGCGAGATCCGGACTAACGAGTCGCCGCATTACTTAGGTCCGGATAAGCGAGAGGATACTGTATTATTAAAATTCAATAAAATTCAAAAAATGTGGACTATCAGGCGAATCCTTCTGATTCGAGCAAAACTTTTCCAGTTTTTGTTTAGATTTTTAAAAAATATGGGTTTTTCGGGAAAGTTGACCTCAAGCGAATCAAAACGTTGGCTGAGACTATACAAAAAACTATATTTTTTGAAGGGAAAGGTCAATTGAGCTATGACAGTGCTAAGGACTAGAAGGCAAATAATTTGAATAGGCAGCCTGGAGTACTGGGAGTCACTATGGAGCAGAACTGGATGAGGCATAAGGTCGGTGCGATAACCAGCATGCCTTAGCTCATTTCCGGCGGTCCCAGGTGCGAATTTTAATGCGTTTAATTCGGTCAATAACACCCTTGGAGAGCAAAATAGACAAAATGTCAAGCCCCAAATTGTAAAAATATTGTACGATATTCGCAACAACATTCATGGGAATCACTCAGGTCAACAGATGGTTTTCAAATATCGTTTTGATATCAATCAGCATTCATACGATAACTAAAATATATAATGTGTTATAAATGTGTCGATATAATGTGTTCGGATCCCAAAGTATAGCTTACTTCTCATACACTCATATGAAAACATTAACATTTTAAATTTTCGAGAGAGTGTAAATATAAATCCGCGATTTTCGCGACAACATTTAACGGAACCGCGATTTTCGCGACTGAAAGAGCAAATCCGCGACAATTCCGCGAAAAACGCGAAAATCGCGAAATCCGCGACTTTTGTAACAGCCCTGAGATGTTATATCATCATTCCCCGGAAATGGAGAAGATGGGCGTGGCCAGCAAGGGTAGTTGCATGCTTTATCATTTTTGACCTCCAAATATTTATAATTCATAACTTAAACGAGGTAAACAAGTTAAAGAATATAAATGACAGCTATCAGTATGTAATCTACGAAATACTGTTACAACGCCGTTACCACGCCGTTACCGTTCCAACGCAAATCAACGAAATTTCCACAGTAAAATTGTCGAAATATTAAAAGCATACTCGTAAAGATTCCAAGAAAGAATTAACGGAACTTCTACAAAAAAATGATGAAAAGTAAATCTCGTCAAAATTTCCACGAAACACTCATCAAAAATTTCACGGAAAAGTCGTCTGAATTGTCATGAAAAACTCGTTGAAATTTCTTCGGAAAACTCGTCGAAATATTCATAGACAATTCGTTAATATAGCTTGAGAAAATTTGCACAGAAATTTCGTCGAAGTTTCTATGCAACACTGGTTGACATTTCCTTAGAAATTTTGTCAAAATAATCACCGAGAACAGTTGTCAAAATTGTCACGTAAAATACGTCGAAAATATTCACGAAACACGTCGAGAAGTTCGCAAAAAAATCGTCGAAAGTTTCACGAAAACTTATTGAAAATTTCGATAGACCACGAAATAACCCACAATAATCCACCTAGCGGTAATGGTGCCTTTCTCTTGTATTGTAAAATGTAACAATAAAAGCACATAATAGAGGTCAAAATTGCACTTCAGGGAGATAGATTCAGTAATTTCCAACAATTCACATTTATTTGCATTCATTTGATTGCATTGCAGCAGTCTTTGTATGTTTTTTTATTTTGAAGAGAGGGCCCTTGGGAAAAATGGAGAAAAACACTGTTTTTTTAATAACTCTGAAACGCAATGTCCGATCGGTCTAATTTTTAATAGATCTAACTAGGCCACACTCTGCGTCGAATGCAACTTGTTGCGAGAAAATCGAATAATGCTAAATGCAAAAAAAAATGTCTCACATTTTTTTTGAACACATACATACACACATACAGACATCACCTCAATTCGTCGAACTGAGTCAATTGTTATATAACATTATGGGTCTCCGAGCCTTCTATCAAAAGTTCGGTTTTGAAGTGATCCTTCAGCCTTTGCGTATACTTAGTATACACGAAAGGCACACGAAAGGCAAAAACTAGTCGAAATTTCGGCAGAACACACATAAAAAATAACACAGATCACGCCGAGAATTCCATGAAAAACTCATCGAAACTTCCGGAAAGCTCGTCGAAATACCCACATAAAGTTCGTCAAAATTACCACAAACAAATCGTCAAAGTTTTCACGGAATGCTCGTCGTAATTCTCACGGAAGAAATGCCGAATTTGCCACGGAACACTCGACGAAATTATCACGTGGAAATCGTAGAAAATTCAAAATCACGCAACTTGTCGAAATTTTCACGGAAAATTTGTTGGAATTTTCTCGAAAAACTCGTCGAAATATTCACAGGAAATTTGTCAAAATAACAGCGAAAAACTTGCCGAAATTTCAATAATAAAAACTTGTCACAATTTCCACGGAACACTTTTCGAAGTTTCCACGAAAATCTCGTCGAATTCTTCACGGAACACTTCGAGAATATCACGAAAAACTCGTTCACGAAAACTCTTCGAAATTTCCATAGGAAATTTTTCATAGTTACGACGGAAAATTTATCGAAATTTTTTGTACTAGAATTTCCACGGAACATTCGTCAAATCACTCGTCAGAATTTTCACTAAAACTCGTCGAAATTTTCACGAAAAATATGTAAAAATTTCCAAAGAGCATTCATTGGAATTTTCATGAAAATTCGTATAATAAATTCGTCGAAAATATTCACGAAACACGTCGAGCATTTCGCGAAAAATTCGTCGAAAGTTTCATTAAAACTTAATGAAAATTTCCTTGAAAAACTCTTTGAAATTTCTACGGGAAATTTGTCGAAATTAACGTGGAAAACTCGTCGAAATATAAACGGAAAACTCTTAAAAATTTCCACAGAACATACATCGAAAATGATCACGTGACACGGCGCGAATTTCATGAAAAACTCATTGAAACTTTTCCGGAAAACTCGTCGAAATACCCACATGAAATTTGTTAAAGATTCCACCCAATACTTGTCGGAAGAATTGTTGAAGAATTTTACACGGAACTCTCGACGAAATTGTAACGTGGGATGCGTCGAAAATACTCACGTAGCTTGTCGAAATTTTCACGGAAAGTTTGTTGAAATTTCATCGAAAAACTAGTCGAAATATTCACAGGAAATTGGTCAAAATAACAGCGAAAAGCTTGACGAAATTTCAACAAAAAGCTTATCGCTCTCATGGAACACTTGTCGAAACTTCCACGAAAATCACGTCGAATTTTACAAGTGAAATTCATCGAAAATTTTCACAGCACTCGTCGAGAATATCACGGAAAACTCGTTCAAAGTTTCACGAAAACCTTTCGAAATTTCCACAGGAAATAAGTCATAGTTACCACGGAACACTTGTCAAAATTGAGACGAAGAATTTGTAGAAATTTTCACAAAAAATGTGTTGATTGATATTATCAGGTGAAAGTAGTTGGAAGTGTTTATCGAACGTAAAAAATTTCGCGGATCACTCGTCGGATCCTTTCACTGAAAACTCGTCGAAAACTCCACGAAAAATTTGTAATTTTTTTCAGGGAACACCCATTGGAATTTCCGTGAGAAACTCGAAAATATCGTTCAAATTTTCACGGAACACTTTCAAAATTTCCACGTGGAATTCGTCGAAAATGTTCACATGTCGTTAATTTCATAAACTCGTAGAAAGATTAATGAAAACTCTTGGGAATTTCCTCAGAAAACTCGTCAAAATTTTCACAGGAGCTTTGTTGATATTACTTCTAAAAGTTCGTCGAATTTGAGACGGAAAACTAGAAGAAATTTACACGAAACATTTGTCGAAAAATTTCCACCTGGAATTAGTCGAAAATCTTCACATAAAACGTTGAAATTTCCACGAAACATTCTTCAAAAATCGCACGGCAACTAGAAAAGTTCGTCTAAGTTTCCACGGGAAATTTTCTAATATTGTTAGGAACTTCCACGTCGAGAATTGCACGGAAAAGTCGTCGAAATTTCAGCAGGAAATTAATCGAAAATACAACTGACAACTCGTCTAAATTTAGATGGAAAATTCTTAGAAATTTCCATAGAACACTTGTCAAAATAGGCACGTGAAATTCGTCTGAATTTCCATGGAACACTGGCAAAAATTGTCAAAATTTCCAATTTCAAGGGAAACTCGTCAAAATTTCCAAGGAGAAATAATCGAAATTTCTGCGAAAAAACACGATGAAACATTCTCGTCGAAAATTTTTCGGGAAACAGGTGAAATTATTCACATGAAATTTGTAGAAATAGTTGTAATTCATTTAGAAAATTCGTCGAAATTGAGACAAAAACTAGTAGAAAATGTACACAGAACACTACATTTCCTGGAAAACTCGTCGGATTTTCCACGAAAAACTTGTCAAAATCTCCACAAGAAATTCTTTGAAATCATCCAAGTAATTCGTTGTAGTTCTCACAAAAAAAAAATCGTTGGAATTTCCACGGGAGATTCGTCGGAATTTTCACGGGATTTTCGTCGAAACTTTCACGTAAAAATATTTCAAGCTTTCACGGAAAAATCGAAGCAATTTTCGAAGGTAATTCTAAGGAATTACCCAGTGATCTCTGTTAGAGTATCTAAGGGAAAATTGTCGGATTTTTTCAGGGGAAATCGTCGGAATTTTCACGAGAAGTTATTCGTAACTTTCACGGGAAACTCGTTGGAATTTCCCCAGAAAATTCGATGGAATATTTTCGATTGAATTCGTTTCCGATTTGTGAGAGAAATAAACGAAAAGCGTTTCCGTAATTTTTAAAATAATATAATCGTAAAAATTCTCCTATATTTATGCTTATAATCCTTTTGTTCCCATCTAATAATAACGGAATGGAGTAAATGGAAAGCATCGACACAATTCCCTTTTATAACGCTTTCAACATTTTTTTTTATTCTCGACAAACGCTATTTTCAATCCGTTACCATCACGTTGTCAGTATTTGAACAGTACGCGTGTTTGTGACTCCTGCACCAAAACAACAACGCCTGAAGGCTGCCACGGGGAAGCGAACGAAACGGGGAAAAAAGTCAATTCGAAAAACATCCATTCGCTTACTCTACCTACTGGCGGAATTGGCGCACCGGGACCTACCAGGAAGGGAACATCATTTCCGGTCGATTGCTGCAATGACAGATATTTTCCGAGAGTAACCAGACAGAACGACAGCGGGACCAACGAAAAAAAAATAAGTAAAAAGAGAGTAAACAGTTGCAGCAGTTGATTTTCCAGTTTCGGGAAAAGAGGGTTCCCAACCCTGGACGACCGACGACGACGATGATGACGGTGATGACGAGAGGTGCGGTGGTACACGGATAAATGGGGTGGCATATTTATTTGGATATTCATGGAGGGATCAGTCCGTATCGGGGAAAAAGGGGTCCACTTGAAAATATATCGCTTTCGATTGCGTTGTTATTGTATTACGGCTTCCGGCTGGAAATCGGAAGGGGAAAGGTTTGTGCGGACAAGATGGGTTCGGGTGTGGAATTCGATCCGTGTGATGCACGTGATGTGCGGTTCGATTAGTCAACGAGGGTAATAATATTTGATGAGGGTTGTTTGGGTTCGCAGAATCAGTGAACGCGAAAGGCAGGGGGAATTGGGTTGATGGATTAAAATTTGTATTTTTGAGGGAAAAGGATGCGGCGAATGACTAACGGTTTGCGTTAAATATCAAAGTAACTGTTTAGAATTATTTACAGGCAAGCTTTTAAAGCAATAACAGCAATGTTGTGGCTTTATCGGACCATTTATGTAAAAAAATCATGACTTCATAAACGGTGAGCTTGTATAGAAATTGTGCAATCTTTTTACATTTCTGTAAAGATTTCAAAAAAACAAAAGATTTTTCAAAGCGGGATGATTATCATAGTAACTAACATGAATTTATCCACTCAATCTTGAGAAGTGGTTTGAATTTTAAATTCTATGAAAAATTCAATACATTAATAAAATGTTTTTCCACATAAGTGTAATAATAGCAAAAAAAAACAGCAAAAAAGTTGTTTACAGCTCGATACTTTTATAGTCACAGTGCTTCGAAAATCCCTACTTGTAATAGTGCCGCAGTTCGAATAGTGGGCCATCACCTCAAAAAAAGATCAATTTCACACCACTTGAAGCAGCCTGCTACCGACCGACCGCCACGCCACCACTTTGTCACCGTCCGTCCTCGAATCGATTATAATTATGGTCTCTCTACACTTCTCTGCTACTACGCTGGCTGTCGTCATCATCCGCAGCAACAGCAACCGCCAGCCAGTCAGTCAGGCCGAGTGGAGTGAAGCGAAGTGTGGAGTGTATATAAACAGCAGCCGCCTGCCTACACAAAAACCGGACCCTGAGTGTGGGCCATTTTATGGCTGCCGGGTGCTCAATGATGGCATTAATGAACCGTCCCATTTTTGTGTTGTTGATCGTCGTCGTCGTCGTTGTCGTTTTTGCTCCAGCAAGTTGGTAGGCAGGGCGGGCCAGACGGGACGCGTCAGATGCACAGAGGGAACGGCATAACGACTGTAATTGAAAATTGAAACCAAATTGGTTTTTAAAATGCAGCGAGAGACAAAAGAGAACGGCACCAGCAACGAGCGGATTGGGTTTCAGCGGGACCAAATTGGGACGTTCGGAAGCGGGCCATGGTTCGAACTGTGTCCGATTAATCAATCGGGAATCGTTTAGAGGGGATAAATTGTTGCAGCACAGATTGGCATTTTTAGTGGGCAGCAATTTCGATTGCATCAAAATATACGAACTCGGAACTCTGTGGAAAGTAAGAATAATATTTTCGTATACAGTAATTTCTGTTCTCAGAAGTACTAACGCAATTACTACTGACTTATCGATTAAGAAGCAGAACAGTTTCAAAATAAGATGGCAAATCAAAACTAAAAAATTGGAATACAGTCAATCACCACGGAGTCAATTCCATAAAATTACTTTAGTAATCCACGATAAACAATAAATTCGAGATTAATGAGTTCAAATTACAAAACCATTTATGTACCCTGCCAATATTATCCTTTTCCCAAGAGCTTCGCCACGTTTGTCTAGTTTTTATCTGCTGATAGTGCTGTCGGTTTGTACAAAACCAAATGTACGTCCCCTGTTGCTGCCGAAAAATGATTGAACCCTTGAACGATCCCTCCGAAACACCCCGAGTTCAGAGTGATTAAAATTGAATTTCTGAAACTTCCAGACTCTTCCACTCTTCTGGCGCCCTCATGCAGGCCAAGTTAATGAAAATATTCCAATAAAAGCGGCTTTTTTTGTCCCTCTGGGGATTCTGCTGTTTGTCCAACAATTTCTACCATCCGGTGCACGAGTCGAAGGGCCGCTGCCGTCGCCGTCGGTCGGTCGGTCGTGAAGCATATGGCGTGAAAAAAGTGTCAATTTTTGTCGGATTCCGTTCCGTTACGGAACAGACAGCTCAGCTCTATGGGATGCGGCAGGGGAGGATAACGAAGCAATCGTAAATCATAAATGAGCGAGGGGACGGACCGAACTGCGAAGGGTGACCCCGGTACCAGCATTAAATCAGGCAAAACATTTCACAGATAATAATTTCCGGATTAATTTAAGTCTCTTCAGGGCAACGGAGCGAGTCGAAGCGGTAGGAAAAGCATGCCTAGGGCTGCGCCAAATGCTGTCGTCGATCGCTCCGAAGAGGGAAATAACAGAAGCACTTTGGAATCGTGGGGTGCAGGCAGATAGCTATTAATACATACCCGAGGGGAGAGCTCTGTAACGGTTCGTACGAGATGCGTGCAACCTTCTTAATTAACAATTACTGTTTCCCGTCGGTCCCGAGGGTTCCGAATTCCGAGCAGAGATGATTTACGCAGGCACGTTTCGTTGGTTAAATTTGTCGTTACATTTATTTTTGAAATTCAACTTTCAGCGCCGAATCCTCACCTCCCTTCGCAATGAATGGCACTCGAAAGAATTTGGCAAATATTTACCAAGTGATTTATTTATCCGACCAATCAACTGAAGACCCACTCGATTAAACTACCACACAAAAAAAAACGGGGAAAACCTGCACCTCATCCGCGAGTTCGGAGAAAATGAGCGCGAAAATGAAACGAATAAAACACAAACCGGTGCTTTACGCTTAATTATCTTATAAATGTTTATAAATAAATTTGTTTCCTCCGCTCGCCCGTCCCGCCCCCCACCTATGGTGCCGAAAAGTGATACATCCGGTCGCGATACGGCAGGATCGTCCATTGGCATCCATAAGCCGCAACAACCAACAACCGATGGATGCCAAATGATGATGATGATGATGACGATGATCAGCCAAGCTTTTCGGATTTTTCAAGCGAAACCCCTGCGCCACATGAGAAGCGAACGGAGCGGAAACCCGCACACACACACACCTCATTACGATTGGCAATTATTCAGTTTATGATTTGCGCGCAATTTGTTGGCTTAATGAGGTTTTCGGCGTTTTCCCAGCTCCTCCGAGGCTGCCGCGCCTTTCTGAACCGATGCGATGATCATCGTCGTCGGTCGGTTGGTTGGCGAAAAGGCCCGCTGCTGTTGTAGTAATCGGATAACCCCGAAATGAAACCGGGCAATCATCATACCTACCTACCTAGCTTCAAATCGAGACCGTACGAAATTGTAGGCGTTGACTAGCAAGCAAGTTTGGCCAGTGTAATGAAACGAGAGTCGAAAACCATTGAGAATCGAATTTACGCAAGCCGAGTGCGCGCGTATATAAACCGATATGCGTTGGCATTGGATTAGGGGCTGTATTTTTACACCCCGACCCCCTCCACGATTGAATCGAGTTAGGTGGAATTTCGCGCTTCGATTGGTATGGTGATAATTCAATTTTTATAATCATATTATGGTGAAATTCAGCTGTACCGTTGTTATCGTCGGGAAAGCCGTCAATCTAATCAAATTGAGTTAATAGAAATTGTTGAATAATTCAGATTACCCATTAATCATTCTTTTTTGTCGTATTTTTTTCTCAAAATATCAGTATTCGAGGAGGAAATGATGGATTTGGCAGGTTTTATTCTTTTATATTTATTTCGTGATTTATTCCAGCTCCAGCTTGACTTGACAAATTTGATTTTTGACATAACATACTTGAATTATTTCAATTATGCCAATGAAATTAGAAGTTTAAATTTAATAAATTCTGTACATTAAAAAAAAACTATCTAAGTCAATCCAAAAAGTGGAATAAATTTTATCACATATTGCGAATATGTCATGGTTAAGATCTAAAACTTAGATATTCGATTCATTCGTAGATCAATTTTATATAACGAAATGTAAAACTGTTGTAAAATCATATTTAGTTTATTATTCAACAATTTTTTATCAGAGTTGAAAAATATTCCCACGAAAACATTTTAAACAAAGTTCCCATCAAGCAAATTCGAACAAAACGCATGGCAACATCCCCTCAACGCTCAATGCCCCAGCAGTGACGTACAGCAGTGCAGCTGAAAAGTGTTTCTCCAAAAGAAAAGACACATTATACAGTTGAAAGCTTTCGAGACGACAAGCAACGCTACTAGAAGATCATTTGCTTCACATTTAGCGTCATGAAAAATGTGTTGCGTACGCTTTCTCGTTCTCCGCGCTCGGGGAACCATCAGAAGCGTTGCCAGTTTTCCCGATTTCGCACATCGTCCTTTTTCGCATGCGAAGCAGACGCATTATGTGCAATAGGACGAGACCAGTGGTATTCTAGCTAAAATTCCGCTTGAGGCCGTTTCAAATCATTTCAACAACACTAATACACCTGCTGGTATAAATTGCAATATTGACACTATCAGCCGAGAGGTGGCGATGCTGCGTATTTATATCAATGTGATTTTGCATATACAGCAGTGACAACTGTTGTTGAATGGCGTAAGTTATGAATGTTACTTTTGTACACTCTAGGTGGAGAGCAGTCATAAAGAAATTTGTAGTAAACCGCTCGAGTTTAGTATGGAACTGTAATCAGATCTCATTTATTGTTTAAAGTTACAAAATGCAATAAGGGTATAAAAAATCAGAAAAATATTTGTAGCTTTTCTACCTAGGTCACATATCGCTGTGATGCGTAGTTAGTAAGAACGGGCCATTTGTCCATACAAGAAAATTCATTTTACTACAAATGTTGTGGCGCCATCTCTTTCAACCAGCACCTTTGGCCTTGTCCTATTGTTGAAAGTTTCAGCACAGATTTTGACCCATTCCGTTCGCGTGTTTGATAGTAGAACGTCATTGAAAAAGCGACGCAGAATTTTACTTGAAATCATGTTACTGAAAGTATAATTCTAACAATTTTTTTTATTTTAGTAAGTACCTAACTGTCCAAAAAAGCATTCCTTTTGGCTGTTCGGTCACATTGAGAGTTGACGTAAAGTCAATGTCAACTTCTCTACGCGAACAGCCTAGATAGCCGTGTGGTGTCGGCAGCTGGTTATCTGGATAAGAATAACATTACGGATTGCCTGTTCCAGTGGAAAAAGTCCATCATACAGGTGACCCCTAATTCTCGGTGTGATGCGGCTTTATGCTTACCGTGCCTACGAATGAATGGTTAGGGGGGTCTAATAAGAACCTAACCGCAAACGGAGTCTGTGAAGCACCAGGGCCCCCTTCACAGTATTTAGCTCTCGCTGCGCTAACCGGAGCTATGGCGTAGTTGTCTTTTTACTTCTCCGAGATAATCGGCTACTCTTATTCAACCTTATCGTAGGGTTAAATAAGAGTGGGGTTATGAATATGTGTTTTACTTAGTTTTCAACAAATTATCACCTATATGGATTCGCATTATGCGTTTTTCACAATGTACACACTTAAACTGAGCTTCTGACTTCGGTAATTTATTTTACAGATCAAATCAGTGATTTTCAGATTTACCGATGTTTCGTTGTTTTTTGGTTTGTTGATATCAATTTCTACTGAATTTTCGGTGATTGGCGTTCTCCCCATCACGAGCTGTCAAAAATTTACCGAAACGTAATGTAAATTGGCAATTTACAGAAGTTTCGGTAATTTACTAGAAAAAATACTGTTCAGTTCGGTAATGTTGGGAGTCACATCTACCTCTTTGCAGTTTGGCGGCTCGAACAAATGGAAATGGAAGAGCGGAGTTACTATATCCTGTTTTTTAAATTCTACATTGCGTAATGTTACCATGAAAAGGTAAGTGTAATAAAGTGAAAAGAAATCATGACAATTCGTTTACATTCTTTATAATTTCTGTACAGTTTGATTTGTCACATTGACTCCTCCATTACTGAATCTTCGACCCACTAACAGGCGGCAACTCGGCAACCATCGGCATGGCGCTTCCACTGTATAAAGAATGTGTTGATCGTGAGAACAGATTTACGGTTACCTTCAGCATGCGGAAAAGCAAACTTCCAAAGTTAACCCTTGTCGACGACCCAAAAGGAAGTGGTGTTCTCGACGATTGCAAAGGAAAGTGGTGTTTTCGACGATGGCAAAGGAGGTGCAGGTGGTGTTCTCGGTTCCTGCAATAGCTTCACTGCTGATAAAGGGCTGAAGGTTCATAAATATTGAACAATTATGAATATATTTCAAATAACGCAAATAAAAATATTTATTTCATAGCAAACAGTGTTTTCTTTATTTTTCTGCAAAAAAAAACAAACTAAAAATCAATGCCCTGCCTCGTGTTTTGATAATTTACAGTTTTTCGGTAATACATTACCGACAATCCAGCAAAGACAACTTACCGAAATTTCGGTAAATTTGACAACTGTGCTGTTCGTAGCATTTTACCGATCGATCTGTAATTTTTTCGTTTACCGAACTCATTACCGAACGTTCAGCTGTTGAGAATTCGGTAACCGAATTACCGACTTCGGTAATTTTTTTCAAGTGTGTACTTTGTGTTTGTTACCTATATGGATTCGCATTATGCGTTTTTTCACAGTGTACTCTGTGCCTCGTCCTTGACGTTTGGCTTCGACTACTCTTGTTCAATCTCACCGAGAGGTTAAATAAGAGTGGGGTTATGAATATGTGTTTTACTTAGTTTTCAACAAATTGTCACCTATATGGATTCGCATTATGCGTTTTTCACAGTGTACTCTGTGTCTCGTCTTTGACGTTCGGCTTTGGCTACTCTTGTTCAATCTCAACGTGAGTTTGGGGTTATGAATATGTGTTTTACTTAGTTTTTCAACAAACTTCCACCTATATGGATTCGCATAACGCATTTTTTTTTACAATGTGCTTTGTGTTTGTTACCTATATGGATTCGCATTATGCGCTTTTCACAGTGTACTCTGCGTTTCGTCTTTGACGTTTGGCTTCGGCTACTCTTGTTTAATTTCAACTTGAGGTTGAATAAGAGTGGGGTTATGAAAATGTTTTTTTTAATTTGTTTTTTTTTTCAACAAATTGTCACCTATATGGATTCGCGGTAAGACGCGCGGCTACAAAGCAAGACCATGCTGAGGGTGGCTGGGTTCGATTCCCGGTGCCGGTCTAGGCAATTTTTGGATTGGAAATTGTCTCGACTTCCCTGGGCATAAAAGTATCAATGTGCTGGCTTCATGATATACGAATGCAAAAATGGTAACCTGGCTTAGAAACCTCGCAGTTAATAACTGTGGAAGTGCTTAATGAACAATAAGCTGCGAGGCGGCTCTGTCCCAGTGTGGGGATGTAATGCCAATAAGAAGAAAAAGAAGAAGAAGATGGATTCGCATTATGCGTTTTTTTACAATGTACTTTGTGTATGTCACCTATATGGATTCGCATTATGCGTTTTTCACAGTGTGCTCTGTGTCACGTCCATGACGTGTGGCTTCGGCTACTCTTGTTTAACCTCAACGTGAGGTTCAATAAGAATGGAGTTATGAATATATGGATTCGCTTTATGCGATATTTAAAATGTACTTTGTGATTGTCACCTATATGGATTCGCATTATGCGTTTTTCACAGTGCACTCTGTGTTTCGTTTTTGACGTTCGTCCATTGTTAGGTCTTCTGTGTTTTTGTGACACCTCTCTTTAGTCCCTAGCTGAATGCGTGTGAGTCTACACAATTGGCTTTCCTATAAATGGTTCCATTCTCCTTTCCAACTTCACTTCCTCTTCCTTTCCCCTTTTCACTTCCTTTTCCGTCAGGTAAATGATGAGAAAGGCCAGTGAAGGCGATGGCACAAATCTCCCAAATTGAGGGGAACGTGCCTCCTGAGCCGACGTTCTGATACCTGATACCCGATAAGTACCTAACTGTCCAAAAAGCATTCCTGTTCCGTCTTTCCGTATAGATAAGAAATCAAACTAATTGAATTCAAAGATCAAACTTTTAATTAACACTTTGATTACCAGTTCTATGAAGAGGTAGGACATATTCGAATAAGCTACCTTACCAGATGATTCTCGTTCTATTTGCTATAAAAGAGTGGGTTTCAACTAATTCTGCTAAGAATTCTAAGAAATTCGTACTGATATTATATGTGCAGTGCACTAAGTTTATAAAAACTCTAAAATGTCTCGTCTCTTAGCTCAGACTTGCACAATGGATGATACTACGTGATTGATCGGCACGGGACTAATCTGCGCTACGATCCAAAGGACCCAAAGGGTTTTATCAACTCTCGTAAATGGCTTTATCAAAAATGGAATGCTAGAGTGGAGTTGCCACTGCGTAAAAAAACAAGAATACCTTTGAATCTTCCACAACACCACGGGACGACAATTTCGACGAAAAATTCGTTGGGTATAAAGTCAGCAAAATCTATTCACACGGTGACAAAACTCTATCAAGTTTCAAAGAGTGATTACGGTTTTCTCCGCAACAAAACGTAAAACGAGTAAATTGAGCAACTCGAGCATATCAAACAATTTGGGGAAGACAGACTGCTTTGTCGTCTTATCGGCATTGCATCCCCCCCACTGCCACGTCGCAGCAAAGTGTGGCACTTTTTTACGACGGTTTTGAGCTCTAACCAATTTTTTTACAAACATTATGAGATTAACGCGATTTCAAAAGTAAAAAAATTAAAAATAAATTTTGTGTTGCCAATATTGAATGGTTTTGGTGCCAAAAATCGAATGGCTTTGTTGCCAAAATCGAATAGGGTCTGTATATCATAAGGCTAACATGATACTTTTATGCTAACGTAAATCGAGACGCCAGACTCATAGGATGAATTGTTAAATAAAAAATACGAAGCGTGCAAATTCAGCAAAAAAGAAAAATATCAAAAATTGTTTGAGTTGGATAAATTCAGCAAAGTATGAGAATGGAAATATTTCGAAAATCGGACCAACTGGACCAACAAAAAGTGGCCGAGTCACTTCGATCGAAAATTGTTTGCACATGTCAATTGGTCGAAATTGTCAATTAGTCGTACCAACCTCATAAGGCTGTAACTTATCCGGTTGGAAGTCATTTGGCCGAAATAGAAAGACGGCCGAAAATGGCGTTCGGCCGAACTGATCATTTTGCCGAAATGGTCGTTTGACAGGAAGGGAAATTTGGTCGAAATAGTCATTTTCCCGAACGGGTTATACAGCCGAAAATGTCGTTTGGCTGAACAGGTCATCTGGCAGAAAATATCGTTTGGCCGAACGACAGGGCTGGTAGCGATCAATGCCGTTCAAAATAGTGACTTTAGTGACCAACGTTGACGAAAAAAGAGACCAAATAGTGTCTTTCACTTGCAGAATAAGTGACCAAATAGTGAATTTCCGACAGTGATCGAGAGAAATTAAAATCTCAAATGGCAGTACGATTTGAATCAAGCGCGAAATCTTGCATTATCCGGATCATTCAATTGACTTGCCGTAAAATATTTCGGTAAATAAGTGCATGAAAAGCTCAAGCGCGACTCTTTTCTTCGAATCAGTATCCCTGTGCGCCTTGATTCGATGAATAAGATTTAAAATGATTTTTCCATTGACATTGCTTTCAGTTGTAGAAAAGTGTCAAAAATGGAACATTATTATGGAATTTAAAGTTAATAACTAGGTAGTGAGTTATAAGTTGTTACACAAAATGTTTATAACTGATGCAACTTTTTTAAACCGTACGGTTTTCTCTGTGCGGCCGATTAGAACAATGATAGTCAATATAGTTCAATTTCCATTTCCGCATACCGCTCCTCGACCAACTTTGGTGGAGATCACCGGTTTTTTGGCGACAATTGGATAATTATGTATCTCTTATGGAAGTAGTATATAAAATAGCGGTGGATCGCTCGCTGTTTGTGAAATTAGTTTCGATCAGGGGCGTCTCGTGAACTTTTAGTACACCTGTTCTACCGGCCTGCTAAAAAAATATACATCAAGCTGAGGTTTCGAATGGATGTTGTTGCTACTACAGCCGCGACTGGCAACACTTTCTCTTCGAACCAAATGACAGCTAACGTCATGAATATGACACATGAAAGCCATCTTTGTAAACATTACGAACAACGTGATAGTGCGGTTAAACGAATTGTTTCTTAAAAGTTAATTTCGAAGTTTATTACAAACAAAGGTATTATTTAATAGGTTAACATACATGAACTTATCTGCTAACATGAATTTCAAATCTACTAGCTAAAATACCGCGAATCCGTGAGATTAGTCCGATTCATAGTGCGTGAATTTGCGCTAACATACAGCTTGAGGTAGGTTAGAGTTTGCAATATCTTGCCTTTGTAAAATATTTCTATCTGTTAAACAGTGGTCGTTAAGCAAGGAATAGACTCCAAGGAGCTCACTAAATTCGATTAAAATCGAGGGAACACTATTTTGTAAGTAATTATTATTAACAGATGTAACGTAGGGCTAATTTTGTTATGAATTTCAGCTTGAAGCGCTTAATAAAACTTGCTATCAAGAAGAGTGTTTGCCTGTGTAGTTCTACGAGAACAGATGTTGTGTATTTGATCTAATATTATAACCTTTTCTTGTACAACGTAACCAAACATTAGAAGAAAAAAACAATTTAAACAGAAAGGATTTATAAAACAATAAACAGCTTCTCAATCTCCCTACTAAATTAATCTCTTTTGTTCTAAAAATGTTTCAAATTAAGATGCACTTAAAATTTAAAACTCTCCCAAGTCGTCCGAAATCTAACTTAGTAACAGTTGACGATAACTGGATATTGCTCAGAATAGAGATCTTTCAAATCGGCTCTTTCCACCATTCGGTTGCCCAGGACCCATCGCCCCTAGCATTTAAAAACTCTCACATATTTTGTTGTTATGAAGGAAATGTAATTAACCATTATTGCGTTTGATGCATTTGATACGACCCCAGATTGAGTCCACTGAAATGATTTAGAGTTATTTAGTTTTTCAAATTTAGTGAAAACTATGCCTCTTTTTAAAAACTCAAACATTAATTTAATACTGTTCTTGATGATGAATTGTTTATGATGCATAATCATTAGGAGAAAAAAAACAAACCGTTCCCAATCATCGAAGTATGAACGAAAGCGTGTGCGGTCGCGGTGCGCCTTTCGGCAAAGCACAGCCCGACACTCCGACCGAGTCTAACCGAAGATACGTCGCGTCGTTGGTTGTTCTCGCAGCGCGTCGAACGGGTTGGACTTCTGCGCACATAGCACGCACAACATTCATCTAAACGTGCCTGCGTTGCATGCGAAAGAGGATGATGTGAGGAAACGAAGAAAGCTGGCAACGCTCACGCTGGTTCTACGCGCGCGGAGAACGAGTGAGCATACCAAGGAGGAAATTATTTCAAAACTTTCGTCATGGCGCAGGCTTTAAATTTTACTTCTGCCAGCGCTGCTGTTGGTTCTTTATGAATCGTACGACTGGCAAAAGCTTTCTATGTGATGTGGTGTGCTGTTATTCGTCGGAGAAACACATATTTAACTGATCTAGTGAGTTGATCTGTCTACGCAATATTTTGTTTCGTTAGATATTAAACCATCATTGGAAACATAACGTGAAACTTTGTTTAAAAATTTCACTGAGTAATTATTTGCCCTAATAAATAATTGCAAAGAAATTAATTGTAAGGACATTAACTTTCCTACTTCTGAACTAAAAATGGTTACCTGTTCCATGAACAGGTAGAACATATGGACGAGTCGCCTCTGGTTTCGATGAATGCAATGCAGGAGTCGTTTAAAGAATCGGGAACCGCGACAATTCAATTACTCCAGTGGAAGATCAGTGGAAGTAAAAATGACAATTGCCAGTACAAATGTCCAGTACATCCGGGTGTTTGACTGGCCACCAAATTAGCCGGATAACGATCTCAAACAGTGTCTTGTTGAGTACGGGGAAGTGGATTCTGTGGTCCGGGAAAAATTCCCACCTGTACCATATGTACACCGGCGTGAGAGGCGTGTACATCGATGTTAAAAAGGGAATTCCCTCGTCGTTAGAAATGTCAAATTGGACAAGAAACGTATTCTGCCAGGATTTGCGTAACAAATGTTTCATGTGCCGAACGGAAGGTCACCGGAAGGATTCGTGTCAACAATGGAAAAAATTAAACGACGTTTTCGGCTCCGTAAAGTTCTTTTATTAGACAACTGAGCCTCATAAATAATCGAAAAAAAATGTTTATAACTGAAACTGTTTTGAACCGAATTCAACAGCATTTAATGTTAGTTTCAGTTCAATTTTTGTCTAACAGCTTTGTATATGAAAAGGAGACGTTATATGATAAAAAAATCAAATTTAATTAATTCCTAGTCATCGAAATCTTCCGATTCACAAGGTAAGTGTATCTATGGAAGGTTTCTCTGTCTCTAATTAACTTCTAAAAGTTGAAAAAATATACTTCCCTAAATATGCTTTCCATTAAAAATTATCTGTGTCGCATTATGAAATCATAAAATATATTATGACATGAATAGACTCTAAAAGTTACCGTCTGAATTAACAAAACCTTTAAATTTTCTTTTGACTGGCATCTTTAAAGTTTAAGCAATAGTAAATCAGCTGAATATCGTCGCGTAAACTCTCTTTTTACCTGTGCACTGATACAAAAAATGAAAATTTTGATATTTTGACAGCCCAAATGGAAAATAAAATTATCAGAGTCGTTTAATCTAATCGTAATCTAGTTATTCTACGCATTTTTGCATTCCAAGTCATTAAATTTAAATACAGTGCATAGGTAGATTGAGGTTGGGGAAACGTCACTGCTGAAATAAATCAATTGTGATCGGAGCGGATGTCATGTGGAGAGTTAGCTCAATGTTGTTTTATGCTCCATTTACAAAAATATGAAAAAAATATTATGGAAGGATCAAAGATATTTGTTATTAAAAAAAGGGCAAACACCTGACTTTATCACCTGAGTTTATTTTAGATATATATTAATGAAAATTTTAGCAAATTTATGTATTAATAAAAATTATCGCTCACTATTGATTAATTCCAAGAAGTTCATTTAGAATTGAAAAGATTCAATCTACATAGTTCAGTTTATGCTATGGAATTTGAAGGTTTTGTAAAAGATTTGCAGTTAACCATGTGAATTTGCGAATGTATTTGGATTCTTGATCCTCTTGAACCCCTTCTGCTTACCTTACAATATAAAAAATCACAAATAGTGCCATAGAACCTCTCCAACAAACCACAGCTGAAAAGCTACTGGCATTTTTTACTTGCACTGACATTTACAGGTACGAAGAAGTTAAGGAAGTTATTTTTGTATGGGTCCATCATTTCATTATTAAGCGAAATTTGACGGCTTCACTTTTTTTCCATGCTTGCACGATGTAGTTTACGAAATCTGGATTCTAATCAAACCTGCGGCACCAAACGGCATTTTCCACCAAATATATTATTCAGCCAAGCGATATTTTCGGCCAAATGGGCCTTTCTACCAAGCGACCATTTCAATAAAACAGCATTTTTGACCAAACTATAACGGCATTTTCGACCAAACAATCTGTTCAGCCAAACGACCTTTACGGCCCTTCCCTATCAAAAGTAGTGACTTTAGTGACCATGCTACTAGATCATAAAACACCGGTTGGCATTTTGCCGGACACCATTTGACAAAACGCCATTTTGCCGTATGCCATTTGACCGAATAATTAACTGAATCCCTTCACTGTGCATTTTTTATGTGTAAAGGGACAAAACTTCTCAAGATATGATAAATAAGACAAGTGAAAACAGACAAGGGAGCAATAAGAAGTGAGAAATGTAAAGTGTAATGTGAAGCGAAAATTTGAAAAAAACCCAGATTAATCCACCTAGCGGTGATGGCGCCTTTCTCGCGCAAAAAGGTAATAAATGTAGCCTTTACGCTTACACCTCGATGATGTACAAGAAAGGCAAAATAGTTACACCGTCTAATATTGTGATAGAAAATTTACACTAGTAGACGACAGATGGCGCTGCCAAAAGTTTCTCGAATATCCTATGTTTGAATTTTGACTTTCGGACAATTTCATAGTACTATGAAACTGAACGAAGAGCATACTTACGCCTAAATGCGTGCAACACGAGCATCTTTATAGTACGATGAAACTCTTAATGGGGACAAGCCACGGATAAACTTTAAAAATATTCATAGATGCAAGGCATTTTTCATAACACAGTATTGTTCTATGTGACTATGTCTCATCACTATTTTAATATTATCTATTTTTTGCAATTTGCCATTATTATGAAATTCAATAGTGATCAACAGCGTTTTAGTCTCTGTCGGATGCAATTTGTTGCAAGAAAATCGGTTAAGAGTTTCTATGTGAAAATTTGGCTAATGTTTTTTATGGCATTTTGTGCACACACACACGCACACACATACACACACACACGCACACACGGACAGACAGACATTTGTTCAGCTCATCGAGCTGAGTCGAATGGTATATAACACTATGGGTCTCCGGGACTTCTATCAAAAGTTCGAATTTGGAGTGAAATGATAGCCTTTCGGTACAACTTAGTTGTACGAGAAAGGCAAAAAGAGAAACAAAAAAGAGGAAGGAATCAGGAAGAAGAAAACAAAAGAATAATTAAAAAGAAACAAGAAGAAAAAATAAAGAGCTAATGAAATGTTCAGTTGGAGGGGAACGGACCATTTGGCATAACCGACATGTGGCACACTCATGATGATAATTGTGATAATTGTTTTATGTTTCTTTCCAATACTTTGTATTGCCCATAATATGCATGGCGATGCGCTCAGTTTATCCGAGCCTATGAAAAGATCAGTAGCTTTGTAGCAAACGCATTCTTCCAAGCCACTGGGGGGCCACTTCAAGAGGCTCAGAAGTCTCCTTTCAAGAGGCTCGAAAGCCTACTTTTATAAGACTGAAAAGCTTACTGTCAAGAGGCTCAGAAGCCCCCTTTCGAAAAGATCAAAAGCCTCTTGTCAAGAGGCTCGGAAGCTTCTCTTAAAACTTTCGAATTCTCAGAAGCCCATTTTCAAGAGGATCGAACATCTCAAGTCAAGAAGCTCGGAAGCTTCCCTTCAAAAGGTTTGGAATTCTTTCAAGGAGCTTCAAAGCCTCTTTTCAAGGGGCTCAAATGCGTCCTTTCAAAATGCTCATGCCTCCTTTCAAGAGGCATAGTTATGCAGAAAAAACATCTTTTACGAGGTTCGGAAACCTTCCTTTAAGAGGCTCGGAAGCCTGCTCTCAAGAGGCTCGGAGTTTTTCTTCCAAGGAGCTTGAAAGCCTCCTCGTCAGTGGCTTAAAAGCGACCTTGCAGAATGCTCATGCCTCCTTTTAAGAGGCTCAGAAGCCATTCAAGATACTCGGAGGCACCGAAGTCTTACAGGAAGCTTGATGTATAAACTAAATTTGAATTGGAAAGATTAACGGAATAACCAAAATTTTAGACAACTTTATGGAGAGCCATGCTGCACAAAATCACATATTTGTCCCATATAAATAGACAATCCAGCGAAGATGAGACTGATATGCGATCATAGGCAGCATATATCTCGTTAGTTTTCAGTTCCGATTTCATATGTCTCAAGTTATGCTTATTTTCATCCACAGCAATAAAATAGGGGGTTCACAATGAATGTAAATGTTCGAAGAGGTACCTCTCAAGAAAAAGGTGGAGAGCCTGGTTTCACGACAAAGATTGCTGTTGTTGGCTGGGTAATAAGCAATGGCCAATAAGCAAAATCTGGCTGAAAGTCATTTGGTCGAAATGGTCGTATGGCCGAAAGGGTCGTTTGGCCGAAAGAGTCATTTGACCGAATAGGATATTTTGCCGAATAGGTCATTTGAATAGTGAGAAATTAGGAATGATAAGAGAGACGTTTCAATACTCATTCCTCATTTCTCACTTCTAACTGTGTTTACAGCGACAAGTGATTAATGAGGAGTCAGAAGAGAGTCACTTCGCGTTCCTCATTTTTTTTACAGTGAGGAGTGCAAAGTTAGACGTCTCACTTCTCACTCCTCATTTCTTACTTCTTAAAGTAAAAAAATATGGAACGCGAAGTCACTACTCACTTCACGCTTCACACTTTTTACAGCGCTTCAAATGAGGAGTGAGAAGTGAGACGTCTCACCTATTAGGCCAAATGTCCTATTCAGCCAAACGACCCTTTCGGCCAAATGACCCTTTTGGCCAAATGACCCTTTCGGCCAAACGACCCTTTCGGCCAAAGGATCCTTTCGGCCAAACGACCCTTTCGGCCAAATGACCCTTTCGGTCAAATGACCCTTCCGGTCAAACGACCCTTTTGACAAAACGACCCTTTTGGCCAAATGACCCTTTTGGCCAAATGACCCTTTCGGCCAAATGACTCTTTCGGTCAAATGACTCTTTCATCCAAATTTTTGGCCTAATGGTCTGTTCGGCCAAATGGTATATTCGGCCAACAACTTTCGGCCTAGTGGCATTCGGTCAAATAGCTTTCGGCCGAATGGGTTTCCACCAAATGACCCTTCCCTATTTGGTCGAAAGGGTCATTTGGCCGATAGGATCATTTGTCTGGATGTGATGATGGATGTGATCCTTTCTTAAGGATAAGGCAGTGGTGAGAGCGAATTTATTTTAAAAAAAAATAAATACCAACCCGAAGAAGACAATGGCGAGCGGTTTTAGGCAGATATGGACGTGATTTGATTCTATAAAAAATCGGGCCTTATGTCTCACTTTTCTTGAAAAAGTATTGAAGTATTCAACCCAACGACCAAATTGCTTGACACCGTTTCAAAGATCTATACCATTTCGTCGAAGGACATTTGATTGAAAGGACATTACGTCGAATGGACATTTAGTCGAAAGCAGATTTTAGAATTAATGTTCTTGATACATTTCGCCGAATTACGCAAAATCCTTCCGACGACGTCGAGCGAACAGAATTGTCTGACCCCTTTAACAAACACCCATATGAGAGGCGGTCTGTCCGAATCCTCATGGTTGTCACAGTAAGTATGGACAACGTATGCAGTGGCTGGGATCAGGAATAATTTTAATCGAACGAGTGAACAACATTTCTAATTTAATGTTGTAAACAAAGTAATATCTGATTTAGCTATCATTCACAATGTACAAATTTCGGAATATTCAATAACGGCGCCGCCCACGACATCAAGTCATCAAGGAAAGGAAGGATTATTAGTTCGACTCTCGTTGTTACTAGAAATCGAGTAAACCTCTGCATCTCTACGATCTTCTTGGGATAGGATATTGTGTTTGTAAGAAGGAATATAGGATGGGAATACTTGAATGAGAACTATGTGAATTCTAATGGGATTGAAATTTTACAGTTAAAATTTTAATTCTATTGGATTTTTGTACCAGGTACAAATTAAATTCAAATTACAATAAGTCGAAACAGATTTACACAAAAAAAAACATTATCACATTTGTCACAGTGATCAACGTTGCTTTACTCAGAACACCGTTGGTTACGTCTTTTTACTCAGTGTAACTGTTCCGGTTCTCCATGTCATAGCTCCATGTTAATCCTATCGGAAACAAAGAAATGAAAAGTAATTTGGTTTGTTTATTATTTGTGTGCGTGTGTGTGTTTTTTTTTCAGCAGTAAGAACTATGTTGGCTAGAAGAACCGACGAAATTGGGGCTCTATTTCTTTCTGTTTTCTTTACGAGACGAGATGAATTTGTTACAGTGAGATGGAGATGGGAAAAGCTATCCTATATACTCAGTACTTGACGCCTTTGAATAGGTTTCTTAATGTTATATTTTATCATTATACTTTAAAATGAATTGAACAAATTAAGCAAGCTGGTTACTCTGACTTTGCCTTACTAATTGCTCATATTCTGATTTCAAATTCCAGAGCTTGGGGTGTACAGGAACCCACTTTCACCTATCCCATACTCCCATTCCTTCATCATAATCTGCACTTCGTTTACCGAACAATACAACCCACAGTCCCTCACACCCACATCCACTCTTCTAGAGAACAAAAAAGGCAAAAATTCAATTCAGCTTTTCAAGGCACTTTTGCCTGGCAGTGTCCCTCCCCGCCCGAAGCAAGTGATCCCAGGACGGTAGTTAACTCGGTGGCACTCGTCTGCTCCAGGAAGGAAGCGGCACTCTTTTGTTACCTACTCCGGGCTCCCATCCGCGCCATCGCATCGGTTGTCGCTTCTCTGGAAAGGATATGTGACCGACCGCCAGCCAGCCGTATCCGTTTTGCTGGCTGGTTAGCTCGGCAGTACATACCGAGCGAGCGAGCGAGTGTGCGGTGTGGCACGTAAATTATAAAACCACACGGCCAAAAGTGCGGTTTCAATTTCCGTCTCCTTGCTGAGTCGTCGTCGTCCTCGTCGTCGTTGTCCGCCCCAACAACTACCGCTGAGGCTGCCAAGTGGGTGGCAGTGCAGAATGGGAGTTCAAGTGCGATAAAACTCTCGAATAACCGGTTGGTCGTTGCTGGCGCGGGATTCTTCCGGAGGGGTGGCGGTGGTGGCCAGAAATGCGGCAGTGGCAAATGTCTGAGTGGTTTCTGGGTTTTCTAATGGAAAATGTGCAAAATGGTCTCTGCGCCGTTCGAGTTCGGAAGTCTGGGAAAGAGCCCGTCTGCCCTAGAGTTGAGTTTCGACCGAACAAAAGAACCGGAGAAGTATATTTTGAAGCTCCGTTTCTTCAAGTGGGTGCTTCGTTACAGGCTCGTATCTTCAAGTGGGACAAGTGCTTCTCTGATGTGCTAGCGTTTGAAGTGCATCTTGAATCATCATCCATCAGGGCTGGCGAAGCACAGGGGTTCTCAAACGGTTATTTACATCAATCGATGGAACTCGAACACGTTCCGTTACAAAATCGACTTCCCGTACAGTGCAACCAAAACTCACACAGATATTTATTCGTGCAATATTGACATGATACCACATTTGCATTGATAATGTCAGTGCATTGCAATGTGGTGAAAATCGAAAATCGTTTACATTCTCAACTTAGTGCAGCTCTCCATCCGATGGGGGGTCAGAGCATATGAGAGCAAAGCATATGGGCGGTTAGGAACCCCCATCAGGGCAAACAATTCCAGCTCTGACCGTGTATGTGTGCAATTCATGTCCACACACAGGGTAGGGAGCGCTCATCTATTTGTTATGATGCCCATTAAATTGTGTTCCGATTCCCTTGGTTGATTGCGATTGGGGGGGATTGGTCCCGATCAACGACGGGGGTAAAGTGGGTAAACATAGCCTCACCTTGTTGCCCCTTGCTTCTTCGCAATCTCCACCAGTTAGAACTGCATGAACGCTCATATGTATACAGGGGTTAGTTAGGCCATCAGCATCGACGTTGACTCGATGACGACGATGGTCGACCGACAGTCGACGGACCGAGCAAACAGACCCGTTTATTTATACAGTGTTATTGTTTACATTATCAGTAACAATAATAATATTGATTCAGGCCCGTCGTGTCGTTGTCTGTCGGTTGGGTTTGGTTGTTGGTCGGTCGTCGATCGCGTTTGGACGTGCCGGGTTTGCATTATGGGCGGGCGACTCGCCGCATTCCGCCAATATAATCGTTTGAAAAAGCGATTCCCGCTAAAATAAACATAAATCATATTTGCTTCTGGCTGGCCTCAATCACCGCGCCGTGCCGTGCCGTGCCACACCACACCACGAGATTGACAATGTTGGCGCGTCACGTTTCTCGTGTGGATTTGCAATTTTTCGATGTTGTTGCGGATGTCGTCCTGGTTTCGTGTTTCTGGCGGGGGCGGTTTAGCATTTTTTTTCCCTCCATGTGCGATGAATGGATTTGAATGTCAGCCGCCCACGATGCGACGACTCGGCTGAGGGTGGTCCAGGATCGGGATTGGGGGCCGCAGCTACAGTCGGTGGCTAATTCGACATCGCTGTTCGCTGCGCTGTGCCCGATGTGCCCCGCTGCTGTGGTGCTGCTTTGGTCGATGCGGTTTCGGTGGTTTGGGATTTTACGACGCCCTGTGGTGGGGACAGTGCAGCTCCGGTCTGCAGGTGGTGGTGGTAGGATTGGTTGGTTGGGAGGATTTAAATTGAAATGACCACAGCTCGTTAATGATGATCCCGATCGGTGCCGAACGCGAATCGAACATGTGGTTTCTGGGCCAGCGGGTTCCTGTTGGTCGGTGTATCATCCGTGGCTGATTTGCGATGGGTTTACCGGATTTTCGGTTAAATGTTTGGTGGTCAAAATGGCTAAATTTAACTTTGATTTGATGTTTTTGTTCATGTCAAGCAACTGTTTAATCCCATATGAATTTTAGTCAATTTAGAGTTTAGTTCGCCAATCACCATATTTTTGCTAATATTTTAGTATATTTTTATAAAATAAGTCAATTTATATTAGGAAGTATGAAAAAAAAATGCTAGGCCGTCGCTTCTTTTTGCTAACAAGCGTGGTCACTGGTGAAAAAAATCACAAAAATAAGAAACAAACCAAATTCCTTTTCATTGCTTTCGATGGGATGGAAATAGGAGCTATGGGATGAAGTGCCGAACCGTTCTCCTATATGTTAAAGGTTTCTATTTATAACTGTGGACATGTTAATAAAAAACTAAGTTTAAAACATAAGCCTAGTTTCGTTATCGAAATCCATTCGACCGAAACGGTAATTTGGCCAAAACGGTTTAGTCGAAAATGTCATTAAGTCGGAAGCGACATACGACGAACTGTTCATTTGGACGGAATGCCATTTGGTCGATCAGGTCATACGGCCGAAAATGTCGTTTAGCTCAAACAGGTCACATGGCCGAAATATCATTTGGTCGAACGCGTCATACAACCGTAAATGTAATTTGCTGAACGAACCAAATGGTCAATAGTGTCGTTAGGCCGAGCAACAGTAAATGTGAAAAAAAATTAGTGTTCAATGACGATTGAGGAGTGAGTAGTAATAAATGAAAATTGGGCATCAAACTCCAACTGCTCATTTTTTGCTTGTTATTTCTCACTTCTTACTTTTCATAGTAAAGCAAATGAAGTGTAAGATGTGGGAAGTGAGGCGTCTTACTTCTCACTTCTTATTTCTAATTTCTCGCTTCACAATTTCCACTATTCACAGTGATACGCTTCACTTTTCACTTCTCACTCCTTACTTCTCACAATTCTCTCTCCTAACTTCGCACTTCTCACTTCCCTCTTCTAACTCTTCACAGTGAGACGTGAGAAGTGAGAAATGATGTGTGATAAGAGAGAAGTCTCATTTCTCACTGCTCTGAACTCAGTTTCCGCTTCTCACTTCTCACTGTGAAAAATGAGAAGGGCAAAGTGAGAAATGATAAGTAAAAAGTGAAAACCCTCACGCCTTTTGATAAGAGGCTTCTGAGCCTATTGTAGAGAGGCTTCCGAGCCTCTTGTAGAGAGGCCTCCGAGCCTCTTGAAGGCGGTTTTCGATCCACTTCAAAGAAGGCTTCTTCTTTCTTTCTCTAGAAGAACGCTTTTGAGCCTCTTGAAAGGAGGCTTCCTGGAGCCTTTTTGAAATGATGCTTTGAGCCTCTTGAAACGATGCTTTCGAGCCTCTTAAAACATGCTTTCGAGCCTCTTGAAAGAAGACTTCCGAGCCTCTTGAAAACAGGCTTCCGAGCCTCTTGAAAGGAGGCTTCCGAGCCTCTTGAAAGGAGGCTTCCGAGCCTCTTGAAAGGAGGCTTCCGAGCCTCTTGAAAGGAGGCTTCCGAGCCTCTTGAAAACAGGCTTCCGAGCCTCTTGAAAACAGGCTTTCGAGCCTTTTGAAAGGAGGCTTATAAGCCTCTTGAAAAAGGCTTCTGAGCCTCTTGAAAGGAGGCTTCTGAGCCTCTTGAAAGGAGGCTTTGAGCTCTTTGAAAGGAGGCTTCTGAGCCTCTTGAAAGGACGCTTCCTGAGCCTCTTGAAAGGAGGCTTCTGAGCTTCATGAAGGGAGGCTTCTGAGCCTCTTGAAAGGAGGCTCTGAGCTCTCTTGAAAGGAGGCTTCTGAGCCTTCTTGAAAGGAGGCTTCTGAGCCCTCTTGAAAGGAGGCTTCTGAGCCTCTTGAAAGGAGGCTCTGAGCCTCTTGAAAGGAGGCTTCTGAGCCTCTTGAAAGGAGGCTTCTGAGCCTCTTGAAAGGAGGCTCTGAGTTTCTTGAAAGGAGGCTTCTGAGCCTCTTGAAAGGAGGCCTGAGCCTCTTGAAAGGAGGCTCTGAGCCTCTTGAAAGGAGGCTTCTGAGCTCTTGAAAGGAGGCTTCTGAGCCTCTTGAAAGGAGGCTTCCTGAGCCTCTTGAAAGGAGGCTTCTGAGCCTCTTGGAAAGGAGGCTTCTGAGCCTCTTGAAAGGAGGCTTCCTGAGCTCTTGAAAGGAGGCTCTGAGCCTCTTGAAAGGAGGCTTCTGAGCCTCTTGGAAAGGAGGCTCTGAGCCTCTTGAAAGGAGGCTTCTGAGCCTCTTGAAAGGAGGCTTGAGCCTCTTGAAAGGGCCAGGCCTGAGGCTCCTCTTGGAGGAGGCTTCTGAGCCTCTTGAAAGGAGGCTTCCTGAGCTCTCTTGAAAGGAGGCTCTGAGCCTCTTGAAAGGGAGGCTTCCGAGCCTCTTGAAAGGGAGGCTTCCGAGCTCTTGAAAGGAGGCTTGAGCCTCTTGAAAGGAGGCTTCCTGAGCCTCTTGAAAGGAGGCTTCCTGAGCCTCTTGAAAGGAGGCTTCCGAGCTCTCTTGAAAGGAGGCTCTGAGCCTCTTGAAAGGAGGCTTCTGAGCCCTCTTGAAAGGAGGCTTCTGAGCTTCTTGAAAGGAGGCTTCTGAGCCTCTTGAAAGGAGGCTTCTGAGCCTCTTGAAAGGAGGCTTCTGAGCCTCTTGAAAGGAGGCTTGAGCCTCTTGGAAAGGAGGCTCTGGAGCTCTTGAAAGGAGGCTTCTGAGCCTCTTGAAAGGAGGCCTGAGCTCTTGAAAGGAGGCTTCTGAGCTCTCTTGAAAGGAGGCTTCTGGAGCCTCTTGAAAGGAGGCTTCTGAGCCTCTTGAAAGGAGGCTTCTGAGCCTCTTGAAAGGAGGCTTCCTGAGCCTCTTGAAAGGAGGCTTCTGAGCCTCTTGAAAGGAGGCTTCCGAGCCTCTTGAAAGGAGGCTTCCTGAGCCTCTTGAAAGGAGGCTCTGAGCCTCTTTGAAAGGAGGCTCTGAGCCTCTTGAAAGGAGGCTTCTGAGCCTCTTGAAAGGAGGCTCTGAGCTCTCTTGAAAGGAGGCTTCCTGAGCCTCTTGGAAAGGAGGCTTCTGGAGCCTCTTGAAAGGAGGCTTCTGAGCCTCTTGAAAGGAGGCTTCTGAGCCTCTTGAAAGGAGGCTCTGAGCCTCTTGAAAGGAGGCTTCTGAGCCTCTTGAAAGGAGGCTTCTGAGCCTCTTGAAAGGAGGCTTGAGCCTCTTGAAAGGAGGCTCTGAGCCTCTTGAAAGGAGGCTTCTGAGCCTCTTGAAAGGAGGCTTTGAGCCTCTTGAAAGGAGGCCTGAGCCTCTTGAAAGGAGGCTTCCTGAGCCTCTTGAAAGGAGGCTTCCTGAGCCTCTTGAAAGGAGGCTCTGAGCCTCTTGAAAGGAGGCTTCTGAGCCTCTTGAAAGGAGGCTTCTGAGCCTCTTGAAAGGAGGCCTGAGCCTCTTGAAAGGAGGCTTGAGCCTCTTGAAAGGAGGCTTCCTGAGCCTCTTGAAAGGAGGCTCTGGAGCCTCTTGGAAAGGAGGCTTCTGAGCCTCTTGAAAGGAGGCTTCCTGAGCCTCTTGAAAGGAGGCTTCCTGAGCCTCTTGAAAGGAGGCTTCTGAGCCTCTTGAAAGGAGGCTTCCTGAGCCTCTTGAAAGGAGGCTTCTGAGCTCTCTGAAAGGAGGCTTCCTGAGCCTCTTGAAAGGAGGCTGAGCCTCTTGAAAGGAGGCCTGAGCCTTTGAAAGGAGGCTTCCGGAGGCCTCTTGAGGAGCGCCTGAGCCTCTTGAAAGGAGGCTCTGAGCCTCTTGAAAGGAGGCTTCGAGCCTCTTGAAAGGGAGGCTTCTGAGCCTCTTGAAAGGAGGCTTCTGAGCCTCTTGAAAGGAGGCTCTGAGCCTCTTGAAAGGGAGGCTTCTGAGCTCTCTTGGAAAGGAGGCTTCCGAGCCTCTTGAAAGGAGGCTCTGAGCCTCTTGAGAGGAGGCTTCCGAGCCTCTTGAAGGAGGCTCTGAGCCTCTTGAAAGGAGGCTCTGAGCCTCTTGAAAGGAGGCTTCTGAGCCTCTTGGAAAGGAGGCTTCCGAGCCTCTTGAAAGGAGGCTTCTGAGGCCTCTTGAAAGGAGGCTTCCTGAGCCTCTTGAAAGGAGGCTTCATAGCCTCTTGAAAGGAGGCTTCCGAGCCTCTGAAAGGAGGAGACTCTGAGCCTCTTGAAAGGATGCTTCCGAGCCTCTTGAAAGGAGGCTTCTGAGCCTCTTGAAAGGGAGACGTCTGAGCCTCTTGAAAGGAGACGTCCGAGCCTCTTGAAAGGAGGCGTCTGAGCCTCTTGAAAGGAGGCGTCCGAGCCTTCTTGAAAGGAGGCGTCTGAGCCTCTTGAAAGGAGGCGTCTGAGCCTCTCTGAAAGGAGGCGTCTGAGCCTCTTGAAAGGAGGCGTCTGAGCCTCTTGAAAGGAGGCGTCTGAGTTCTTGAAAGGAGGAGGCGTCCGAGCCTCTTGGAAAGGAGGCGTCTGAGCCTCTTGAAAGGAGGCGTCTGAGCCTCTTGAAAGGAGGCGTCTGAGTTTTCTTGAAAGGAGGCGTCTGAGCCTCTTGAAAGGAGGCGTCTGAGCCTCTTGAAAGGAGGCGTCTGGAGCTCTTCTGAAAGGAGGCGTCTGAGCCTTCTGAAAGGAGGCGTCTGAGCCTCTTGAAAGGGAGGCGTCTGAGCTCTTGAAAGGAGGCGTCTGAGCTCTCTTGAAAGGAGGCGTCCGGAGCCTCTTGAAAGGAGGCGTCCGAGCCTCTTGAAAGGGAGGCGTCTGAGCTCTTGAAAGGAGGCGTCTGAGCCTCTTGAAAGGAGGCGTCTGAGCCTCTTGAAAGGAGGCGTCTGAGTTTCTTGAAAGGAGGCGTCCGAGCCTCTTGAAAGGAGGCGTCTGAGTCTCTTGAAAGGAGGCGTCTGAGTTTCTTGAAAGGAGGCGTCTGAGCCTCTTTGAAAGGAGGCGTCTGAGTTTTCTTGAAAGGAGGCGTCTGAGCCTCTTGAAAGGAGAGGCGTCTGAGCCTCTTGAAAGGAGGCGTCTGAGCTCTTGAAAGGAGGCGTCTGAGCCTCTTGAAAGGAGGCGTCTGAGCCTCTTGAAAGGAGGCGTCTGAGTTTTCTTGAAAGGAGGCGTCTGAGCTCTTTGAAAGGAGGCGTCTGAGCCTCTTGAAAGGAGGCGTCTGAGCCTCTTGAAAGGAGGCGTCTGAGTTTTCTTGAAAGGAGGCGTCTGAGCCTCTTGATAGGAGGCGTCTGAGCTTGAAAGGAGGCGTCTGAGGCCTCTTGAAAGGAGGCGTCTGAGCCTCTTGAAAGGAGGCGTCCAAACTCTTCTTGAAAGGAGGCGTCCGAGCCTCTTGAAAGGAAGCGTCTGGAGCCTTTTGAAAGGAGGCGTCTGAGCCTCTTGAAAGGAGGCGTCCAAGCCTCTTGAAAGGAGGCGTCCAAGCCTCTTGAAAGGAGGCGTCTGGAGTTTTGAAAGGAGGCTTCCGAGCCTCTTGAAAGGAGGCTTCCGAGCCTCTTGAAAGGAGGCTTCCGAGCATTTTGAAAGGAGGTTTCCGAGCCTCTCAAAGGGAGGCTTCTGAGCCTCTCGAAGGGAGGCTTCCGAGCCTCTCAAAGGGAGGCTTCCGAGCCTCTTAAAAGAAGGCTTCCTAGCCTCTTAAAAGAAGGCTTCCTAGCCTCTTGAAAGGAGACTTCCGAGCCTCTTGAAAGGAGGCTTCTGGAGCCTCTTGAAAGGAGGACGTCTGAGCCTCTTGAAAGGAGGCGTCTGAGCTCTCTTGAAAGGAGGGCGTCTGAGTTTTCTTGAAAGGAGGCGTCTGAGCCTCTTGAAAGGAGGCGTCTGAGCCTCTTGAAAGGAGGCGTCTGAGCCTCTTGAAAGGAGGCGTCTGAGCCTCTTGAAAGGGAGGCGTCTGAGCCTCTTGAAAGGAGGCGTCTGAGCCTCTTGGAAAGGGAGGCGTCTGAGCCTCTTGAAAGGAGGCGTCTGAGCCTCTTGAAAGGAGGCGTCCGAGCCCTCTTGAAAGGAGGCGTCTGAGCCTCTTGAAAGGAGGCGTCTGAGCCTTCTTGAAAGGAGGCGTCTGAGCCTCTTGAAAGGAGGCGTCCGAGCCTCTTGAAAGGAGGCGTCTGAGCTCTCTTGAAAGGAGGCGTCTGAGCCTCTTGAAAGGAGGCGTCTGAGCCTCTTGAAAGGAGGCGTCTGAGCCTCTTGAAAGTGAGGCGTCTGAGCCTCTTGAAAGGGAGGCGGCCGAGCCTCTTGAAAGGGAGGCGTCCGAGCCTCTTGAAAGGAGGCGTCTGAGCCTCTTGAAAGGAGGCGTCTGGAGCCTCTTGGAAAGGAGGCGTCCTGAGTCTCTTGAAAGGAGGCGGCCGAGCCTCTTGAAAGGAGGCGTCCGAGCCTCTTGAAAGGAGGCGTCAGAGACTCTTGAAAAGAGGCGTCTGAGCCTTTGAAAGGAGGCGTCTGAGCTCTTCTTGGAAAGGAGGCGTCTGGAGCCTCTTGAAAGGAGGCGTCTGAGCCTCTTGAAAGGAGGCGTCTGAGCTCTCTTGAAAGGAGGCGTCTGGAGTTTCTTGAAAGGAGGCGTCTGAGCCTCTTGAAAGGAGGCGTCTGGAGTTCTTGAAAGGAGGCGTCTGAGCCTCTTGAAAGGAGGCGCCTGAGCTCTCTTGAAAGGAGGCGTCTGAGCCTCTTGAAAGGAGGCGTCTGAGTTTTCTTGAAAGGAGGCGTCTGAGCCTCTTGAAAGGGAGGCGTCTGAGCTCTCTTGAAAGGAGGCGTCTGAGCTCTCTTGAAAGGGAGGCGTCTGAGGCCTCTTGAAAGGAGGCGTCTGAGCCTCTTGAAAGGGAGGCGTCTGAGTTTTCTTGAAAGGAGGCGTCTGAGCCTCTTGAAAGGAGGCGTCCTGAGCTCTTGAAAGGAGGCGTCTGAGCTCTCTTGAAAGGAGGCGTCTGAGTTTTCTTGAAAGGAGGCGTCTGAGCCTCTTGAAAGGAGGCGTCTGAGCCTCTTGAAAGGAGGCGTCTGAGCCTCTTGAAAGGAGGCGTCTGAGTTTCTTGAAAGGAGGCGTCTGAGCTCTTGGAAAGGAGGCGTCCGAGCCTCTTGAAAGCAGGCGTCAGAGCCTCTTGAGAGGGGGCTTCAGAGCCGCTTGAAAGGAGGCGTCCGAGCCTCTTGAAAGGAGGCGTCCGAGCCTCTTGAAAGGAGGCGTCCGAGCCTCTTGAAAGGAGGCGTCTGGAGCCTCTTGAAAGGAGGCGTCTGAGCCTCTTGAAAGGAGGCGTCTGAGCTCTTGAAAGGAGGCGTCTGAGCTCTTGAAAGGAGGCGTCCGAGCCTCTTGAAAGGAGGCGTCCGAGCCTCTTGAAAGGAGGCGTCCGAGCCTCTTGAAAGGAGGCGTCCGAGCCTCTTGAAAGGAGGCTTCCGAGCCTCTTGAAAGGAGGCTTCCGAGCCTCTTGAAAGGAGACTTCCGAGCCTCTTGAAAGGAGGCCTCCGAGCCTCTTGAAAGGAGTATCAAAATCAAATAAAAAATTAAAATGGCAATCAAAACTATTCGGAGCGAATCCGTACTTCCAGGAAACACCGACATCGTTCTACAGAAAATGTTCCTCCATCAAGAAAATATGAGCAACAAAACATCGAACTTTTTCCACATCCAAATCGGACAAAACCGACCAACTGTTATCATTTCGCTCCGGACGACGACAGTCTCCGGCCGGATTCGACGATAAAAGTAGTCAAATCTGAGTGGGTGTACATTCCCGTATTCATGAGAGGGCGAAACTTGGGATGAGCGATGATGACGCAGATGGACCAGGGGTCAAGTGTAGCCGCGGGCTTTCCACTGACGGCAACCGACGACGATGACAACGGGAAGCTGAGTCAGCAGCACAGCAAAAAGCATGCAACGAAATCTGACGCGATGGACGCGTCGAGTCTCTCTGTGAGCTCGTTAAATTGGAATAATTCAATTCTATAAAGTGAATTTTCTCCGGATGAAATGGGTGTGGGATGGAAAATGGCGAGTGGTGGGCGGTGGTAATGGCAGAGTGAGACTTGACGAACAGCGGCAATATGATGATTGAGCATGATGTTATTTTTCGTCGGTTCACGGGGTGGAAGATCACCCGGTGGGAGATTTATCGGTGATGATGATGTGCTACGGATGGTTGGGCAGATTTGAGTCGATTGGAAAGGAAAGATTTGTGTGAGGAACGAAAGGATAGTTTATTGGAGTTATGTAATTGCAAACTAAGTTATTGCAGAAAACATTTAAATGTTATTAGAGGACAAGAAAATAAAAAAGGCATCTCGTGAAAAAATGAATAACATTTCGATGATTATAAATCCGAGATAATGTTGAACATAATCCCGAAAGAATAATAAGAAAATATTTTCAACTCAAATCATTCAAATTGATCGATTTGGAATAGACTCGTTCGCCCTAAACATGCATTTTGTCATGCTGGTTCTGTTTTAGAGTCGTTCGAGAATTTTCTTGTGAAAACTCGTAAAAACAAGTCCACGTGACTTGCCCAATTCACATACATATTCAAACAGAAAATCTCCCCGATCGGTAGCGGTTCTTTCGGTTCTGCCGCAAAAACGAGTTTACCCAAGAGCAATTTTCCTTCTTGCGTTTCCGTTTTACAAATTTCAATCCAAGCACAAGATTGTGTTTGTTGTGTGCCTGGTTTTGGCTTTTGAAGCAACTGTAGCACTGTGTGGAAACTTGTTATTGTTACGGGAGCATCAACACATCTTCAGGGTTCAATGAATCGAGTTTTAAAGTAACGATAAATTGAATTTTTGAATTTCACGATAGATCAAAGTTTCATTGTAAAAATATCGCATACTCCAGAAAATATATTCATCACAACCTCTCAGATTGAGTACCATAACTTTAACGACGTCAAGTTCTTTTTTTTTTCACCAAACCCTAATGAATAGTCTTCCCGGAACTAACTCAAGGATGTGTGTACTTTAGGGTGGTCTCCCCTCCGTCCGGTCCGTCACATTGCTTCCTAAAACCATTCCATGTGGCAACAAACAACACTGCCTCTGTGTTGTTGCGACAACTACGATGACGACGACGACGAGAAGCTATGAAAGTTAGGATGAAAAGTTGAAATTTTATAAACAAACAGTTCCCATGCGGAGGCTTCGAGACGACAGTAGACCAGGGGAAACAGAGTGTGGCAATAAAGAAAAGATTAGAAAGCAGAGAACCGCATGTTCTTTGGAAACCATCGTCGTCGTCGCCGTCATCGCCTTCAGACAGCTTGGTTTTCCACCGAGGACCGGCTCCGACGCGTCGTCGACAGGAAGCAAATTGTGATGAAAGACACCACTTTAGCTCGGTGCGAGGAGAAATGGTCTCCCCCTGCACTCTCGAGCGCGCTGGAGTTGATCCAGCGTCTAGTAGGTGCGGAGGAGTTTGTTTATGTAGCCTCAATATTTACTCACACACGCGTCTTGTTGATTCAACCGTCGACGCGACGACGGTGCGGCTGCACGGTGGAACGGGGAATGAAAAGTACTCCGAAGAAGGAGCGGTATCTCAAATATGCATAATCTCAACTTGGCGAGATCGTCCCTTGTCGTCCCCGCGCCGACTGGGTGTTTATTTAGCACACCGTTGGTTGCTGGCGCTCGTAGTAGGGCTGAGAGGTGAGTCGGAAAATGGATGGCAGTCAGTGTGGAGTGAACCCCCAGCATCATTATCGTCCTCATCAGGGCGCAAAAGTTTGCCATCAGTGAATTTGGGATCGTCGAGGCTTGTCTGCATTGTAGGCATTTTTCTGCAGTTTGGCGGTTGGAATGATGGGATCTTGTTGAGCTGTCATTTTTTGGAATATAATCGAGTACGAGCATGACGTCACATAATGAAGAAAGGCTCATTAGAATTCAAAAAGGACAAGTCGTCTCTGAAATGATTAGTGTGGAAACTTCTATCAAGGGTACATTTTTTTTACGAACTACGAACTTTTAAACAATCCGATAAGTTTTCCAGGGAAACCTTTAGCTACATTAGAAGCTTGCAGATGCTTGGAATTGTCGAAAAAAATTTAAACAATTTTTTCTTTGAAGCAACATTAAGAAAATTGGCTTATAATTATTTAAGAACGTCAAAGACGAATTTTCAAAACAATTTAAAAAAGAATGTATAAAAAATAAAAGAAATGTAAATTGGACAATATGAACGAAATACCTCCGAGCTGACCCGAAAAACAAAAATCCTAAAGCGGTTTCCGAGCAATATTTAGGAAACTCCTACGGGAGTCCTTATACCAACTTCCTGGCCGGATATATGAGCCAGCCTATGGCTGAAAATCTCTCAGACACTCAGACCCACTTCTACACCGGTAGTACAAGTTAAACAAGAGTACACAATGAGAAAGCAACATAAAATTAGCCACCAGTTTCCAAATTTAGCACCCCGCTAAATTTCTGCTCTGGGTTTCAGATTTAGGTGTTTGTGAAACGTCACTTTCGAATGTTTGTTTTGCAATGAAGTGTTTCCAGTTAACAGTCATCAGCAAAGACGAGCAACGCGCACCCGCCCGCTAGAGCGCAGCATTCAAGGATTTTTTGAGAAGGAAAATCCAATTCCCTTTTGGAGATCTTCAAGAAATCTCTCAGCAAGATCCTTTAGCTATAGTTTCGTGTACTTTCAGTGCCCCCAAAAATTCATCCGAAAGTCGCGCTTAGTATTCCTCCGGCATTTCCCTCAAAACTGTTCTAGAATTTCGAACATAGGTTTTTCTTTCCGGGATTTTTCCTTTAAATTGCTTCCACGATTTCCTACAAAAAAACTTTTTTGTTCTTCCAGATGATGTTGGAAAAACAATACTCTAGAGTTTCTTCTGAAGAAGTTTGTTAAATATACGAAGCAGAATAACTAGCGAAGCAGAATAACAAAATTGTGCCTGGAAACGGGATACATTACTAATAAAACTAGGACCTCCTGGAACAAGAATAAGCTTGCAGGATGGTCATACATCACCACCCTGCAGCGCAGAAATAATTTTCCAAAATATTTATAAATATTCTAATGCAGCAGAGACTTTGGAGGTCCAGAATAAGCTTGCAAGATGGTCATACCACACCCAAAAAATATTTAAAAATATTTTAAAGCAGCATGGACCTTGGGGGACCAGAAATAGCTTGCAGGATGGTCAAACCACACCCCCCTGCAGCCCAGAAATAATTTTCAAAAATATTTAAAAATATTTTAATGCCGCAGGGACCTTGGTAGACCAGAATAAGCATGTAGAATGGTTATACCACACCACCCTGCAGCAGAGAAATTGTTTTCAATAATATTTAAAAATATTCTAAAGCAGCTGCTTGAGAATATTTTAAATATGTTTGAAAACAATTTCTCTGCTGCAGGGTGGTGTGGTATGACCATCCTGCAAGCTTATTCTGGTCTCCAAAGATCCATGCTACATTAGAACATTTTTTTAAAAATATTTTTGAAAATTATTTCTGTGTTGCAGGGTGGTGTGGTAAGACCATCCTGCAAGCTTATTCTTGTTCCAAGAGGTCCTAGTTTTATTAGTAATGTATCCCGTTTCCATAATACCAAGAAACTTAGTTTAATCTTATTGTAATTTCTTGCAGGGTGGTATGGTATTGGGTAACAAGCTGCACTAAAAATTATTGTACTAAAAGGAATTGGCTGCAGGGTGGTGTGGCGCAGGGTAACATTTCCAGCCTGTTCCTGTCCAGTTCAGTCAGTCAGAGAAACAACTACCAGGCCAACAGACACCACTTTGTACTGCTAGCCCTCGCCATTGTTCTACCGATTCGCTTCGATCCAAGAGGCGAACGCGCCCGATACCCGCCATCGGAAACAAGTGCAGGATATCCAAGCCGGAAGACTAGGGTGTGCCGCCTACTCGAATCCTCCGAAAATCCGTCGACTCATCCAGAACTATCGATCCACTTGAGCTACCGAGGCAACTTATCCTTTTTAGTCATCATTTAGTGGGGATTCGACAAAAAAATCAGAATAATATAGATCTGATGTGAAGATTTTTTTTCTTTTGAAGTTTTCGAGAAATTTTTAATTGTTTGATAGATTTTTTTAGGAACTGAAATGTTTGGAACCTATGTTGCAACTTTTGAATCTTTTTGTTTTTTATTTCGAAATATTTGAATTCAAAAATGGGTTTTCCTCCACATTTTCAAAAATTTACAGTTTTGGATTTTAAAATTAAAACGAAAAATGTTAAAATTATGACAATTTCCAAATGACATTTATCATGTGTCATAAAGAAGGGCATCGGAAGGACTCTTGTCCACAACGTACAGCAAAACGGAAAATTGGAAGCGACAAATCGCCACGATTGTCGCTGGAAAGCAAGCTGCACCGGAGAAGCAAGCATCAAGAGAAACTTCAGACGACGACTTTATTGAAGTGCCGGAAGGAACTAATGGACACCCAGAGGAATTGGCTATTATGGAACCCACCAGTGTGCGTCGAAAACAGGATACAGTTACGTTGGAAGATATGGCTATCCAGGAGGCAATAACACCAAATCAGGCAAGTCAGCGGCGGACTCAATTGGCTGATTCAGGGTCAGGTTCAAGTTGTAGCTCAGTTCCTCGACCGAGGAAAAATGTGCTAGGAAAACATTTTATTAAATAATTGGAATAGTTTTTATATAAATATCATTCGCTTTGCATAAATATTATTCGGCTCCGTGGAGTTTTTAGTTAAACAAATGAGCCTTTAAATAAACAAATTAAAAAAAAACTCTTGATTCTTTTCTTTATTTTTGACCCTTCCTTCGGAAGTGTCTATAATTTCACTTTGTATGCGTTACGCAGGTGTGTTACGTATTAATCTATCAAGAAATCTCGTGAATTATTAAATAAAATGTATGGTATTTGAAACAAATTCACTTTGATATTGAAAATATAATTATAACAAATGATATGATATAGAATTATGCCTATTTTTCTGATTTGTTTCAAAGAAACAAATGATTTTAATTGAGGAACATATAGAAGCATGTACAAAAAAATCTTCTCAGAAAAGCAAAAACGTAAAAATTGAAAGGGATTTCAAAAATTTCTTCAGTGGAAGCTAGATAGCAAATGTGAGCATGTTTTGAGACACTAATAGATCACTTGTATGCATGTATGTGTGCGTATGTGTGCAAATTCTGAAATTTACTGCCATAAAAATCTCGCTCATTTTTAAGGTATTGAACAAGTTTAGTTTTACCAAATTAGGCATCCATAAGGCGAAATATATGTTATTATTGAACGCTATTGAGTTTCGCTCAGATCAATGACTGATTTAGTTAGTTCTGGATTAATTAATATCGAGGTCTCTGGAAATTACGAGTACAATATATGCAACCAGCGTTACGATAGTTACTAACCATGCCACAATAGTTATTCAATCCGACGAGCGCCTTATAGATAGGCAGCATGAAGTACAGTACGTTATCATTCGTTAAGTTGTCACTTAACCCATGACATCCGCCTTTGGGTAGGCAATTATTTGGTCACTTTCACGGTAAATCGCCGTGGGAAGCTGAGTAGTTTTATCTCGTTTTAAATACTGGAGTCTGGAAAAAATATCCTTATAACTAAGGAAGGGTCAAAATCTCACTGTAGGGGGATTAATCTGGGTTTTTTAATTAAATTTCAAGAAGTTTCGATTATTTTAATATTTTCTAGCTAATAAAATTCAAAAACATTGAAATTACGACAGCATTTTTTCTTTGGTGCTATTTTCAAATTTGTTCACAATAAATTTGTATTTTCCAACGGATTGTTTTAACAGAGGGTTGAATTATTTACAATCTTCAACGGATTCTCTAAATCTTCCAAAAAAAATTGTTTGACAGTGAACTGTCCCTAACTCGATGTGCTGTAACTCGATATTTTCCCTTACTCGATGAAATTCCAAGTCCCTTGAATCTAGCATACTGCGCGCCCTCCGTAAGTCGATATCTCCCTTACTCGATACTCTCTAAGTCGAAGTAATTTTCCAATGCATTTTCACCTCGCTAACTCGATGTTGTCAGACAGATTCATAATCCTGGCCAGTGGCTGAGGGATAGATGTCACACATTTTTTTAAACCCAATGATGAAATGCCGTCTGGGCCTGGAATTGTGGAAGATTTCAATTTTTTGCAGTGATAAATGAGAAGTGAGAAGTACGAAGTTAGAAATGAGAAGTGAGATATGAGAAGTGAGAAGTGAGAAGTGAAAAGTTAGAAGTGAGAAATTCTAAGTGAGAAGTGAAAAATGAGAAGTGAGAGGTGCGAAGTAAGAAGTGAGAAGTGAAAATTGATAAGTGAGTAGTCTGAAATGAGAAATGAGAAGTGAAATATGAGAAATTCGAAGTGAGTAGGGGGAAGTGACGTGAATGAAGGGATAAGTGAGAAGTGAAAACTTAGAAGTCAGAAGTGAAATGTGATAAGTGAGAAATGGGAAGTCAGAAGTGAGATATGAGAATTAATAAGTGAAAAGTGACAAATAAAACATGAGAAGTGAGAAATGAGACGTGCGGAATGAGAGAACTTAGAAATCAGAAGTAAAATGTGATAAATGAGAAGTGAGAAATGCGAAGTTAGAAGTGAGATATGACAAGTGAGAAGTAAAAAGTTAGAAGTGAGAAGTGAAAATGAGAAGTGAGAGGTACGAAGTGAGAAGTAAGTAGTGGGAAGTGAGAAATGAGAAGTGAAAATGAGAAATTCAAACTGCGAAGTGACTAGAATACAGGGATAAGTGAAAAGTGAAAACTTAGAAGTCAGAAGTGAGAAATTGGAAGCCAGAAGTATGATATAAGAATTAATAAATGAAAAGTTACAAAAAAACATGAGAAGTGCGAAGTGAGAAGTAAGACGTGCGGAATAAGAAGTGAGTAATGAATAGTGAGAAGTGAAAAGTGAGAAGTAAGAAAGTGAGAAATGAGAAGTGAAAAGTGGGAAGTAAGGAATGAGAGGTGAGAATTGAGATGTTGGATTTTCGTAGTGAGTAGTGAAAAGTGAAAAGAAGGAAGGAAACAGTGAGTAGTGATAACTGAGAAATGAAAGTCAGAAGTGAGATATAAGAAGTTATAAGTGAAAGATGAGAAGTGCGAAATGAGAAGTGCGAAATTAATAGTATGAAGTGAGAAGTGAGTGGTGGGAAAAGGGAGGTGAGAAGCGGGATGTGCGAAAAGAGAAATGAAAAGTGAGTTGCGATTAGGGAGAAGTAAAAAGTGAGAACTGAGGATCAAGGAACTTGAAATGAGAAACGAGATTATTTCTCTTTCCTTCTTTTTTTTCTTCTTCCTTCCTCTGTCTTCCTTCTCATTTCTGTCCCGACGAACTTCGTTTCGTCTGAAATCGATTTATACTCTGATTAATTATCGAGTCGTGTTGGATTTTCTGTGTCATTTGTAATGGAGCCCCCTGTCCAGAAGGAAGAGGGGTTTCGAGTCATCACATAAACATATCTTCCCTTCCAAAACCTCAACATGCCCGATTTGGTTCCATTTGCTTGATTAATTCTCGAGTTATCAAGAAATTGGTGTATCATTTGTATGGAAGCCCCCCTTTCCAAAGAAGGGAGGGGTCTCGTGCCATCTTAAGAACCTTTCCCGGCCCCAAAAACCTCCGCATACAAATTTTCACGCCGATCGGTTCAGTAGTTTCCGAGTCTATAATGTTCAGACAGACAGAAATTCATTTTTATGTATATAGAAGAAGATTATGTATAAGATTATGTATATAGATTTCTAACTTTCAATGAAAATTTTTAAATTTTGAATTTGTTTATGAAATTTTTCATAAATTTTTGGAATATTTTCGAAGTATTTTTCCCAATTTTTAAATACAAATTGGGAAACTGAACAAAATTTTACATGCCTGAAGTTTTGAAACTTTATACCTATCTTAGACATTAAAAAAATACTAATTATTATCGATGGAAATATTTATAAAAAAAACGATTTTTATTAACCCTTCTAAGTTCTAGTTCTAAAAGTTTAGATTTTTCGGTATCATTGATGATTCAAAAAGCTCAATAGATTGTGAGTGCTTCGACTATGCTGCGATCGACTTCGATGTCTTCGTTGATTGAAGAACCAGTTCAAGGTCTTGGGATCGAATCTCATTAAAGGACAGCAGTTACCTCCAATAGATTTTTCGAATCAAATCATCCACATATCTTCATCGGGGGGTGACAATGGGTCTACGGGGTGAGAATCTTCGCTCTCACGGACAGCCTTAAGGTCGGATAACGAAATCGTTCAAAGAGATTCCTTTTAATTTCGTTTTCTTTCTCCCAGATACATTCAAATGACGGCTTTGGCAGGTTTTGTTCTATTATTGGCAGGGGTTTTTTTTATGACTGACTAGGCTCAAATTTGGCCTAAACATTCTTTGCATATCAAAGAATATTGTGGCCAAATTTGGTTTGGACAAAAACCCCCCTGCCAATAATAGAACAAAACCTGCCAAAGCCGTCTTTCCCCCTACTAAAATGAAAAAAAAATCAAAAAGCTCATCGGATTTGTTAAAGAATGTTTTGAAAATACTCAAAGTTATCCGAATTTTATTTTGTTGCCCCCTCAAAATATTACTTTTTGGCTAAAAAATCCGAGGGGGGAGGGGACAAAATAGTTTTTGAATATTTGTATCGGCTTAAATGTATAAATGTATAAATTAGTTCATTTTCGATTTCGATGTCGATCTGATAATTTTTATATTAATTTCGATGGAATTTTGAAAATTGTTTTCAAAATTTCACAGCGCGTCTTTAGGAAATTTGTCATTTTTGGTGAGATATTTTGTGATTGTCTGTTGGACGAGCTCGGTGATCTGGTGGCTACCATTTCTTTTTTATCTTGATTAAAAAGATTTTCAGCCCACGGCTGGTTCAATTCTCGGCTATCACTTCTGCCTACTTCTGTGAGTACAATTCCAGGTTCGTCCCTTTCCTAATTGTATCTTAATCTTAGATCTTTGTGTTCTTCATGTACCACATAAACAACTAAAAATAAACCTCCCGTGGCACCTATGAAAGGTCGTAGAGTTCTCTCTCTGCATCTGTCTTAACTAGGTGTCCAACTCACCATCCTACCCCTTCCTCCGCATTCGCAAGGACGTGGCCAGGACAGATCGCGACTGTTGGAGAGAGGGTACATTGCTCCCATCCAAAAGATAGAGAATCAAATCAATATCTGTGGTAACGGATGGAAGTGATGTTATTCTCATACATAAGCATGAGCATGAGCAGCCATTTGTCGATTTTCCTAGCGTTTTGCCCTGCAAGTGCGTTGAAAACCATTTTCCCTTACCCATTAACTCCGCCAGTAGGGTGTCCCAAAAAAAATCGATGTTCGAAAAGTCATGGTGCTCAACCCTGAAATGAAAGATATACCTGTATGGATAATTTTTGTGGAACAAACCGAATTTCTAAAAAATCGTTTAGAGGTCGCGCCAGATCGATTTTTGAAAAATGAGCTTTTTTTAGGTGAAAAATCAAATATTGGGTCCTTTCACAATTTTTTCTCAGGGTCACCCATTCGTTTTATATTTTTTTATTTTTCTGTGGATCTTTGCCCGTATTCTCCATGAATTATTTTTTGGTATTTTCCGTTTTTACAGTCTGTAGAACATTTTAAATATCGAAAATAACACATTTTTTTGACTAATTTTCGAAGTTACTTCATCCTCACACAAAAAATAATTTTTATTCGTGCAGAAAAACTTACATACTACAAAGAGCTATTTATAAGGAGTATTTTCATAAATAAAGATCCAAGAAATGTTGTTCTGGGGCTGAGATATTGCAGTTTTAGTAAATAGTCAAAAAGTGTTTAAATTCGGTACTTTTTCTCTACATGTTATAATTTCATCAAAATTGCACCAATATTTTAATTTAAATTAAAACAATTCAAAAAGCAAATAAATGGGAATATTTTCTAGGTAACATAGCTTTTCTTTCCAATGGAGTTGGTTACCTGAATCACAGTATTTGGTCGGAGTAAAGTAAATGGAGCCAGTAATAAAATGATATCACACCCATCAGTTAATATGTAGCCATATACAAGTAATCAGGTTTACCATGATCTCTTTATTAGTTTTGATTCAATCATAGGATGCTTTTCACGGCATTCAAAAAACATGGCAGGCTCAGCACGTATGTAAACATTCAGTTTGAACGTAAACATGTGTCGTCACTACTATCTTCGCACAAGCTGAACTGAGACGATGCTTTACGGTCTCAGCAGACTTACTTTTGTACTATAAAGTGAGGCGATAAAATATACGTCACCCTTGAACTGTCATTTTTCCGTTTTTACTTTACGTTTATTCCGTTTTTTTTAATATCTCAAGTGAACTCATGGAAAAGCTGTCGAACTGATACGACGAAAAAATTGTTTGACTGTCATATGACATATCAGAAGCATCACGGTATACAGTCAACAAGGTAGGCTCGTAAGAAAAGTGACACGTCAAGAGTGACGCATATTTTAACGCCACATGTTGGAGTACAAAAGTAAGCATGCTGAGACCGTAAAGCATCGTCTCAGTTCAGCTTGTGCGAAGATAGTAGTGACGACACATGTTTACGTTCAAACTGAATGTTTACATACGTGCTGAGCCTGCCTTGTTTTTTTAATGCCGTGAAAAGCATCCTATGATTGAATCAAAACTAATAAAGAGATCATGGTAAACCTGATTACTTGTATATGGCTACATATTAACTGATGGTGTGATATCATTTTATTACTGGCTCCATTTACTTACTCCGACCAAATACTGTGATTCAGGTAACCAACTCCATTGGAAAGAAAAGCTATGTTACCTAGAAAATATTCCCATTTATTTGCTTTTGAATTGTTTTTAATTTAAATTAAAATATTGGTGCAATTTTGATGAAATTATAACATGTAGAGAAAAAGTACCGAATTAAAACACTTTTTGACTATTTACTAAAACTGCAATATCTCAGCCCCAGAACAACATTTCTTGGATCTTTATTTATGAAAATACTCCTTATAAATAGCTCTTTGTAGTATGTAAGTTTTTCTGCACGAATAAAAATTATTTTTTGTGTGAGGATGAAATAACTTCGAAAATTAGTCAAAAAAATGTGTTATTTTCGATATTTAAAATGTTCTACAGACTGTAAAAACGGAAAATACCAAAAACTAATTCATGGAGAATACGGGCAAAGATCCACAGAAAAATAAAAAAATATAAAACGAATGGGTGACCCTGAGAAAAAATTGTAAAAGGACCCAATATTTGATTTTTCACCTCATTTTTCAAAAATCGATCTGGCGCGACCTCTAAACGATTTTTTAGAAATTCGGTTTGTTCTACAAAAATTATCCATACAGGTATATCTTTCATTTCAGGGTTGAGCACCATGACTTTTCGAACATCGATTTTTTTTGGGACACCCTACTCCGCCAGTCTATTCCATAAGTGGACATAGGGCATAAATGAATCGATCAAATAATTTGAGAATTTTTGAACAATTTTGTAATTTAAAATTTTACGGAAATTTTATTTTTATCTATTTTTGACAAAATATTCGGAGACTTTTTGGCAATTTTTCGTTGAAAACATTAAACTATGTAATTTTTGATATGTTCGATTATTTTGTCTGCTTTTGTTCAAATTCCAACGAGTTTTTCCAATACTTTTTCGTCGTTTTCAATTCAAATAGTTCGACATAAATTGTTTTTGTTTAATTTCAAAAAATGAAAATAATTTAAAGCGAGAACAAAACTTTTTTTCGTTAAATTTTTATGTTTTTGATTTTTTTCATGTTCATTTTTAGACAAATTTTAGACCTTGAATTAAAGTTACAAATCAGGGCGAAATAAAAAATTGATGATTTTTACTTTTAAGCTGAATTCAGACAACACAAGGTTTACAGCTTTTGAAACTAATTTAAACCTCAACGTTTTTATAATTTCAAGACAAAAGACCCCGAACGTTTATTGTCTTCATACAACATTTCCACATTCTGCGAGTTGATGGATTTGGATCAAACATTGGAGGCGCTTTCATGCTAATGCTAATAGAATACTAATTTAGTGATGAACTTTGGTTAAACTTAAAAATCACTTTAATAAAGATCATAAAAAAGAATAGAATACTAAGTTGAAAAGCAAGCCAAGTTCCTGTAGAGCCATAGAAGAAGAAGACTTTGCTCCATCGGCATTTTTGTTGTTTTTGCACTTTCGTCATCATAGTCTTATCGTTCAATGAGGCTGTTTCACTTTAATCAAATTATTTCCATAAGAACCTTATCATTCTAATATGTCTCTAAACGTCTACTTTAAGGATTCTTTCACTTCAACTTTCAGATGTTTTACTCTAAATTTGCATCCTAAGGGCATCACTTATCAAACAATCTTTTCATCACTTCAGAAAACCACTCCGTAAAAATAATCACTCCGCCATAACGACTATTAGCTCTAAAAGTCGCAAAAGGATATCTTTTGCATTTGAAGCCTTTCTACCATTGAGGACTTTTCACACTACCGAATTCAAGATCTTTCCCTACTAAAAGTCTTGAATGTCTTTTCGTTATAAAGTACCTCTTTACTTTAGAAGACATGTTTTGCTCTGAAGGCTTACTCGTCCCAGGAACCTTTTAGTCCAATTGCAAGGATTGAAAAGTTACACAAAAAACAGTAACAAACAGTTGGGAATCTGAATCAGAATGTCTATTTCTTAGTCCATTTTTTTCATACGTCGAACATCCTTCAAACGTGTCGCCGTCGGCTTGTCGACGGCAATGTCTTTCAATTTCCTCCACAGCAATCTTAACCTAACCAACAACTTACACGAAATAAATTAACGGGGAGCTTCCTTTTGTTTGAGTTCCTGTCTGTTCTTTTGAAAACCGGTGCACAATACGGCTGGGAAGCAACGTCCTTCCGTATAATACCCATCTGATAAGGAGCGGAGTACCGCGCACACACACACCGAGCACAATACGGAGTGAACTGAAGTGCGTATAGAGAGCAACCATATTATCGTCTCTTCCTGTCATCGTTGTTGGTTGTATGACGACGACGACGGTGGCACGGAAACCCTTGTGCTATCGGAGCACACAGAAAGTGCACCAAGGACCCTTCTTCTCGCGCGCGCGGTATCTACTTTCCGGTGTAAATGAGCTTGTTTAAGAGGGTGAGGAGGGGACCGAAATCGCCGCGTGGCTTGGCAAGAATTTGTCAGAACTGAGCGAGGGGTGGCGAACGCTATAATCAAGGCCTTGATTGTGCGAGAGTAATTTATTAGTTTTTAAATTGATGCTGGGAAAATGTTTGCGCGGAATGTTGTGGAATGTCCGAGCGATTCCCGCCGGGAATGATTGGATCGCACAAAACGGGATAATCATCGATACAGAACGCCGACAGCTCATTAATCAGCCGGCAAGCGATTATCGATTCATGACATCGAAATAGACTCAGAGGTGATGCGAAAAACAATCATAAATGTGCAACGTCTATTATCAGCACAAACTCGTAAACACTCGACAGCTCGAGTGGTTCACTCAATTTCGCAACCTGAAGTACCTTGGGTGAGTCGAGTCGATGATTTTGCAAACCACGCTGCAATCGAAAACGACGCAAAAGACGAACCGGCTATCACCGGCTTATCGACAATCGCTTTCACAGAATACAGAGTAGGTAGGTAGTTATTGTTCAATCAAGTTAATTGCCGCCTATTTCCAAAGATTCGAAATACCCGACTTGGACGTTAATTTACTGATATTATGTGTAAACTCATATGTGAATATGTATACCGTTTTGTGGAAAGATATTAGATTTGAAAATGTATTGGAGGTAACCACTTTCCCTTCGATGGGACTCAGAAGCAGATGACCCTACAGTACGCTAGACTGGTGCTTTAACCAACTAAGCTACGAAGGACCTCCGTCGGCCTTCGCAACCTAGCGGCTACTGAACGAGCTCGAGATTCCCAAATTGGACGCATAGTCAAATCACTCGCAATCCGAATGGGAATCTCGAGCTCGTTCAGTAGCCGCTAGGTTGCGAAGGCCGACGGAGGTCCTTCGTAGCTTAGTTGGTTAGCACCAGAGCGTACTGTAGGGTCAAGGGTCTGAGTCCCATCGAAGGGAAAGTGGTTACCTCCAATACATTTTTCAAATCAATATCTTCCACAAAACGTACATATTCACATATGAGTTTACATAACATTGTAAATTAACGTCCAAGTCGGGTGGTTTAATCCTCGGAATAGGCAATTAACTTCGATTGAACTGAACCTGAGTTGCGTGCTCTTCGTTTACGCAATGCGGTCAGGTCTGAGCTTGACGACCGACTGGCAAATGCTTACACAACTCACTTGATCAGTACTGTTGCTGATGAAGAATGTGTACAGCCGCCAGACATTCTAAATACTCACGCTCCCTCTAATGTGGACGTGTACAATACACATGTGGAAGTATTGGCTTGAGAAATGGATTGCGAGTGATTTGACTATGCGTCCAATTTAGGAATCTCGAGCTCGTTCAGTAGCCGCTAGGTTGCGAAGGCCGGAAGAGGTCCTTCGTAGCTTAGTTGGTTAAAGCACCATCAAAGGGAAAGTGGTTACCTCCAATACATTTTTCAAATCAATATCTTCCACAAAACGTACATATTCACATATGAGTTTACATAACATTGTAAATTAACGTCCAAGTCGGGTGGTTTAATCCCCGGAAATAGGCAATTAACTTCGATTGAACTGAACCTGAGTTGCGTGCTCTTGCCTACGCAATGCGGTCGGGTCTGAGCTTGACGACCGACTGGCAAATGCTTACACAACTCACTTGATCAGTACCGTTGCTGATGAAGAATGTGTACAGCCGCCAGACATTCTAAATACTCACGCTCCTCTAATGTGGACGTACAATACACATGTGGGAAGTATTGCCTGAGAAATGGATTGCGAGTGATTTGACTATGCGTCCAATTTGGGAATCTCGAGCTCGTTCAGTAGCCGCTAGGTTGCGAAGGCCGACGGAGGTCCTTCGTAGCTTAGTTGGTTAAAGCACCAGTCTAGCGTACTGTAGGGTCATGGGTTCGAGTCCCATCGAAGGAAAGTGGTTACCTCCAATACATTTTTCAAATCAATATCTTCCACAAAACGTACATATTCACATATGAGTTTACATAACATTGTAAATTAACGTCCAAGTCGGGTGGTTTAATCCCCGGAAATAGGCAATTAACTTCGATTGAACTGAACCTGAGTTGCTGCGTGCTTCAGCTCACGCAATGCGGTCGGGTCTGAGCTTGACGACCGACTGACTGGCAAATGCTTGCCACACAACTCACTTGATCAGTACTGTTGCTGATGAAGAATGTGCTACAGCCGCCAGACATTCTAAATACTCACGCTCCTCTAATGTGGACGTGTACAATACACATGTGGAAGTATTGGCTTGAGAAATGGATTGCGAGTGATTTGACTATGCGTCCAATTTGGGAATCTCTGAGCTCGTTCAGTAGCCGCTAGGTTGCGAGAGGCCGACGAGGTCCTTCGTAGCTTAGTTGGTTAAAGCACCAGTCTAGCGTACTGTAGGGTCATGGGTTCGAGTCCCATCGAAGGGAAAGTGGTTACCTCAATACATTTTTCAAATCAATATCTTCCAACAAACGTACATATTCACATATGAGTTTACATAACAAGGTAGTTATTGCAAAAAGAAAAAAAAAAGCCAACTGATGTCGAATTAGACCACTTGATTGCGCTAATTGGCAGTATGTATCAAACGGCAAATAGAACGTCGCGTAGCCACGTTCCACACAGTCCGTCATTTTTGTCGTCGTAGTCGTCGCAGTCAATAAAAGTCATTAGAAGTGGTGCTAAAATAAACCAGATGGAAGCCGTTTTCGTTGATTGGAGAGCACTTACCGGATGCCGGGCTGCGACGGCGGCCGCGTTGATTCCTGAATTGGGATACATCGCGCTGGTTGTTGCTGTTGTTGTTGTTATTGGGCTTACTGGAGGGAATATTTTCGCCTGACTTGAGAGACAGCTGAGTCGTGTTTCGGTTTGCTATTGTTTGCACTGGAGATTCCAACACTTTCACTACCGGTGGCACGGGACTCGTTAAATAACCGAATAATTCGCGGTACTGAAGCACTGGTAATCCACTAGGTTAGAGCACGGGAGGGGGCAGCTAACGCTGACAGCGATGGCGACTGCCGACGGCACAGAGGTTTCGGCTTGATTTCTGGTGGACAGCTGCCAACAACGCCGAGAACGGCATATTTAATCAAAGCGCGATTCCGATTGTGGGTTTTTCCCTTTCGTGGATGTTGTTTTCAACACTCCGAATGTGGTTATTTCTTCCTGGAAGATGACTTCAGCTTGTTCAATTATCCACTCTTCTTTTCCGACACTCTCACATTACCGTGAATTTTTGCCTTTGATTACGATCACTGGTTACGAACGCACATCGCCGACGGGTAATGAACAGAACAGAGCACTTCTTATGATCTATTTTCTCTCGGTATCTTCGCTCCGAACAAAGAGCCACAAATTATTTCCAACTTTTCTTTTTCTTTCGCTTACTTCGGCTTCGAGGAAATTTATTACACTGAACACTTCCGCGTCTGGTTTATTATCCTCGGATGGTGTTTGCCTTTGTTCCGGTTCTGCATTCAATTCCGAAATTGAACTTCTATATAATGAAAATCTGAAAATAAGGGGAAAAGCAAAGCATCAATAAGTGATTTTTGTAGATCTTTCAAATATAAGAAAGCATATTATCTCTAATTACGAATAAACAAATTGAAAGCAAACAATAAGAGAATATCATAGAATTAAACAATAAGAAAAGAGAACCTGCTAATTTCACTTCCAACATTCATCGGAAGTCGCTCCAAAGATGTGTAATTAATTATTTGTAAGCAAGTTTAGATGTTTCATGATTCCCTCATTAAAGATTATTTTCGGACCACAAAGAAACGCTAATAGTTGGACTCCAATATTTCAGATCAAATTGAAAAAGGATTTAAACCTAGTTTTGAATCATTTCAATAGAAAAGTAAACAGAATGATTTACATAAAGTGGGCCTAGAAGTGGCAGTGTTTTGGAAGAACATAAAAGACAGTTCCACAAATGTACATATCATCAAGAATATTAATCTAACTAAAAAAATCCAGGAATAAGCTCAAAACAACTTAGGTATTTATAATTGAGTTATCCATCACCTAATCAGAGCGGCATTCTCGTTTTTAAAGAAGTCCACCAGAATTAGGCTCTGCTGTCTAAATACTCCCTCACCATACGCTAAAACATATTCCGAAAGCAAAACCTCGACGAAGCGATTCAATGAATAACAAATTTCGCCTCGCTCTTCTATTTGTTTATTCCGAATTCCAATGATGATGGCTGCTGCTGCTGCACTATTTGCCAAAGAGGGGGGGGGGGGGTCTGGGAAATAACAAAAGCGACGGTTGGTTTGGCCATCGTCATCGTCGATGGCCGCTTTGTGAAACGGAGCCGACGGCACATTTTTTCTCTATTCGATGGTCTTCAAATGCGACAACACCGGCGTCAGAGCTTCTGTTTATTTATCACTCAACCGTCTCCCTACCCGTCAGTGAGTGCGCGCTGAGCGGTAGCAAAAGGCGGACAATGAGATTTATCTAAACATGAGATGGGCGAAAAATCACCAACTCTGACAAACAATGCAAATATAGGCTTTGATTGTGGAGACGACTACAGTGGAAAAGTTGGTTGCGAAGATTTTGAATTTCAGAACAGCATTTTTGTTTCATAGCATAAAAATGGATTCAAAGGTTTGAACTAGCATATTTCTTTTGGTATTGGCATTATAAGCACCGCCACAACTAATCAAATAAAATCAATGAAGTAACAAAAACAACTTAGTTTATTAGTTTAACTAAGTTAACGTAACGTAATTCTTTTTAATAATGTTTAGTAATTAATTTGATCTTTGTTGTGATTGTGAAGAACGCGAAAAGCAAAAACAAATGTAGCAAACAGACTAGGCAACATAAGTAATTTGATAATAAACGTATAAGAATCAACTCGTCAGACAAGCTGTTTCTATTTTGTTAAACATTTGCGGCCAACCAATTACTAAGTTTCAGAGAATATTTAATCAAAAACCCGATCAAAATATGCGTTTTTGTCAAGATACAATTAAAATAGTGGAATCAAAAAGTAGGTTACTCGTCGTTTAGCCATGTAAAATCATCTTACAAAAAAAAATTATTCAGCTAGACGTAGCTGTCACTTTTCTTGTATTGTGTTTCTTTATCTATCATGTTATTCACATTAAATTGAGGAAAATGTGCCCCTTGTGACGATATTTTCGTTCCTTTTCGAACCACATCTATACCTACTGTTGGTCACAGTAATTCTCAATTATGTAACGGAGACAATCAAAAATAGAACCTACCTCTTGAAAGTTCAACTGCCGACGGAATGTAATCCAATCCAATCTGGTTCACGTTCTTCTTATAATCTTGTCACTCAATCTGAACGACACTCTTCCGATTCTGTGCACTTCTTCTATCATCGGCACTACTATACCAGGCAGACAACACTACCCACTTCTCCTAAACGGTTCACTTAGCTTTCAACGCATTAATCAACGTTTAATTCCCGGGAAATATTCTGCCGCACAATCACTGAGCCGCGACGGCCATCATGACATGACGACGCCAGCGAGATATCCCGTACACCGACAGAACGGGCGGACGGATGGTGACCCAAAATGTCAAACACGCGTCGAATCGTTTAAGAAAAATAAAAGCACACCAACGCTCGACCAGGCGGTACATACGCTGCGGTGCTTTCTCTGTTCGATGGATTCTTATTCCACACTATACCTCCGCCGCTACAACTTGATTAGTCAAACTATTTATAATCCCACTCGCCACAGAGCGCACGGCAAACTGAGCACACCATGTGGGATTTTCGGCGGCTCAAACGAGTGACATCCTTGCGGGGCGGCGACGTCGGTTCGCCGGTTTGAATGAATTAAAAGCAGCGGTGAAACGGGAAAGGTCTCCCCCGTGAAGGGGGGGAACGAGAACCACTGGTAACGGGTGGGTGGTGGCAGCAGTGTGGTTACACACCGCAGAAACCCCGCAACACCCCACACACTTGTCTTCTTGTTCTTCTCCACACCACAAGCACACACAGTCGAGCACTAGGACCCGGGCGGTTGGTGGAGGCGACGCGCGTCCCGCTAGACCAGAATACGCGACCAGGCGGCGGAACAACGCGGTTTCACTTTCTCTCCCTCTCTCACCCAACGCTATCGGCGCTCACACGCTCCGGTGGATGCTCGAGTTGATATTGTTGTTGTTTTCGTTGCTGCTGCTGCTGTTGATGGCTGCGGTATCCGGCAACGACGCGCGCGGTAATTCAACGAACGTGGCTCAGCTTCTGTGGAGCAATATGAAACAATGCACGGCGGCGCGTAAACGCTGTAGGAACGAACAGAACGATCTAACCGGGACCAACGCTGCACTACTACTGACTGGCTGCCTGCTGCTGAAGCGAGCGCATGGCGACGTGCCTGCCTGCTGGTCTGCTGATCCTGAGACGGTTGTGTGTAGTGGTGCTGGTGCTTGCGATGCGATGGCCGAGCAAACGTGGAACGGTAGTTTGGCGCGATGACGGTTACCAACACACGTGGGCCGTGAGCGTCGGTGTGGTGGTGCGACGATGGCGACCAACGGTACAAAGCATGGTCGAGTCGATGCGATTCATTGAGGAAGCAGCGATGGGCCGACTGACGATTGGGAAGGAGCGTTGATGGGCTCAAGGAGCATTGATTAATTTGAATCAGAATGGGTGTGAATAATATTCTATTTCCAAATCTAAATCGCAAATAAATTTGTAAAATAATTTAAAATATTTCAATATATGTGTTCAAGTTTATTTACGATTAGCTTTAGTAACTATCGTAGCCATTAAATTATCCAAGGCTTGGGAGACGGTTTATCCTTCTAATGATATCGAAATCCGGAGATTACGATACGAAATCCAAATCTGGTGGTGCTAGAACTTCATCTACAGATTCTTGAATAAAATGATTAATCAATATTCCTGAGGGTTACCATTCTGACTTAGAAATTGTGGTTCGATTCCTTCAGCACTGACATTGTACATTGAATGCTCTGTATGAGAGTCCAAATCCGTCTAAAGATATGGAAATAGGTGGTTTATTGAATATCCAAGCTTACGTATCTTTATTTGATTTTCATGTGAACGGATGAGACTGGCTTGAAACGGCGGCTCTGCTGATGACGTGACGTGGCTGCATTCCGTCCCATAAAACCATGGCAGGCTTTCTCACAACGATTTTTCTTCTAATTCTACTATAAGCGGCGTCACGCCGTTTGTAATCGGCTGCGGCGTGAACTTATTTCAAGAGTAAACAATTTTCCGGAATTTTCTCAGCAGTTCCTCAACAAATTCCTCAGGAAGTTCATCCACGAGTTCGTTGGGAAGATCTTCAAGAAACTCCTGTGGACAGTCCTACAGATACTCCTCTGGAAGTTGCTTGAAGAGTTCCTCCGAAAGTTCCTCTAGGGAATCCTCCGGAAGTTCCTCCAGGAATTCCTTCGGAAGTTCCTCCAGGAATTCCTTCGGAAGTTCATCCAGGAATTCCTTCGGAAGTTCCTCCAAGAATTCCTTCGGAAGTTCCTCCAGGAATTCCTTCGGAAGTTCCTCCAGGAATTCCTTCGGAAGTTCCTCCAGGAAATCCTTCGGAAGTTCCTTCAGGAATTCCTTCGGAAGTTCCTCCAGGAATTCCGTCGGAAGATCCTCCAGGAATTCCTTCGGAAGTTCCTCCAGGAATTCCTTCGGAAGTTCCTCCAGGAATTCCTTCGGAAGTTCCTCCAGGAATTCCTTCGGAAGTTCCTCCAGGAATTCCTTCGGAAGTTCCTCCAGGAATTCCTTCGGAAGTTCCTCCAGGAATTCCTTCGGAAGTTCCTCCAGGAATTCCTTCGGAAGTTCCTCCAGGAATTCCTTCGGAAGTTCCTCCAGGAATTCCTTCGGAAGTTCCTCCAGGAATTCCTTCGGAAGTTCCTCCAGGAATTCCTTCGGAAGTTCCTCCAGGAATTCCTTTGGAAGTTCCTCCAGGAATTCCTTCGGAAGTTCCTCCAGGAATTCCTTCGGAAGTTCCTCCAGGAATTCCTTCGGAAGTTCCTCCAGGAATTCCTTTGGAAGTTCCTCCAGGAATTCCTTTGGAAGTTCCTCCAGGAATTCCTTTGGAAGTTCCTCCAGGAATTCCTTTGGAAGTTCCTCCAGGAATTCCTTTGGAAGTTCCTCCAGGAATTCCTTTGGAAGTTCCTCCAGGAATTCCTTTGGAAGTTCCTCCAGGAATTCCTTTGGAAGTTCCTTCAGGAATTCCTTTGGAAGTTCCTCCAGGAATTCCTTTGGAAGTTCCTCCAGGAATTCCTTTGGAAGTTCCTCCAGGAATTCCTTTGGAAGTTCCTCCAGGAATTCCTTTGGAAGTTCCTCCAGGAATTCCTTTGGAAGTTCCTCCAGGAATTCCTTTGGAAGTTCCTCCAGGAATTCTTTTGGAAGTTCCTCCAGGAATTCCTTCGGAAGTTCCTCCAGGAATTCCTTCGGAAGCTCATCCAGGAATCCATTAATTATCGAATTCCTTCAGAAGTTCCTCCAGGAATTCCTTCGGAAGTTCCTCAAGGAGTTCCTCCGGAAGTTCCACCACCAATTCCTTCGGAAGTTCCTCCAGGAATTTCTTCGGAAGTATCTCCAGTAATTCCTCCGGAAGTACCTTCAGAAATTCCTCCAGAAGTGGCTTTAGAAATTCCTCCGGAAGTTCCTCAAGATATTATTTGAGGTTGTAACATTCAATCTTCTTATGCTTGAAAACGTGTTCTAAGTTTTATCCGACGTATCAGTTTTATATACAATATTGTACCTTTATCAAGGAGATCTCATCATGAGACCATTGTGTCCCGTTTGTCCATGTCGTGCATCCAATGATCGTTGCATTGTTCGGTTGCCATTTATCCGGGTAACGTTGGAGGAAGGCCTCCGAGAAGAACAAGTTGTCAGTCGTCATCAGGCAGCCGTCAAGGTAAGGCGCGAGTTAACGACGGTGTCATCCGGACAAAAAAAAACGGTGTCATCAAAACACACCACAACAGCAACAGTCAAATCGAATGGTCAGCAAAAATTGCAGAAACAGCAGAAACGAAGCAACAAAGTCCACTCTCTTATTGTACTATAGCGACAAAAGAAAGCTGAAAACTTTGGATTTTTAGCTGACTACTATTAGGAAAGCTCCGAATGAGACTTTAGCGTGTTACTACAGTCGAGTTAACGCGCTAGTATCATTAATTATCGCTCAAGTCCAAACGGACGAAAAATATCGGTAGAATGCTCGGAAGCCTCCTTTCAAGAGGCTCGAAAGCCTCCTTTCAAGAGGCTCGAAAGCCTCCATTCAAGAGGCTCGAAAGCCTCCATTCGAAAGGCTCGAAATCTTCCTTTCAAGAGGCTCGGAAGCCTCCTTTCAAGAGGCTCGAAAGCCTCCTTTCAAGAGGCTCGAAAGCCTCCTTTCAAGAGGCTTGGAAGCCTCCTTTCAAGAGGCTCGGAAGCCTCATTTCAAGAGGCTCGGAAGCCTCCTTTCAAGAGGCTCGGAAGCCTCCTTTCAAGAGACTCGGAAGCCTCCTTTCAAGAGACTTGGACGCCTCCTTTCAAGAGGCTCGGAAGCCTCCTTTCAAGAGACTTGGACGCCTCCTTTCAAGAGGCTCGGAAGCCTCCTTTCAAGAGGCTCGGAAGCCTCTTTTCAAGAGGCTCGGAAGCCTCCTTTCAAGAGACTTGGACGCCTCCTTTCAAGAGACTTGGACGCCTCCTTTCAAGAGGCTCGGAAGCCTCTTTTCAAGAGGCTCGGAAGCCTCCTCTCAAGAGGCTCGGAAGCCTCCTTTCAAGAGGCTCGGAAGCCTCCTTTCAAGAGGCTCGGAAGCCTCCTTTCTTGCGGACCTTCTCTCTTTTTTGCGGACTCTCCATAGTCTGCGTGGTTGGTGGCGTGCAGTCATAGACCGAGTTGAATGGAGAAGATTTTTATGTACTGCACATTCCACCCCGACATTAGTCTGAATAAATTAATGATAACAGTATTGCAAATATATTGTTTCGGGTGTCTGAAATAAATATGACACAATATTATGTTATATATGTTTGATTTTTTTTATTGTGTGCAGTACCTGGCAAAATTCATGGGCAAACGCTCGACCACGGACCACACGGTGTTAATCATACGCCAGTTAATGCAGAAATGCCGCGAGATGCTGGGTCATTAGCCCGAAGGTCATTTGGGGGAAACCCATAAGGTCTGCAGGAGTATGTGTCTCCTGTTGCAACTACAATGGATAAACTATGTACATAGAGCATGAGTTTAAGTTTAAGTTAAAAGTGTTATGTATCTTTGTCTGAGGAACATTATTCATCCGAACATCAGATATTTCTATAATCCGTCTGAAATCCACGTCGACGTCTAATTTTTTTTTCAAGATGTGACTAAACAAGACAAATATGCACTTCAATTTCAGATTAATCCGGAAAATATCCAGCTCATCTATTCAACTAACTTGCGTCAAATTACAAGTGCTAAGGCGTATCAGCACCTTTCATCTATTCCAGAAACGGTACATTACTAATCATCGGTGGCAACGAACGTCAATAAAAAAGGCATAAACGGAGGAAACAAAGACATTAAAATACAGAAGATGAGAAAACAATACTCGTTGCGATTAAATAATGCAGCGCACACCTCTAAAGCAAGCTAGTCGCGGCCGACCGAACCGGAATGGAGCAATAAAAGTTTTGTGGCAAAAGCCGCCACTGCCTGCCAAATGCTGAGCTCAACGATGAGAATCCAGGTGAGGTAGAAGTGGCTAAGCAAAACATAATAAAACACACTCGTCTATAATTACAACAACCATAAGCAAATGGGAAAAATGATACAAACAACAATCGGAGAGGAATGCGAGGAAGGCGAAGAAAGCAAACACCTAGCGGAAGGCATGATTTTTTTTTAGGAAAACGACAAAAAACGGAAAACAGTTTTTAAAGACAATCAAATCAAAACCGCGCGTCCGAGCTGAGCCAGCAGCAGCGGGGCACGGGAAAAAAGCAGACAATCGTAAAAACAAAACAGCAACTATGCAAGGGCCCGCGATGCGATTGAATTGGCGTAAAAACGAAGCCAGTCAGTGCAGTTGGATTGGGGGGAGGTAAAGCAGCAGCAGTGCCCCAGGAAAAAGAAAGCAACAGAAGCAGAAACATAAAATACAAAATAAATGAAGTATGGAGTAACGTGGCTTTGAATTGGCCACACGGGGGCGCGCCGTCCATCGCCCGCCTCGCGTCGAGTTCGTCCCGCGATAATGTCGGTTGATGTCGAGCTGGAATTAAGGTACCTCTACTGCTGCTGCACAAAACATTATTGTATGAAAAAGGTCTTCGCCTTGTCTGCATGTTGAAACAAAATACTGGGCTGGATGGCGGCAGCAGAGGTAGAAAACAGAAGACAGTTTGAATAGGAACACACCCAGGAAACAATGGACGCCTTTCAGCTGGATGTCGTGTGGAGGTGCGGAAATATTAATAACAAAATCGTTTTTAGTTGTTTGGGTGGTTCGGTGCTCCTCTTCTTAGCGAGGGCTTTTAAACAATAATGAATTCGTTTTATATTCAATTTACTTCTCCGAGATGAAAATAAGAAGTTTCGCGGAGTAGAATGAGTAGTTGAAATCCTTTTGGTAGAACAAGGGTAGAATGATTTTAGTGTAGCTGAATAATAATTTTGCAACTTTAGTAATAAGCAAAAAATCAAATCCTATTTGATTTAAATCATCACTATTGTATACGGATTAAGATGAATGCACTGTACGAGTAAGGTATACTGTAGTGTCGGACAGTAAAAAAAATGTATTTAACAGTTCAGTCTGATTATAACGAATAAATCGAGGTCGAATGAGTTTGGTTCTAACCCTGAACAAATCAAGATCGTTTCTGTGCAGTCAATCCAACCGAAACAACAAAAAAAACCATAGATACGACCATTAGAGAATTGAGCGACTGTAAGTAGGGGAAATGCCGGCTTTGACAGGTTTTGTACTATTATTGTCGGGGGGGTTTTGTTGACCAAATTTTATGAAATTCGGCCACAATATTCTTTGAGAATGTTAAGGCAAAGAATGTTAAGGCCAAATTTGAGCATAATTAGTTATAGAAAACCCCCTGCCAATAATAGAACAAAACATGCCAAAGCCGTCATTCCCCTATAGGAAGACTGAAAAATCACTAAAAGCATGTTGAATTCCTAAAAGGTGCAAAAAGATATTTGGTTATGCGTATTGAATTGAAGGTCTGTACTGCAGTTCTATGAATTGTTGAATCGTGGTGATAAAGTAAGAGATGGTGTCGTTGACTGAAAACAAGAACATGGTGGACGAGGATGTCTACGCCCCCCGTAATATGATATGCGACCATTCGGCACGCGATGGCGGTGTCAACGAAGTAGGCAAACTGAGTGACGAACACATTTTTATGGCTCAGGAAGGACTGAAAAGTGAAGCTAGACGAGGTGCTGCAAGAATTTGACCTCTAAAGATCGCGAGTGGACAACTGCCTGTACTTGATGTTAAATGGTGGGACGAGATCGGGGTGGTTGCAAGCTGTCGTATCAACACTCAACAGGCATACATTGAGGCGATCGTTCGACGTTCGAAGACGAATGTGAATCCGAGCTGTAGACTGGAAAATGGCCCGAAGACTGAAAAGGGAGTAGGGAGATGGGAGATGTTCCTTATAAGAAAGCAGTAGGATGTTTGTCATTCGTGTCCCAGACAACTAGGCCTGATACTGCACTTGTTGTAGGCTGTGGTTGACTAAAAAACTGTAAAAAAAGAATCCGGCTCCGTAACACCAAATCGGGACCTTGTCATGGTGGTCTTGAGAAAACAAAACAACAACTGTATCGAAACCGATACTGCATTGCTTCTCAATAGCACTGGAGTAATTCGACATGCACTTAAACACTAAGGATACGGGTAACGCTACAATAGATCTAATAATTGGTCGCAGTGGCACACCCGAACAGGAAGAAAAAAAACACCAAATATTAAATTAGCCGTCCAAATAAACACTTGATTTAAAAAAAAAGTGGTATGCCAATTTTCATCGAATTCAGGTAGACCGCAATAGGAATTTCATCAAAATCATCCGATACCTGAAGAGCACTGCGATGAAGAAAATTTAATCGAGATACACAAGATACGAGTATGTATAGAGAACTGGCCTAGGGAGGAGTTTCCGACATCTGCAGATCGATAACTGGCTACGTTTTTTACGATGCAATGAGCCACAATAATCTAGCATGTAAAGAAGCAGCGGACAGTACACACCAAAATTTCGTTCTGTGAACCAGCAATTTCGATTACTGAAACCTTGCACCACTTTGCTGATTAACAGCAATTTTTTTTGAATGTTTGCTGTAATACAGTAATATAGTTTGCTGAACATCACCCACCAAATAATATTAAATTTTGTCTGTTTTTTTATCTGAAATACAGTAATTGATCTGCTAAAGTGCTGATAATCTGTAATACAAATACTGGAAACCAGTTTTGTCTGTCAGTCGTGGAAATGGAAATTATTGACACATGTTCAAACTTTTTTTTTCAGGGCGTGTATCTGGCGTAAAATTATCTTAGAATACATATGCCAGATTGTGTCGTTGTGTTGCAAATTGTGTCGTTATTTTGCGAAACAAACCAAACTATTTTTGGTGATGTTTATTCAAGAGATTTTGGTAAATTCAATGGATTTAGTTTAGAACAAAAGATATTCCAGAAGCTTACAAGCTTATCCGAAAAGAAAAACTTATTGAAAATGAATTCTACTTCCGATTTCCTATTGATTTACCTGATCTGATTGAACTGATCTATTCGTATTATAAAACTTAGAGCCATGCGCAGTAGTGTAGTAGAAAACCCTTCCCTTAGCACAGTTTTACTTGTGTGGAGCACGAATAACTATAAAAACCATAAATTCCACCACCAATACAAGTGCAATTATATGTTTATACCATGCATAGATTGGAGGCTCTCCCAGACCTAAGCGATTTAGTCGCTGCGACGGTGACAACTAGTCGCCGCGATTCTATCGTTGGGTCGCTGCAGGCAATGTTCTATTTACGCATCCATACCAATGGCGACAGAATCGCTGTCGCCAAGCGATAGAATCGCGGCGCTACTGTCGCATCGCGTGTGTTTGGGGGAACCTCTTAAAGTATGAATAAATTAAAAGAATTGTAGTAGGCTGAAAATATTGTATACTATCATAGTAGACTATTGTCACAATAACGAATCACTTTGACATTGACACCGGGAGAGAGAGGGAGTGCTTTTATCAAGATTTAATTCTCTACAATGGCGACGAGGATGAAGCGGATCTGAAATATTTGGCATGAAATATACTCCGTTGGTGAAGATGAACGCATTGAAAAAAAGTAAAGTAAAGCGATGAAGAATGAAATTTTCGAGAATATAATTTGGATGTTAACTACTAACTAACCACTGACTACTACTAAGTATATTTGCTTGTCAATCATAAGAATTGGATAACGAATTCCTTGACAGAATAACGTGAATGCTGCAGTTGTATTTTGTTCAAAGAATTGTAATTTTGTACACATATATAATCCAGTCTATATATATTACAGGTTTACCTCGATTATATGGACCCTCGATTATATGGACCCTCGATTATATGGACTTTTTACCTCGATTATATGGACATTTTTTTTTCGCTCAATTTTTTTTTTGTGTTTTGGGGTTTTAAAAAGATGTTGAATATTGTAAGTCATATTTTACATTGATTCTATATTTATTATGGTACATTGGGGCAAATAAAGGCCCGTAAGGCATGTTGTGATGTTATATATGGAGATGCACTCTGAGTCATATGTTCGATTGACTTGATTGATTTACCATTTTCGCGTTGGAAAATTTTATTGTATATAATGATAAATATACAATTCTTTAATCTGCAACAGCCACGGCCACGTCCTTACAAATAGGTGGTGAAAAATAATCCGTATTTTTGGTGATCTCTGCCATACGCCATTTCAATATGTGATACATAAAGTTCCAAATAGTTTTCAAACCTGGCATTATTTCTTCTGGACGAACTTGATAGTTATCTGAATGTAAAAAACTGAAAACTCTTCGAGCAGTCTTTATGTTTAAATAAATGTTGTCGAATATCCTGGTATTCACATTTGTTCAGCACAAGGCTTAAGAATTATACTGACGCTCAACGGTAGGAAAAGAAATTGAATATCTTTAGAATGTTCTTGTTAGCAGTTCTTAAATCAATTGCTGCTAAACCGTTCAGCAAAGCGTGATCCTGAAACGCTCATGCAAACTCGTTCATGCTGTGTAATGTGAGCGATGTGTTTTTCGTTAGTGTTGTACAAAATACAACAGCGCGCGGTGGTGAAATTTTGAATGCAATCTCAAGTTTTGTCCGGGATTTTTATGAGGGCCCGCCACTGTGCGTCGTTTTGAATTTTGAAACCCGTTGCAAAATACAGCCCTGCTTTAATATACGAACATAGTCCAAAATAGCCATAACAATTTATCCTTTAATATTCCACTTAGCAGGTGTAGGTGCACTGTGCAATTGACCTTTCCCGTCAACAATTTTTATCCGCTCAATCGATTCTTCAATTTTTTAGGACAACTTTCCCAAAGAACCCATACTTTTTGACGCCATACTTTTTGACGAATAGTGCTGGTTTCCAAGCTTGACCTAACATTCGCCCGATTTTGAATTAAAATAAGGCCAAATCCAATTCTCCAAACGTGCTGCACTTTTCCGATTTTTTTTTATTCTAAAATATGAGTTCTGTGAAAAAGTTGACCTTAAATAAGTCAAAGAAATTACTGAGGCAATAAAACGAGATAAATTTTTTGACGGGAAAGGTCAATTGGTTCTTGTAAAAATGAAACTGATACGTGGATAGAGCCCCTTATTTACATTGATTTAAATTCTTTTTAAGAATATCAATCAAACGCAACTTGTTGCAAGGAGATCTTTTAAAGATAAGTGTCAGAAAAGTGAGACTGTTTCTACGCGATTTTTGCATAAACAAGTGCATTTTGGCCAAATCTTCTGAGCCCATAGTCCAATCCGGCCAAAGAGACAATAGGACAAAACTTTCCATCGGTTTCAATTTGCTGCCATCAAATCAAAAGAGGACAAGTGTCAGTCCTTCTATATAAAGCCAGTTTTTGAATCTAACATATACCTTTCTCGACCACCAGTGGTTGCTTTGTTGCTGAAACAGGAAGGCACTGTAGTTAGAATTTGTGAATAAGTATATTAGTGTGCTCACATTGAGCTGGGCGTCTTCATTACTAATGTAATCTGAGAAACAAGCTGCTGGAAAAAAGGTTACGTTCTTATAGAAAATCATAATTTACTGAGTTATCATAAAATGAGCCCAAACATGCGGATTAGACTATAAGGCAATATATGGATATTTTATTTCAACTTTTAAGACTTATTTCACCGTGTAACACGAGCTTCGCGAAAAAAAAATTTGCTTCGATTATATGGAAAATTTGATTATATTGCATCGAAAAAGTCCATATAATCGAGGTATACCTGTATTACAAATGTAGGGGATGTTACGAATAGTCCCAGTCCATACGAGTCAAATATAGGAGATTCCGTATCTCAGTCTATTTGAAATAAGGAGAAAAAATAAAATGCAGGGAACACTACGAGTGATTCCAGTCCATTAATAGCAAATACAGGAGATTCACAATCTCAGTCTATTTGGAGAGATTACATGAAAATAAAAACAACGAAATACAAAATAGAGACAAAATGTAGGGAAAGCACTCAGAGTTATTCCAGTCCATTAATTGAAGGAGTTGGACCGATTTGTACTAAAAAGCAAGACATTACGAATAACTGCAGTCCAAATAACGAAATAAAACTACAAATTACCAACTAGGTTTTGTTGAGATTATCAGAGATTATTGGAGGAATAACTGAGCTTTATATGATGAAACAGCACCATAAATAAATGTGAAACCATTTTCGAAAAAGTTGATTAATAACAAAATAAGTGAGTGAGTCGTTTGAGTGAATACAAATATTTTCTCAGAAGACTATTGAAGAAAAAGATAGATTCAAATGGTGATTATAAATGGAAACATACGAGGTGAACGGCTCAGGGCCGAAAACCTCACAAATAAAGATAATAATAATAATAAGCGAAAACATTACATGTTCTGTTGAACATGGACGGAACGGAACAAGATTAACGTTACGTTATTCAACTATAGTATATAACCAACAGTCGTTAGTAGTCAGATTGAACAACCAAGAGTACTCAACGTTTCAATTGTCGAAAGTAATATTTGATGACCAATATCAGTGAGTGCAATGGTGGAAAAATCCACACTGCACGAGAGAGATACCAACAATAAATGCAAAACATAAAAGTTTGAATGCATTAGATAAAGAATCAATACAATGTCTATGTCTATTGTTGTAAAACTAGTTATACATAATTTTGTTAACGTGAAGGAGAGATGTAGTAGGCTGAAAATATTGTATACTATCATAGTAGACTATTGTCACAATAACGAATCACTTTGACATTGACACCGGGAGAGAGAGGGAGTGCTTTTATCAAGATCGAATCTCTACAAGAATAAATAAAGTTTTGGAGCAACGGTTTTTACTATTAGTTATTTATGATGCATCTAACTTATCTCAGCTTAGCTTTGACTGACTACACATATCTATGGTTGCTACTCCGTGATTGAATCAGAACCGGAATCAGTGAAACTGCACAAAGAATCAACCGAATGATTGACTGGGATTGTTCAAGAATTCTCAGTGTGCAAGTTTCAGTGTGTGATCAAATGATCCATAACGGCGTCGGCCACATCATTGTGGTCAGTCAGGAAGATGAAAGGAATATTAGTAGGTGTTTTTTGCCAATTGAAAACCGTATTTACCTCCGAGTTTTCACAAAAACCACAGGAAGGAGTTAATCCAGTGATCCCCAGCATGCTTACTATCACGGGCCGCATATAAATTTCGAGACATTGAAGCGGGCTGCAGTACATTTGCGGTTCTGAGAAAAATCCAATCCAGCTTTTTACGTCAGCCATAAATCAACTATGGTAACTTAATTTTGACACTAGCTGTGTACAACGATTATGGCGCAATTCATGTTTCCTAGGATACATACCAAATTGTTTATAAGGCGAAAATTTTCACCTTGTTTATTTTGAGCTGAGATTTTGAGTCGTATGGTATTTACTATGTCGTAAAAAGTTTATAATTTATTGTGCAAAGCATTTTCATTTATTCTATTGTTTCAGATGGAAAAATCAAATGTCCAAATTATAATTCCATGCAAAAACGCCGCCAAATTATTCAGCTGGAGCCTAGGCTGAGAGGATTTTGGAGAACATCGTTATTGCAAGTCATGTTTTTACTTCTAGAATTCAATTTTTATGCAAAAAGGATATGATGTTTTCGCGTTGAAAACGAAGGTCTGGCTGTGTGTTAATAAATCTCATTCCTATGGGGAAAATTAAAATACTTCTGCCCCTTCTTCTTCCCATACTTCTTCCCAGCATCTTTTTTTGAAAGAAACAAAAAAGTTTCATTTTAGCCTTTTTTTTATGAAACTTGTAGACAAAAGCTCTTTTTGTAGTAACACAAGTACTAGTGCACCATATGAACCTGGCAATAAACACACGTTCTTCGCACTGATACAATTTCTCATTACACCCATTAGTCATCGTTGATGTAGGAACAAATTTTTGGAGAAGGCGAGATGGACCGTGATCGGTCTTAGCCGTCAAATAGACAACACAAAAAAAATTGTTGGAGGAGACTTTGAAGCAGTCAGGATCTAATAAACGATCACCTGTTGCGTTTTTGTTGAAGAATCCTTACAAATAATTATTCCGCATCAAGCGGACAGAAGGTTCGATTCTGGTGATTTAACTTAGACGATGTTTGAAAGCAGGGACATAGCATTGAAAATAGCGTTTTATACACATAAGTTTAATTTTCTCCGTCTAATAAATAAATTCTTGCAAACATCTACTATCAACCTCATCAAGCCCTAAACAATTGTGATGCTCTTCGAATTTCTTATCTGATTGAGGATTTAAAGACGCTCTCTCACGAAATCAAACACAATGATTGTCCTATTTCCGCATGGCATCACTGCATAGTGAGTATTACAGATGACTGATATGGAAAACAAAAAAAAAATCTAGTTTAGTAACATTTTTTCCGTAATTTTAACCTTCTGTCCTTTCATGCGTGGTCACCGATATGCTACAGCATGGCTTAAGGGAACAATTCAAAATTGGAGAAATAACCAACCAATAGTGCACCTTCGGTGGATCCAGTGGTTGGCTTAAAACTGTATGTAAAACTGGAAAATATTTTTAGTAAAACGTATCCAGTGTCAACGTTGGTGTCAACTATCTGAAATAATAAAAATATATTAGAAATATGAAGTATTACTATATAGAGTTATTTGAATTCGATTTCAAACCAAAACAACAAATTGTTTGACATGAAAAACATTCGTCAGGATTCCAAGGCAACTAGGATTCCGCTATAAAATCTGTACACAGCACGTGTCAAAATCAATTGCCATAGTTGATCTGTGGCTATAATAAAAAGCTGGATATGGGATTCTTAGCAGCATCCGCTCGAGATTCTAAAAAGCATCCACCCAATATTCTGAGCAAAATTCTTTCGAGATTCTAAACAGAATCCGTTTGTAAGTCTGAACAGAACCCGTTTGGAAATCAAAACAGCATCCGTTTGAGATTCTGAAAAGAATCCGTTCGGGACTCTGTACAGAATCCGTTCGAAATTTTAAACAGAATCTGTTTTGAGTTCTAAAGAGGTTCCACTTCGAAAACTACTCATCGTTCGAGTATGCTCGAGAAGGTACAAGAATAACGAGATGTTTTAGCCTTATGGAAACTCGATAGCACACTGGAAAACGACTCAAGTCGAATAAAAAAACACTCGTCACCTTTATAGCTTTAGAATGTTGTTCGAATGTAATTTCTTGCTGAAAGTTTTTAATTCTAATTGTTATTATTTCCTATTGACAAATTGTAGTTGTTGTATCTTGAAGGAAATAATCATTAGTATACCTACTTTTATAATTTCTAGACAATATGCAATCTCTAATTATCCCAAAAACCGCGTAAATACGACTTCAACTAAAATCGTTTTTTACAGTTTTCACGAATTTCTTGACGATTTCGATAGGCCGTGGGAAAAATCTGCGTTAAAACTTGTATATTCCAAAATCTATGTAATAATAGTTGAGTTAAATTAAAAAAAAACTCACAAGAGATGACCCAAGTGCATTTAACTAAAACACATGGAAACAATAAAGTAATTTATTAACGAATCCTTTTATAACTTTAAATTATTTAGCTTAAAATTGATCAGTAGCATGAACTCAAATAAACTTAAAACTTATTAACTGCCAATTCATGCCCTGAAGGATACCTTTCCAACAGGCAACATGCTACACGCAAATGAAATTATCTCTTATTCTCTCTGTCTACTCACATTCGCCATGCGCTGAAGGTTGTCTCTCCAGCGAGCGGCATACTAAACACGGAGGCTATCTCTTATTTTCTCTGATTACATTTCGTTTGACAGAACAGAACATACTCGATTGAGCTAGTACAGCACCATTCGAAATCTTGTAGGGAGGGAGTACTAGTAATGTTCCCTTTAACGACTAAAATTTACACGGTTAGAAAAAAGTACCTAATATTAGGTACTTTTCACTCAAATCGGGGGTTCAGTGTGGGAACCCAAAATTAAGTAAGTTTTTCTTGAAATTTAGTAAATTTCACTTAATATTAAGTAAAATAAACTTAATTTTAAATAGAAGCTATCCAAAAGTTAGGTAAATTTCACTCAACTTTTGTAAACATGAGATTACTCAACGTTGGGTTCCCACACTTTAATGCCCTTGTTGAGTGGTTTTACTCTTCAGTTTATGACAACAAAAGGAAGTGGGAGGGAGATGCAGGAGAAAAAAAGTACCTAAAATTAGGTACTTTTTTCTAACCGTGTACTTAAGTCGCTCCGCTAGAGCGGAGACGGAAATTTACTTCAATCGCTTCGCTAGAGTCAGACTCATGACATATTGCCATTCTGTAGCACCAGATGACAAGTAACAGTTATCAGCAATGCGTTTCGTACATAAAACATGCTAAAACATTCATTTTTACCACTAAAATAAGTATTTTAAAATAATGTAGCCAGATTGTCTATTATGGCCACCCCGGGACCATAATACGCAACATAGAGTTTGTTTACATACGTATTATGGCCCCCCCCCCCATTTGATTTACATGTTCCATTTCCACATGTTCCTGTTGCCTATTATGGACCCCCCCTTGTGTGCTAGTGATGGACCTTCTAACGTATTTACTTTTAAAAATAAGTTAACATTACTTAATTTTAGTATCCCAAACCAAAACAATTGCATGGAATAACTAACCTGATATGTGAAGCAACTTTATCCAATGGAAATTTGCAGAAAATCGTTGATTACAGCGTTAACTTTTGGTTTTTGTTTAGGGGGTCCATTATACACACGGGGTCCATTACTAGCACTCACTCCCTAGTCCCTCCCTGTGACAAGCAACAGGTATCAGCATCGTTTTTCGTAAATAAAACCAGAAAAAAACATTCATTTTTAATAATAAAGCAAGCATTTTAAAATGATGTAGCTAGCATGCCTATTATGGCCACCCCCGGGTCCATAATACGCAACATCGAGTTTGTTTATATACGTATTATGGTTATGGTCTATATACGTATTATTATATTCCCACGTGTTCCTTGTGCCTATTATGAACACCATCCCCCCCCCCTTGAGTGCTAGTAATGGACCCTTTAGCATATTTACAATTATAAATTAATTAATATAACTAAATTCCTGCTTCTATAATTTGGGGTTTTGTTCAGGAGTGTGGGATTTGATTCCCGCCCCGGTAAGGAGGAAAATTTTCGTGATCGAAAATTCTCCACTGGTCCACTGGTTGTTATGTGTCCTTGTCCGTTGTCTCATGCTAGATGTTAAGTGTTCAGTCCGTACGTCCCTTGGTCGAAGGCAGTGTTCCTGTCTTTTTTTTAGATATCGCAGTTCGGAGAGAAGTGTAGTCAGGGACAGAAAAAGTCATTTCAACTACACTCAAATAGCTGACATCCAACACACAATCAAGTTGCTAGTCCTTCCCGAATTTGAATGTGCGAATGAATAGGACGGCATGTGCATGCACAGCAGCAAGCGACGACTCTCGGTGTCAGCGTTGTATTGTGCGGTGTCAAAATGAATCTTCAGCTTGGCACATTGATTTTCAATTTGAAATCTCAAAATATGAATATCATTTCATACTGCGGTGCATGGATTCAACATTTTGAAGTCAGATTCCTAAAATATATGCATCTGTTTAGTATATAAAGTAAAATAATCATCATTTATCGGTGCAAATCAAGCGCAATTCAAAATATTCATTACAGCCCCGGTAGATATTCATTTTTTACGCTCGATTATCAATCGGCTATTGAGGATCGGGCGGTAAATTTGGTATGGAAGATTGACAGCATGCTGCGAGATGTTCGTGCCTGCATTGCCGAGCGTCTGATCAAAACAAACACGAATCAATGACGAAGCTGCCTACTGAGCATCGATGCAACTGATAGTAAAACGAAGATTTCCGTCCTTGAGTGTAGTATCCTGCAATGTGCTTTAGCTACTAAATCAATCTTAGTTGCCAAGCTGATCCAAGCAATCTAAACTCGATATTTTCAATAAACACGTGTTACGGAAAAACGAATAAAATTCTCCTGTTGGGTAAAGTGCCCCATCACATTTTCTCAGTTATTAACCCAATCTTTGTCACAAAATCGAATACGTCTGAAGCCAACAAACATTTGTGAGTCCCCACATGGAAAAACTTTCTTTGATCATCATTTCTTGGTGGCGGATATTACCCAGCGTCGTTCATTTTAGATGGGCATACAATATTTTAGAATAAAATAGTTATCTTGTATTATCATTGTTTTTTTCATGAAAATTCGTCAGATATTCCGATTGGATTATTGATAAACACTTCGAAAAAACAATTTTTGGATTAAATCACAATGAAACTAGGTTAGTTGCTTAGGAGCCGCATATTTCCCTTACCATTATTCAAATATGCGTAAGATGAAAACCAACCATCTTCACTTTAAGTGGTGTATGATGCTATACAACAGTTTAATAACAATAAATAAGCTGTACATTTTTGAGAAGATCAGAGTGTGACATGCTTGCATTCGGTCGCACATTTTCTAATTTCGGCTGATTTCAGCCGAATGTTTCTGCGTGATTCTAAAAGAATATTGTAGTGTCGATATTGTATAGGTAATGTGTGTCGCATGTGAAGCATGTGGAGCTCGAGCCGAGACAATCATTGTTCAGCCCTAACCGAGTATTTTTTCTCAATTAATAGGTTGTACTAAGTGTGAGTAACATTACAATGAAATATTGCAGACAAATTTCCATATATCGGAAAATTAGTCTTCTCGCAATTTGAATCAAAACGGATGAGCAAACCGGCTTTGTCAAAGATCACTCATCAGCGGCACAGATCTTTATTCTATGTCAAATACTTCTTTTAAACGCCGTGAATATCAGGTTCAAAAGCATAGAGCTTTGAAAAACAATATCAGCTATTCCGGGAAAATTTCCGTTGCGTTGCGTGGTAACGGAGTATTTCGTAGATTGCATACTGATAGCTGTCATGTATATTCTTTAACTTTCTTACCCCAATTGCTTATGGATTACTATTTGGGATATAATAGCAACCCAATTGGAGGTCCAAAATGATGAAGTATGAAAGCTACCATTACCGGCCACGCCCATCTTCTCCGTTACTAGAGAAAGGAAGGAAATGATGATATGAAATCTACAGTCCCTCCACAATCATGGGTCACACACAAATAATAGTCACTTCTCTGTTTAACAGCTTATTCGTGTACAATCACAATAGAATCAACAAAGATTTTTCTCTTATTTAGTTTATATATTTGTTTCCTAGTGATAAGCAGTTCATGCACATGCTTGAGCATCGAAATAAGTGCTATAAACTGATTTTCGTTTGAGTGCATCGCCTTCTGTCAAACTAGCGTTCAAATTGACAACATTCAGAAAAAAATAAACAAAGTTTTTAAGCTCTAAAAGTGCTACTTTTATGATTTTTCGAGTGAAAAATGGTTCCCGTTTCAAAAAAAAGGTAATATCCGTTTAATATAATGTTCAAAGTACGATGCATCACTAAATTTTAGTGAACTACGTGCAAAATAAAAGTGATCCATTATTGTGCTAACAATTGCTCGTTTTCACAATATTGTGGGTCACCTTGTCGTGTTAAATACAGAGCTAGTTTTCTTCATCCGGTAATTAAATGATTCTGCATTGCAGCATCAACAAACAAAAATCCTCCGCTCGGAAGCAGTATTCTCCGGAGGATTTGGAACGTGCTATTGAAGAGGCGCAAAAAACCGGGAAAATGCGAAGATCAGCCGAAAAGTTTCGAGTCCCATTTTCAACTGTTCAACGATACATACAATCTCCTCCCAAAAACATAAAACCCGGTCCTGTTACAGTTTTGTCGGCGTCAGAAGAAGGACGAATCAAAACATGGGTCCTCTACATGTCTAGAGCTGGTTTTCCAATGAGTGAAACTGATCTTTATCATGCTGTCATGGACTATGCGGAAAAAATCCGGAAGAAGCGAGACATTCCCAAAACGTTTCCATGTAAGTTTGCGTTAATTATTAAATGTTTCCCTATACAGACAAGTCTCTTACAACAATTTCAGTATCACCGTATTGTATAAGATTCGACTGTACATGCAATAAATAATTATATATATTGATTTTGTGAAACCTAATCTTCTGTAATTTTAACAGGCAGAAACTGGACTCAACGATTCTTGGAAAGACATCCGGAGCTGAAGAAAAAGCGCACTACGAGGCTCTCAAAAACTGCGGCGATTGTCACGGAAGCACAAATTCGTCGCTGGTTTACAGAGGTCGAAGAAACTCTCCAAGAGAAAGGCATTGACCTGTCTATATTCAATGAACCAGAGAGGGTTTACAATTTTGACGAGTCAGGGTTCAAGCTTGCGCCGAAGGAGTTCAAGGCTATTTGCGGACAGAATGTCGAAAACGTGTACTATATGCACAGTAATTCTGACAAAGATAGCTACACAGCTCTTTTTGGATGTAACGCTGCGGGTGAGCTTACACCGCCGATGGTATTGTACCCTGGGAAAAGAATGACACGTGAAATTGCTGAAAGTACTCCAGAGGGATGGTCTGTAGGCGTATCCGATGAAGGTTGGCAGACGTCTAAGACGTTTTACGAATATATGACGAATGATTTCTACAAGTGGCTTTTGAATAAGGGCGTGCAATTCCCAATTATTGTATTTGTGGATGGACATAAAAGTCACATAAGTATTGAACTGACTGAGTTCTGCACGACTCATCAAATTGAACTCATCGCACTTTATCCTAACTCCACACGGATTTTGCAGCCTTTGGACCGCCAGTTTTTTGGGCCATTCAAACAAATCTGGAGCAAAGTCTTGAGACAACATCTCTTGGCACAAAGTAATGCAAAGGTTACTAAGTTGAATTTCTGCTCTCTGCTACAGACATCGCTTAATAACTTCACGAACACTGAAATATGCCTGAAAAATGCTTTCAAATTGTGTGGCCTCTCTCCTTGGGACGTAAATGAACTGGATTTTAGTCGGTTACCAACGAATGCGAACCGAGCATGTATGGACAATGAAGATAGTTCTAGCACCGTGAATGGAACAGGAAACAATGAGCCTGAACAGAATGAGTTTCTTATTCAATTGTACCACATTGAAAAGGGACTCAGTGAAGATCAGCTGACACGATTTGCATTGAACTGGAAAAAGGATTTTTATTACGGCTCGTTGGATGAACTGGCGCTCTTCAACTACTGGAAGTCTATTAAAGACAAATCACAAGGTCTAATGTTCACAGAGCCACTCCAGCAATTTCAAAGTATAATTGTAACAATTAACGATCATGATGAGTCTGTTCCTTCGTTAAAACAATGTGCCGACCAAAGTAAGTAATAACGTATTCTATAGATACCATCGTAACATCACACTAATTTTTATTTTTTAGTCGATCCACCGATCGGTCCTGAAGTGGCCGGGAACGCCAATGAGAATGCAGGAGAGGATGCAGGAGACGACCCGTTCGATGACGTTTTCATTTGGCCGAAGGTGAAGGATAAAAGTAAAGATGTGAAACCAAGACGACAAGAGTGCGTACCGTCAGTTGCAACCAGTAATAGATGGCGAAAATGGTATGATCAGAAAGAAGAAGGACGAAAACAAGAGGAAGAAACAAAAATAGCAAGTGCTGAAAACGGAAACTAACTCGAATCCAAAAAGAGGAAGAAGCAATTGAAAAGAAAAAGAAAAGAGAGGAGAAAAAGCGATATAAAGAATTATTGCAGCTGGATAAAGAAAACAAACAACCAAGGAAGAAAGTGAGGGCGAAATCTAAAATGGTATAACAGGAGCCGAGCGGGCATCTTGTTTTCATGATTGTTGTAACGAGAAATATTCATTAATTCATGTTTCATTTTTGCTTTTTGTTGAAGCTATGTTGATTTGTTGATTTTTTTTTAAATGGTACTAATAAATGATTCATCAATAAAGTGCGCCATACTTTGCCTTCATTTTTATGGAAAGAGATAAGTGGTCTACTTTAAAACTTAAAATATTCTATGAGCTTATTGTTATGTGATGCCGTTAAAAAATGATGCCAGAGGTTTTCGGGGGAGGGGTTATACAATTTTGAGACAGTACTTGTCTGGGGGATCGAAAAATCTTAAAAGGTAAAGGACGTCATATTTGGATCGCCCCCTAAGTTGATTCCGGCTGATTGAAATGGACTTCTTTTTTGCCTTTCTCGTATACATACTTTTAGATGGTCCGGAGACCCATAGTATTGTTAATCTTGTTTTCTCCACACAATTTGAAATTCTGCCTCTGTTACTTAATTCCCTCTTACTAGATTTCCCATATCAAGTTATAGAGCATCTAATGAAATCAAAATTATTATGTTCAAACTACACCAATCCTACTATATCTACATATAGCGTTGAATAAAATAAAAAAATAAAATATAAGTTGAATAAAATAGTTCAAAAAAATAATAAAATAGTATATAAAAAAAGATTAAAGTGGATAACATCAATTTGAAAAAAAAGTATAATAATTGATTATTAAAATCAAGCAATCGAAACCTGCGATATGTACTATTTCGTCGATATTATTTTTTTTAGTGACCCATAATTTGTGTTAAATTGACCAACAATTGTTACGTTGGAAATTTTGACCCATATTTGTGTATCAAGTCGATGACAAACTTTTTCAATAATTTCGACATTTCATTGTTAAGAAATCATCTGGTCTCTATGTGATACAAAAGATAAGACCTTCGGCAGGCATAAGATACCAAAACATAATTGGAAAGTGGCGCTTTTTCTTGGTTATGAATAATTATATTATAGAACAAAGGCTTAAGTGACCCATAATAGTGGGGGGACTGTACTTAACGAGAGGCCAGCGACTCACCGACGCCCTCATAGATGTCAAGGAGTTGGATGGTTGGTAGGGAATATGGTTTAGGAATATCATTATAAGCAAATGATATAAGTTTGTACAGACGTTGGGAGTGACAATGCTAAGAAATTTACGTCACTCCGTTCTCCATGTTGTTGCTTCTTCTTCAGGTGGGACAAGGTATTAGACTTGCCCTGGCTAATTAGCCTAGGTTTAAGCGCCAATACTCGCTCTCTGAAACGAGAAAGAAAAAAAAAATTGCCCCACCCACCTCCCAATACATGTCAATAGTCACTTCCCTTATTGGTTACAGAAGAAATTTCGGCAAAGATAAAAATCATAATTTTTGTCAACAAAAAATACAGATACGAATTTTAACATGATTTTTTAGCTAATGAATATGCATGAGTACTCTATGAGATGGACAAACACATGCTTCCCATAAACAAAATTGCCAAATAATGTAGAAATTGTCTTATATGTAACTTGTAGCTGCTATAAAAACCCTAATTTTAGTAACAAATTGATTGCTATGGAAAAGTATCTCATTCTTTCGGATCGTACATTTAAGGAAGAAAGAAAATTGGCAAACAGCCACTGAGAATATTAGGGCTATCGCTGAGAGTTGCACTAATACTTTTGCAGAGGATAAAAGAGCCAAACGACATACAATCGGTGGTGATTAGATCGGAAAGCTTTTTCCTTCGTTAAAAATTTTTTGCATCTTAAAGACTATAGAACTGATTTTTTTAATCGCTGACAAGAACTAAGCCAAAATTAGCATGGGCCTTTCCCCCAGAACGTAGATAAAGTTTCAAATATGATATAACACATAAGTGTAAGAACAATATGAATCAGATTGTGGACATTTCATGTAATACTTCCCACTAATCGAAAATACATCAGAAGGGTAAAATATTGAATGTATACCCGTGTAGAGACGAAAATCAAACTAATAACATAAAAATAATAAACTTTGCTGTGACATCAGGTTTTGCTACTTTTATGCTATTCATGAATAACATAAAATAACAAACACACTTTCTTATTTTATCAAAATCCGTTATTCATGTGTTGTTGTAAGGAGAGCAGCACAACAAATGAAAAACAAACTTTGCTATCACAACAAATTTGTTATTCAATCATCATTTGAGTTTTCAACATATCAATAATAACTGATTTTGGTATTTTCTTTTTTGCAAATATTTTGCTATTAGTTTGATACTATAATGCCAAAATGAGTCATTTATGAGTTATTCGCTCGAACAATCTCTGTCATTATTTTTTCTATTTTAGCAACTATATCAAACAACCTAATATCAAATTTTGCTATTCAGTTATGCATATAATAAAAGTAACAATTGTTATTGTTTTGCTGTCCTCTTCTACCCGGGTAGAATTTCTTGAAAACTATTTTCAAACACTGTGTTATAAAAGTTGTTAAAGCATCTTGTTATTTTTAATAATTAATTTTTCAAATGCCGAACTCAATATTTAGACATAAAAAAAATAGAGATTAACTAGTTGGGTGAACTACAATCTATTTGTGGTGCAAACTATTAACAAATCTACGCATATCCTTTCAATACAGAACGCTCATGCAAGCTTGTTCTTTCTCTGTATCGAAAGCGATAAAATCAGAGTCAAGTCATTTAGTCAATAATCCCAACTAAATATTAGCCTAAAGGCACTATTATATGTTACAATGATTTAATAATTATAAAGATGCACATAATAACACAAAAAAGAGATAAAATTGGAACCTCTCACCGAATGTATCCGAAACCTGGATGAATGGGTTGCAACCAGCGTAGGCAGCGTAGGCGTATCACTGCACTTAATATTTAAAATCACACTTAATATTAAAAAAAAGTAGTTTATACAATTGTCCACCAGCCAAATAACAAAAACGGGTGAAAAAACTTCAGCTATTCCGGGAAAATTTCCAAACTGAAAATAAATTTTTAAACTATCAAAAAATTAAAACAAGTTAAGTTTCTACTTTTACAACGAATTATTTGTAAATAATTTCAAAATATTATCATTCAACAGGTAATGACTTAGTTTACCATTAACCCATCCTAGTTGTCGGCATTGTTACACGCCCATTTTGATTCACAAGTTAGGTACATTATGCTGACTGTAATTGTCTACCCGTTCAATCATATGGTTGTACCTCTTGATTATAAAACACAATTCAGGCAAGCCAATTCTATCATTCAGTGTACAACATTCGAAGTGTTATAATCGAGGCATTCACACATTTCTAGAAATAAAAACCATGGCTCGTACGAAGCAAACCGCACGCAAATCCACCGGCGGAAAGGCACCCCGCAAACAGCTGGCTACAAAGGCTGCCCGTAAAAGTGCACCATCGACCGGCGGCGTCAAGAAACCCCACCGTTATCGGCCCGGAACGGTGGCCCTGCGTGAAATCCGCCGCTATCAGAAATCGACCGAGATGCTGATCCGGAAGCTTCCCTTCCAGCGGTTGGTCCGCGAGATCGCTCAAGATTTCAAAACGGATCTCCGGTTTCAGAGTGCCGCCATCGGCGCCCTGCAGGAAGCAAGCGAAGCCTACTTGGTGGGCTTGTTCGAGGATACGAATCTTTGTGCGATCCATGCCAAGCGGGTCACCATCATGCCGAAGGACATGCAGCTGGCTCGGCGTATCCGCGGTGAAAGGGCGTAAGGCGTTGAGATTGAAGTGGCGAAACCAAACGGCCCTTTTCAGGGCCACCCAATGCTTTTTGAAAAGAGTTGATTCAGATGTTACAAATTTGAGATTGGAATCCACACAATTGGGTTCTGATTTTTGGTGCAATGGGGCAGTCAAGGAAGCAGTTATACGATAGTCCGTGATACCTTTGATACGGTCGATGAATTCGGCAACATTTTTGGAAGTCTCCTTATTGGTTTCAGGATATAGTGACTAAACCTTGCCTGAATAAGTAAATTATTTAAATGAAAATTCACTTCGCTTGTACCCAGAAATAAGCAACCTACATTGAACTCGTGTCTAAACAGAGTTAACCCTAAATTTAATTCAATCTGGGTAGTGCAACTTCCAAATTACGAATTTTCTCGTGATTGAACGATTTGAAATAATATTAGTTGCGAGCAAAACATCCAATTCAGCATTCATCCAAAAATGGCGTAAAAAGTGCCAAAAGTGTGCAAAATATGACAACAAAGTTGGGCAACAGAGTGCCTTCAATGGAACGGAATGTTCCCAAAGGCTTGAACATTTCGTTCCACAATTTGCTCATTCAATTAGCACAGCAATGAATGACCCGCTCATCACAAACTTCTTCAAACCGAACCGATTCGTCGCCTAACATTCAACAGTCGTTTGTTCAGCAAATTAACACACCCATTTCAACTGATCAAATCACCAAAGTCAACTGATGAAATTCGAATTTTCGACATTCTAAGCACACAATTTCGGCGATACAGTCGTGGTTCGCTGGTTGGGATGTTAACACATGAGCCGTTTTTTTGTGTGGGATTTCCCTTGTTGAGCTATGACCCAGCCAATTATCGACATGAGAAATGCCATCAAGAGTGCCCAATAACATGTAATGCAAACTCGCAACCTGAGCAGAGTATAAAAACTACTCTTAAATAGTCTTTACCGGAATACAAAATTAACAACACTCTATTTAAAATAAATTTCCAAAGTTTTTTTTTTAACTCCACAAAATATTTGACATTTAGCTCACTGCTTGACAGTTCAACCCATAGCAAAATCCGAATAGAGATGTATAAAGTGAATTTATGAAAATTTTGATAAATTGATACTTTGAATAAAAAAATATGGAACTTAGGATCCTGTTTCCAAAAATATGTTTCCTTTACTACAATTTAATTTGAGGAAAATCTAATTTTTCTTTTGCTACGATTATATGCGTTAATTTTAAAAAAAGCTGTATTTAAAAATTGATCATCAGTGATGCCCAGGCTCCCAATGGCTGTAGATCTGCGATGTAAGCAGAATAGCATTCAGTATTTGGGTCGAAGTGGTGGTCCAACTAGCAAATTACGACTGTGCTGTCCTCACCGTCCATCAACCAATAGTTGCCACCAGCAGAGGTGAACTTCTGTTGATTCTATTCGATTCCAAAATTCATGAATCATGTGTTGCAAAGCATTTCTGTAAACACTGACTCTCACTCGTGTACCGCCGCGTCGCGTCGTAACCATCATCAGCAAAAGTAGGTACCGACCGGCGATAGTGCGAGCGGATCCGGTCGGTCGGCCATCGTCAAGTTCGAGCGAGAATGCGCAAAGCGGCGAGACACGAAACGGCCGATGATGATCGGTGCCTTATTTGCCTTTATATTTAACATTGATTTATTTACTTTAACCATCGACTAATTTGTTTGTTTTATTTTTACGAACGTTGTCGCTCCCGCTGCGCCGGCCGCGTTCATTCTTCAATTTCGAACCGTCGTCGCGCCGTATTTTCCACGGTGAATATGGCGTTGTGCAGCGAGCGTGAACTGAACTTGTTCCTCGCATGTTTACTCAACAGAGCGATGTTGATTTTTCCCTCGCTGGGATCTTCCTGTCTCCCCTGGGTGGACGTGGAGCACTAATTCATACGGGATTCGATACATACGTAGGGTAGATGCTTTCTTAGCCCTCCTGTCTTTGATTTCATATTCGTGAATGAAAAAAAGGCATCACAATTAGCCTTGAACTAGTCGTACCGTTCCACATACTTACTCAAATATTTTAATCGCATAATAGTCATAATATCTTAATCAAGCAGTGTTTGCTTTCAAAATGATAAGAGCCATAATCTACTCACAATTTTTGCTAGTCACAAAAACAAATTGTGGTGAAATAAAAGTGTATTCTCGTTCGTTTATTACATATTCTGTAAATTTTCTGAATATCTATCTGCATAATTTAAAAGTTTTCTAATAGTCTTAACATGTGTTCCTAAAGATTCTTTGTCACAATTGACCATATAGCTACACATTTTTAACAAGTGTGATTCTTCTCATGATAGGATTCAAATCGTAATGAGTTTTGATCTATCTAAGTCCTACGATGGTCCAATCTAATTTGAGGGTTTTGAAATTTTAAGATAGAACGAGATGAATGGAAATAACGAGAGGGCTATTCGAAGACTATTTTTACGAAGGGAGTAATTTGCTATTAGAATGCAACGTCAGCATTGATCTTTGATAACCGATGGATCTTCCCTACAACTATCTACAGTTGTGCCGTTGTTTGTGCAATTTGTTTGAAGTAGAAAGGGAAAAACACCACGCTGCCAAAGTATGTAGCTGAAATGTGGTGCCGAATGCGCTCGGCCATCGGTTGAAAGAAGTGTTAACTTTTTGGACGTTGACTCATTCACACCCAAGTGTTGCTGGATCAAGTGAGATCTGTATGTTTTTCGATATTTGCTGCTAGATACTGACTCATTTTGAATAATGTTTAACGGATTACAATTTATAAAACTTTTCCATAGTTGTAGAAAAAACATTGCATTTCGCATTACGCGTAGAGGAAAATCAATTGTAATCGTATTGTAATTGCATTGTTACAATAAAAGATTTTTTTTAAAACGAAAAAACACTTTTTTGCTAAATAGCTTGGCTGTGCATATCCACAGCACATGTTTTGATACGGACAAATTTATATGAAATTTGTGAAAAAGAATCCACGTGTCTTACTTACTTACTTACTTATGGATCCTGTACACCTCCGGTTTTGCAAAGGGCTGACTTGAAAGATCTCCATCCTGAGCGTTGCCCGGCTATCGCTTTAACCTGTTGCCAGGTTAGATTTCGGTCGACTTCTTTTATTTCGCTTCGCCGCCATGAGCCTCTGGGTCTGCCTCTGCTGCGATGTCCCGCTGGGTTCCAGTCTAATGCTTGTTTACAGATTTCGTTTCCGCCCCTACGTAGAGTGTGGCCGACCCAGCCCCACTTCCGATCCCGAATTTCTGTTGCTATCGGCCTCTGGTGGCAACGACGATGGAGCTCGTTGTTTGAGATCCAGTTGTGAGGCCACCAGGCCCGAATTATATACCGCAGGCATCTGTTGATGAACATCTGCAGCCGTTGAGTGTTCTCCACTAATACACTATGTTTCGCTAGCGTATTACAGCACAGATTTCACGTTAGAGTTGAAAATTCGTATTTTGGTGCGTTCACTTATCTGCCTGTTTTCCAGATATTTGTTAAACTCGCAAAGGCAGCCCTTGCTTTCTTGATCCGTGCACCTATGTCGATCTTGTTACCGCCGTCTGACGCCATCACGGTCAATCGAATCTACCAGAATCTCATCAATTACGATGAGGAACAGTAACGGTGATAGAATACATCCTTGCATCACACCAGCTACGACCCGGATAGGGTCGGACAGGACCCCATTGTGCAGCACTCTACAGGAAAAGGCCTCGTACTGTGCTACGATGAGGCCGATGATTTTATCAGGAACCCCCTTGCGTTTCAGGGCACCCCACATATTCTCGTGATTGAGACGGTCGAAAGCTTTTTCGTTGTCAATGAATACCAAGTAAAGGGACTCTTGGAATTCGTTGACCTGCTCCAGAATGATGCGGAGCCTCGAGCATTATCCATGTTTCATATCCGTAGAGGACTACCGGTCTTATCAGCGTCTTGTACATGACACATTTGGTGCGGTGGCGAATCTTTTTTGACCGCAGTTTCTTCTGGAGCCCGTAGTAGGCCCGACTTCCACAGATGATGCGCCTTCGTATTTCACGACTAACATCGTTAAAGCTATGTCCATTTAGAATCCGGAATAATAAAATCATCTGTATCTCGGTAACGGATTGACGTACAAATAAGGTTAATACATTAAAACAAGGGTAATTCACTATACTTTAAGGAAAAATAATTGATACAAACAATTTCTTCTTGTTTCTAGTGAAAATTTGCACCTTCTTCTTTATTCCTCTCATCAAAAGTTGCACACCTCCGGAGTCAACTTCCTTGGCACATTTGTTCCACATTTTGGTCATCTGAGTCGCGTCCCGAGCTGTTTTTCCACTTTTCTTAAGCTTCCGCTTCATTACTGCCCAGATGTCTCGATGGGCCGGAGCTGTGGGCAGTTGCGTGGATTTATGTTTTTATCGATGAAATCTTCGTTATTATCGCGGTACCACTGGATGACTTCCCGGCCGTAGTGGCAACTCGCCAAATCTGGCCAAAACTTTACGGGACCTTTATGGGCTTTATGGAAGGTCGACCGCGGTTTTTTTAGACATTCCTCCTAGTACAGCTTCGAGTCCATCGTCTTATTCGTCACAAACACTTAGGTCTTTGCCCCACAGTTGCATATCCCTTGCCAAAATCATCCGTTTTCTTTTGCAAGTTTGTCCAAAAAGCAAACTTAAATTTCGCAGGAACTACTCCTCGTGGTGTTGCCATGTAGAATTTTTGGCTAGGAAGCTGTCCGAAATCCATTTTGTCGTAGGTTCCATCGTCGATGACAGGATTATCAAAGTGGGTGTGCATACTTTTTTCTCTTCTTTTGGCTTCCATCTGGAATAATTTTTGACACGCTGCACGAAACTTCGTGAAATTTATACCACAGCAAGTGGGCGCCTAGGTAGACAAACCGCTGTAAAAGAATTCTTGCAGCGGTCACTTTCCGTGCCGCTGCAATACAATAAATGATTCCGGATTTGCAAATGTTCGGCCGACAATGTCCATATCATCCGCGAGACAAATAAATTGACTGGATCTGATTTTCAAGTACCCTGGCTGTTACACCCGGCTCCGCATGACACCTTCTAGCGCAATGTTGAACAACAGGCACGAAAGTCGGCGCGATTCGAACGAACTGGAGTGTTCGCCCGAAATCTTCACACAGTTTTGCACACCATCCACCGTTGCTTTGATCAGTCTGGTAAGCTTCCGCCTTCCATATTCAATGAATAGCAAATAAAGGGGCAGTTCCAACTTGTTGGCCTGCTCCAAAATTATGCGGAGCGGGGCAAAATATTGCATAACAGTTGTTACAACATTCGCACAGACAGCATGGGGTCAGCCCTGAACTCTTCCGCCGTCACCCGATCGACCTTGAGGGACCCTTTAGATTTCATGCTTCAGATGGCTGCTTTTTGAAGAACACTGGCTGAGACTTTAAGAAGCTGTACGAAGTGTACTGACCAACGTTTCAGCTGTCAGTGAGCAATAGAGGCAATAATCTCCAGTTGCTGCAGCCATCCTTTCTTCATCGGTCAGGAATCCACCAAAACCCGCCTATCCTGTCTGCAGCAGCGTTCGACTACCATTTACAGAGATTCATACCATTGACGAGACTCGTCATTTACTCCTCTGATTCTTCCCGTTCTTTAGCCTTTGCTTCTCTATGCTCGCTCCTCAATCTTCCATCGTGTTATATCTGTAATCCATACTTTTTGCTGAGTGTGCAGCTCACCCAAGCATTCCTCGTCGCCCACTTCTCTCTGTCACCTTCCAGAACATTCACTACCCGAGTTCCAAGTTATTCAACGAACGATCTCTTCACGGCTGGATCTTCTAGTCGCTGTATGTTGATTCGACGCCCGAGCCTCTTCTCCCGCCGCTGAATCGGAGAAATGCGTTATCGGATCTCGAGAATTAGAAGATGACAGTCAATCGCGATGTCAGCGCTGCGTTTATTACGGACTCACGAGGGCATCGTCTCCATTTTCGGCTGATCCATTTCCAGAGGAGCTAAATACTAGTTTTGCAAACTAAAAGCGGTTCTAGAGAAGGAAGTCTAACGCCGGTGGCTGCATACGGGAGAAGCGGGCGCGGGTGGATTCCCCGGCCAACGATGGGAGGAGAGCCGCATCAACCGGTGATAATCGCCTCCTCTACGATATTTTAAGACGCCTGATTGGAGCAAGAGCAAATTCGTGGGTGCCAGAGAAAGAGGCGACATGTCAGTCACTCCCGATATAACTGATCAGCTGAAACGTTGGCTCTTAGAATCACTTAGAACAACTTCTTGAAGTTTTGTTGACTTATCCTAATTCGAATATAGGGAAAGGTTGACAATTTTACACATGATACCATCCCGGATGATCATGTGAAAACCAACCATACTGTCATGCTTTGCATCATCCAGAACCAGGTCCATAAATTTCAAGATTCCCTCTATCTGGTGCTGATTGACCAAGGAAAAGCCTTCAATCGTCCGAATCATGAAAACTTTGAGGCGTTCGTAGAAGCAAGGGAGGTTTAAACTAAATTCATAGTTCTGCACAATGGAATCGCTAGAGTGAGGCAAGATGGATGTATTATATCTCTGTTACTGTTGTCCATCGTAATCGACGAAATCATGGACCGCTCAATCAACCCACCACCATAGAGCAATCGAACGACCTAGACCCAGATGATGATGATACTGCTTTACCAACGCAACAGCGTTCTACCATCTAGAGTGAACTGAATGACCTGGTCGTATGCTCCCACTCATCAACGTCAACAATATTAAATTGTTGGATGTTAACAATTTCAACTCTACGGTTACCGGACAAACAAAGCAGAAGATCGAAAACCAAAACCAGTCAACATCGGACGGCTGCGGGCCAAGATCTTCATAGAACATGGATATCCAATCGGTTCAGGCAACGCCTCAAACCTCGAGTACTCAACTCTAACGAGAAAACTGTGATGAAATACGCCAGTGAGACCTAGTGCGTATTAGCAGATTTCTCATAGATTTGTATTCATCAATCGATGTGTTTTCGTTTCCTTGTTATTATTTTTATTCCCCCCTCCCCCTCGTACCTTCCAAGAGCTGTCGGACATAAAATAAATTTAATATTTGTATCGGCCTAACTTCAAATCCAAATATCCTAAAACTTTGATGGAATGTTGACATTTTCATCAGTACAAATCATTAAGCACATTTATGGCTTTGTGCTATGAAAAAAAGAAAGCATTTGGTCATTGTTATGAAAGTTATTCAAATTTTGCGTGGCCAATAAAATTTTTTTTTAGGAAGGTCAAAACATACTAACTGCCCTACAGAATAAATAAGGTTGTCAATCCAAAAAATAACTCACCACATAAAGGTCATTTGTCTAGAGGATCTATACTAAAAAATACGCTAGAACAAAACTACTTTAGTTCTCGATAAAACAGGGGGTGATCAAGTCTCCACGGGGATTAAGTCTACCCACTTTCCCCTACACTGCAATCGAAGGTTTTCCATAATCGTTGTGTCAAATTAAGAATTAAAAGAAAACCATGCAATGAATTTTTACGCCGGGGAAAAGTTACGCCACATAGTAAGACAGACAGGTTATATGGAACCTTCTCGATTTTTGTGTCTGAAAAATTGCTTTGCGCTGATGTTTAAGGTCATCAGCACAAAGCAATTTTAAAGAGTGATCGAGTCAATACTAGACTGTCTGGCTCTGGCTGTCTGGTTTGTAACTGATAATGGGGTCAATGTAAACATTAAAAAAAATACAAAGTAATCTCCTTTTGCCGGTGCTTATCTTCAGTTTAACACGATTCCACTCTAAGCGAAAAAGATTTGAAACGGGTGACGTCAATCGAGATGTTGTTGGAGTAATGTGATCTAAACCATTAGGTCATAGACTCACTACAAATCGAAACGCACCAGAAACTAGTTTCTAACTAGGTGCTATTTATTTGTAAGACAAAATTAGAATGGATGTTCATATGGTCGGGGTTCAGACAAACCGCACCAAGCGTTTTTTTGACTGACTTGTGATATTTCGTTGGTTGGTTCGGTCGATCAGCCTAGACAAAATATCTGCGCAACCGAACTCGTTCGTGGATACGTGTTGTATCTCGAAGTCGTAGTTCAGCATGGTGAGTGCCTCCTTTTCAGGTTGTCCATAGTTCCGATCCGCCGGTGCGAACATTCTTGAAGCATGCTGACGCGTCTGCTGCTACAATGATCGGTAACTTGGTAACTCGGTAACCGCACTCAGGTACGATCGTAGTACGGAAACATTGGTTGTGGCCGGAATCTCTGCGAGGCCTCCACCTTCTCAGGATTTGGACGGATGCCTTATTTGTCCACGATATTCCCCAAATAGGCGAGCTGTGTTTGGAATAGATGGCACTTCTAGGCACTTCTCAGCTTTGACGTGGAACCCGTACTTCTTCAGCCGCTGGAATAGTAGGCTGAGAGATGCCATATGCGACTTCATTTTTTCATGAGAACATGATGACATCGTCGATGAAAGAGCGGATGCCTGGTATGTCCGCAATCATTCCATACACTAAACGTTGGAACGCCCCGGAGCTGACTCCAGTCGAGCAAGGGGGTTGAAGTCAAGACCACGATGGGTATTGAAGGTGAGCAGCTCTTGGTACTATCATCTACTTCAAGTGGCAGATACGCATAGAAGAGATCAACGATGCTGAAAATGGTGCTGCCATTAAGTTGAGCGCGGGCATCCACCAACCGGATGGTGTTGAAAAGAACCGATCGCTTCGATTTTGGGTTCAGAAAAAGGTTTACTTTTGTTTTCTTGTAGTGTCCTAAGGTATTGCTGAAAACTTCCGCGTGCTTCCCTCAGAACTCTTGAATTTGTTGGTCGACAGATCTTGCCTTCACTTGATTGCAGACCGAATCAATGGGAACTGACCATAACTTGAACAGTTCGATCTAGTCGATGCCTAGGAGGTTGAGGTTGGCAACCGTTGTGACGAAACACCTTCCTTTTTTCATGTTGCCGTTGATGCTGACGTTGCAATGAAACTCACCAAACAAATGGAGCGGCTTTCCTGGCGTGTTTATGGCTTGAATTGTTGACTTTTCGATAGCAGGCTTACCCAGGGAGCTCCTAATTCGATCTGCTCGTCTCTCGTCTCCACCCGAGCAGGAGAAATTAACTCAATAATACCTCATTCTGTTATTGATATCATACTCTGTTATGAACTAGCCTTGCATAAGAGGTAAAATACCAAAAAAAAAACATTACCAATAATTAATATGCACAATACTTCAGGCATGACATACTCGTTATCACAATACCAAACGCATCACAAATTATTATCCGTTTGGCATTGCAATACCAAAGTATGTTATGCCTAAAGTATTTTGCATATTAATTTTTGGTATTTTACCTCTTATGCAAGGCTATTGCATAACAGAGTATGGTATCGAGGTAGTCGCTCCTGCTCGGGAAGAGTCAAAAGAGACAAAAGAGTCAATAGAGTCAAAATAGGTCGAAAGAGTCATAGAAGTCAAATAAATCAAAAGAGTCAAAAGGGTTAAAACAAAGTTGAAGAGCCAAAAGAGTAAAAGAGATTCATAAGAGTCAACATATTCAAACGATTTAAAAGAGTCAACAGAGTCAATAGGTCAAATAAGTCAAATAAATCAAAAGAACCAAAAGATTTGTAAGAGTAAAAAGAGCTTGAGCTTGATTGACTGCCCGTAGTTGCTATTCCATTATGACCAGATCAGCTGTTCTTGCACAGAGAACCAACAGATGTTTTCTTGGGACTATCACTCATCTTCAATGTACAATGTACAATGATCTCATTTGTTAGGTCATACTGGCGCCTGCCACGTCAGAATGCAAGTCAATGTAGGGAAGAGGGAGGAAATGATGATGTAATCACTCGCCCACTACACGCCGAATATACCTCTGCACTTGCCACGAGTTCATACGGAATTTATTGGAATTTTTGGGTTAGATTTGAGAGGCAGAGGTTCGCCTTGGTTGACGAACTGCCAATGTTATGGATGAAAGCAACTGATGGAATTTCTAATTGGATGTAGAAATTGAGCTTTTTAGTTCATTTCCAATTCTAGCAGTTATTGCTAGAATAATCAAGTTGAAGATATATGATAGAAATGGAAACGGTATGGAAGTCAATTTCCAGTTCTAGCGATTGCTAGAACATGAGAAATATAGAAAAAGATACAAAGTAGGAGAATGGAACGGACCTGGGATTGAACCCACGACCTCCTGCGTATGAGGCGGAAGCAGAAGCCATATGACTACCAAGCTCGTCCTACCATAAGATTTGTAAGAGTCAAAATAGTAAAAAAATCAAAAGAGTCAATAGAGTAAAAAGAGTTGAACAGTCAAAAGATTCACCAAAAAACAAACTGAAAGAGTCACAGCATGTTCTGTAGGTCGGTGCAATCTGCCATACTTTTTATGATGTAATACATTTTCGAATCGTCTGCGTAGAAGAGGCGGCAGTCTGATGATAACAGCAGAAAAACCGCACCAGACGGTTCACCAGGTACGATCTGAACACACAGCCGTTGATGAGACGCCGAGTATCGTCAATTTAGCAAGCAACCAGACCCAGATGACCATGCCAGCCGGCAAACCCGATTCCGCGAAGTTAGGCATAAGTACGTTAGGCATAATGGACGTTAATCATAACGGACGTTAGGCATAAAGGACGCTTGGGATAATTCTGCCTTCTTTATGTCATAGGGTGTTCTTTGGGTCATTTTATTGCTAACGTCCAGTATGCCTAATGTCCGTTATGCCTAACGTACTTATGCCTAACGGGGTATACCTGGCAAACCACAATTTGTTTGTTGAAAGATGGAGTAAATTTGAATGAGTAAATCTCCTATTATCATGGTCAATCTGGTCTCTAAGTCCCACCCTCAGTAGCGAACAGGCCTTCTCTGGTATTGTCCAAGGCTCCCAACTTCTAGCGCCCCCCTCAAAGATCGGACAACGGGGAGAGTAATTACCATGTGCCGTAGCCATCAACTATAAGTCCACTAGATCAGCAGAGAGCATCAGCCTTTTAATTAACTGGTCTACTCTTTAATAAAGGAAAAAAAAAAAAAAACAAAAAAACTGGTCTACTCACCACACTCCATCCTACTTACATACTAGAATCGGTCAATCATATCGTTAGTACGATTTCGGTTTGATTCAGGATTATAACCCTTCGCCATCAGGAGTGTATGCGATCGTTTCTCTCGATTTACTTTAGAAGCAATGGAATTCTTCTGGGCAATCCCCAAGGAGGGTTGACCTGTTCCAAAACAGATGCTGAATATTTTCTGAATTTAATGCAAAATATTCGCAAAAATTACACCACGTTTATGATTTCGATATTATCTATAGGATGCATCGACATTATCATGGAAGATTACATTCAGTTCAATTTGTCGACTATTTCTAGTGGGCTTATAATTTTTGGAATAGTCGTACTATACATTACTGAAACAGTCTCACATTTCCTTTGAACGATTTGAGATTGGTGCATCTGAAAACGCATCTGAATGTCCATGTTTTTCACCACCAGTAGCCCAATATTAATACTTGAGAACAAGCAAACCAAAAAAAATATTTTTTTTTTTTATCTTTATTAAGGTGATTATACAATCGAGCCATGTGGTGAATTTTAAATTCACCACATGGATTTCTACTCCTATTATCAAAAGTTCAAATCAAGCGCAATAATGTTCGTACAATGCTAAAATTAAAGTCGATTGTTTAGCATAAGTAAGGAACCGATCTACGAATGTTTCGACCCTATGGGCGTTGTGGTTCTCTCAATTCGTGCTCTTGAAAAGACACTAGAAAAAGCACGTGGTTTCCAAGATGGCTGATTTGTGGCTTTGTTGTATAACCACCTTAAGGTGAAGGTGGGTTGAGTACCAAAACAAAGCTTTGAAAGTATTGGTACAATGAAAACCGTCATATACTGTAGTAGTATTGGTGTAGTATTTATAAAAAAGCAAAGAATATTAGTAGGGTGGTTCAAAAAACGACCCAGCTCCACCACGCTCAATCGATTCCGTCCCATGCGTGTATTCCAAAAGCCAATTTGAACAAAAACTGATTGGGCACAAGCCGGTTCAAGTTCGTATGAAAGCTAGTATGGGAAACTAAACCTTTCATTACACTGACTACAGTGCTTCTCTTCCAAACGCTGACGAAAAGAGAACCCACATAGCTGAATAAAAACCGCACCTTGGGAAAGATCCATTGATTACGTAACGCAAAAAATAGCATTTTATACCCCGCTCACCCCAATGTCAAACTTTTTGTATGAAGTATCTGCTCCTGGTGCGATAGATATCACAGACAAATTCTGGCTATTTTGTTGAATTACACGTTTCACCGATGCTTTCTGAGAAGCCTAATTATCATGCTAAGGATTGGTAATCTCGAATAAAATCGACTCACAACTATCGGAACGCCAATTCAATATGCATTGTCTATGGAGTCAAAGCTCTTGAATATTTCATCCAATCATATGGTCTCCCCCCTCGCCATGGCCCAGTGACGAAGCGCCACAATCAGAATAATGTAAAATTAAACCTCGCCATATCAACTGTCATGCAAACCTGAAACGACCTGTGCACTGTAAGCCCCTATTAAAACCAGCCCAAACCATCGGAAGACACCCAGAATATGAAACATATTCGACTGAGCGTGGCGGAGCAAAATAATGTTTGAGCCACCCTAAATATTAGTTTGCTGCTGCCGCTGCCGGTGTTTACATTCGCTCCGCGATCAGTTTTTAGTCGGTTTTTTCGATCAAAAATAGCAGTTTATATTAAGTTTTCGCTTCCAACAAGTGACTGATTTCAAAAAGCGATGTTTAATTGGCATTCCATCAACATTTCGGGCTGCTCATGTGCGGAGAAGTGTGTGAAAACTTGATTTTTTCAATGCCCCTTGAGAGGAAGTGAAGTGCAGTGATAAGCCCACCAAATCGCGAACGGCTATTAAATTGGCACGAAGCTGCTGATTTATTCTATAATTCGAACCGAAATGCATAGGACTCTTTGAAGAAACATGTTAATTATCACGGGAAGTAAATAAATATGCTGTGAGCAGGTTAGTAATTTGAATATTAAACTTTTGTTCGATGCTGTTCGATGCATTCGAATGTTGGTGGGAGAGGAGTGCGGGAGGTGTGGTAACGACCCGTGGAAGGTCCGGTGCCATATTGACGGCCATCGTGGTACTCTTCCAACTATGTCCTTAAGACCAAAACAATATTAATCATGCAGCGTACACACCAGTCAAGCAGTTTGACGAACATTGACTCCGCCCCCAAGGAAACGCTTTGGTTGCTGCTTTGTTTGAACGTGTGTTAAGTTGTTCGCGGCTCGGTTGGAAGAAATTAAAACGGTTTTGATTTTGGTTTCAGTTGTCGGGGGCAGAGTCAAGGTTCACCGAACATGTTTGAGCATTTATACTGAAGTTGCAAAAAAAACCCATATATTTTTTTATGGTCGGTGCTCAAGTTGGCGCTTCAGTCGTTCGGGTGTGATATTGTTGGTCGAATAAATTCTAGGAACTTTTTTCAAATGTGCGTAATTGATTCTGACCTTGATTTTTGGAATGGCGATTGTGCTCTTAATTAGAACTATTGTGATCAACTAATGTACCCAACAGAAAGTATAGAATGCGATATATCTAGTAGTAATGTCAGTTGAACGAAATAAGCTGAACATAGAGAGTATGAGTCGTTTCAAGTTTCAAGGTCAAATACAGTTACGCCTATGGATGTTTGAATAAACGAAAGGAGGAGTCAATGTTGGTCAAACTGCTTGACCGTATGTACGTTCCATTAGACATTCAAGGGACCTGTCAACCAAACATTTTATGCAAAATCCAGGTTACTATGGTTGAATCATGTTGATCACAAATCTAGACCAACATTTGAAAAGGGCGTAACAGCCAAAATTTATTCCTTCTGATTCTTTGTCCACATATAAAGCTTTATATGTAGACGAAGAATCAGAAGGAATAAATTTTGGCTGTTACGCCCTTTTCAAATGTTGGTCTAGAAATACTGTATGGGTAAACAGCGGCTCTTAGCGTTCTTATACTTATGCTTCTATTGAAAAGAAAGGTAGAGGTATCTTTATTCAGATCCTTTAAGGGTAGAATCAATTTAAAAAAAATGATTTGTCGACTGCTGGTTGAAAGGATAAAGTGGCCGGTTTTATATTTCTATTGTTTAATAATTATTTCTTTCAATCAGCCGCATTTAAATTTTGAAACTCCCAGGGAAATAATAAACACATATCAGCTATGTATTGGCAAAGTTGATTTATGAACCCCCTATCCCCCTACAATACGAACAAAACCTGTAAATTTTCGTTCAAGTAGATGTAACAAATCTGCTCCGTGTTAAATAACATAATGTTATAAGTTGCTTTAAGTTTACGCGTGCTGGTATTTTACAGTTCTTATTTTTATTGGAAAACAAAAAAAAATTGGAACAGAGCATGGGAATCGAACTTGGGTCCGTAAAGTGAGAACCCAACTTGTTAGCCTCTCAGATATTTCCGCTTCATGATTTCGAGTCGATCACAGTGTAATAGGTTAAGCGTTTGGGTGCTTCAATAATTCTTCATCAGGCTGAACGATAGCTTAAATTTACATGACACGGAAACTCCTTCGAGACGGAATATTTTGACACTCAGTAAGCTGAATGCATCACAGATTTCTCGCCGAAATGTTCGAACACCATTGAGTTATAACGATGGCAAGCTGCAACAGGACTATCATCTTATTGGGATATCCGAATATATACATTTGGAAAACGCTTATGTGAATAAATTAGATTCCAGCTGCGGTTTGCAAGAAATCGAATAGGGTTTGTTTTGATTTGTTTTGACAGTCACGTGCTCGTACACCAAGGTTTCCGATAGAATCATGTAAAATTAAGATATATTGAATTGAAATTTCAATGATTTTATAATTTACATCACAGAAACTTAAAATTATGATCTGGTACACATTATGTTACCGAATTTTACATTCAATTGTGAATTCCGTCGTGCCTAATTTTCATAATATTTTACTGTGTAGGTTAAATGTTCGCATTTTAGTCTTAACTCTTCCCATCTGTTCCTGTGCAACACTTGTGCCATCTTTAGTTCACACTTTTATCCACTCTTCCTTCAAATCCTTGTCATTTTTTAAAGATATTCCCTATAGGTATTCCGGAGTATGCCTTTAACAATCACCCAGAGTTTTTCTGTTGATCGAAGTGTCAGCAAGCTTGGTGGATTTGCCTTCTTCGGCAGTTTTGAGTAATCCAGCTTTTGACGGAAATTGAGTAAAATTTCCGTTGGAAAAAAGAAGGGTGATACTAACTTCCCAAGTAAAAATTTAAGTGTTATAATGTCCTTAACGATTCACTCTTCCAGTAGCTATAAATCCGTAATAAATACGTTAATGTTACTGAAGATACGACCTAAACTAAAATCTGCCATGCCACTAACGCAAAAAAAAACGTTTTCTGATGTAATATTACCCTAGTAACATTTTGGTTTTATGCTGGTTTTATAACACTCTTGAAGAGTAAATTATGGTCTTCAAAAGCGTTATAAAACTTGTTACTTGGGCAGTGCGGTCCATGAACTTGACAGATGATCAACGAAAGTGGTATGAAATATTTGGACGTTCATGAAACAATTAAATCATTATTCGAACGGACATGATTCTACGCATTCAATTTTGTTGAGTGTGAAAAAATAGGAAATTAAGTCGCAAATGCTATCTTGACTGCTCCAACCCAGATCACACAGGCAACAAATCTTGCGCACTCATAGCGACATAGATCCCGTGATCACAACGTGGCATCATCGCCCCACATCACCACCGCATCCGCAGCAGTTTTGCCTACATACAACACGTAGGTACGTACCATCAACAACCGCGCCATACGCCGCCACACGTTCGCGGCTCTTCGCACATTCATTAAGCGCAATCAAACAACATGATAATTGTGAAATTATGATAATCACGCGAAACGAAATGGAAAATTATGCGCATTCGCGCGCACTCGGGCCAGCCGCGGCATCATCGCCGGTTCGGTACTGAACGGGCTGAACCCCCAGACCACCACCCCATTCCCGGCGCCCTCGTGCACGCGGCTGCCCTCATCCATCATCCCATCGTCGTTTCCAGCCCACTTCCTACTCATGAACTCGTGCACGGTTGATTCATGGTGTTTGGTTCGATTCGGTTTAAGCTGAGCCGCCCATCCGCCCTCCCTGCACTGCACACTCACACGGTGGGTCGGTAGGCTTTGCGCGTTTGTTCAGCTTATATGGCCCCGGGGGGAGGACGGTTAGGGGGGCTAGCCGCAAATTGAGTTTTTTTTTCGTTGGCGTTGCGATGCTTTCTTCTGTGGGGTCTCAATCAGTTGAAGTGCACTGGCGGTCGGCCGGCCGGTCGGTCGGTCGGTCGACAGAAAGGGGCTCTTTGGGCTTTGTGTTGGGGATCTGCTCAATACGTTGGGGTAGACACGGTGAAACCGTGAAGGGAGATTGCCTTTCGCGTGATTAATGACAATCAAGTCGTTATATTTTCTTCAGGTGAAACGATTTTCGGAACGGGAAATGGCTGCGGTGTTTGGCAGCGTGAAGCAGTAGCATGCCGCCACAACGAACGAGTGGCTCCGAACGATGGCGATGGTGATGATGATGATGATGATGCGATGCTGGGGCTGAAACGGCGGCGCCTAATCGAAACTGGAGCGGACCGGAACGGGTGATTTTCTGATGGAATTAATGAGGTTTTTAAATTTGATGAATTTCAAGCCTTTTGTACGTGTAGATAACCTTGTGATTGGGCGAGCATGTACGAGCATGAGCATATCTGTTTGGTAAAAGCGCACCTAAATGGTGATGCCTGTGGAACGGAGCGAAAAAAGAGCTTCTGAATTCATCTGTTTCGCAGTTTTAATCTTCTCACAAATTAGATGATTTATTATTTTGGTAATTCCTAGCTTCACAGAGAAATCATTTTAAAACATTATTTGCAACACCTCACTGCATTTAGAATGGCTTTCATTATCAATTGGTACTTTGTCAGCCCTACACCTTAGTGATCATTAATGTTTGAGGAAAGCTCTTTTGGGGTAGCACGCCACTTTCAAACTTAAGGCAGTTGCTACAATCTAGCTTATCGCCCCTTTTGTAGATGGGACACACGACACCTTCCATCCACTCCTGCGGCAGTACCTCCATCTTTTAAATCTTGGTAATAACCGGTAATTGCGGCGTTCTAGCCAGTGCATTACCACCGTGTTTAAACAGCTCAACTGGTAGTTGATCGACATCAGAGGCTTTGTTGATTTTCAGCTGGCCAATCTCCTCCTGGATTTCCTGGAGATCCGGAGCCGGAAAACGTATGTCCTGCGCGCGTGCTCCCAGGTTCAACACCATGCCGCCATCGTTGTCTGCCGCATCGCCACATCGATTAGCAAATTTTTGATGAAGAACAGCGGATTTATCTACAAAACTGGTGAGCAGCGTTTGCTTTTAACTCGTAAAAAGGCCGGGACAACAGCCACCTCCTTCAAAGTGCTCGATCTCAGTGAAGCGTTAATTGATTTTCTTGACCCCGAGCTTTTCTCAAAGGGGATTAGTAGCTTTCGTTTGATCAGAGTACCGCCCCACTAGACCCCTCTCCGCGTTAAAAATAGTTGAGAGAGTCACAAGAAATTTCCTCTCAAGATGATGGTTTTCGCGAATACATTTGCATCTCCCTCCGATGTGCGCTTGTTGGCGCTGTTGGCACCAAAATCAAACTAAGATTATTGAGCGAAAATTTTAGTTGGCTGCCACTGACGCTATTCAATCGAAACAAAATTTGCAGCAACTCCTTCCAATGCGCGCTTCTGATTCTACTGCTGTGGCTTCCGCTTTGGTTGCTTGTCATCCTTGACGATGTTTTTCTGAGCCTTGCAGCCATTGTCGCTGCCTTTCCACCGCCGGCTTTCAGGTCCTTGATGTTTGAATGTTCGGTGCTTTGTTCCAGTTGTTTTGCCGGTTTTGTCGCCAAAATCATACCTCAGGCTGCCAATATCCGAATGCAATGGAAAACGAGGCCCCAACCATGGGCGGCCGTTACCATTGGCATCTGCTCGTTAATTTCGTTTGTTCAACGCCAGTGCTCTCATGCAAAACCAGGGTCAAGGCATTCTCAGGGCAGCGTAAGCACTCGACGGAGGAAGGTTTTGCGAAAACTTATTCGCATGGATGGCGTCTATCGCGTTTTAGCGGTAAATCATCGAGTGGCTGACGTTAGCTCTAGATTCTAATTTCTGTTTTCTTGCTACTTGCGATTGAAAAATCGCATTATTGAAAACAAATTAAATAATTTTAAATGAGAGAAAGTTGAGCCGAGACAAATGTTTTGTAAAGTCCAAATCATGACCGCATGACAACGACAGCGCATGCGCAGGTGCAAAAAAATATATTTGCATGGATAGTGTCTCAAGTTATTGAGTTGCTGACGTTATCGTCAGTAGCAGATAAGTGAAGGTCGTTCACTTTGTGCATTCTAATCGAGACCGTAAACCGGTACTTCCAAGCTTATAATAAGCAGCACAACGCTTAGGGTAGCATGCGCTTCCACTGGAAATTCCCCATTCCGGACCTGCCAGCATTTAATAAAAAGAAAAGGTTTGATAGTTTGATTTAAAAAAATTTTCAAGACCCTGATTTTGTTGATAATATTGATTGGGAAAACACGTAATTGAATAAAAATCGGTTTTATATATATTTTTAATTGTTACAATTTTATTAGTAATTTTGTTGATACAAATAATTATAATTTCCTATTGTTATATCTAGCGATTCGTTAAATAAGTAAACTAGGAAAAATGGCATGCAGTGGTCATGGTTACCGCCTTCTGACCGTCAACCAAATGATCAGTTCGATGAATCATTCTCTGGTCCAGCAGAACACTGCATGGGTATAAAATCCCCAAAAGAGGCATTCCAGATATTCATTTCCAAAGATATAATAAGCGAAATTGTAAAATGTACAAAACTTGAATGCAGAACTTTCCTGTCATATAAAAAAAGAGTTTCATCAATATTATGATTGTTGCGGGACGAAACAAATAAAATCATTTGAGTACTGACGCAATGTGGATGAAATGTTCTGCTTGGTAGATAAGTTTCTATAGCTTTGCGATGGCGAGAAAACGATTAAAGGACATATTAATATAGGATACATGGCTCAAACCTTAGCCAATTAAGGGCCATCCACAAAGTACGTCACGTTCTTAGGAAAGATGGGGGGTTCCGAGGAGTGTGACGATTCATACAAAAATTTTAGAGTTTTAATACAAAAATTGTGACGAAGGGGCAGGGGGTATGAAAACAGCCAATTTTTGCGTGGCGTACTTTATGGATCTTCCCTTATGCTGTGGTTGAGCACATCCATCGACTTAAATATTTATATATTAAATAATAATCGAAATTATGCTACTAAACGGCTTTCTTATTTTTGGTTATTACGCCAAGTAGTCAAAAACAACAATAAGCGTGCACAATCTATTCTTTAATCCACCAAAAGTTTGGTGCGAAATGGCTAAATTTTCCTAATCTCAGTTCTGGTGTTGGATGCTTTTTTAGCCCATGAAATGCTGGCGCATTATTCACTGTAAATCGTTTGTAAAAGCCGGAAGGTAGGCAATTATTATGTGCTGCTTCAATTAAAAATCGCCAGCCGTATTTTGCCAACGAGTGTTTCAATATTATTCAAAAAAGTTTTGGTTTATTGTGTCACTACACTTACTAATGAAAATAGTGAATTTATTATGAATGCTAAAATAGTGTGGATTATTATTATGATTTATTCAGACTAAGGCCGAAGTGGCCTGTGCGGTATATAAGAGTCTTCTCCATTCGGCTCGGTCCATGGCTACACGTCGCCAACCACGCAACGCAGTCTACGGAGGGTCTGCAAGTCATCTTCCACCTGATCGATCCACCTTGCCCGCTGCGTACCTCGCCTTCTTGTGCCCGTCGGATCGTTGTCGAGAACCATTTTCACCGAGTTATTGTCGAACATTCTGGCTACGTGCCCGGCCCACCGCAGTCGTCCGATTTTCGCGGTGTGAACGATGGATGGTTCTCCCAACAGCTGATGCAACTCGTGGTTCATTCGCTTCCTCCACGTACCGTCCGCCATCTGCACCCCACCATAGATAGTACGCAGCACTTTCCTTTCGAAAACTCCGAGTGCGCGTTGGTCCTCCACGAGCATCGTCCAGGTCTCGTGTCCGTAGAGGGCTACCGGTCTAATGAGCGTTTTGTAGATTGTCAGTTTGGTACGGCGGCGAACTCTATTCGATCGGAGCGTCTTGCGGAGTCCAAAGTATGTACGATTTCCAGCCACTATGCGTCTCCGAAGTACACAAATTCTTCTACCACCTCGATTTCGTCACCACCGATGCAAACTCGCGGTGGGTGCCTCACATTGTCTTCTCGTGAACCTCTTTCTATCATGTACTTCGTCTTCGACGTGTTGATGACTAGTCCGATCCGCTTGGCTTCCCTCTTCAGTCTGATGTAGGCTTCCTCCATCTTCTCAAAGTTACGTGCTATAATATCTATGTCGTTGGCGAAGCCAAATAGCTGGATGGACTTATTGTAAATTGTACCACTCGTGTTAATCCCTGCTCTTCGTATTACCCCTTCCAAAGCGATGTTGAATAGCAGACACGAAAGACCATCACCTTGCCGTAACCCTCTGCGGGTTTAGAAGGGACTCGAGAATGCCCCTGAAACTCGAACTACGCACATCACCCGATCCATCGTCGCTTTGATCAACCGTGTCAGTTTATCCGGAAATCCGTGTTCGTGCATTAGCTGCCATAGCTGGTCCCGATCGATTGTATCATATGCGGCTTTGAAGTCGATGAATAGATGATATGTGGGCACGTTGTATTCGCAGCATTTCTGCAGTACTTGGCGAATGGCGAACACTTGGTCCGTGGTGGAGCGTTCGCCCATAAAACCCGCCTGGTACTGCCCCATGAACTCCCTTACAGTTGGTGCTAGTCGACGGCATAAAATTTGGGAGAGTACCTTGTAGGCGGCGTTCAGCAATGTGATTGCGCGGTAGTTGCTACAATCCAGCTTATCGCCCTTTTTGTAGATGGGACACACGACATCTTCCATCCACTCTTGCGGCAAAACTTCCTCCTCCCAAACCTTGGTAATGACCCAGTGCAGCGCTCTAGCCAGTGCCTCACCACCGTGTTTAAATAGCTCTCATGGTAGTTGGTCAACCCCAGGGGCTTTGTTGTTCTTCAGCCGGCCAATCTCTTCCTGGATTTCCTGGAGATCCGGAGCCGGTAGAATTATGTCCTGCGGGCGTTCCCCCAGGTCCATCACCATACCGCCATCTTCGTCTGCCACATCGCCATTCAGGTGCTCTTCGTAGTGCTGCCGCCACCTTTGGATCACCTCACGCTCGTTCGTAAGAAGGTTCCCGTTTATGTCCTTACACATATCAGGCTGTGGCACGTGGCCCTTACGTGAACGGTTCAACTTCTCGTAGAACTTTTGTGTGTTATTAGCGCGGTACAGTTGCTCCGTCTCTTCACGGTCTCGATCTTCCTGCTGACGCTTTTTCCTCCGGAAAATCGAGTTTTGTCTGTTCCGCGCCTGTTTATATCGTGCCTCGTTAGCCCTCGTGCGGTGTTGCAGCAATCTCGCCCATGCTGCATTCTTCTCTTCTACTAACTGCTCACATTCGCCGTCATCAGTCGTTTCTCTGATCCGTGGGTACCGTGCCAAGTGCAGCGGTTGCGGTGCTACCAATGGCGGATCGAATATCTCTCCAGCCATCTTCAAGAGACGCTGCGCCTAGCTGCTATTCCGTTGGGAGTGCCACTTCCAGCTGCTTCGCGTATTCTTGGGCTAGTCTACCGTCTTGTAGCCGCCCAATATTAAGCCGCGGCGTCCGACTTCGACGCGTGTTGTACACCATCGAGAGTTTTGAGCGCAGGCATACTGCAACGAGGTAGTGGTCGGATTCAATATTCGCACTGCGGTAAGTGCGGACGTTCGTGATGTCGGAGAAGAATTTACCGTCGATTAGAACGTGGTCGATTTGGTTTTCCGTTTCTTGGTTAGGTGATGGATATTTTTGCGGGGAAAGAAGGTGCTTCGGACTACCTTTCCGCGGGAGACTGCGAAGTTTATGCATCGTTGGCCGTTGTCATTCGATACGATGTGCAGACTATCCGGTCCGATGATCTCTAACAAAAGATATAAATGCCAAAACTCATCGCAACAACCTCTGAACGGAAGCTATTGGTGTGCTCTACAAGTCTTGTGAACATTGCGATTTGTTTCGTTCGCGTTTTGATCATGTTTAAGAGATTTTCAAGCTTTTAAGTGCATAAAAACACTGTGTCCCCTAGAAGTCGTTGTTCTAAAAAAATCTTTAATTTATTACAAATCATTGCTAATTTATTATATTATTATTCTTCTTTTTTTCCTGGACATTTGAGCAATACATATAATTGCCAATGTGCGATTCACCATTAAATTCTTAAAAATCAGAAGCTGAACATTTGTCATAAATTTACACGTTAGGAGTTTCTCCTCCAATACCCCGGAGCTCCATCGGGTTTACCTCCGGAAATTCCTTAAATAAATTATCCGACATTTATTGCAGAAGTTTTATGGAAATTCATGCAGTTCTTCTCCTCCTCGTCTTTCTGCTCCCAATTACTCCATCCGGAATTCTTTCAGAAATTCCTCCGGAAATTCTTTTAGTAGCATTTCCGGAAGTTCCTTCAGGAACTATCACGGAAGTTTCCTCAAGAATTCCCTCACTAGTTCCTTCAGGCATTTGCTCGAAGTTTCCATTTAGAATTCCCCCAGAAGTTTCTTCTGAAATTCCCCTTGAAGATTCCTTCCGGAATTCCTCCGGAAGATTTTCGGAAGTTCCTTCAGGTATTCCTTCAGTTTTTTTTCAGTTATTATTCCGGAAGTTCTTTCAGGAATTCAATTGGAAGTTCCTGCTTTTTCCTGAAGTTTCTTCAGGACCGGGGGAATGGTAGTTCCTTAAGAAAGTTCCTAAGTTCCTTCAGAATTCCTTCGGAAGTGTCTTCAAAAAATCTTCTAAAAATTCCTTTTGAAATTTCTTGAAAAAATGCATTCACGAAATCCTTCGCAAATTCCTTCAGGAATTCCTCCGTAAGTTCTTCCTGGAATTCCTCCGGAAGTTCTGTAAGTTGACATTTAGGTACTAATAGGCGGTAGAGCATGGACTTACCTTTGTATCATCCCAGGGGCACCTAGCCTGATGAGATTTAAGGGGAGCTACGATGGCCCACACCGTAATGAGCCGCTGGGTTGCTCTTGAGGGTATCGGCTCAGACACTACGCGCACACAATAACTTGCCCGCTTGGCGTGGAGGGCAGTTAACCCTGGGAGGTGGTTCGGACATAGTTCTGTGTAGTGATAGCAATGAGGTTATTAAAAAAAAGAAATTAAAGTTTAAAAAATAATAATATTATTAAATTTTTTTTTTATGAATCCTTTATTTAAAAGGCTCAACCGTCCGAAGGCTTCACGGAGCCGAAAACTTTTTTTTTTAATCTATGTTAATATTATTACAATAATATTTGCTAGAGAAAGCCTTTCAGATATAATTTTTATCAGATAATCTAACTTCACTTGAACTCCTGTTTTTCTTGCTAATGCTAAGTTGGTAGGAATTCTGGGAACCCTGGATTGAAGCACATATTTTTTTCCTCTCATTTGAGCGCCTAGTTGACATTATAGATAGTGGAATATATAGATGAGCGAAGATAAATCCTCTGTCTCCAAACGAACTGTCAAACGTGTCTCCAAATGAGCATGACGTCATGATTTCAATGGAAACGTTAAGGGCTGTGACGTCATAAGCGCGTGTGCACGGGCAAAAAAATTGACTCAGCCATGCTTTCGCTCATCTATAGATTCTACTATCTATAGTTGACATCCGCTGCTTGTTGTTGTCGTCGTTAGCCTCGTGTGATGAGCTGCTACCGTTTTCGTCTACGTCTTCGCCATTGTTGTCGTTATTGGTTATTGTTTGCGCTATGCCTTTCTCTGCCGTCGTAGGTACGGTACGGAGGGAAGTGGTGCAAATCGCTCAGTGGAATAGCTGCGTCAGTTTTTGGGAATGATGATGTTTCGGTGATTGGTAATTTCAAATTATCAAATTATCGCAATACACAATTGCGTATGTTGTGCAATTGTATATTTCCTGTGTCACCTAGTTGGAGCTGTATTTCTTTCTCCAGGAACTGGTGAACTTTGGCTGCATTAGGTCGTTCAGGAAGAATATTAAAATCAACCACAAGAGTATTTTTGCGTACAATACTCATTTTAGTAAGCAAAACAACAATAACTGATAAAGCAAATTCTGAAACACGTCCGATGTCTGCGTGCAGTGGTTGTCAACTGAATATTATTTAAATGTATTAAAGAAAAAAGTACATACAAGCACTTATTATAAATCTGCGCATATCACAAATTCCTAATTTGGCCAATTTTGCGAATAACTTCAAAAATAAAGCAATTCGTTATTAGTTCCAACAAGAGATATATCCCTCACGCTTCAACGCTGCTTTCAACTGATCGATTATTTTGGAAAAAAAATGTATTTTTCAGGGTTGGCCAAATTAGGCACTAAGTTGGCCAAAACCGGTGCACTTCCCCTAATTCGCCAAAAAGTAGGCAATTTTGTTGCACCTAATGAACATGAAGGCATTAATGGTAAAATATGGCAACAGGAGGTCACGAATGGAGTGTTAACTCATCACTAACGAACCATGTCTCATATGTCCATAGATATGAGTAAAATGGTTCAAATGATTTGAATTTTTGGCCGATATGTTGAAGCACATCTAGCAGCAGGACCATCGACGGGCCAAGACGGCCCATCCCAGGATCCACAGGAGTGAATCCAAAGGAGTTCCCGATGACATTCCGATGGTAAGTAAGCGGGTGGCACTGCCCTCTGCCAAGATCGGAGGTAGCAGCGAGCATCCGCTCCGATGTTGAGTAGTGGGTGGCACCCTACTCGGCTAATCGGATCGTCGATGAACATCAGCAACATTTATGTTGTTGATGCAACAGTGAGTGACTAGAACCAGTCACGACAATGGCGCAGTCGGTATTCTTTTCCTCGGCTCTCCGTCTATCTCCACCGGAGAACTTACCAATCCTACCCTTTTCGATCGATTTCAGCGATCAAGTTCTTGACACTCGCGAGGTTCGATCTGTTAAACTTACACTCCCCGTCGGGAGCACGACCACGATTCTTGTTTTCAGAAGCACTACAGAACATTTCATAGAACATTTTCGCTACCTCCCGGTGCGTATACCGTAGCCGTATCGTGGGGAGAGAACGTAGTGACGGTGTGTCAAGCGGGCAATTTTATAGGGAATTTTAACAATTTTTATTCTAGCTCCTATCACTGAGAGAAATACATTTATTTAGGAATAATTTTAATTTTATAGGACATGGCATATGTTACAGATCCTCCAGGAATTCCTCCGAGAGTTCCTCAATAAATTCTTCCGAAAGTTTCTCCAGGAATTCCTCCGAATGTTCATTCAGGAATTCCTCCGGAACTTTCGGAAGAATTTCTGTAGGAACTTCCGGAAGAATTTCTGGAGGAACTTCCAAAGTAATTTTTGGAGGGACTTACGGAAAAACTTCTGGAAGGAACTTACGAGGAAATTTCTGTAGCCAATCTGTAGCCAAAGTATAATGATATTTATTTTTCTATCATTTATTTTTTACATTGTTTTAAAAAATGATGGATTGCATCCAAAAAAAGGTCTCTCCTATGCTGTTACTAAACAATTTATATTTGATGAAATCTAATTTGATTTATTTGTAGGGTAAACTTCTATTTTCAGGCGATTTTTGATGAAATGTTCGTCTTTTACCCATTTTAACTTATTTATCATACGAAAATAAAATTCCTCTAAAATTGATATAATATTTTCGAGTCAGCATGGTAAAAATCTAGATTTTATTCAACATGTGTAGAAAAGTATATTCCTTAGAACTGTTCTACATTAGGAACGAATCTTTATATACGCAGTCTTCGGTTTTTTCGAAAGGATGACGAGGGATACACCAATGTTTGTCTAAGATGCGCAACAATCACAAAATAGATAGATTAGAAGCAACATTATAAATTATCAATCGTACGAAAGAAAACTCGCTTATCATAATTCAGGAGAGCATCGCACCTGTGAGGTGTTTCCAATTTGGATATCATCTTCTATATAATAAAAATGAAATGGTCTGTGTTCGTATCCGCATAACTCGAAAACGGCTGGATGGATTTCATTAATTCCTTCAGCAGTTACATTCGTTATAGTTTCCCACGGGTTTATATGATATTTCCTCAGTCTAAAATCATTAGTTGAGTAAATCATGAAATACTAAAATAAAGATTGGTATGGGAATCTCGCATAGGCAGTTCTCAACTTTCATTTTCGCCTACTATGCAGGACAACGTCTGCCGGGTCAACTAGTATTAAATGAAAATGTGATGATTCAACATTGAAATCAAGATAATCTTTATCATATTAATGTCATCTCTATTCATGGCATTCTTTTCATTATTAAAACATTGCTTTTATGTGGATAGTATTCCGAATACTCTCTACCATAATGTGACCAGACGTCCCGCGTTTTGCGGGACGCTGCATTTTTCAACTTCGTTTTACAAATTTATTACAATTTATACAGCCTTACAAATATTTTTCATTTTTTTGGGCCAAAATTTATGCGAAATGCACTTTTGGAGGATCCATTTTCAAGCCAGTGACGCAATCCAGATAGGCGTCCCGCGTGTCGCAGGATGCTTGCTGGTCACATTACTCAACCAAAAGTAGAGCAATTTCAACGACATGTAAAAAGGAAACAGAAAACACCAAAACTGTGCATTGAACATTTAACTAAGGGTAAATCGATATTTCTTCAAAATAATCCGATAAATGAAACTTTTTTTTATTTCTTTATTAAAGAGGCTTGCAGCCCTAGGCTGGCTCACCTCTAAATGAAACTCAACTTGCTGTTATTGATAGTTTAAGGAAACATAGTATAGAAGACTTTTGAAAGACAAAAAGTCGGTTACATACATGTTAGAAAAAAAAAAGTCAAATTCGGGTGCGATGCCATACCACTGGGAGAGACGCCACACATGGGAAATGTTTGAGAAATGCGGTTAATAAATATGCTCATAGCAATGAATGAGCATTTGATATGGTTCTCCAGTGTTGTGCTTAATCATTATCAGACGATCATGATTGCAATTTTCATGTGAAAACTTTTCACGTGAAAACAGTAGGCGAGTTGTCGCCGGCGACAACTTCTCAAATTTTGTACTCAAACGATAATAAACACAGATTTTTCATTCAATCATTAATCTTCACTAATAATAGCTAATTGTCAACAGTCCCGTTATACCTTCTATTTGGCGTTATAGTTTCATGCTAGTAAGGAAAAATAGTTTAAAAGGTAACGGTAAATGCTTCAAATCAAGATACGATTTTCAAACGATTCTTAATCGCTGGCGAGTTTTAATCACTTGATAATTTAAAAGTAAAATCGCGGGTGAGTTTGATCATTCTCGATTTTTCGAAAATTTGATTTTTCCCAACCCTGCGAATAAAAACATAATACCGTGCAAACTCAAACTTCGGACGCTTAAGCACTTTCTGATATACAATCATCCTGTTTACTCACATTTTAAATCACACCGTTTAAATCACCATTGCTATCACTAAGTATAGTATTCATCTTTGAACTACGAATTTAATATGTGCAAGATATTGCAAAGAATGTTTGAAATTTATGAAAATGTCCGGCTTCTGTTTGATTCAAACCTCGGACACCGGCGGGGTTGGATTTATATTTCGGACACAAAGATTCAAACTTCGGACACCTGATTACACAGTACCGGGAAGAATAATTGAAAATAATTCGCAGTGCACAGCTCAGGCTATCTTTTAATCATTTCGTCGTATTGTTTTAATATGTCTTATTAGAATGTAAATATACTAAAACAAGCTAAAACTATTAGTCCTTTGCATCAAACTTGATGAACATTTCAATGAAATATTTCAAAAAATTTCCCATACGAATTGAAGCGTCCGAAGTTTGAGTGTGTCCGAAATTTGATTTTCCACGGTATTTCAACCAAACACCAAACAAATTCATGGTTTACTGGTTAAGAGCCCATGCGCGGCGTACGAATGGATTTTGTTCGAGTTTGTCGATTCAATATCAATACAATATTAAATCAGTTACATACCTTAAACTCCTTTCTTTCCTACTTTAATATTGTTTACTCCAATCTCCAATTAATTATAAAAAAAAACAATTTCAGTTCCTAAACACCCAACGCCACTAGGAAAAATCTTTTGTATAATTCCAACGCGAATCGTATTCAGATATACAATATAAGTCGCGTGACCCCTTGTTAGATCAAATACTGTTATACTATCTTCTGACGTTTCGATGTTCCGTATAACAAATAAAAAGTGTTATAAGGGTACAACTTTTGCTACCCGAGTTACACATATTGCGAGAAAAGAGAAAAATTCTAATTTTGCGGAGCAAAGAAGAAGCAGACTGAGTGTCGGAAACTTCAAAATGGCATGCACTGTACGAAAAGTGTTGATATTTCTTGATATCAAGAAGATTCAAGAAATCTAAAATGTTTCAAAATCACATAAATATATGACAAAATGCTTTTAAAGTACCATTAAACTTGTTCAAAAAATATAGCGGCCTGTAACACTCGTTTAAAGTTGCATATTCTCGTTGATTTTAATAATCAATATTAGCACCGAAAAAACTCAAAGGTGCAGCCCAATCGGGTTGTACGCAAAGGTGACGTAGGACTACGTAGCTATTCGAAATTGATAGTATTTGCCATAATAATTTTTGTCGTTTTATTAACATTAAGCAAACTGCTCGGAGGCCAACTGAATCAAGAGGTCGAATAGTTGTTCCCAGTTGGATGGAAGTCTCTAACCGTGGAATTAACATGACTTATTGGCCGCTGAAGCCACTCGACTGGCTTTCAGTCGGGGACATCACAATCCTTACTTTGTAACGAGCGCTTACATCGCGGGCGAAAACCAAACGTTGCATATAAATCTATTTGCGTTTGGTTTCACGCCACTTCTGATTCTGATTATTTCTCCTTTATTTCGGCCATTTTTGAGGATGGTGTCCTCCAAAAAGGTCTTTATGCTTACAAAAGAAGGTTGATCCCACAATCCGATATGAACTTTCTTTAAAGTGCAAAACTCAATCGTAACTAGCAAATTTGATAGCACGGCGGAGGGAGATGATGCAATTAATTTGAACGGGTGGAATCACTAACAGCAACCAAGCTACCACGCTAAACCCGATGGCGCCGAAACAATCCATTTTTGCAATTAACTCTTTCGTTCCATAAAATGCTGGTCCTGAGAAGAACCAATTTTCTTTTCCCAATGCGTCTTTCCAATAACTAACTGCATCTAAACGCTTGACATCACCTTGCGGTGAAAATGTCCGACCGTCGACCGCCTACGTGCTGCTGTGTCCGCTCCGCTCGGAGAATGACAAATTCTAAGAATATTATGAAATTTTCTCGCAAGATTCTGAATTTGGTTATGAGCTGTTAGTTATCTAAGATGCGTATTGTTGCGAAGAGTAACAACAGAAATTTGACTCAAGACGAAATTTCTTCATATTACCAAACATTATCTTTTGGCATCTGTCTGTCCGAGCGACGTTCACCGATGGGTGGTTGCTGTAGATAGTTTCCACAGAGGTGGCGTCTTCATTGATTTTATACAAAAGAATGTTGATCCGACTATCCGAAATAAACTTTCTTTAAAGTACAAAACTCAATCGTAAATAGCGAATTTGATATCGCGTCGGAGGAGATGATGCAGTAAATTTGAATGGATGGAATCACTAACAGCAACCAAGCTACCACGCCAAACCCGATGCCACCGAAACAGTCCATTTTCGCAATTAACTCTTTCCATAAAATGTTGGTCCTGAGAATAACCAATTTTCTTTTCCAATGCGCCTTCTGTCCAATAACTAACTGCATCTAATCACTTGTCGAGACCTTGCGTCACGACACACCGCTACTTGATGATTTTTCGCTAAGCCTCCAAAAGTTGAAATAAATTTTCAGCATTGCCACCCACTCCTTCGTGCTGCTGTGTCCGCTCCGCTGCATCGAATTTCGAACCGCTGTGGAATCCCGATCAAAATGGCTCGCGCGCGCCGAACAGCAGCTTTCTTGTATTTAATAAATTAAGCCCGTTAGCCCCGCCCCTTTGTGATCTGATATGGGTGTAAATAAAATCTGCACTCATAACGATTAATGAAGGGGCTGGGCTAATGGAATTACTTCAATAGATATAAGAAAGCTGCTTTTCGGCGCGCGAGCCATTTCGATCGAGATTCCGCAGACAACGGACCGATCGAAGAATGACAAATTCTAAGAATCCTATGAAATACTCTCGATTCTGAATTTGGTTATGAAATATAGTTTATCTTAGATGCGTATTGTTGCGAGAAATGACAACAGAAATTTGACTCAAGACGAAGTTTCTTCATATTACAAAACATTATCTCTTGGCATCTGTCTGTCCGAGCGACGTTCACGTTGCTGTGTAAAGTTTCCACTGAGGTGGCGTCTTCATTGATTTTATACAAATGCCACCATTTTATACATTAGAAGGACCCAACTATCCGAAATAAACTTTCTTCAAAGAGCAAAACTCAATCGTTAATAGCGGATTTCATAGCGCGTCCGAGGGAGATGATGCAGTCAATTTGAATGGATGGAATCACTAACAGCAACCAAGGTACTACGCCAAACCCGATGCCACCGAAACAGTCCATTTTCGCAATTAACTCTTTCTTTCCATAAAATGTTGGTCCTGAGAAGAACCAATTTTCTTTCCCAATGCGCCTTCTGTCCAATAACTAACTGCATCCAATCGCTTGTCGACACCTTGCGTTGCAACTGTCCGACCGCCACTTGATGATTTATCGCTGAGCCCCCAAAGGTTGAAATAATTTTGCAGCATTGCCACACTGCCACCCACTTCGTGCTGCTGTGTCCGCTCCGCTGCATCGAATGTTGAACCGCCTTCTGTGGAATCCAGATCAAAATGGCTCGCGCGCGCCGAACAGCAGCTTTCTTGTATTTAATAAATTAAGCCCGTAAGCCCCGCCCCTTTGTGAGCTGATATGGAGTAAATATAATGTGCACTCATAACGATTAATGAAGGGGCGGGGCTAATGGAATTACTTCGTTAGACATAAGAAAGCTGCTTTTCGGCGCGCGCGATCCATTTCGATTGGGTTTCCACAGACAACGGACCGTTTGGAGAATAATGAATTCTAAGAATCCAATGAAACTTTCTCGCAAGATTCTGAATTTGGTTATGAGATGTTGTTTATCTAAGATGCGTATTGTTGCGAGGAATGACAACAGAAATTTGACTCAAGACGAAGTTTCTTCATATTACCAAACATAATCTCTTGGCATCTGTCTGTCCAAGCGACGTTCACTAATTGGTAGTTGCTGTATGTGGATAGTTTTCACTAAGGTGGCGTCTTTATTAATTTTATACAAAAAAAAAATGATCCGACTATCCGAAATAAACTTTCTTCAAAGTTCAAAACTCAATCGTAAATAGCGAATTTGATTGCGTGTCGGAGGGATATGATGTAGTGAATTTTAATGGATGGGATCACTAACAGCGACCAAGCTACCACGCCAAACCCGATGCCACCGAAACAGTCCATTTTCGCAATTAACTCTTTCTTTTCGTAAAATGTTGGCCCTGAGAAGAACCAATTTTCTTTTCCCAATTCCCATTCCAATAACTTACTGCATCCAATCCAATCGTGTAAATTTGCAGCATTGCCACACTGCCACCCACTTCGTGCTGCTGTGTCCGCTTCGCTGCATCGAATGTCGAACCGCGTTCTGTGGAATTTCGATCAAAATGGCTCGCGCGCGTCGAACAGCAGTTTTTTGTATTTAATAAGTTAAACCCGTAAGCCCCGCCCTTTGTGAGCTGATATGGTGTAAATTTAATGTGCACTCATAACGAATAATGAAGGGCCGGGCTAATGGAATTACTTCATTAGATACAAGAAAGCTTTTCGATGCGCGCGAGCCATTTCGATCGGGATTCCGCAGACAACGGACCGTTCGGAGAATGACAAATTCTATGAATCCTATTAAATCTTCTCGCAAGATTCTGAATTTAGTTATGAGATCAATCGTTAATAGCGAATTTGATTGCGCGTCGGAGGTAGATGATGTAGTGAATTTTAATGAATGGGATCACTAACAGCAACCAAGCTACCACGCCAAACCCAATGCCACCGAAACAGTCCATTTTCGCAATTAACTCTTCCTTTTCGTAAAATGTTGGTCCTGAGAAGAACCAATTTTCTTTTTCCAATTCCCGTTCCAATAACTAACTGCATCCAATCGCTTGTGCAAATTTGCAGCATTGCCACACTGCCACCCACTTCGTGCCGCTGTGTCTGCTTCGCTGCATCGAATGTCGAACCGCCTTCTGTGGAATCTCGATCCAATTGGCTCGCACGCGCTGAACAGCAGCTTTCTTGTATTTAATGAATTAAACCGCGCGCGAGCCATTTCGATCGGGTTTCCACAGACAACGGACCGTTCGGAGAATTATGAATTCTAAGAATCCAATGAAACTTTCTCGAAAGATTCTGAATTTGGTTATGAGATGTTGTTTATCTAAGATGCGTATTGTTGCGAGGAATGACAACAGAAATTTGACTCAAGACGAAGTTTCTTCATATTACCAAACATTATCTCTTGACATCTGTCTGTCCAAGCGACGTTCACTAATGGGTAGTTGCTGTATGTAGATAGTTTTCACAAAGGTGGCGTCTTCATGGATTTTATACAAAAGAAAGATGATCCGAAATGAACTTTCTTCAAAGTTCAAAACTCAATCGTAAATAGCGAATTTGATAGCGCGTCGGAGGGAGATGATGTAGAAAATTTTAATGGATGGGATCACTAACAGCAACCAAGCTACCACGCCAAACCCGATGCCACCAAAACAGTCCATTTTCGCAATTAACTCTTCCTTTTCGTAAAATGTTGATCCTGAGAAGAACCAATTTTCTTTTCCCAATGTTTCTTTCCAACTAACTGACACCACAATTTATAATCAATTTTCAGCATCGGCACTGGCGGTGCGGGATCGTCACAGTGCTATTTTTATGGTCAACCTTTTCTTTATATGAAATTCTGGTTCGTTGAGGTTGAATAATCTGCAGCAACACATCGAGCACCACCACCAATGCGATGGATTTTCTTTGAAAATGTTATTAGCGTCTCCGTGATGCTGTGTTCTCTGCGTCTGCTATGCGTAAAATCTTGTTCAAACTGAGGATTAGATCCAAACCCGCAAGTGATTGATTTTTGATGTCTGTGCTAGTGATGCATGTACGTGATTGGTTAGTTTACCTATTTCTAAACTTTTTATCAATTATCGATAATAAATAGTTAAAAATCAGTATTTTCAAATAAATACAAAGAAGCGTTGACTCATCCTTGATCGAATGGTCCAAAAAAATTGAAAATCCATCGAGAAACGGCTTAGATATTAAAGTTTAAAGTCTATCATATTTTCGTGACGGTCCCAGATTTTCGCAATCGTAAAGTGTACCCCAATATAGAAAACACAGACGTAGTCCTACGTCAAAATAAACCAACATTTTTTTACCGTGCAACAAGTGATTTGACGTTTGCGGAACAACTTTCCGACAGTCGACCGTCGGACCCCGGTTCGAATTTTTCAATCTTCTCGCAATATGTTATGTGATTGAAGTCCAGTTGTATTGGTGAACCTGGTGCGAAACTGTGAAACAACACAGTGCGAACCCGACAGCTTTAGGGTTGGAACTAGTACCAAAATTAAGAATAGTGCCACAACTGGTGCATGCGTTCCTATTATGGATAAATCAATTTTGAGCATAATAACAAATTTTATTGTGGTTTTCACAGCTGTTCTAAGGAGCAGGAAGTAAAACCTTTCGCTTGATATATAAGGTCCACCCACATGCCTTTTACTTATTTAAAAAAAAAAGTTGTTCTTATGTATGGCGACAATTGGTCCACCCACCCTAGTTCCAACCTGAGCGAATAAAAAAACGTTTTGACAGCAGTTGGTTGGAACTTTATAAAAACGAATTCGACATAAGTTTGTAAAATGATACTAGCACTCCTCGTTGGAATGCCAAGTGATTGTGATATCCCTAGCAGCACACACATTCCATACAGGTTACTGCAACTCATATGTGACCAGATTTAGTCGCAATCAAGTTGCTGCAACAAGATTTGCCAGATTTGTGCTGCTCGGGTATAATCGCTCAAGAATAGATTACATCAGTGTTTGCATATTTGCAACTCCTCAAAAACAAATGTTAGGTACGAAAATGTTAACAGATACTTTTTATGGGCCTCCAAGCCTCCAATAAAATACTTAGTTTTGAAGTGAACATATAGCCTTTGTTTGCATTTAGTGCACGCCGTACGAGAAAGACCAAACTGAAACACAACTATTATAATCTTTTTAATCTCAATGATTTTTTTGAGTTTTGTATGTACATTGCCTATTTGCTTTCTTACTGTGAAAAATTATTGATCATCAAGAAACTTCACATGTCCCAACAAAACAAATTTAAACCCAACATTATCCCAAACACAAAAATATGCACAAGGATCATGCTTGCCGCACTTTTGCGAGCGGTTGAACCTCTCGAAAAGCCAAAATGTGCAAATTCATTCCCATCCTACCATGACGAATTTCTGGCGAATCCCGTGCGTTCCCCATCATAAACAATGCCCGGCTTGATGATGCACCAGCCCGCAAATGCATTGCACACATAATAAAAACATTTATTTGCGCTGTTCGCGTATGTTCCGCGAGCGATCCTGCAATTTTTCATCGACCGCCAGCGAACGGCGCGGCGCCGCCAGTCGCGGCGGCATCGGCAAAAGCTGCAACCATGCAGCGGGCTTGCAGCTTTGCGCGCTAAGTTGACGGTAGCTGCAGTCAGTGGCAGTGATGCATGTGCGAGCGCACAGAACCCACACCCATCCGTTGCCACTTTACTGAACGGTCGCGGTGGTGCTGCACATTCCTATAACTGTGAAAGACGACGACGACGGCGGCGGCGGCCCGAGCCCATGTGATGTGCATATTGATATTTAATGCATATGTAATCAGATTGGGAGGTCTGAGCGCGCTGTTCCACGCTCTGTTAGTGCGCCATGCAACGTGGATATCATCACCGGTTTAAATTTACGACTTTTTCACACGGCCATAGTGAAGCATGTTGTACGGGTGTACATTTTAAATGATTACAACTTTTTGTGTATCAATTTACGGTTTCTGATCTGCAGGCAGTTATGATGAATGAGTTAAACGCTCCACTTAACGGGTTCCAGAGAACTTAAAATTACACGTATCGAATGGCACTTAACGAACATATTGAGCTCGTTCGTTCGATCCCTTTCAAGAATGGAGAACCCAGCAGAGCCCATCTAACCAGTTCGAGCGATATAAAAGCGGCGACAGGGATGGCGCCTCTACACATCAAACGGCGAGTTCCGCCTCATCAAGATCAGCATCATCACCTCCATCCATCGCATCGCGGCCGTTCGAACTGAAAAAAAAACAACCTTGGAGAATAAGCAATAGTGCGGAGGAAGGGTGGTGGAGGTCAGCGCGTAATTATATGTTTGTATGATCTGCTTTCCTGAAGAGATCGCCAATGAAAAAGTGAAGGGTTTCAGTCGAAATGATTTAATGTATTTTTTGACGATTTTGCATGTGGATATCAATTTAATATGAATAAAACAAATAAAAATGAAAAAGTTTCGAACGATTCACTACTGAAAAGTTACGGAGGGAGACTAATCACAGTTTCCACATCCTTAATCTTTTTTCGACAGCCTATCGTTAATGTCGCTCGGCTTGATGAGGACGTTGCACAGAAGAGTAACTAGAACAAATTCGTGGACAAAACCCAAAAAAAAATTTTTCAACATTTATACATTCTTATATTTTTTTTAGATACTTAAAAACATTCTGCATACTATGGCTATTTCAGAAGTGACCCAAAATTTTGTAAAAAAATATAATTAGGGTTCAAAAATGAGGTATTGAATTGGATTTTATCTACTTTATTTGTGGAGTATTTGGAAAATCTGATTTTACACAACATAAATGTTATCCAAAAGCTGTTATTAGTACACAACGAATAGATTATTGTTGTATGTCTCCATTTTGTTCATGTTTATGGTCAAATTATAAATTTTATGTTTCAGGTCATGACCACTTGAAAATCACTATTTTTTTTTCTATTTTTCATGTTTTTCTTCAGAGGAAAAGTTAATCTATACGGCAAGATCCGGCAAATATAAAACACTTGGGTGTAGCTTCAAGATATGGACTAAGCATTCCACGTGAAAACTCGTCCGCAAACGTCCGCAAACTAGATTCTGAGCTATTTGATAAAAATGCGATTTTCAATTATTTTAAAACAAAATTTAACATTTGTTCATAAATTACCACATATAACGAATCCAGGAAAAAAAGCAAAAAGCATGCTATTCAGCATGCATTTTGTCAAGACACAAATAGAATAATGGGTCTCCCATAAGTTGCGTTGATATCTTTTTGAAAACCTTATATTGAAATCGTTTATCTATAAATTCTGCATTGTAGAGAAATCTGTTACAACCTATTATTTAGGATGAACCCGTTTTCATTGAAATGATCATAATTTATGAACGGTGCCTAATTATGATAGTTTCGTCATGGCTAGCTATGATATTTTGTGGGCTTCGACTCGGACATGGTAATCGATGTTGTTTCAAACCATGGTATATAGAACACAGGTGATTTATATTTTTTACTACAGGCTTCACCTTTTCAGACCCTAATTTTTAAGGTTAGGGTTTAAGTTAAGGAGAAAAGAGTGTTCAAGCAAAAAACAGTGTTTACTTTTGTGCATGCGAATTTATACAACCATTTTTCTTTTGGAATCTTGGGCATGGGTTAAAATAAGTTAGATGTTTTTTTCCTATGTAAATGTTAGAAAATCCATTTAAGGATAGAGCTTTAACTACGGGTTTCTGGCTACTTTGGGAAATTTAGCCATTTTAGAATTGTTCGCGTAGCGGGAGCAAGAAATTTTACATAAAACGCGAGGTTTTATTTGAAAACATATGCATTTTAACATTTTTATCTGGTTTTACACTGTTAGGTGGATAGATTTAGCCAAAAAATTGCATTTTCCTGCATAATTGGCAATTATTACTTCGTCCTAGGAATATCAGGTCCAAATAACCGCAAAAAAATAGTTTTGGCCAAGAATTGGCTTATTTACTCCTATGTGCGTTGCCTAGGCAGATTAGGATATGTTATTATTTTGATAACCTATGCAAGTGAAACGATACTCGACCAAAGCGCTTAAGCAGTTGCTCCACTTGCGAATTCAGATACCATTCTTCCTAAGTCCTAAGTTTCAGTATGCGGTCTCACTTGCAAGTCATGTGCGAGAAAAGCAAATACCTAGAAGAAGTTAGGCGCACCATATAGCTTCATTCTCGACAGTGCTGTTATCAATCATCTTGCAATGACTTTATTAGTTCAGCGTTCCACAAGAGTAAATCAAACAGATTGTGGAGATATGTATTACACTGTGCACACAGAACTATCAAGTGTTTACACATGTGTATAGCAGAGCGTCTTGAAGGTTGGACCGTCGTCATCAGCCAGTAGAAAAGTAGGTTCTGTTTATTTTTGTATATTAGACGCAGAAGTGTACGTCCTACGCAACGCGCTGGTACCGTTCACAGCGCAGTTGACAGATGTGTCAACAATTTCAAACAGTTGACACATTGGCTCCAACGAAAGTCGACACTGCAACGGTATTCTCGTCGTCATCGTTCCGTGTGACAATGAAATTGAACTCCGATTCGTTAAATTTCTTCCACGCAAACCAGCAGTTTTCCAATTTGTTTATTTCAATAAGTGAGACCACCCCTTTTTCGAGTCGAGTACGTACATTATTTTGATGCGAACGTCAACAAACGTCTCGATACACGATCCATCACTGCAGGCAGACTGTGTTTCCGCATCGTTTCAATTTCTGCAAACATTCCAACTCAGCGAAAAAGCTGAAAAAATGATGGAAAAAATCTACACACGCCATTTCGCGAAATACAAATGTTCGTCTAATATGCTGACATGTATGCAGTGCAGCAGACGTTAGTCCCCTGTCCTTTCGTAAACTTCCTTCAGTCCGCACCGCCAGTACAATCGAAGGGTATTGGATATGCAATATTAAGCGATGATGGAAAAATATAAAGAAACTACAAATTTGAATTCTTTTTTTTTGGAAAATTCAATTAAAAACTACTAGGAAAATATGATTTGCAGGCACGGTTGAAATCAAATTGACAACACGATCAATATAGCTTTGCAACTTTCAACTAATAGAATTTTAATTTTATTTCATACTAGTTGACCCGGCAGACGTTGTCCTGCATAGTAGGCGAAAATGTGCGATGAACTGCCATGCAAAATTTCCATACGAATCTTAGTTTTAGTTTTTCAAGATTTACTCAACTTTACTCGTGATTTTTGCATTAGGAAATATCATGTAAACACGTCGAAAACTATGGCGAACATATCTGCTAAAGGAATGAAGAAATGAAGTGCTGCGGAACAAAAGCTCAAACGGACAAAACGTCGAATAGCAAATTTTAAAAATGGTCGGGGCTCAGCCAAACCGTACCAAGCGACTTTTTTGACTGACTTGTGATATTGTGTTCGTAAAAGGACAACTGAAAACGTCGGCAAAAATCTTTCGTTGGCGCTTGGTGGGATTTGGCTGAGCCCCGACCAAATCTCCAATGCAATCCACCTGATCTGAACAAGATGTTGAATAATATGTTAAAAACATACTTTTGACCTAAAATCTTCGAAGGTTCCGAAGCCTCCATTTTAGAGGCTTGATGCCTTTTTTTTTTCGGAAAAGCTCAATTGCTTCGTTGCAAAAGGATTACACGCATCCTTCTACGCTTCTCGGAAGCCTTCTTGCAAGTTACATGAAGGCTTCCTTTCAAGATGGTCAGAAGCCTTTTTTAAAAATGGTTCGAAAGCCTCCTGCTAGATGCTAGGAAACCTCCTCACAGCTTAGAAACTACCTTACAAGATGCTCGTTTCAAGAGGCCTGCAAGTCTCTTTTCAAGAGGCCCGGAAGCCTCGCTTTAGGAGACCCGGAGCTTTTCAACGGGCTCGGAAAGCTCCTTTTAAGAGGTTCCTAAGCCCAATTTGAAGGAGGCTCTGAAGTCTGCTTTCAAGAGGCTCAGAAGCTTAAGACGGTCGGAAGCCTTCTTTCAAAAAAGCTCGGATGGCTCCTATCGAGAGGCTCGAAAAATTCCTTTCAAAAGACTCGGGAAACTCCTTTAAAGAGGTTCGGAAGGCTTCTTTCAAGAGGCTCGTGATCATCATTTTGAAAGGCTTGGAGTTGTTCTTTCAAGAGGCTCGGAAGCATCCTTTCAAGATGCAAAGGAAGCCACCTTTTAAAGAGATGAAGAAACTCACTTTCAAGGTATTCAGAAGCTCCTTCCAAGAGGCTCGGAAGCAGTGATGAGAAATGGCAAAAAATGTCATGGGATTGCTATTACTAATTTACTAATAACTTTTATTAAACGTTACTTGCAATTCAGATTTTCCGATTAACATGTAACGCTTAAAAGATCCTAGAATATTGCCAAACAGATCATTGTTCTAAATACAAAGTGTGAGACATGAGAATGAAATTTAAAAATGACACGGAATGACATGGCTTCAATGTCGTTTGACGGTAATTCGGGTCTCGGTCCGCCAACTTTTGATTTAGAGCAATGACCTGTAAAAAAAAGTTTCAGGAACCTTTAAGAGCTACATTTTTATAACACGCAAAAACACAATTGTAAATAACTAGGCTTGGAAGCCTACTTTCAAGAAGGGGTACCTTAGTTATTGCAAAAGTTCGATGAGATAACTCTCAAGAAAAAGGTTGAGAACCGCTGTAGTAGGAGACTAAAAAACAGTATTTTGTGTTCCATATTACAAGACAATTGCATTCCAATTGTATTAAAATCTATGTATGAGATAATTCATTATATCGAACGGAATCATGTTCAAGATTCGGATGGAATCCTATCCAGGATTGGAACGGAATTGTAGGTCCTGTATGTCTGTAATATTCGGACATAGTCCTGTCCAGAATTTGGTTGGAATCCGGTCCAGAATTCGAAAGGTAGCTGGTTCAGATGAACGGAATCTTGTCCAAAATCTCGACGGAATCTTGTCCAAGATTCGGATAGAGTTCTGACCAAGATTCGGACGGAATCATGTCCAGGTTTCGGAGTGAATCATATCCAGGTTTTAATCGGGCTTTATATATTAAACGGATCCCTGTCCAAGATTCGGAAAGGTTTTTTTTTTTCGCAGGATCCTATCCAGTATTGAAATGTGTAAAATTCGGACCGTATTCGGTCCATGATACGGACAGAATCTTCTCTTTCTTTTCCAGTTCTCAGACGGGTTCTATCTAGGATTCTGACGAAATCGTGACCAGGATTGAGACGGAACTCAACCTAGAATCTTGTTTGCTCAGGATTTGGACGGAATCGGAAGGAACCCTATTCAGAATTCAACCGGAATCCTGTTCATGATTCGCACGGAATCCAGACCAGAATTCAGTCGGAGTTTCGATCAAGATTCGAGCGGAATTCTGACCAGAATTCGAATTGAATGTCGACCAGGATTTTAGCGGAATCCTTTCAACAATTCGGATGTTAGCCTGTCCTTGATTCGAACGAACTCCTATCCAAGAATCGGAAGTAGTTCTGCCCAGGATTCTGGTGGACACCTATTCAGAATTCGATGGATTCCTGTGAAAGATTTAAACGGAATCCTGGAAGAATACGGTCAGAATATTGTTCAAGATTTATAAAGAATCCTGTTAAAGATTTAAACGAAATCCTGTCCAATATTCGGACAAAATCTCCATTCAGGATTCAAACGGATCCATATCCATGCGTTGGAAGGAACTCTGCCCAGGGTTCGAACAGAACTTCGTCGATGATCCATTCTTATTCTGTCCAGAATTCTGTCTATCCAGGATTCGAATAGAATCCAGTCTTGAACTCGGACGGCCTCCAATCGAGCAATCGTACTGAATCATGTCCAGTATTGGGTAGAATCCTGTGTCGGATTTGGACAGAATCCAGTCCATGATACGGACGGAAACGGAATCTAGAAACCTAACAGAATCCGAGTACAAGGCTCCGGCGAAATCCTTTCCAGGATTCCAATTCAAGAATCGAATGGACTCCTATTTAGGATTCGGTCAGATCTCTGCTCTGTATTTGAAGGGAATCTTGTCCACGATTCGGCCAGAATGCTATCTATGATTACGGACTGAATCCTTTTTTTTTAATTCTTTATTTGAGGATTTTTTCACGGGAGGAGTTCATCACTAATATATGGGATTTTGTCTATGATTCGAACAGAATCCTGACCAGGATTCGTACGGAATACTGACCAAGACTCGGACGGAATGTTGACCAGGATTGCACCGGAATCCTAATCAGAGTTCGTAGAGATTTTTGTCCAGGACTCAGACGGACTCCCTTCCAGATAGCGGAAACCTGTCCAGCATTCGGAAGAAATTTTGTCCAGGGTTCGTACGAAATCCTGTTCAGGAATCGAATGAAACCTGTCCGGTATTGCTTACATATTTGAACGAAAATATGTCCAGGATGCGGGCAGAATCCTGTCCAAGATTCTGACGGAATACTTTCCAGTTTATTGATGAATCCTGTTCAAAATTCTTACATAATTCTGTTCTGGATTCTGACGGAGCCCTGACCAGGATTCGGAAGGAAGTCCGTCCAGATTCCTGATTGGGACAAAATTCTATATAAAATCATGTTTGCGAAGGATTCGGAAAGAGTATTGTGCAAGATTCGAACCAAATCATGACCAGAATTCGAACCGGACTGCGCACGGACTAGCATTCGGAAGGAATCCTTTTACGGATTCAACAGAATTCTAACCGAAATTTAGATGGATTCGGAGGCAATTTTGTCCAGGATTCTGACAGACTTCAATCCAGATATCGAATGGAACCTTGTCCAGGATTCCAAAGAAATTTCATGCATGATACTTTTAGTCGAGGGTGCGAACGGAATCCTGTGTAGGACAGAGAGAGAATTATATCCAGAATCCAGTTTGTCTAAGATATTGTTTGTGCACAAGATATTAGATAGAGCCGGAATACTGTCCAGGATTCAATTGAAATTCTATTCATGATACAGACGAAATCCTCTGATGGATTCGAACGGAATTCTTTCTAAGATTCGAACGGAGTTCTGACCAGGATTGTGACGGAATTCTATGCAGGATCCTGTGTGTCAGGTTTCGGCCGTAGTTTCGTCCAGGATAAGAATTGAGTCCGATAATCTTTTCGCATCTTTTGAGTTGTTGCTGGTTTCATTGGTTCTATATGTACAAACCTTGTTGTGTAGCATACAACAACTAACAAAGAAACGTCATCAAGGAGACCTTCCTTAAAATCTATTGCTATATCTTGCTACGATGTTGTCGAGATTCGTCGGATCATCGGATTATGGTCATCTGTCTATCCATGTAAGGAAACTAAGCTTCCGATCGCAATAACGCTTTTATAGAGGTTCCACCTTGGTATCCCATATGAGCCAAATTAATAACCTTTTCTATCAATTGTTTTGGAATAAAATTTTCATCGCCTCCTTGTATTAATACGCCATAGAGTGTTTAACTATGGCTGATCTAAATTAACTTGGAACTTCGTCCCAGACCCCTTAATAAAGTGCTTCCTTAACTTGCTGTAAGTCATCATCCCTTAAAGTTTCCTTTTCCAGCTCTCCAATAGACAACATCATGGGCTTTACTTCGTTTGACAGCCAACCTATAACATCTGAACCTGCATCACAGCCATTTGAGCCTTAGGAAAGTCGAGAAAGGGGATCAGCGAGATTTCCCTCTTCTGGCTCATACCTTACCGTGAAATCACTTGTAAGTTGGGTAGGATCCATTCTTCAATGCATGCTGATGGCTTCGACTTTACCCTGTTGAAGAGATATTCCAGAGGCATACAATCTGTTACGTAGCATTCTTTTTCTGTCTGGCAGTATTTTTCTCAAATTCTGCCAAACTTTTCGACAAACTTTATATTGTTCTTTTTATGCCATCTATTTCAAGAGTAGAATTCAGCCCGTAAGGACTAGCGTCAGTGAATAGAACAGTGTCGTCCATCGGATCGAAAAAATCTTAGGTATCCAAGCATTCTTTTGACAGCGTCTATTCTAGGGTCTAGCCTTTGCTCGTTTAGCAAACTTCTGAAATTAACAGTTATTGTCGAGAGGTTGGGTATAAACTTTCCCACGAAATTAATTAGCCCTGGAAGGGACGGTAGCTTCAAGACAGATGATGGTGCGTGTAGATTCAGTAAAGCTTTGATCTTGTAGTAGGTAGGATGCCATTGGTTGACAAGATGTGTGCCAAGAAAGTCATGGCTTGTATTGACTTTTCTTCGCTTATTTTCAACTTCAACTTAGAATTGGATCTAAATAGCTCTCATCTTCAAATGATTCCATATATTAGGTCACACTAGAGTCTGCAACGTCAGAATGCAATTCAATGTAGAGAAGGGGAATGAAATGATTATAAAATCTCGCGCCCACTGCAAGCCGAATATACCTCTGCACTTGTCACGAATCCATGCGGAATTTTATTGGATCCTTTGGGTGAGGTTGTCGGCGCAGAGGTTCGCCTTGGTTAGCGACTTGCCAATTTTATAGGAGGGAGCAATTGATGGAATTATAATTGGACGTAGGAAACCCACGACCTCCTGCGTATGAGGCAGAATTTGTAGCCGCATAATTACCGAGTCCGTTTTCTCCAGAAATGTCCATCTCCGTTTCAAATACTATTAATTTTCTATTATTCAGGGTTTGTGCTCTATCATTTTTCAATCTGTTGAATGTTTTGCTGTCGATGATGTTTGCCGAGGACCCAGAGTCAATGACGATCTAGGTAATAACTCCTCCAACATGCAGCTCAAGAATCACGTTCCTTTCTGTGTTTCTGTTCCATTGTTCATGCACGAATCTGTTCAGCTCCCGACTATTTCGTACTGTTTATTGAATTGCTATGCTTCCTCTACCTTCATCAAACTTTAAATTGACCTTTCGTTCGATATTAATAGCATTCACATTCCTCGTTGAGCATTTATTACTAGATGAATCGGTTTATTCCAATTGAGCCTTCACATGATGGAATACCGAGTACGGTTTTTCCTACAACTTCCTGAATCAAAGAACCCTTGCCGAACGAATATGAGAGTCTGTCGTATTTTATCGTTTGTTTTTTGACCTCTTCTAACGTTTTTCCCAAATTAATGACTTCATGTACAGGGTGTTCAATAAGTTCGAATACAAATGTTTGATCATTGTGTTTGTAAGCCCAATGTACATATTCTGTATTAGTATTGGTGTCAGCGTTAGCGGTATATATACGCTGTCGGATGTGTGTAGTGTTGGCATTCTGTCACTTGTTGTTTGTTTATTACGCGCGTTGAAAATGGATTGGGGCATCATAAATAGCCATATAAATAGCCATATTTGAAGTAACTTGGACCAGTTCAAGAAGTAATTCTCAAAATCTGGAACGAAATGCCCATGCAGACCGTGCGTGCCGCTTGCGATGGGTTTTAGAAACGTTTGAAGCTCGTGAAGAAGTATAAAATAGAGGTCATTCAAAAAGAAATGTTCCTTATAAACAATACTTCCAATGAAATGCAACCGGGAAAAGAAATAATTTAATCTTAATTTTTAAACATTTTTTGAAAGTGTATTCGAACTTATTGAACACCCTGTAACGTCAAACCATCTGTCAAGAATTTCCTTCTCGGATCAACCGATCTACTTCCTTCGATAATCTTGTCTACGATCATAACATCGCAATCGATAATTGAACAGCAATTTGTCTGCTCACGTGGACGACATATATACTCTTCGGATGATCGTTCTGTTTCCATTGACCTTAGGATATGTCGTTCGAATCTTCTTCTCAACTGAGGTGTAGGATGCTCATCAAGGGATAAAAAAGCTGACTCATACTAGAGAACAAATATTTGTTCATCATCCTCCACAGTAGTATATTTGGAGATCAAAGCCGCCCAGCACTAGCAGTAAACGAAACTTTACCTCATATTTGTTTTTGTTCGCTTATAAAAAGCGTACTAGTGCCCTCTTCCACTTGATACAATCATTTCTCGGATCTGTGCAATGGTTGCATTGGAGTCCTTTCCGGAACAAAATACAATGTACATTATAAAACATTCGTCGGTTGAAATCTGTTTTTTTTAATTTCTATTATGCAAATAACTCCTACAGTTAACCACTCTTCAACATAACCACACAAATCAAATCAACATTCCAATCTGCACGAAGGTTCTCTATTCACTAAAACATCCATATACAGTGTGACACCCAAAAATGTGTCCCACTTTTTCATCCATACTTCATTCATTTTGAGGTTAAAATCAACATAAGCATCCTTGCTACTCCATGTAGGTCATCACCATTTGTGAAGTAAATTCATTCTCCACATGACACATATTTCCAGCATTCCACCACACTAAACGTACTGTCTTTTAGAAACTTAATACATACATGCACAAAGTACACCTCCCAGAGGATCACAAAATATTCTATCGCGTTGATCACCTGATTCCTTCCTTCCACAACTTTTTTGCACAAGGCATTCATCTGTAGCACGTAGCACTAAGGAATTATTTTTCAGCACCCTGAGTACGCAAACTAGTGCACGAAGCATAGTTCCTCAGCACGAAACATACCCAAGTAGAAGCTCATATCAAATTTTTTTCAACAAATGTTATTTTGTTATTCTAAATTACTATAACAGAATTAATTTTAAACTTGGTGCAGGATGTTGTTAAAATACTAAAATTATATTAAAAAAAAAAACAAACAAAAAGCTCCCAAATATTGTTACAATGTTTCCACAAAAATAACATATTTTGTTAGAAAATTAAAACAGAATCCGATTTAAAATAGGGGAACTGTTCCGTTTTCCATCTCACTGAACATACATATATTCATCTCATCGCAAAACAAAGAAATACAGCACATATCTCGTCGCTTCTTTTTGCTAACACGCGTGCTCACTGACGAAAAAAAATCACAAAAATAAGAAACAAACCAAATACCTTTTCATTGCTTTGTTTTTGATGGGATGGAAATAGGAGCTATGAGATGAACTGCCGAACCGTTCCCCTATATTGTTTACTTTACAGCTAAAAATGCTCACGTAATAGGTCTCCAGATTACGATAAAAAATTAGAAATTTATGTTTTTGTCTGAACATTTTTTTAAGGATATAAAGCTAAGCTGGAAAGGGCCGTTTGGTCGAAGGCCGTTTGGCCGAACAGGTCATTTGGCCGAACAGGTCATTTAGCCGAACAGTAAGGGTATGCGATAATACACTTTTTTCCTGGCGAAACGAAACGAAACGAAATATAGATTTATTTTCGAGACCTCGAAACGATACGAAATCAAGGTCCATTCAATTCGAAATTTTTCGAAACGAAACGAAATTTTAAATTTTTTCCGCGGATTTTTTGTTGAATTGCTTATGTACGCAATTTAAATTAAATTTTTGGAAGTTCAATAAGGCCTTTACAAATTTTAAAATTTAAAATATATTCTACTGGTCTCCGAAAGGTCGAGGGTGGGTGGAAGTAGCGGGGAATAATAGAAAAAAATTAAAGTGAATTTTTTTTTTTTAAAAACTCCTCGGATTTATTAGAGAATTTTTTGAAAATAATTGCCCTCTCACAATATTATTTTTGGTCGAAAATATCCGGAATACTCCATATCGTCCTATAGAAGAGCAAAATGTATCCGCAATACAATCAGCACGAGCTATTAGAGGTTCAATGGCGAATCCGATCATCGACCGATCAACTGCATAGGTGGCTAACAATCTGACATTTGTAAATCTCGCGCTTAGGATCATAGGGGCGTAACTGCGTTGATCGATTCTCTTCTCTTCATCGATGCTTTCTTTTTAACAATGCAGCGAATTTAGACAGTTTGCCATAGATGTTATGGTTTGAGGTGGTAAAGGATGGCTGCATCTTCCTTCAGAAGTAACAATCATGGTTGTAGCTTTGAATCTTTTGCGATATTATCGAAAGAAAAAAAATCTAAAATAAGAGAAATCGATCAATGAAGTTACGCCCTTATGAAACTATGCGCGAGATATAATTTGTAACGATTTGTAATGTTTTTTTAAAATCCCTCTTCTCCGTTATGTTTTATAAAGTACGTCGATTTCTTCAATTAAGGCTCAATAAAAGTTGGACGATGAAAAGAACTTCTGAATGATTTTGTGTAAATGTTGTGTGAAAAATTATAATTTTTGTAGTGCTACACCGAGAAATACCACGAACACTTATTCAAAAAATTACCATCAAGGGTTTTGGCCACCTTAGTGCCTAATTTGGCCGACCCTAAAAAATGCATATTTTTCAAAAACTATCGATCAGTTTCAACATGCGAAGAAGCTTAAGGGATATATCTCCTGTTTGAACTAATAAAACTCTCATTCTCTCTCCGGAAGTTCCTCCAGGAATTCTCTCTCCGGAAGTTCCTCCAGGATTTCTCTCTCCGGTAGCTTTACTTATTGTTATGTTATGCGAGAAATTGGCCAAATTAGGAACATGACCAAAACTGGTACAGTTACCCTATTATGCCTTGCAACAAAATGACACTCTTTGTGATCATTTTCCAAGGCTCTCATAGATGTAGAAAATTTATCCGTAGTCCAAATATCACGTGCTATCAAAGCATTCATCGCCACAATCCACCACGTGACGGTCGAATTTTCAAAAATGTCAAAGTAACTATTTTTTCTGGAGGTATGTTTTTCTTATGCGACTATCCGGCGCTTTTTTTTTGTTGCGATTATAAATAAGCGGAGGAGTAGATTTTTTAAAGCGCTGTACAATACAGGTAACAAAATTTAAAAACAGCCTTCATGATTTTTTTTTCAGCGGCGCAGCCGAAATTTTGAGTAATTTGAAGTACGATATTTGCTTAAATTAGTTTAGAAATTCCGCGGAATTCCGTTAAATTTCGTCAAACGCTAGTTTTTTATGGCGAAATTTATGTAAATTAACGAAACGAAATCAAGAAATCAGATTTCGCCATGCTCAAATTCCGCGAAATTCCGCGGAATTTCGTTTCGAACCACCTGAAACGAAATTTTTCGAAATACCGCATATGCTTACCGAACAGATCATTTGACTGAACAAGTCTTTTGGCCGAACAGATCATTTAGCCCAGGCCTGCCCAATCTTTGCAAGCCACGGGGCAATTTTCAGAATGACCACTTGCAGACGGGCCAACCAATATTCCGTAGATATTTTTTATACATTTTCAACATAACCAAAGTAATAGCATTTAGTTTTACAGAATGGCTAAAATTGTTTTGAAGAAAAACTGAACACGATTTAATTGCGTTTGAACAATCTTTTTTGTGCTTATTTTCATTTTTACGTAACAGGACAGGCTTTTTTTCAAATACCTACTCGACGCATATTGATTTCACAATCGGTGATCGAATTCGTAAGCAGATAATTAAGATCAACAATTACTTTTGACTGCTTTTTTCTTGATAATAGTTGTTCACACAGATATGTACTTTTGGAGAGAGAAAATATACGAATGTGTCTTTCTGAAATTTAGATTTGAGCTCGTTGATGCATTGGAGGTCAATTATCTCCATTTGAAATATTCCAAGTACATTATTCACATCAGTATCCGTATCAGTAATTTCTGTTGAAAGGCTTCGGCTGTTTTCTACAGGATTAGAGAAATGTATCAGTTTTCGACAATGAATTGTGCCAAATTGTTTCAATAGGTTTCATGTTGGATAATGAATAACGTATTCTTCTACTTCCATTTCAATATATTATTTCAACATAATTTCCCTAGATCTTTTTTGGTAAACAAAATGCAATGCGTAGAGAATTATAACAAATAAACATTTTTTTGCTGATTAACAATCGATTAACAAATAAACAAAATGCTTTAATTTTCAAGTGTCCCAACGCCCTAGTTGTTTCTCGTCATTGTCGGAGCTTTATCACTTTATCGTTTGTTAAGCCTTAATTTTTCAAAGAAAAGTTAAGCTCCTTCATTCAGATCTTAACAACTTTGTCAAGGTCTATACCTGAGGTTATCGTTTTCTTCATTGAGATCAAAGCTGCTGATTCATCTGTAATTTCAAGATGATCATCAATTTCCCCTATGAAGACAACTACCTGTATTTTGTTTTTTACATTCAATATTTTCATCGATTGGGGGGTCCCGTAGCGTAGTTGGCTACACGTTCGCCTTACAAGCGGATGGTTATGGGTTCGATTCCCAGCTCCTCCACCAAACCTTTGTCAGTAGCCGGATCCGCAGCCCATATGGTGGCGTTAGAGGTACGGGCATTAGGGGCAAGCCAGAGTAGACGCGACCTGCGAAGCGACGCGACAGTGCAATTTGACAGCCTGTTGATAATGATTGTTATTCTTTTACGTGAGTCGCGTCGCGTCGCGTCGCATCGCTCGTCGCGTTTACTCTGGCTTGCCCCTTACCGTCACGGCTGCCTGATGACGACTGACAACTTGATCTTCTTCAGAGGCATTCCTCCCATGTTACCCGGATAAATGGCAACCGAACAAAGCAACGATCATTGGATGCACGACATGGACGAACGGACGCAATGGACTCACGATGAGATGGACTGGTAACGACAACAATAATGAATAATGGAAATCTAAAAATAAATTATGTGTGGATTCTGTACAGCAGAATACCACAGTAGATCTCAGCACAGTAGCGGTTAAGAAACACAGAGTGCTTACCAAATAAAGAAAAAAATAAAAGAAAAAAATCATCGAATGTGAGCAGGTAGAATCAGAAGCAGGTGGCTTTTACACGTAACGTGGTTTTCAATACTGAAGGACGCTTTTTTTTAGAGCACATCAACAGACGATATGCATTCCCCAACAAGTTCTCTGTCCTGGAAAGGTCTCAACCATGTTGCCAAAATCTCATTAAAAGCAAAACTAGCCCGAGCTGCATTACTTGGTTCTATGCTTGCCCAGATTTAATTATTTTAATTAGGCCGTTACAAATATTTAATTGACTTTTTGTCCTACTAGTCTCCGAAAGTTCAAGGGGGGGGGGATAATAAAAAATAAATATTAAAATGAAAAAAATCAAAAAACTCCTCGGATTTATTATAGAATGTTTTGAAAATCTTCAAAATTATCCGAAGTTTATTTTGTTGCCCTCTCAAAATATCATTTTTTGGCGAAAAAAAATCCGAGGGAGGGGAGACAAAATGGATTTTAAATATTTGTATCGGCCTTAGTAATAAACCACAGTATTTATTAATAAAAAATAAGAAGTAGCGTCTCGAGTACGATAGAAAAGCATTCGGGACTGTTAGGAAGTATTTTTTTTTCTTACACGCCGCGGGCCACAAAAAATGGAACCAAGGGCCGCATCCGGCCCGCGGGCCGTACGTTGGGCAGCCCTGATTTAGCCAAACAGGTCATTTGGCTGAACAGGTCAATTGACCGAACGGCTCGTTTGGCCGAACAGATCATTTAGCCGAACAGGTTATTTGGCCGAACAGGTAGTTTGGCCGAACAGGTCATTTGACGTCTCACTTCTCAATCACCAGAGACGTCTGTCTTCTTACTTCGCTCTTCACACTTTTCACAGTGAGGAGTTATAAGTGAGTAATGGAGAGTGAGAAGTGCGAATTGAGACGTCTCACTTTCCCGGAGAGGCAGAAAAATAAACAACATAGCTCACATCACCCGCTGCGCAACGAATATGAAAATATGAAATGTACCACAGCAAAATGTACAAATTATAAAATTTCACCATGAGTTTAAATGCGCCACTCACATTCAAGCGGTAACGCACGAACCCGTTTGAGCGACTTGTGTGTGATTTCTCACTTTTGGAGTGATAAGTGAGATTGATGATTGAGGAATAAGAAGTGGACGTCAATTGATCTATTTGGTCAAATAACCTATTTAGACCTGTGCGCCGCCGCGCCACGCCGCCGCCGCCGGTGGTTTTACTCGCGCCGCCGCCGCCGACGATTTTGGGTCGGCGCGCCGCCGATCATAATTTGGCCACGCCGGTGACTAATCGCAATAAAAAAAATCAATTAACTTAAGTCGAGTCGAGCCAAGCACGAGATTCAGTGTATCGGCCTAATAATTGAGATCGAAATACGTATCTGTGAAGAAATACAGCGTGGTAGAGTTAATTGGAATAGTACTAAACTAGTCTTATGGAAGTCAAAATTCAATTTCAAATCTACCTCAAGCTATGGTGTCCCTAGGTCAGTGTAGTGTCATACATTGTCTTGGTTAATTAACAGGTTGGTTGATTAGTTTGAGAGTTTGAATGAGGATTTATCTAGTATAATAATACATAAATTGTTAAGAATGCGTTAAGCCAAGGCCTCATTTAGTCGGGCACCTAAACTTGTAAGTGACTCGCAAAATGGGTTTGTTGTGGAGCATGGATACATGTCCAAAACGTCCCCATTCTTGAAGGATCTGGCATTGGTGCAGTTAAAAAATTTAAGTTGCACATTAGTTATTTTGACATTTTTTTTATTTATTTAAATCAACTTATTTAATCAGTTTTCTTTGTTTTAAGATTTGTGCTATTAGGATAGTTGGCTTGTAAGGCAAACTGATTTAGCAAAATAATTAAATCCCAACTGTTAATGCTTTACCGATTTTTTTGTTCCGACTCCCGAGTAAGTAATTCATATTTTGAAATCAATTTCTGAACATAACTGACAAAACCACTTGCTGAGCATCAGCAAAGCAAATATTACGAGCATCAATTAAAAACGCTACCCAGACGTAACCCACATCTGGGGTTTTGTCGCCTGACTGAATAGTATTTAATCAAATTATTTAGTTAAAACGTCAGGTATTTTCAAACATAACGAAAATTTAATTTAATTTTATTGTTTTGAAATTATTTAATACTGTATTATAAAAGCCTTATTGTGAAATTCCTGGAATTTCGGAGAATATTCGAAGAAGTATCGTTCAAACATTCATTTATGAATTCCTTCGAAAAATACTCCAGAAATTAGTTCGGAAATAAATCAAGAAATTTATTTGATAATTCCTTCAGATATACCTCCGAAAAGTTCCTTTTAAAAAGCCTTAGAAGATTATTTTAGGAATTCTTCCTATTTTTTTGGGTATTCCTTACAAAATTTCTCCGAAAATTCCTCAAGAATTTTCATTACGGATTTCTTCAGAAAATCGTTTACGAATTTCTTTCGGAAATTGCTTAAGGAATGCTCTCGGATTTTTTCCACGAATTCCTACAATCTCCTTCGGAGACTCCTTGAGGAATTCCTTTGGATGTTTCCTTAGCAATTCCTGTGAAAATTCCTTAAGGAATTCCTTAAAATATTTCATTCGTTCTTTTAAGAATTTCTTCGGAATTTTGTTGAGAATTTCTTCGAAAATTTTTCCTTTTGAAATTGTTTCGGCATTTATTTCATGAATCGCAGGAAAAAGTTTTTCTAGATATTCATAAGGAATTAATTCAAATTTTGCCTAAGGAATTTCTTCAGAACTTCTTCCAGCAACTCCTTTAAAAAATTCTTCGGGAATTCTTCCGGTACTTCCTGCAGGAATTTCTTCAAAAATGCCTTCATCTTGCCTAAAGTCTTTGTTTGTTTGTTGTTTATTTTTGGATTTTTTTTTTCGAAAATTCAATAAGTAACAACGTCGCAAACAATTTCATTTTCAATAAATTTGATAAAAAAAAATCTGGAGAAATCTCCGAAGGAAATCTTGGAGGTTTTACGAATACTCTTAAAGAAGTCCCTGGAGGAATATCCGAATGAATTCCGGGCGGTATTTTTTTGTTACTTAAGAAATAAAATTCTGGAGGAATTCACAAATAAGTTTTTGGAGGCGTTTTTAAATAAATTTGTACTGGGTTTAGTGCAGCAATTTCCAAATAAACTTTTGAAGGGATTCCCAAAAGAGAACCTGAATGGATTTTCGAAAATAATTCCTAAAGGAACTTCTAAAAGATTTTTTGAAGGTAAAATACTTCCCTAAGGAATTGCTAAAGGAGTTTCCAAAGGTATGGATAAAGGCATCTTTGAAGGATTTTATGATGTAATTTCCGAAGGAATTCTCAAAGAAAATTACGAAGAAAATCCTAATAGAATTTCAGGGAAAATGCTTAATGGTTTTTCTTATGTAATTCCTAGGTTTCTTCAAGAATTTTTCCCAGTAGTTTATTCGCAATTTCCTCCAGAGATTCCTTTGAAGATTCGTCCAGAGATTCCTGAGGAAATTGCCTCAAAAACTTGTATAAAAACTTCTCCGTAAACGCATTCCAGAAAGTTCTTCGGAAATTCTTTCGGATATTTTAAGTTACGTAAATTTTAAGTTACTTCGGGATTACGTCAGAATTTCCTCCGCGTATTCCTTTGTTTAAGAAAATCTTAGGAAATTCGTTAAGGTTCGTTCTTTTAGAAATTCCTTTGAAAATTTCTTAGGAAATTGCTTTAGGAATTGCTTCATAAAATCCTTTAGGAATTCTTTTGGATATACCTTCCGAAAATTCTTCGCAAATTCCTTTTGAAATATCAACGGAAAATATTTTAGAATTCCTCCAAAATTCCTCCAGGAATTCATTTACAGATTCCTTCGAAAATATGTTTAGTCATTGAAAGTTTGCTTGGAATTTCTTCGGAAAATAATACGGAGGATTATTTTAGGAATTCCTTCGGATTTTCTTTAGAATATAAAACGTTGGAAATTTTATGGAAATTCCTCTAGGGGTTCCTTAGCAAGTTCTTTGACAACTTTTCCTGAATTTCCCATAGGAATACTTTCAGAACTACCTTAAACAATTCCTTGGGAATTTCTACAGGTAATCCTTTGAAAATTCTTTGGTAACTTTGGAAAGAAGTTCTTGGACATTTTCCTCAATAATTCCGTCACAACATTCTCCATTTCTTTTGCATTTTTTCGGGAATCACTTCAGAAATTAATTCAAAGAAATTTCTTCGAAAATTGCTTCTGGGAACCATTCGAAATTATTCTAATAATTCCTTGAACATTTTTTCGAAATTTATTGAAAAGATTCTTTCTAATTTTTCTGCGGGAATTTCTTCGGTTCCCTAATGTAAACTATTTTTGAAATCGGTGCTTCCAGGCAAAATTATAAAAAAACCTATACATATGTGTAATAAGCAAGGCCTGCGTGCCCAAACCTTTGTTCCTTATTACGAATAAACGAGTCTACATTAAGCAAGGTTTTGTATTTTCTTGGTGAGATTTGTGGGAAATGTGTCGTGGGATCAATAGTGAATCTTACACTAAGTTCTTTCGAAAATTCCTTCAAAAATTTAGCAAGAAATGTCTTTATAAACTCTTTTCGCTATTCCCTTGGAGAGTGCTTTCTGAACCCCTTCGAAGATTTTTTCCAGCAATTTCTTCGGAAATTGTTTTAGGAATTCTTCCGGAAACTATTTATACTCTTTCGGAAACTAATTTTCGAATGAAATCCTGAAATAATATTCTACGGCAGCGATTCTCAACCTTTTTCTTGAGAGGTACCCCTTCAAACTTTTGCATTAATTGAGGTACCTCCTCTTGAAAGTAGGCTTCCAAGCCTATTGAAAGAATAATTCCGAGCATTTTGAAGGGAGGCTTCCAAGCCTACAAAAAGAAGCTTCTTAATTTCTTGAAAGTAGGCTTCCGCAACTCTTGATAATAGGCTTCTAAGCCTCTTGTACACACGCTTTCTAGCCGCTTAAAAAGATGATTCTTTTGCATCTTGAAAGGACGCTTCTGAGCCTCTTAAAAGTTTGCTTCAAAGCCTCTTGAAAGAAGAATTACGAGCTTCTTGAAGGTAGGCTTTCGAGCATCTTAAAAGGAGGCTTCCGAGCCACTTGAAAGGAGCTTTTGAATCTCTTGAAAATATGCTTCCGCACCTCTTGATAAAAGGCTTCTGAGCCCCTTTTAAAGAGGCTCTCGAACATCTTGAATGATGGCTTTTGAGCCACTTAAAAGGGGGCTTACTTTGTATCTTTAAAGGATGCTTCTGAACTTCTTGAAAGTATGCTTCCAACTCTCTTGGAAGAAGAGTTCCGAGCCTCTTGAAGGGAGGTATCCGAGCCTCTTGAAAGTAGGCTTCCGGACTGCTTAAAACGAGGCTTCCAGGCCTCTTGAAAGGAGGCTTTCGAGAGGAGGCTTCCAAGCCTCTTGAAAGAAGGCTTGCGAGCCTCTTCAATGGAGGCTTCCGAGCCTCTTGAAAAGAGCCTTTTGAAAAGAACCTTCCGAGCCTCTTGAATGAAGGCTTCCAAGTTTTTTGAAAAAGGCTTCCGACCCTCTTGAAAGGTTTCTTCTGAGATTTTTGAAAGAAGGCTTCCGAATCTCTTAAAACGAAGCATCCGGGTCTCTTGGAAGAAGACAAAGGCCTCTTGAAAGGAGGCTTACGAACCTTTTGAAAGAATCCAGTCAACACAAAATCATATATGATGCAGCATAAGATTTTAGAGTGGAGACGATATTCGTACATGTTGTTTGGGAAGTACCTATATCGCCTCCACTTTAGCATCTTATTCGGCATTATATACAATCTTGTTGTGACTGGGAAGGCTTCTGAACATCTTGAAAGGAGGCATTCGAGCTGCTCTGAAGAAGGCTTCCGAGAAGCGTAGAAGAATGCTTCTTATTCTCTTGCCACAAAGCAACCGAGCTTTTCTGTAAAAAAAGCCTTCATGCCTCTCAAACGGAGGCTTCCTAACCTTTAGATTCTAGATTTTGGTTCAAAACCATGTTTCTAACATATTTGTCAACATTTTGTTTAGATCAGGTAGATTGCAATAAATATTTTTTTAAATTTGGTTTTTGTCCGATTGTTTTTTTCGTTAAGCAACCCTTCATACGCTGTTCTGGTTTAGGAGGACAGGGTTCAATTGGCTTTGGTTTACTGATTGCCATGCATATTATGTACAAGACAAAGTTTTGAAATAAAATATACACAATTATCAAAACTTTTTCAATAAGCTCCGATTGGAATTGAAATACGTCCGCCATTATGCATTTTTGCCCGAGGTACCCCCTAGGGCCAGTGAAGGTACCCTCATGGGTACATATACCACAGGTTGAGAACCGCTGTTCTACGGTTTTACCTGTGGTTTTATTCAAGGAATTTCCCAACGAGAACCTTGACGGTTTTTGAAAAAAATGCCTTCATGGAGTTTCAGCAGAATTTCTTATAGGGTTTTACAAAGGAATTTATAATGAAACTTAGAAAAAAATAAAAATGTAGTTTCCTCCGGAAATCCCTTCAGGAACTCCACGAATAACTTTTTTGGCATATTTTACCAACTTTTAGGAACAATATTCAATTTGGTTGGTCATCGTGCCCAAGTCTTATTCAGCCAGAGCTCATTTTATTTATGTGGATCATCTATTGAGATTTGTGCATACAAAAACGCGAGGTGGGGAGTAAACTGTCCATTGTGGTTGTCATTAGTGGACTCCATCGTGAATGCCCTTCCAGGATCTAAGGGTCACAGCAGATGAACGAAGTAGCACTGCAAATTCTCTAAATATACTAGATACGCAGTCGCTCAAGCATTGCCCAATTTTATATGTAACTCAAAGAATAGTAGTTAGAATTTTTCTGAAATTTAGATATATTGAGAAGTAAATCGACTGGAGTTTATCAAAATCCTGAATTGGGAAAACTTTTGGAAAAAATATTAACAAATTAGTCCTATGACACCGAAGTCTAATTCTCAATAATGCTCAAGGGTTACGAAAAGTAAAGCAGGATTCGTTGTTAAATTTTGATTCATAAAAATCAGAGAATAATAAAATAGTTTTAATTTAAATAACATTTTGAGATCAGGTACTTATTAGTGTCGCTAATAATTTACTATGGAATGTGCTGTTTGATGATCGACAAACATAGAATATTTCACAATATTATACGGGCGATTCGTACGGTGTGAATCAAAACCACGTGAATTCAAAAATCCGCGTTAAAATTGTTTTTTATTGTCATTGATTTTTTCATCTACGCCGGATCACGCCGCCGCCGCCGCCGCCGCCGCCGATAAAAACCAACGGCGCGCCGCCGTGACGCCGCCGCCGCCGGGGCAAAAGTGACCACTACGCCGCCGCCGCCGATTATATGACCGGCGCACAGGTCTAAACCTATTCGGCCGAACGACGGTCAGATGATCTATTCGACCAAATGACCTGATCGGCCAAATGACCTGTTCGGGCAAATAACTTTTTCGGCCAAATAACCTTTTCGGTCTGATGGGTTTAAGCAGAATGACCCTTCCCCCGCTTTTTTAATTTTTTTTATCAAAATAAGTTATAAATATCACAATGTGTTAAAATTGTATTCCATTTTTGTTATGCGATTCTTGTTGGGTACCCAAGCAGTACCAATAGTTTTTCTAACATAGGCTGTTTTATTGTATACCGATTTACTCGCAACATACATACGACACAGGATACTCTACCATTGTTTCCTATTGAAAATTGGCCAGATCGGACTATGGGATCAAGAGTAATTGCCAAAATACTATTTTTATAATGTACGAGAAAGGCACCATCACCGCTAGGTGGATTAATCAGGGTTTTTTTTTTAATTATTCGGAGAATTACCTTCCATATATTGCTCTGGATTTTATTTTTTCGTGATTCTACTTTTTATTTGTATGGCAGAATTCATGTTTCTCCTAGCGTATTCAATTCTCCAAGACCAGAATCACCAACACTAATGTGTAAAATCTATATACATAAAAATGAATTTCTGTTCGTCTGAACCTTATAGACTCCGAAACAACTGAACGGCGTGAAAACTTGTATGCAGAGGTTTTTGGGACTGGGGAGGGTTCTTAAGATGGTTCGAGACCCCTCCCTCATTTGGAAAGGGGGGCTCTCATACAAATGAAACAGAAATTTCTGCATAACTCGAGAACTAAGCAGAGAATAAATTAATTTTAGACGAAACGACGTTCGTCGGGTCTGCTAGTAGTAAAATATAAAATAGAAGTGAGTGGTAATCCAGTAGCAGCAAAAGCACCACAAACACTTCGAGGGCAGTACAACGGATGCAAGCACATTCTCTTACCCGTAAATGAAATTAAATGAAATGTTCGTAAATGAAATGTTCGAATCATCCGTTACACAGACGGTATCCTAACCAGGATTACGAAATCTTATCCAGCATTATTGATTGGAATCCTGTGTAGGATGTGAACAGAATCCTGTGAATGATACGGACGGAATCCGAATTCAGGATGCGAACGGAATCCTGACCAGGATTCATACCGAATGTTTACCAACATTCGAATGGAATCCAGAGTTCCGGATTCAGACAGAGTCATGTGTCGGATTCGGATGGAACCCTGTTTCGTTCTGTCCAGGATCCTGTCTGTTCAGGATTTGAACGGAGTCGTGTCGTGTATTGGATAAAACCTTGTGTAGGATTCGGAGTAATTCTTTTCAGTTTTTGAACGGAATCCTGCCCAAGATTAGGTAAGTTCGCGACATAAGGAAATGAGAGAAAACTCGATAGTCGCGAGAGCTCACTACGGTTTTCAACTGGAACTACACTGCCCATGATCATATATTTGTAACGTTTGCATTTTAATTGATTTTGTAAATCGTTTGTCAATCCGTATGTCCACAAACTTTATCATTTCCAGCATACCACAGATAAGCAAGACAGTAAAGCCTATTTTACTGTTGTGGGATTAGATGCAGTAAATCGAGCTTCCTTAACGATTTTTTTTACAAAATGATCAAAAATGCGAGTGTTACAAATATGCGATCATGGGCAGTACAGTACCTTCTCATCTAATCAACAATCCCTTTCCCGTGTCGCTCACAGAGATCCAGAGGATCCTTTAGTCTCTTGTAGCAATGAGTGTCAAACTAATGTTCTTCTCCTAATCTAAATTGACTGTGATGACGTAGCCGGCATCGTTATTGGTCTTTAATTAATGAAACTCCAAAGCGTGTACAGTGAGAATAGTTTTTTTTATTGGTGAGCTGTGCATATTTGTTGTTTATCGGCCGACTAGCAACTACGAAGTGTACAGTCAATCAAGCTAAGCTATGGAATCCTGCCCATTATTAGGACCGAATTGTGATCAGTATTGCACTAAAATCGTAACTGCATGAAGTCTGATGAATGAAACTGGACTCCTGAATGGTCCTATTCACAAAATGTTGTTTCATTGCAACTTTGTTGCACGCGAAAGTAAGAAATATACAATCTATTTATCGCATACCCTTATCAACAGGATTGCGATCGTTTTTCATTGCCAACAACGTCTTCGCTTGGATTGCTTTGGCAAGCAGCAGTGGATTGGGAAGCCAACTCAGCAAGCCGCCGTCTTCGTCTTCGTCGACAACGTCTCGTCCCGTCTGTTCGCCTGTTTGAACAGATTTCATTGATTAAACAGAATGGTAAATAACTTTATGTAAGTTAAATATTAACATAAATATTTAAGTCATCGCATGTGTGTTTGCACAAGCCAAACACCCCGGGTACTCGGCTCGTCTTCTATCGACAACAACGCTTTTAATGTTCGCTGTGAATGTGCTGAGCTTTAGTACGTTCACTGTCTGGATGATCTGTTTTGTATTTCGGCGGGAAATTGTTGATTCGGAATTTCTCGCAATGCTAGGGCAGGAATGTAAGCAACCAATTAATGACTGTGGCTATAAGTTAATTGCCAAAAACAATATGCCTGCAAAAATCTAAACGAAGAAGAATAGCTTTTATCGAAAAATGTGGGAATACTCCGTCAAGGGAATCAAACTTAAGTATCTTTCTGTCATCACAATAATAAAGACACTACGCAGTAGAAAAATTCTTTCTATTCCATTCTTGTGCCGACAATGTGTCGAAACATGACATTAGCAGATTTGTATTTGGTCAATAGTAAAGATCAAGCCCATTTGTCGAACGCCCACTCAATCTACATTTCTACTCCGTTTATACTCGAAAAAGCATTGAACTGCATCCATTAATGACTGCTATTATGGTACTTCAGCTGTGTTCAAGAGGGGACTTTATCGAGCACATTGTTATCATATGATGACGAAGCTTTCTAGAGTCGGTGAGTAGGCTGAAGCGACATGAGATTGCTTCTGTTGATTAGATCGCAACGAAGTGAACATTTTTGATTGATTGCAAAAAAAAATTGGGTGAAAGTTTGTCATTAGCTAGTAGGAGTTTTGATCAATGTATACAACATGATAGGATGAAGCAGCATTAATGATGCTATTTGTGCCATGAATGAACTATTGTTCGGATTTCAAGCATGGAAGTGGCAGCAAGAAAAAATTATGCATCAATAATTATGATCAAACCGCTTCCCTGAATACTAATATACGAACAGTGGATTCGGTTATTTAATATCATTAGCAATGAATATAATACGACGTAGTTACTGAAACAACGGAAGCCTCCAGTTTGTACGCCGAAATGAATGAATCGTAAACTAGAGCGCCATCCGAAAGCTCTCCGGTTGATTATGATGACGACAAAGCACTATAGGATTTCGGGCGGTCATTAATCGAAAATGTCATGTCTTCCGAATTATTTTAAAATATTTTCTCTCCATTGTCAATACTCTAATTAAGAGAAATTCTGAATTTGAAGTCTCTAGGTGCACTAGTTCCAAAGATATAAGGTGTCAAAGTCAGAAATGGGTAAAAAAGTTAACAAATTTCCTGAAAAATATTTTACTTTCAACTATTTATTGAAATATTTTCTTAATGTTTTTCTTTAATGTTAATACATCATTACAAAGGTAATTGTATAAGCTTTAAAATGGTATGCAAAAACTAATGGTTACATTGTGAAAAAAAATGAAAAAATGCGGAAACAATATTTTTTCCAAAAACGACGCTATTTTCAACTTTGATAGTGAAGAACTTTTTTCCTCAGAAATCCCCAGGTTCTTTTATGATGCACATCAAGGACGAAGCTTCGACTAAAATTTCCCGAAATAATTTCTTGCCAGTATTTGCAATTAACAGAGTTAAATCACTTTGATTTTTTTCATTTATTTTTTTACTGTGTTTTGCCTCTCTCGTACTCCAAGGTTAATGCTCATTCCAAAACGAATGTTTGATAGAAGGCCCGGAGATCCGTAGTGGTATATATCAACTAACTCAGCTCGACGAACTGAGGTGATGTGTGTGTGTGTGTGTGTGTGTTTGTGCGCAAATCGCCATTTAGACGCTTATTTGTGTACGATTTTCTCGCAACAAGTTTCATTCGACGGGAAATCTAGTCCCATCGTTTCCTATTGAAAATGGGCCAGACTGAACTATGGGCTCAAAGGGTATGGTCAAAATACATGTATTGGTAATAACTTCGACTTTATTTATAACAATTTTTAACTTTTCAAAGGAGTGAATGAATAAAACCCCCAATACAATGCAGCACAACGGTAACGGTAACGGAATTTATATATTTCCTGTCAAATTTTACTGGTTCCGTCGCCATTCCGCTGAATTGCGTTTGGGGCTTGAGTGGTTTGAGTCATTTCCCTAAACCTATTTTTCTGAGCTATTCATTAGCTACTGATGGAGAACTAAATATGAGGTTTCATAGTATGTAAATATTTATAAATCTCATGGAATCAATAATTCCCGACATGTTTATTGCAAAAGTAAAGACGAACAATATCTTAGTTAGTACGGAGAGTATGAAATTCTTGCTAGTGTTCATGAATGTCTGGCTAAAGGTAGGGAAATATTTATTCACTCATCTACACTTTGAGGTTCACTGGCTGAACAACCAGCGGAAAGTCAATATAAAAAAGAAGAAATTTAGAACTCATAATGCAAGAAAATGATCAAGAGAGGCAAATGTTGACATTTTCTTCGTGCCTTACATGAATCAGATCTATTTTAAGCTCGATTTGGATAACGAGGAGACATTGGAAAAAAATTCACTTAGTTATTCTTATGCCATGCGTAATTTTGTAATATTTGAAGATTTTTAAAAGTTCTTTATCCTCTGATACTTTAGATGAATTCATGTCATCTTCCATCGTTGATGGAATTGAAGAAAATATCATTAAAGATTTAAACCTTCACACAGAAAAGAATGATGCTATATATAACTTGTAGAAATCATGAAAACAAATCAAAATAATTTAAATAGTGTTGTTATTCAAATTGAAAGAAATTTGCTTTTCGGAACAATGGAGCATTGTGGAATGAATGAATGTTCACATTTTTTGAGAATATATTATTCTCATTTATTTTTTGAATAACTTGTACAAATGTCATGGGATTGCGATTTCTAATTTGCTAATACCCTTTTTCAAAAGTTATTTCCAATTCTGATTCTTTAAGAAAATTGTTTAACTATTTTTAGTGGAATGTTTTCACTGTCATAAGACGAGTTTAGTAAAATTCCATTTTATTCCACCAACTCGTATTAGTTCTACATATACGTATTTCGACCTGTTAGGACGTCTTCAGTGTCTCGTACTTTACTCGTTCTTGACTTCTGATTCTTTGATTAACATTTAATGCTTTAGGATCCTTCAGAACCTAGTACTTTGTCAAACAGATTGTTCTAAATACAAATTGTGAGGCATGAGAGTAAGAACAAAAAATATCACCGAATGTCATGAAATTAATGTCTTTTAACATTAATTCGGTTCTCTCGCCGCCAACTTCAGATTTAGAGCAATGAAAAGTTATTAGATTTATTGGTAGGGGAGGCGTTTTGTTACTTTCTTCCCACAAAAATGATTACCTTCCGCAAAAATATACAAAAATATATAGACGACAGTCCACAAATGAGGATGGAGAAGGGGAGGGTTCATGATGTCCATAAATTGCTGTACTTAGTTTTTGTACAACCCCTTCCTTCTCCTCAAGAAAACATATAAAATTAAACTTCCTAAATTGGATTGCTTTGTCACGTTAATCGAATTTATGAAAAAAATATTACGTAATTCATAGACGATCCCTAAAGGGGGTGTTAGAAATTATATATTCATGCTATTTCGACCATACACAGCTAAAGCAAAGTGGAAAATCACTTGAAAAGTCCAATTTTATTTTTGACCGCTCGCTTGTATGGGGATCCCCCATAGTGCAAAGGCAACAACTCCATACTAGACCGGGCGACGAGGACATCAAGATTGCTTATGATTCAATTCACGGCGTCCGACGTTGGGGATTACGCTGGCTATCACGAACCGGTCGGAGGGCGGGTGGTTGGGTGCTGTGGCTGCACTACACCGCACATGCACGAGGTAATGATGTTTAGCTTGTTAAAAGCTGACTCTTCACTGCGATTGCACGAATGAATGGCGAGGGAGTGAAGCGTCCCCAATATCAATATGCGACGTCCATCGTACATCGTGTGGAATGATGATTTGACGTTGATGTGATGGCGAGTTGATTTGTAGGTTTGTTGCTTCGAGCACGATTCATACACAGGGGAAGCTGCAATCGCTGATGGTCGACTGAGCCAGATGGCACCGTCATTTGCATAGAGATTGTGTTCGGCGCGTGAACTTGCGATCGTGTCAAAAGTGCAATGTCAAGGCCCATATTGGGTTCGCTTTCGTGTTCAGACTGACTTGCGAATTATGGCAGCTTTGGACTTATATTTTGCTGAATATGCATATGATGATTAAGCTACAGGTTTGCATTCGTAATTGTTGATGCAGTATAGAGAGAAATAACTGCTGGGAAATTCGAGTATATTGTTAAAACAGAATTCAACGTTGATTCTTCACGTCTTTTACGTCACGTCATTGATGATTCCCTGATATTTCTTCATGAGCAATAAATCATCTTTTTTACTGCACTAATGCAGTGTTCGTATTTCGCGAAAAGCTTAGTGATTATATTTCGTGATTAACATAAAAAAACAAATAGAGGTGTGTACGATCCGAAAATCGTCATAGAGGACCATAAATCACAAGAACAACGAATAACCTTGGTAGAAACTGTTGGTAACCGGAATCGAACTCGGACACCACATTCGTCAATCTTCGCACCCTAATTCACAACACACCACACTCTCATCTCCAAAATCATCAATGAACAACGAACCCTCAATTTCGATGACAACGAGGACGGCCGCCCGCCCGTTCAAATAATAGAACGGAAGAATCGGAGCGATAAGTAAGCGGCACTGATGGCAACGGACGACGACAACGACGCCCGGAACGTTGGCTGCGCGGTGTACGGTGGTTGATAAGTGGATTATTAAATTATTTGTTATTATTGCTATTACTTCGTCTTCATTTCCGCTCACTCGTTTGCTCCCTCGAGGGTTCCTTCGAAACCCATGCCGCTACAACATTGTGGAGCGGAATCATTCTGCTGCACACAATGGGTTTCAGTTTGTTACCCTCCGTCCATCACGTCGTCGTCGTCGTCGCGTCCGTCTGTTTCGATCCGATAATTTTCGTGAGCAACTTATTGCATCCTCATCTCACATCGCGCACATTTCCCTCCCTCCCTATAGTCCATGGTCGGAAAGTTCCTGCACGCTGCTGACACTTGAGATGGCTTCATGTCGAGTCAAGAGCAGCAGCACCCCGAGCCCAAGTGATGAGGCTATTGAGACAAAGATTCGTGTTTTTTCAACTGACTTCGCCGACGTAATAAGTGGGCACTCAGTCAGCAGCGTGGTGTTTGCCGCAGGGGGAAAAACGGCAATCGATATTGATTTCACGTTGGCGAATTATAGTGTTGGGAAAATATTCTTCTGTTTTGATGATGCTTTATTTGTGGGGAGACGATGGCTTCGGGAGAGTGTGTCGATGGCTGTCGGTTCTTTATGAAGAGACGATTATGGTAAATTGAACGATGATTCTTTTTTGTTTTGCTGCCTAATGATTGCTATTTTGGATCAATTACGGAGTCACCTTGTTTTGAGCGTATCTCAACGAAATTATGACAAATAAGTGGGTATTGTATTGATGATTAAAAATAGACCTGTGCGCCGCCACCGCCGTCAAAAATGAATCGGCGCGCCGCCGTATGAAAATTGATCACGCCGCCGAATATTTTTTACCACGGCGATGACAGTTTTACTGTTAAGCCTAGATGATTATACTTCATGTTGGAAATACATATTTTCATCCAAGTTGTTATGACAATATTCTTCTTTACAATTATACAGCATAAATTCTCATTTCCAATAAAGTCTAGATACCACAAAGTTGAAAGCTGACGAAGAACTTATTTAATTAAAAATAGGCGCTGCTTCTTCTTCTATGGATCTACATTCCAACTGAAACTTGGCCTGCTTTTCAACTCAGTATTCTATGAGCATTTCCTCAATTATTAATTGAAAGCTTTTTTATGCCCGCCATTGCATGAGTATGTATCTTGGGTGGCAAGTACAATAGATACACTATGCCCAGGGTGTCAGAAACAACCCGAAAACATCTTAGACCGGAACCGAGAATCGAACTCGCCATCTCCGGATTGGCAATCCTACGCCTTTCCTCGCTTAGCTTATTCAGTTTGAATTGTACGTTGGGGAACCACTAGATTCCTTGTTGTTCAACGTATGCTCGGTCAACCAAAACATTTTTTTTTTAAACAAAATGCACCTGACATTACATTACGCCGTTACAAATATTTTATTAACATAATGCCCTATTGGTCTCCGGAAAATCAGTGGGGGGGAGATACAATAAAAAATAAATATTAAATGAAAAAAATCAAAAAACTTCTCGGATTTGTTTAATAATGTTTTGAAAATTCTCAAAACTATCCTAGCATAAGCCTCTAAAATAAACAAACGATTAAAAAAACGTACTGGAATATTTCGGTAAGAAAATATTCCAGAATTCCATTGATTTATGGTTTGGAAAATCGTCAATCTTTTCTTTTTTTTTTCAAATTCTTAATGAGCTAATACGTTTACTTCTAGAATTTCTATAGAAACTCTTTTGGGAATTCCTTCGAAAATTTATCCCAGTAGAACCTTTCGAGATATTTCTGGAAGAGTTCTTGAAGGAATTCTCGTGGATATTATTGTAGGATTTTTTAAGAGAATTCTTGGAGAATTTCTAAAGAAGTCTCCGAAGAAAAAGCGGGAGAGTTTTACGAGTATTTTCAAATATTTTGGAGTAATTTTCAAAATATTTTTTCGCAAAAATCCTGCAAGGTTTTCTGGACGAGTTCTTGGAGAAATACTGGAGTAGTTTCCGTAAGAATTGCCGGGGAGATTCTTGGAGGAATTTGTGAGGGAGTTCCTAAGAAATCCTTAACAAATATCCGAAGGAATAATTTCCAAAATAATTTATTTGTTAACGACTTTCCAGCAGCATCCTTGGAGAAGTTTAGGGCTAGAAAATTCTGAAAGAATTCTTAGCGGAATGCGCATGACATTTTCTTGATTTAGATTTCACAATTTAATTTCCATAAGGAGTCCTTCAAGATTTTCTGGACAATTTTCTGGAAGAATTCCAGGGAGGAGGGTTTCGTGAAATTTCCTTGTGAATTTCGGAAGGAATTCAAAAGAACTGTCTGAAAAGTCTTCGTGGTAATTTCTGCAGGGTTTGCGAAGTAAATTATTAAGTGTTAAGTGGAAGAACTTCTGAACGAATTCCTGGAGAAACTTTCGAACGAATTCCTGCAGGAACTTTCGGGGGAATTTATGGGAGAGCATCCGTAGGAATTCCTGGAGGAACTTCTGGAGAAATGCCCGGAAAAACTTCCGGAGGAATTCCTGGAGCAAACTTCCGGAGGAATTCCTGGAGAAACTTCCGAAGAAATTCCTGGAAGAACTTCCGGAGGAATTCCTAGAGGATTTTTTTATTTATTTAGGTGTTTTTTTAATCTGAAAATTAAGTTCAACATCAAATTCTTGGAGGAATATTCGGAGGAAATCCTTGAGGAACTTCCAAGAGAATTTCTGGAGGAACTTCCGCAGGGATTCCTGGAGGAACTTCGGAAGGAACTTCCAAGGGAGATCCTGGAGGAACTTCCGAAGGAATTCCTGGAGGAACTTCCAAGGGAATTCCTGGAGAAACTTCCAGAGGAATTCCTGGAGGAACTTGCGGAGGAATTCCTGGAGGAACTATCGGAGGAATTTCTGGAGGAGCTTTCGGAGGAATTCCTGGAGGAACTTTTGGAGGAATTCCTGGAGAAACTTCCGGAGGAATTCCTGGAGGAACTTCCGGAGGATCTTCCGGAGGAATTCCTGGAGGAACTTCCAGAGGAATTCCTGGAGGAACTTACGGAGGAATTAATTGGAGGAACTTACGGAGGAATTCCTGGAGGAACTTCCTGGAGGAACTTCCTGAGGAATTCCTGGAGAAACTTCCGGAAGAATTCCTGGAGGAACTTCCGGAGGAATTCCTGGAGGAACTTCCGGAGGAATTCCTGGAGGAACTTCCAGAGGAATTCCTGGAGCAACTTCCGAAGGAATTTCCGGGGGAACTTCCGGAGGAATTCCTGGATGAACTTCCGGAGGAATTCCTGGAGGAACTTTCGGGGAAATCCTGGATGAACTTCCGGAGGAATTCCTGGAGGAACTTCCTGAGGAATTCCTGGAGAAACTTCCGAAGAAATTCCTTGAAGAACTTCTAGAGGAATTCCTGGAGGAACTTCCGGAGGAACGCCTGGAGGAACTTCCAGAGGAATTCCTGGAGGAACTTCCGGAGGAATTTCCGGGGGAACTTCCGGAGGAATTCCTGGATGAACTTCCGGAGGAATTCCAGGAGGAGCTTCCGGGGAAATCCTGGATGAACTTCCGGAGGAATTCCTGGAGGAACTTCCGGAGGAATTCCTGGAGGAACTTCCGGAGGAATTCCTGCAGGAACTTCCGGAGGAATTCCTGCAGGAACTTCCGGAGGAATTCCTGGAGGAACTTCCGGAGGAATTCCTGGAGGAACTTCCGGAGGAATTCCTGGAGGAACTTCCGGAGGAATTCCTGGAGGAACTTCCGGAGGAATTCCTGGAGGAACTTCCGGGGGGATTCCTGGAGGAACTTCCGGAGGAATTCCTGGAGGAACTTCCGGAGGAATTCCTGGAGGAACTTCCGGAGGAATTCCTGGAGGAACTTCCGGAGGAATTCCTGGAGGAACTTCCGGGGGAAATCCTGGAGGAACTTCCGGAGGAAATCCTGGAGGAACTTCCGGAGGAAATCCTGAAGGAACTTCAGGAGGAAATCCTGGAGGAACTTCCGGAGAAATTCCTGGAGGAACGTCCGGAAGAGTTGCTGGAGGAACTTCCAGAGGAATGTCTGGAGGAAATTCCGGAGGAATTGCTGGTGAAATTAACGGAGAAATTTGTGGAAGAAATTTGGAAAATTTCTAATGCTTGAAATAAGCTCACGCCGACTCACACTATCTCGCCGCCGCCGATATATTTTCAATCGGCGCACAGATCTAATTAAAAAAGTATGGAAATGGAAATTAGAAATAGATGGTAATTGTACCTTCAAGGTACGATGCAGTTAATTGCTTCTTTTGTGTAAACATTGCACTCAAAAGTATTATTATTTGTTATTACATATTTGAAAAAACAATTATGAATAAATAACGTTTGAGTTTTGTATTTTTTGTAACAAATATTACCCCATTACACGAGCGGTGAATTAATTGGGAAGCAATTAAGAAGCGCTTGTTAAGCTATTTCGCGAGAGCCAACAGCTGATTGCAGCGGAAATGTGAGCAACCATAGTTAATTTATGTATAGTTTCGCGCATTTTGGCTCCATCGTGCAGCATGAAAAGAAAAATTCGAAGAGCGGGAAATGTTTGACAGCTATGAAGCGGCAATGAAATGCTGTTGGATTGGTTTCAAAATATCCCGTCACTCACTCACAAAAAAGCCGCAGCACACAGATCGTACAGAGACGACAATGGTGGAATTGGATTGATTTTTGGAAAAGGGGGAGGGTGTGGGGGTGGGGTATTGTTTAGTTATCAATGAACTCAGTGTAACTTCTGAACCCCTTGACCGGTTTTAACTAAATTTGGAACATGCATTCTTTATCTTAAGAAGACGACGATAGCGGGAGAGTTGATCTTTGGAAAGGGGAGGGTATGAGGTGGGCGGTATTGATTTGTTTTCGATCTACTCATCTACTCAAAAATTGGATCAAATATTCTCTGTCTAAGGAAGACGATATTAGACTGGGTGGGACTGTCACAAAGGAATGGGAGGAAGGGCAATAAACGAACAGTTTTGTATAACTTTTTAACGCATGGGTCGATTTCAACCAAATTTGAAACATGTATTCTCTACCCAAAGTAAACAATTTTGTATTCACGACGCGTGACAAAACATAGGGGTAGGAGGGACAATTAGCCCTAAACAATATAGCTAGCTGATGCCATATTAAAATAAGAAAAATATTTAATCATATTGATAATATTCACATTTCAAAGCTCATTAGGCAAAACGCCTTTTAGCTGGCAGCTCTTAGGGAACGACGCACCACGCCTCGGCGAATCAGCATTCTGGTATGGTCAGTTCATGGAGACGCTTAAAAATCGGGTTTTTCTACATTCCTATCTATTATTTTGACACTTTTTTTTTGCCTAACCTGCATAATTTAAAGTCTGGTTTTGTTAAGGCTATCTCAAACATGGTAAGTGTCGGTCTTTCACCGTCATTAGTCGTCTGAGTACACGCGACCGCTTACGTAAAAGGCAATCAAACTCATCAAATGCTTTAGTCAATCAAGCCTTTGGCACAGCAGAGTGCGATTGAATTCGCATTCTATACCGTCCCGCCCAGACAGTAACTGGGGGGCATGGAGTGCGATCCTCTCGTTTAATAAACAATGTGCACTCGCTTGGCTGTGGATATACAATAGTAAAGCACATGTGGAGAATGGACAAATCAAGCATCCGAAAGATATTCAATTTGCAAAAAAGAGAGCTAACCGCGGTGGAGGTTGGTACTCGGATTCTGATGGCTTTTCCGCAAACGTGACCTTTAAGTGGTCTTGTTGTGTAGGGGGCTATCTAGAGAGTAGGAGGTTGAGGGTTCGAGTCCCTCCAAGACACGTGGATTCTTTTTCGCAAATTTCATATCAATTTGTCCATTTCGAAACATATGCTGTGCATATGCACAGCCAAGATATTTAACAAAAAAATGGTTTTCGTACGGCCGAGTTGCCGAATAATATACAATTAATGGTAACTGTTTCCGACGCCGGATTGTATTCGACGCTGTAGCGCTGATCGCACCTTAGCAACTATTTTCATTCTGATTGTTTTTCCATCAATTCCAGAATAGTATCGTTCCCTGAAGAAAACACTAAACCCGTGTCGAAACGTCGGACTAATAACAAAACTCATTTCAATTACATGAGACTACTTAGCCGTTTTACTCACATTTATGATCAAATGATTAAGTACCGTCGTTCGGGGTGACATTGGGCCTGGGGGGTAAAATTAGGCCAAAAATGAAAAATGTTTCAACTCTCAATATATCAGAAACTGTTACGAATCTTGACGAAAACTTTAAACTATTAAAACCAATATTAAAATTCACGTTTTACAAATCGCAAAACAAGTTCCTTGAGCTAATTGTAATCGTTCCATAATGCTAGGAATTCGAATGTTGTTCAAACAAACCTGTATATAAATAGTGCCAGTAGTAATGCCCCACAGAATCTATTACATATTATTTATTTATTCAGACTAAGGCCGAAGTGGCCTGTGCGGTATGTAAGAGTCTTCTCCATTCGGCTCGGTCCATGGCAACACGTCGCCAGCCACGCAGTCTACGGAGGGTCCGCAAGTCATCTTCCACCTGATCGATCCACCTTGCCCGCTGCGCACCTCGCCTTCTTGTGCCCGGCGGATCGTTGTCGAGAACCATTTTCACCGGGTTATTGTCCGACATTCTGGCTACGTGCCCGGCCCACCGCAGTCGTCCGATTTTCGCGGTGTGAACGATGGATGGTTCTCCCAACAGCTGATGCAACTCGTGGTTCATTCGCCTCCTCCATGTACCGTCCACCATCTGCACCCCACCATAGATGGTACGCAGCACTTTCCTTTCGAAAACTCCGAGTGCGCGTTGGTCCTCCACGAGCATCGTCCAGGTCTCGTGTCCGTAGAGGACTACCGGTCTAATGAGCGTTTTGTAGATGGTCAGTTTGGTACGGCGGCGAACTCTATTCGATCGAAGCGTCTTGCTGAGTCCAAAGTATGCACGATTTCCAGCCACTATACGCCTCCGAATTTCTCTGCTGGTATCATTTTCGGCAGTCACCAGTGAGCCCAAGTACACAAATTCTTCTACCACATCGATTTCATCACCACCGATGCCAACTCGCGGTGGGTGGCTCACATTGTCTTCTCTTGAACCTCTTCCTATCATGTACTTCGTCTTCGACGTGTTGATGACTAGTCCGATCCGCTTGGCTGCCCTCTTCAGTCTGATGTAGGCTTCCTCCATCTTCTCAAAGTTACGTGCCATAATATCTATGTCGTCGACGAAGCCAAATAGCTGGACGGACTTATTGAAAATTGTACCACTCGTGTTAATCCCTGCTCTTCGTATTACGGCGATGTTGAATAGCAGACACGAAGGACCATCACCTTGCCGTAACCCTCTGCGGGTTTCGAAGGGACTCGAGAATGCCCCTGAAACTCGAACTACGCACATCACCCGATCCATCGTCGCTTTGATCAACCGTGTCAGTTTATCCGGAAATCCGTTTTCGTGCATTAGCTGCCATAGCTGGTCCCGATCGATTGTATCATATGCGGCTTTGAAGTCGATGAATAGATGATGTGTGGGCACGTTGTATTCGCGGCACTTCTGCAGTACTTGGCGAATGGCGAACACCTGGTCCGTGTTGGAGCGTTCGCCCATAAAACCCGCCTGGTACTGCCCCACGAACTCCCTTGCAATTGGTGCTAGTCGACGGCTTAAAATTTGGGAGAGTACCTTGTAGGCGGCGTTCAGCAATGTGATTGCGCGGTAGTTGCTACAATCCAGCTTATTTTTGTAGATGGGACACACGACACCTTCCATCCACTCTTGCGGCAAAACTTCCTCCTCCCAAATCTTGGTAATGACCCAGTGCAGCGCTCTAGCCAGTGCCTCACCACCGTGTTTAAATAGCTCTCCTGGTAGTTGGTCAACCCCAGGGGCTTTGTTGTTCTTCAGCCGGCCAATCTCCTCCTGGATTTCCTGGAGATCCGGGGCCGGTATGAATTATGTCCTGCGCGCGTTCTCCTAGGTCCATCACCATACCGCCATCTTCGTCTGCCATATCGCCATTCAGGTGCTCTTCGTAGTGCTGCTGCCACCTTTGGATCACCTCACGCTCGTTCGTAAGAAGGTTCCCGTTTATGTCCTTGCACATATCAGGCTGTGGCACGTGGCCCTTACGTGAACGGTTTAACTTCTCATAGAACTTTCGTGTGTTATTAGTGCGGTACAGTTGCTCCGTCTCTTCACGGTCTCGATCTTCCTGCTGACGCTTTTGCCTCCGGAAAATCGAGTTTTGTCTGTTCCGCGCCTGTTTATATCGTGCCTCGTTCGCCCTCGTGCGGTGTTGCAGCAATCTCGCCCATGCTGCATTCTTCTCTTCTACTAACTGCTCACATTCGCCGTCATACCAGTCGTTTCTCCGATCCGGGGCACCGTGCCAAGTGCAGCGATTGCGGTGCTACCAATGGCGGATCGAATATCTCTCCAGCCATCTTCAAGAGACGCTGCGCCTAGCTGCTCTTCCGTTGGGAGTGCCACTTCCAGCTGCTGCGCGTATACTTGGGCTAGCCTACCGTCTTGTAGCCGCCCAATATTAAGCCGCGGCGTCCGACTTCGACGCGTGTTGTACACCGTCGAGAGTTTTGAGCGCAGGCAAACTGCAACGAGGTAGTGGTCGGATTCAATATTCGCACTGCGGTAAGTGCGGACGTTCGTGATGTCGGAGAAGAATTTACCGTCGATTAGAACGTGGTCGATTTGGTTTTCCGTTTCTTGGTTAGGTGATCTCCATGTGGCCTTGTGGATATTCTTGCGGGGAAAGAAGGTGCTTCGGACTACCATTCCGCGGGAGGCTGCGAAGTTTATGCATCGTTGGCCGTTGTCATTCGATACGGTGTGCAGACTATCCGGTCCGATGACCGGTCTATACATTTCCTCCCTTCCTACCTGCGCGTTCATGTCACCGATGACGATTTTGACGTCCCGCAGTGGGCATCCATCGTATGTCTGCTCCAGCTGTGCGTAGAACGCTTCTTTCTCGTCGTCGGGTCTCCCTTCGTGTGGGCAGTGCACGTTGATGATGCTATAGTTGAAGAAACGGCCTTTAATCCTCAGCTTGCACATCCTTGCGTTGATTGGCTGCCACCCAATCACGCGTTGGCGCATCTTTCCCAGCACTATGAAGCCGGTTCCCAGCTCGTTGGTGGTGCCACAGCTTTGGTAGAAGGTAGCCGCCCGATGCCCGCTTTTCCACACTTTCTGTCCTGTCCAGCAAATCTCCTGCAGCGCCACGACGTCGAAGTTGCGGGATGTAATTCATCGTAGATCATCCTGTCGCAACCTGCGAAACCTAGCGACTTGCAGTTCCATGTTCCAAGCTTCCAATCGTGATCCTTTATTCGTCGCCTAGGTCTTTGCCGATTATATCGAGTCGCATTATCTCTTATATTGTTCGTAATTATTGGTTTTCCAGGCGGCTTATTGGGCCTGCGCAAACCTCCTGTCTCGCCGGAGGGCCGTCGTGTCAGGGCTGTTTAGCGTCCCACCTAACACCAGGACTTGGGCTTGTGCGCTTTGAGCGGCACACGGTCGCTTTGGCGGAGCCTACTTGCGGATACATGCAGCTTTTTATAGAGGTTTAACAGGGCCCACTGTCAAACCCCACCACATCCTAGGCAGGCGCCACAACTCGCAGATGGCCTGGGGAGGGATCGTCAAGCCCTTGGACAAAGTCCCTGCTGCCCCTGAATCTATTACATAATGAAACACAAATAAACATAAATGTGCACAAGAATGGCTGACTAATACTCACGTTTATAATTTTGACCTCTTATCCCATCTTACATTTTAACCCTTCGATCTTTTGACCTTCGACCTTGTGTCCTACAACCGTTAGTTCTATCTTTTGTCCTTTTGTCTTTCGACCGTTTGACTCCGATTTTTTGTTTCAACCTTTTGTCCCTTCGACCTTTTGACCCTTCGACCTTTTCTCCTTTCGACATTTTGACCTTGTCTTTCGACCTTTTGACTCAGATTTTTTGTTTCGACCTTTCGTCCCTTCGACCTTTAGTCATTTCGATCTTTTACTCAGATTTTTATTTCGACCTTTTGTCCTTTCGACATTTTGACTCAGATTTTTTGTTTCGACCTTTTATCCCTTCGACCTTTTGACCCTTTGGCCTTTTGTTCTGTCGACCTTTTGACCTTCGACGTTTTGTCCTTCGACCTTTTGTCCTACAACCGGTTCAGGATACAAATTTACGCGGAAAAATGCATGTTACGCCAAAACTATATTTTTAGAAAAAAATGTTGCCCAACAAAATTGTTCGCAACAGAAAGGCCATTATTAAGGTGCTATCAAAAATAGGGTGGCCCATCACATAATTTTTTTTCGAAGTTCTGACATGTAATGTTCTACAAAGTTGTAGTGCAGCTTATTCCAATTAATTTTTCTAAAAAAAATTTTTCTGTAGCTCTTAAATTGGCTGCTTTAGAGTAATTTTACCTACTTGGACTAGGGTGTCCCTCGAAAAAACAATATTTTTGATCTACTTTTTTTGTTTTCGATTTTTCGGAAAAGTCGTCTACGGGTGACTTTTAGAGCTTAAAAAATGCCACTTTCGATTTATAAATATGCTCAATATAATTTTTCCGACCAATCGTTTTTCTGTCAAAAATACGTTTTTTTTTTTCAAAAAATGATATTTCCGATTTAGGCAAATCCAAAAATATGTCTACACTGCATTCGAAAGAGCAATTCATATTCTTTATATTGTCAAACCCAAAATTAATCCACCTAGAGCTGATGGTGCTTTACTCGTTTCTTTCTAGTGAGTAATTGCTACGCACTCTTGGTATAAAAAAAGTATTTTGGCCATAACATCTGAGCCCGGGCGCAGCAGGGACTATGTCAAAGGGCTTGACGATCCCTCCTCAGGCCATCTGCGAGTTGTGGCGCCTGCCTAGGATGTGGTGGGGTTTGACAGTGGGCCCTGTTAAACCTCTATAAAAAGCTGCATGTATCCGCAAGTAGGCTCCGCCAAAGCGACCGTGTGCCGATCAAAGCGCAAAAGCACAAGTCCTGGTGTTAGGTGGGACGCTAAACAGCCCTGACACGACGGCCCTCCGACGAGACAGGAGGTTTGCGCAGGCCCAATAAGCCGCCTTCAAAAACAACCATTACGAACGACATAGAAGATAATACGACTCGATACAATCGGCAACGACCTAGGCGACGAATAAAGGATCACGATTGGAAGCTTGGAACATGGAACTGCAAGTCGCTAGACTTCGCAGGTTGCGACAGGATAATCTACGATGAATTACATCCCCGCAACTTCGATGTCGTAGCGCTGCAGGAAATCTGCTGGACAGGACAGAAAGTGTGGAAAAGCGGGCATCGAGCGGCTACCTTCTACCAATGCTGTGGCACCACCAACGAGCTGGAAACAAAATCGTCATCGGTGACATGAACGCTCAGGTAGGAAGAAAGAAAATTTATAGACCGGTCATCGGACCGGATAGTCTGCATACGGTATTGAACGACAACGGCCAACATGCATAAACTTTGTAGCCTCCCGCAAAATGGTAGTCCGTAGCACTTTTTTCCCCCGCAAGAATATCCATAGGGTCACATGGAAATCACCTAATCAAGTAACGGAAAACCAAATCGACCACGTTCTAATAGACGGTGAATTCTTCTCCGATATCACGAACGTACGCACTTACCGCGTTGCGAATATTGAACCCGATCACTACCTCGTTGCAGTATATCTGCACTCAAAACTCTCGACGGTGTACAACACGCGTCGTAGTCGTCCGCCGCGGCTAAACAATGGGCGGCTACAAGAGGGTAGACTAGCCCAGAACTACGCGCAACAGCTGGAAGTGGCGTTCCCAACGGAAGAGCAGCTAGGCGCAGCATCTCTTGAAGATGGCTGGCCATTGGAAGCACCGCAACCGCTGCACTAGGCACGGTGGCTCCGGATCAGAAAAACGACTGGTATGACGGCGAATGTGAGCAGTTAGTTGAGGAGAAGAATGCAGCATGGGCGAGATTGCTGCAACACCGCACGAGGGCGAACGAGGCACGATACAAACGGGCGCGGAACAGACAAAACTCGATTTTCCGGAGGAAAAAGCGTCAGCAGGAAGATCGAGACCATGAAGAGACGGAGGAACTGTACCGCGCTAATAACGCACGAAAGTTCTAAGAGAAGTTGAACCGTTCATGTAAGGGCCACGTGCTACAGCCCGATATGTGTAAGCGACATAAACGGGAACCTTCTTACAAACGAGCGTGAGGTGATCCAAAAAAGGCGGCAGCACTACGAAGAGCACCTGAATGGTGATATGGCAGACAACGGTGCCGGTATAGTAAGGAACCTAGGAGCACGCGCGCAGGACATGCGACTTCCGGCTCCGAATATCCAGGAAATCCAGGAGGAGACCGACCGGCTGAAAAACAACAAAGCCCCTGGAGTTGACCAACTACCAGGAGAGCTGTTTAAACACGGTGGTGAGGCACTGGCTAGAGCGCTGCACTGGGCCATTACCAAGGTTTGGGAGGATGAGCTTCTGCCGCAGGAGTGGATGGAAGGTGTCGTGTGTCCCATCTACAAAAAGGGCGATAAGCTGGATTGTAGCAACTACCGCACATTGCTGAACGCCGCCTACAAGGTACTCTCCCAAATTTTATGCCGCCGACTAACACCAATTTGCAAGAGAGTTTGTGGGACAGTACCAGGCGCACGCAAAAAAAAGCGTTCATGAATTCGTGAACTAACGAGTTCACGGTGTATTTTTTCGTGAACAACAGTCATGGATTCGGGAATACAGTCACGTTTTCTGGAACGTTCTGGAAAACGTGACTGGTGTTCCCGAATCCATGAAATAAATCACGGTGTATTTTTGCTGGTTCACGAATTCGGGAACGCTTTTTTTGCGTGCGGGATTTATGGGTGAACGCTCCACCACAGACCAGGTGTTCGCCATACGTCAGGTATTGCAGAAATGCCGCGAATACAACGTGCCCACACATCATCTATTTATCGACTTCAAAGCCGCATATGATACAATCGATCGGGACCAGCTTGTAACTGCTTATGACGTCCACACGTCTACACAGTGGACATCCACATGTCCCTAATTAGCTCAGTGGCTATCAATTAAACACAGGGTCGGCCAATTAATCAGTTGGGGTCAAATCGAAACTTTTCCAAGCCAAACAGAAGTAGAGAATAGAAGACAACAAATAGGGACTCAGATCCATGAATAACGATAAGAAGCAATAAATTTCATTTTATATTTTTATTGAACATACACGAAAGGAAAGAGGATAGGATTTGATGTGGCCGGTAACTAGTATTGAGACCATGCTTCATGCTTGTAACATACCTGACCGTATGCGGCTAGTTGGGTGGGTCGAATGGCGACGGTTAGCCATAACCTGGGTTTTTCGTTGACTGTCGGGTTCACGCAGCAGCGCTTCCCAGAGGGCAATTGGCCCCGACCACAAAGACCGGCGACGGTCCGGTGGACTACTAACATTGGCAAGGGCTCCTCGCTGTACCGCCGGACAAGAGGTGGTGTATTCGGAACCGGAAGCGGTCCGAGAGGCACTTTTACTTCACTTGACCGGGGAATCCGGCGGGCTTCTTCACAAGATGGTGAATGCGTGCTGCGGCTGACCAGTAACGATGCTTGGGGTCTCAGGTGGCGCAGCCGGACGAGCGGTGGTGGATTCGGGGACCAGATACGCCCCGGGTGGTCACTTTTTCTTCACAAACCCCGGGAATACCGGCAAGCTTCTTCCCGACGGCGGTTGGTTCGGAACCGAAGGCAGTTCGGAATGGCACTATTGCTTCACCATGCCGGGAGTTCCGGCAAGTTTGTTCACAAGATGGTGGATGCGTGCGGCGGCTGGCCACTAACGATGGTTGGCGTCTCACGTGGCGCAGCCGGACGAGAGATGGTCGATTCGGGGACCAAATGCGCCCCGGGTGGTCACTTTTGCTTCACAAAACCGGGAGTTCCGGCAAGCTTCTTCACAAGATGGGGGATGCGTGCGGCGGCTGGCCACTAGTGATGGTTGGCGTCTCACGTGGCGCAGCCGGACGAGAGGAGGTTGTCGCTTTGGGGACCAAATGCGGCCCGGGTGGTCACTATTCTTCACAAAGCCGGGAATTCCGGCAAGTTTCTGCCCGACGGCGGTTGGCTCGGAACCGAAGGCGGTTCGGGATGGCACTTTTTCCTCGTTTTCACCGACAAGAAATTGTCTTTTCACACTCTTTTCAACTTTTTCTTTTGATGTGGATCCACTAAGCCACGGCTTAAGGAGGTTTACGTTCCCTGGGTCCGTCTTACTCCTAGCGTGGTCGCACATCAACTCCCGTATTCTGTTCGAGTCTCTGCACCACACTCCGGATCGGGTTCCACTCTCTCCCGAGAGAACATTCTCTTTGCCAATTCATCCGGATCTCGAGTTGCTGGCTTCCCCTTGCAAATGTTGGCGACCATGTCGATGCAGAGATGCCAGCCGATATCATGTTAGTGGGTAATAGGGTTAATGTCAATGCAATAGGAAATGAAATTTAATCATTTAAGTGGTCGCTTATTTATTGTCAACACCGCTGCCTCTATTTAAGTTGGCTTGTTACTGATTCGGTCGGTAACACTATCTCTCCCTCCAGGGAAATTCATGAATTACGCATGATGATTCATGAATTTATCTAGAAGGATTCAATTATCGATTACATAATCAATTATTCGTGTTAAGTAGTTGTCAAGATTGAGTCAGTTCGTCTGGGTATGTAAATTCTATTGAATTGTTCGTAGTTTTATCTCCATAGATCCAAATCTCCTGCTATTTTATTCATGCGATTTTAAATTCCGTAAAATCTATCAAGTGCATTATGATTAGGACCTTCTAGCCTTTCCATCTTGCAAACTATATTGAATTGAATATTTAACATCAAGTGTTCCTTTTCATATTCGGTACGACTTATGCTGGCGACAAGGATTTCTACAATCTCCTGCCGTACTTTTATTAACTATATCAGCGCTTACAAGTAATTACCAATTTACTAATATACCATTCATCTACACTTTCATTATAATATCATTCAGTTCCATTCATTGGGTACCCTTTCTCTTTCATTCAAATCCTCACTCAACTCTAATTAATATAAATATAATAATAACCATTGAAGTTTCTTCGAATGCAACTCCGTATACTATTTAATTAACTCGTAGACACATACTGTCTTCAAGTGGGTTTCCCAGGCCAATCCGTCTAGGAAAACGCTATTTTTGCACCCACGATACAAGGGTTATTAACCACAGACCAGATGTTCGCCTTTCGCCAAGTACTGCAGAAATGCCGCGAATACAACGTGCCCACACATCATCTAATTATGGACTTCAAAGCCACATATGATACAATCGATCGGAACCAGTTATGGCAGCTAATGCACGAACACGGATTTCCGGATAAACTGTTAAGGTTTATCAAGACGACGATGGATCTGGTGATGTGCGTAGTTCGAGTTTCAGGGGCATTCTCGAGTCCCTTCGAAACGCGCAGAGGGTTATGGCAAGGTGACGGTCTTTCGTGTCTGCTGTTCAACATCGCTTTGGAAGGAGTAATACGAAGGGCAGGGATTGACACCAGTGGTACGATTTTCACGAAGTCCGTCCAGTTATTTGGTTTCGCCGACGACATTGATATCATGGCACGTAACTTTGAGAGGATGGAGGAAGCCTACATCAGACTGAAAAGCGAAGCTAAACGGATTGGACTAGTAATCAAGACGTCGAAAACGAAGTACATGATAGGAAGAGGCTCAAGAGTCAGTGTAAGCCACCCACCACGAGTTTCTATCGGTGGTGACGAAATCGAGGTGGTTGAAGAATTCGTGTACTTGGGCTCACTGGTGACCGCCGATAACGATACCAGCAGAGAAGTTCGGAGGCGCATAGTGACTGGAAATCGTACGTACTTTGGACTCCGCAAGACGCTCCGATCGAATAGAGTTCCCCGCTGTACCAAACTGACTATCTACAAAAAGCTCATTAGACCGGAAGTTCTCTACGGACACGAGATCTAGACGATGTTCGTGGAGGACCAACGCGCACTTGGAGTTTTTGAAAGGAAAGTGTTGCGTACCATCTATGGTGGGGTGCAGATGGCGGACGGTACGTGGAGGAGGTGAATGAACCACGAGTTGCATCAGCTGTTGGGAGAACCATCCATCGTTCACACCGCGAAAATCGGACGACTGCGGTGGGCCGGGCACGTAGTCAGAATATCGGAAAATAATCCGATGGAAATGGTTCTCGACAACGATCTGACGGGAACAAGAAGGCGAGGTGCACAGCGGGCAAGGTGGAGGACGATTTACGGACCCTCCGCAGACTGCGTGGTTGGCGAAGTGCAGCCATGGACCAGTCCGGCCTTAGTCTGATAGTAAATAAATAAACAATCACGGCTCCGATTTCGTATCAAGGTATTCAGATGGACTAAATAAACCAAACATTTTATCTGAAAGTTCGAAGGACAGTTGATAATCACTCACATCCTCTCGAATCTGAAACCTAAAACGAACAGCATAAAATATTTGAAGTCGAATATATCTTGCAACGTGATTTGTGCTGCAGTCATTGAATTGCAAGATGGTTTTATATTCCAACATAATAAATTCGTTCAATCAAGTAATCATTCAAGTCGCATGGCTAATCAACGGCTCCCATCATTTTTTTTATCACACCACACAAAAGCCAACGGCATAATTTATAACCACACCAAGTGCGCCAATAAACACAACGTCTGTCAAAGGTCGAGCTGGACTCTAATCAAGCGAGGCAAAAATTCAATTATCGTCATCTGGTCAACCCTATCGTATCGCGGCAGCACCGTTTTTATGGTCGTGCTTTGCCCAGCTTTGATGCGGTCTGGCTCCTCCACTTGTCTATCTTGGATCGTTGTCGACGACGACGACGTGGCGGCTATCAACGTTCGATTATAACTGAGTCATAAAATTGTAATTGCTGGATCAGCTGTCGATTTATCTTCACTACACATACGCACGAACAGGCGACGAGGTGAAGCGAGACACATTGCTCTCACGCCAACGCCACGGCCCGGTGGGTGGATTCAATTCGGTTGATTAAAAGAAAATTTATGACGGGCCACTTCATTGGAAACTGAAGCAGCTGGGTGGAGAAGGCGTTTCACATGCTCGTGACCGCCTAAGGCTCTATTAAATTGATTTAGGAACCTGGCTCGATTCAGTGTGAAAGAAGTAGTGGGGGTTATGAATATACTAATCGAAGGAAAATCGGGAAAAAGGGCTACGTCGAATAGGCATACAAATAAAAATACCTTACATTGATGTGACCAATTTTTATTAACGAAAACTTTGTGTTTTAAATATTATTTTCGGCGTACTCTTCCAAAACTACTTCAATTCTAGTCCGACTGCAAACATTCCCCTTAGCGCCGTTTTATTATTTTTCCACTTGAGAACTGTTCTAGTGGGAACCCTTCTAGTGGGTATTCAGATTCGTTATGGTTTAACCCTAGATGACGGCCGCTTTTTCAGATACTCGTGCAGTGCTATCGCCACATCTGGATCAACTCACAAATGGTCCACTGCTACAAATATTGCTAGAAAGATTTGTCCCAATGCTCCCAAGTAATCAATAAATAGGAAACGATATAAATGAATAAAAAAAAAACAAATATATAGATAAACTCGTTGAAAAATTATTTAAATTCATTAACCGACTGACTTTTTCTTAGTAGAAAAAACTGTTATATTAGAGTTTCCATGGTTGCTATACATGTGCAGAATTATCAGAATCGTTATTCAAGCTTTTGTAAATAATAAATTACCTAAATGTATTCTTTGAAATCCTATAGTTTACCAACCAAATTTCTTCTGAGCTGGAATCATAGACCTTATCTTCTTCAATCTTATCAGCTTAGACTAGACAACCTTTCGACGTTCGAACGAGTGACCGAACCATAAAGTCATCCCAAATTGATTGCTTTTTTTCTGCTGATTGATCCTTCGGTTGGTGAAGTTATTTCTCAATTCGCCACCCCATGGAGCTGTTGTTACGCAACCGTCCAAAGCTGCCACCAACCCTCCGGCTTGCCACAACCCAGGATGCTCTTTCACTTTAGTCGGGAATGAACAGCAATGAAGAATGTACGATATAATGTAGGGATGGGGGGTAAAACGGACACACCCTGGAAATGGCCAATATTGATATCGAAAAAAAAAGAATCCAAAAATAATCGTTCTGAAGTTGATTTCTCTGTAATCAATTTCCCGGTTTTGACGACTCAGTTAACCAGCAGTATGGATCTACACGCACATCCCCACCAGACCGACATAAAAGAAGACACGCATGGCAGTTCCCCATTCAGGCAGGACTCATAAAGGAGCATCAATTTCCTTCTCGCTAGAAGAGCTGCAAATGTATTCAGCCGTAGTAGTAGGCTGATCAACGACAACCTCCGAAACCGCAGGAGGCTACGACGACAGAGCGGGTAATGCAACGCAACAAGATATCCTCAGGTAAAATGATTTTTTTGTTACTCTCGTCTTCGCATCCAAGTGCCCTCCCTTGCCTCACCTTGACAATCTTCGTGGTCTTTGTCGTTTTGCTTCCTTTCACAGGTAGCCTTCATAAGCAATCGTGTTTTGAGAAACTGCTTCGTTTTTTCTTTCTTTTCCCTTCTTTTTTTTTTTGAACAAGGAAATCGAATCTACCTCCGTTGATTTTCATTCTACCCCGGCCTTCGTTTAGGTTCTGTCGCTTCGAAGAAGAGAAGCCATTAAAGAAAATTGAGGTTCGAAAAAGTGTTCCCTGGAATCTGCCGGCCGGCAAGGAGGCGACGACCGTCAGGCACTTCTGCTGCCTAGAAGAGGGGACCGATCCTCACGGTTATTTGTATATCGGCTCACAAACACACTACACTGACTGCAGCACTAGCAACAACATCAGCCGGCAACATGGGAAAGTCATCTTAAAGTTTGTTCAGAGGCACCCTTATTATTTATTTACTCAGCTCCTCGCTGCGCTGCGTTGTGTGGACTCTTGTGGAAAGTGTTGTGCAGATAGGCGAAGAAAGGAAAACGGTATAAACAGCAGGAGTGAGTTGAAAAAACTTCCACCTTTTTCGCTTTCTTGTTAGTCTTTTAGATTTTATCGACTTAAACAACAACCGCCACAACATTCATCCATATAGGGGCAGAAAGGATGACGATGAGGGTAAAGGTAGCGATGCGGGAGGAAATTGGAAAACAACAGTCCTCTAACAAAACCGAAGTTGGAGTCCTTCGGAGCTTCCTGGCGAAACAGTACTACAGTTGGGAACCGTACATCGCGGTGGATAGAAATGTTAGATGTGTTTCCGTGTGAAGCCATGTGCCACTTATTACAATGTTTAGTCAAATTTAATCAATGTATTTTTAGCAAAACTCTTTTAATGTTAAAATGGTCGTTTCGTCTGTTTCGCCATTTGCAAGTAACTATCTTCTGATATGGGCGTATTAAAGGCAGGATGTTGCTTCGTTTGCCAATCGATCAGCCACGATATTTGCTTTTTGCTCGTTTCATGAAATTGTCGAATGTATCAATCTCTCCTGATTCTAGCGCTTGCCAACAACTTGCCGAGTTCATGAGCATCACCATATCGGGGAAGGATCGTTTGGTCTAAACCCGAATGCCAATTCAAGCCATTCGGCCGAATATGCTGTTTATCCAAATAGGTCATTTGCCGTCTCACTTCTCACTTTTCAATAATCATTTCTCACTTCTCACTGCAAAATTGAGAGATAAGAAGTTACAAATGATGAGTGAGAAGAGAGGTGTCTCCCTTCTTACTTCGATCTTACCAATTTTTACAGTGAGAAGTGAGAAATTATTAGTGAGTATGGGAACTTCTTACTTATCACTTCTCACTAATAATGTCTCACTTCTCACTGCGAAAAGTGAGTAGAGTGAAGTGAGAAGTGAGAAATGAGACGTCTCACTTCTCACTCCTCATTTCTCACCTATTTGGCTAAATGACTTATTCAGCCAAATGACCCATTCGACCAAATGGCCTATTCAGCCAAATGACCTATACGACATCAAATGACCCATTCTTCCAAATGAACTGTTCGGCAAAATTACTTTCGGCCTAATGGTCTGTTCGACCAAATGGTAAATTCGGCCAAACAACTTTCGGCCTAGTGGCATTGAGCCGAATGCTACTACGCCGAAAGTTGTTTGGCCGATTGATGTTCCAAACGACCCTTTCTCCATCATATCAGTTTTTATATTCGGAACAGCTGCAAACATCTTATGACATACGTCTCCGCCGTAGGGACACTGCATTCTTTCGGTAGATTACTTAAACGTTTTTATTAGCTCATGGTAGTTAAGAAGTGCTCGCTGATTTTTCTGAAATAAAAATTCCGAAGCATTCCAATCGAAATTTCGAAAAAATCCATAAGAATGGTGTCGTAGTGAATCTCTGGATTTTCCAAGTACCGAATTTATTGAAATTGTGGTTATTTTTAGAAAATTCCTGAGATTTTTTTTTAAATTCTTAATTCCAGAGAACTTCTTATGGAAATTTTGAAGAATTTTTTGTGGAATTTCCGGACAATTTTGCCGAGAGGACTCCTTATGGATACTTCAACTGGAACTAGCAGACTACCCCCGTCACCCAGTCTCTGCTGTTATCCAAAATCGCACTTCGGGATCGACATTGGGCTTCCTCTCCCTCTAAGACATGCGAATTCTCAGTATTCGCGGTAAGACTGCAATGGGTCCACCACTCAACAACATTAGAGGAATACAGTGTTCAGCCAAGTTACGGAGTCTAGTCTTATCGTCCTGCACCATGGCACCTCCTTTCACATGGATCTTATGGAGTCAGCTATCGCAGGGATGTGTCGTTAGCCTCGGGAACTCCAGAGACAGCGATCATCTACCGACCCTCTGGGTGCTTGACAGCCAATAAACTGAGATGAACCGCAGGTTTTGCTGGACACCTAACCGCCGGCTACAGTAATCGAGTTGTTGGACGCTATTTTCCTGGCAGCAAACAACAAATCCCGAAAACCAGTTCAATCCCGGGGTGGAGAGCCACTGACAAAGCGACACGACCAAGAAAATCGTAACGTTTAGACGCAAAGTGCTCTGAAAGGGACTAAGGAGCGTTTTCTTGCTGACCCAGCCCAGAGCTTATCGACCCTCTCTCGGCTTACCAGACAGCCTGAAACGAATGCCGCCAAACTATTTGGAATTTGAATCGAGGATCATGGATTGAGTTTCTGGATGGGGCAGCAGCGAGCAATCTACTGCCGAACAGTACAGCCGCGTAGGCTGCTTCCAGGGGAAGAGGCGATGTAAATGCATCACCTTAACCATCGACGGTGTAACGCAGTGAGACCTGGCCCTAGTTGTGAATGCTTTGGCGGAAGACTTTGAGCTGCAATCTTCTTACCGAAATTTTACGGAGAACTTCCGTAGAAAACATACGGCTTCTAAACTCCAAGTTACCGCTCAGTTTCTCAGACGAGCAGACGTATTTTCGATTGCGCTCTCCGAGAGTCAAGCGTTTAAATCCAGTGGTTTATTTTTCATCCGTCCGTGCCGCGTCGTGCTTTGGTGATCCGCGACGAGGCGAGAAAATGCTTTTCGAATAGATCACTCGAACTTCCCAGTGAAGCCGTCTTTCGGGAAGGTGTTTGGTTTCTGCCATACTGTTTTAGGGCTGAAGAAAGAAGATGTTATGAGATTCCAATGTCACTGCGAACAATGTGCGTTCGTCAAGGATAAAGACCAGACGCTCGCACAAAAAATCGTGGACGAACACGACGAAAAACATGAAGCGGATATTGCGGGGAAGAAGCACAAGCTCCATATAACCATTGAAGATGAAAATGTGGAAACGTTTCCGAAGATATCGGCCAAGCGATCTCGCTGCGCGAGCTGACGTGGGGTGATGGTTTTGAGTTTGGTTGGATTCCGTATGCTGATTCAGTGAAACCTCGTGGGTCACGATCGATGGTCAACAGGCGTAGATCGTCTACAAAAGCAGATTTCATCATGCAAACACTTGAACGAGCAGATCTTGTGTGCAGAACAAGAAACTGCTAGTCCAGAAGAGCTACGCCAACAACGTAACGACTGGGCGAGCTGGGCCACGATTACAACCGAAGAAGACAAACGGCGTGAAATCTCCGATCATCAAACCGGTCCGATACCGTACTGTCACTCCACCACCAGCATCGATGGAGGCCTTTTCCGAGCTGCCGAATCCAGCGAGTCAGACCGAATCGTCTGGCTCATCAATTATATCAGCAAGCCAGCCACCGAGCATCGTTAGACTGACGTCCCCAAGCCCTATGTATGCAAAGCGCACACAAACGTACAGCGCCGAAGCAGTCTTGGTCAACTTATTTAAAAAGCCTATGACTCAAACGCAGAGCCGAACCACCAGCAAAGAAACGGATATTCGTCAACATCCACAAGAAGTGGGCGAAGCCGAGGAGCCAAAGCCTCGATATCGCGTGTCTGCAAGAAATCAAGAACGGACAGCTTTCCTTGCCTGGCTTTGTCGTTTTTGCTAACGAGGAAAGGTACCGCTGTTGCAGTAAAGGAGCACATCCAGAGGTCACTCACGTCGGAAGAAGCCATGGACAGCCGGCTGATCACGCTGAGTGTGCACGACACGACTATTTGCAACATTTACGCTCCCTTCGACACCGCACAGTGCCCTGCTAGGGAAGAATTCTTCAACGGCACCCTGGCCTACTACCTCCGCCATCCCACTACCAACATCATCATCGCTGGTGATTTCAACTGTGTGCTAGCTCGTAGTTGCCACTCGTCCAGCCCGAATACAAGCCCGTCTTTCAAATCAGCAGTCCAACAACTGCAGTTGCATGACGCGAGGGAAAAGCTGTGACTGCTTGACCCTGGGTTCAAGTGTGTCAATCGGAACGGCAATCACGACTTGACCGTATGTACGTGGCCTACTAAACAAACTGGGGTGGCATTGCGTACCTCGACTCGAAACCATGCAAACTGTCATACGAAAAAGCTATCGAAAGGAGATGCGCAATGAGGCCCCTGCAGTCCGCCTACACGCACGTCTGTTGCTTCACAGACCTCAAAGCGCTGACAGTACGATTCGGTCTCCCCCCACTTGGACACGAGCCCGGGCGCGGTTTCTGGGCTATTCGAACGCATCTTCTAATCGAAGACAACGTAGCCGAGATCCATTATAAGTGGCAACACTTAGCTCGGCAGTGCAGGAACTACGGGTCGTGGATGGAATGGTGGCTGATCCCACGAGAGTTTTACCTTCGCATGTTCAAAGTCATCCACCGTGAGTTGAACCTGCTTCTCAATGAAGCACTAGCCGGCAATCTTCCCCACGCTTTCGTAGAAGGCATAGTTGTGCTGGTGTAAAAGAAGGTGGAAACAACACTGCCCGAGCGTACCTACGGCCAAACTCACGTCGACAATGGAAACTTTTCTATGGAAAGGAATAGTCGCCTGCATTTCCAAAATACAACTGGCCCGAAAAAAAGGAGCACGGTGGCTTGCTTAGGCTTGCAAGTCCCGGCGCTCATAGCTTAAAGTTTAGCAATTATTCGGCATGTAACCGAGATCGATTACATTCTTCACTAAAAAGCCTTTATTCTCCATGCAAATCCTTGCCCAGAAATTCTTTTAAATTTAACCCACATACCTCGCCAAATCGAACAAAACCCCTCCGCCGATCAAATCCATCAACACTTCGTAACTGCAGAGCTACCAAAGGTGGAAAGCAACAGTCCGGAGGTTGACTGACCATGCGCTTGGCGTAATATCCGTATGAAAAAGTTCTCGTCAGCGCAACGATCTCAACTAGGGTAAATCACTACTTGGGTCTATGGACCCGATTCCCGGCTCACTGCACAGAAAACAAAGGATTTATACTGTTTGGAAACCGTAGGTTTATGATTGACAATTTAAAAAAAGTCTCCCATTTATTTAGCACAATACTAAATATTTTGCAACCATTTGTTTCACTCCTAATTGTTCCAATTATATAGAAAATAAAAATGTAGCTTCCGAACTTTGGCTCTTCGCTGCTACACTACTGAGCCGAAGTGAGTCTTGACCTGAAAATCGTCACAGTACTCGATACAATTATTGCTTGAAGCTGTTAATTACCACACAAAAAATCTAAACTAACGCACTTCTATTTTTTCTATTTTTTCGTATCACTAGAGCTTATATAAATATATTAGAAACAAAAATTCACCTCGGCGGCTTAAGAATTTCTAGCCGCACCGTGCTGCCAAATGGCCAGGATTCTTTTTAGTATGAAAATAATTCTTCATCGTTAATAGGAAAACTGTCTAATACGTTAACATTATCATATTATTTATAATTCTCTCGATTTCAAAAAGTGAAAACAATTAAGTTTTTAAGTGTTTTGAAAGAATTTGGATGAGTAAATATATCAAATAAAAATGATTATGAATAATACTATCTGGCATCATGTCGTCGTAGAACGTGCATATTTTTGTTTACGTCGCATTTTCTACAATTACGAGAGAGAGAATGAGAGTAAGATGTTGAGAGATTGAGTAAAATTTTGCTTAGGCCGGGAGCTGGTTTTAAGTGAGCCGGGAATGCAATCGCTATGACTGAAATGAGTGCTGCAGGCCTGGTAGCGATGAATGCCATTCAAAATAGTGACTTAGTGACCAACGATGACTAAAAAAGTGACCAAATAGTGACTTTCAGTTGCAGGAAAAGTGACCAAATAGTGACTTTTGTATGAAGTTTATATCCAGATAGCGAGCTACAAGTTGCATTAGCATTGCTACGGTGTAATTCGTAGACTAAAAACTATGTTGTGATCCTCATGTTTATCCTTAATCCTTGTCTAGAACGTTATATTATAGGATACGCCTATTTTCACGGTAACCAGGAAAAGGATGGAACTTAGCAAGAGGCTAGCGACTTAGCAACCACGGAGTTGGATATTGGGGAAGGTATTTGTTGGTTCAGCCAGAAGCTAGCAATGTAACCATGATAAATCATATTTAGACACACTACAAAAATGTATATACCCGGCGTCACAGGTAGTGAGTTACAAGTTTAAAATTTAGGCAACGATTTGAAGCAAGTACAATGGTAAAGAATGATCTAATGGGGTCGTACACATATTACGTAAGCAATTTTTCGATCCCCCCACCCCCCATGTAAAATTTTTTTATACAAATGATTTTAAAATACGATTTTTCCAGCAACAGGTAGATTTTTCCAATAACAAGAGTTAAAAGTAGGTGAAGAAGTTGACAATGTACTACGCGTCCCCATGCATGACCTATACCAGAATACTGATTTGACGAAGCGAATCTGCCAGCTAAAAGGTGTTTTGCCTCAAACAACCAAATATCACCATTTTTTGAAATGTGGATATTATCAATATAATTGAGTTTTTTTGTAAAAATTTTATAATTTATAGAAGTAGGGAAGTATATTAGAAATGAACACTATTCCTTACACGCACAGCTGAAAGTATGCTCTTTTGGGCAGAAATACAATCTTTTGCGGCTCGTGTGAAAAATCTCAACTGAGAGGCACCTGACCTTCCGTGACCACTACAACCGGATCCGGGAGGAATGTCAGACCAGAATCAATATAATCAAAAGCGCCTCCCGAAGACGGACAAGGAGCGAAGCGGTTGCGGTTCCGAGTGACCGACTCTGTCGTCAACAGCCGACTCCTTCACGGGTTGGAACTAGTAAGCCTAGCTCCGAGGATCATCTCTGAACAACGCCCATAAATTCATTAATTTCCAAATTCCTCCTTTATTATTGTGTTTTTGTTTTAAATTCTATATTAAGTTCAACACCGTAGGGAAAGGAGACTGGAGGAGTCTCCTTTGGGGGCCAACCTAGGCTCACGTCAAATGCAGTGGGAACAACATAGTCAAGGGAAGGGTTGACCGGAGCGGCCACCCTTGCGTGCCAACCAAAGACATCGCCAATTAATCATCACTTTACCTAGACTTAAAGTGTCATTGTCAAGACGGTGTTTTGGAACTCCTGCGACTTCGTGTGGTTCCGTTGTCTCCTGGTTTCATCCTGGCTTCAAAGTCTTTGGGTCGAATGAAGGCAAAAGAAAATTTCGATAACATGGCAGAGTGTCGTGTGAAAATGGATGAAAATAGGGGAGGCTGAGGCCCCCTATGCTGAACTAGGTGCGGTTCACTGAAGGGGTGGGACTTAATTCCGGAGAATGCCCGTTCGCCTCGGCAGAGGCTTTTGTTCCCGAAAAAGAATCGTCGGGGGCTACATTTGATAATTGAGCCCAGCATCCTTCAAAATGCAGAATTGAGCTTCCACTTTGGCTTCGTCGTCGGGATCATCCCGAATTCTGCCATACTCGTATTTGGGACAGATGAAGTGGTCTAATCTGTTCCTGACTTTGCACAGGTAATTTTGAAACCGGAAAGGGCCGCCACTAAAATTGACCTTTGTATGGCCGGTCTGTTCTTTCTGCACAGCCAGTTCACTCCAAGGACCGGTAGTGCCTTAACCCTCCCTTAACGGTAGTGAGTTGTTGCTGCTCCAAATCCGTGCCCAATTCTGGCCGACGATACGGTATAGGGGCCTACATGTCCAACGCTTGCAAGGGAATCGGCATCTACATTACCCTTGGTGCCACAATGGCCAGGGATCCAGATGATGCAGCTATTTGGCGCCATGCCAGCGAGAATTCCTTGGATGCATGGATGTTTGGGAGTGTTACTCTGGAGGGCGGCGACGACATTGGCTTAGGACCGTAACGGCGACAAAAATGGCAGCAGCTTCAGCCGAGAAGATGTTGCACTGACTGGCTGGACTCTCTGATCTGTTTAGACCCGGTCCGGGAGACTCCAAAACCGACCCCGCGGCTGGAAAAGTATCCGTCGGTGTACCGGATCTCATGGTACCGGAGCCGTGTTCCTAACAGTTCTAGAACAGATCTTCATAATTCGTCAGTGTTTTCTTCACTTCTGAACCGGGTGATAATGGTGTGGTCGATCATGGCAGGAGGCATTAACCAGCTTCTCGCTCCGTGCCAGTGGACCAGCGCCACTGGGGGGAGACCGGTGCCGAAAACATTCATTATTATCCGGTCAGCCTCGTCAAGAAGAGGGATCCTGAATTCTCCTGAAGTGGCCGCCGCAAAAGAGGCGGCTTTGCGGCAGATGGCCATCAGAACCCGATGTCGGAAGGGAAGAATGCCAGCGTCAACGCATGCAGCTTCAGCGGGGTGGACGGAAGCAGGCCAGAGGATACCCGGACGTAGTTGTTGAAGACGGGCGAGAGAGTGTTGACGAAATTCCTGAATTCATTCCTGAAAATTCCTAAATCCCTAATTTTCTAATTGGGTTCACAAGTTCCTGAAGTCCTTTATTCATAAATTCTCAACACATCACATCATATTAATAAATTCTCAATTCATCAACATAAAAAATAGTAACATATCCGAGCAAAGCTTGAGGGCAAATCGATAACTTTTGATGTTCGCCGAATATGATTAATTAATTTGTTATCTTTTTGGTCGTTCTAACGGTTAAAATAACAAAATGTAGCAGAAAAATCTTACTGTGACATCAAAACGAAAACTTTTCCTGCTATCGATGAGACCAAATCGAAAACAAAATTTAATATTGGTCCCGATAACAAAATACTGATTGATGTAAGATCATACAATTTAAAAATCTACAGCAATTCATATTTGAAAACAAATTATGATTTCAATTTGATATCGAATCAAAATATGTTTTCTATATGCTCTCATTATGTTTTCAGACTTTGCTCGGGTACCCTATCCCCGTCCGCAATATCTATATCACGATTGTGTTCCTCCCAAATTATTTAATTAATACATCATTAGAATTCTACAAATATTGGCCATGTATCGAAAACCAAGTAGTTCATCGGTTGAAACGCGCCCGAGTAGTAAAAGTTCTCTGTATATAAGTTAAACGTGAACTCGACTCATCACCCAATTCAATCAACGTAGCAACACCACGCTCACAATCAACGACGCATGCGAACATCGGAATTGCTAAATCAGCAGCTATCAAAACCACCAGTTCAGCAACATCGATCGCGGCGGACCACGCGATATCCGGACCATTGCTGCTAGGCGCAAGGTCAGCACATTTAGGGACCAAGTCAGGGCTCTTTGTGTCTAGCAAGTAAGAGACTGTATTAAGGTACATCGGGGCAAGTTGAAATGCGGGGTAAGTTGAAACGGAAGCTGTAATTTAGATAGGAAATGACCGAATGCTCTGATAATTTTTTTCAACAAACTACTCGCCTAAACGCACATTCTGACTGCCATTCCCAAAAGATTGCAGCTTTCAAATGCAATCCCTGTCATTGTTTATTTTTCGCCCTTTGCAAAATCCAAACCAACTATTTGACGTGCCCATAAAACAGGTCTCAAAACGATGTTTGGAAGAGTTTTTTCATCAAATTTTCACGGTAGGTAATCATTCAATGTTGAATAAGCATAATGATTATGAAAAATCGATGAAAGACCCGTTTTAATGTTTGTATTTTGGTTGTTTGATATTGCTCTGCATGTTCAACTCATCGGGGCAAATAGAAATGCGTGGTGCGGGGCAAGTTGAAACAACGATTCAAAACGTCACCCTCGTAATTAAAAGTATTTTTTTTAATAAAGAACTCAACATGGTTCGTAAATACATACATTCAAAAAACATAAATTTATGAAAACATGCAAACTTCTGAAAATAAATTTAATAAATTTCCGCTAATTCCGTTATGAATGCAAACCTCCTACAATCTCCACTAGAATAAAAAGGGGTCATGTTTAAACTGCACACCAAATTGGAAGAATATGTTTCAGCAAATTATTTTGCTGGTAATCAATCAGCAATTTGGAACTTTGCTGATAATTTTGGCAATTTGTTCCGGTTTTCTGAAATTCAGTAAACCTTGCTAGATTGCTGTACATTCAGCTTGTTTTACTGCTGTCACTGTCATTGCATGCCTTGGTAAAAAACATCACGTTGTTTTTAGTTGTCTTAGACCGCGTTTCTAGTTTCGTTTAACAAATTTTAAAATCGTAAAATCATCTTGAAGTACATTGGAGGATCGATCTGGAAGTTTTTCAAATCAATTGCATGGTCGATGGTCTTCGAAGAGGAGTCAAAAAGCATGCGGACATTGATACAAATGCATGCAAACTTTGTCCTTGCACTATACTTAACATTTACATTAAAACTTTCATGGTATATTAATAAATGTAAATTTTATTTTCGAATTGCTTTTTATTGTTTTACTGCTTTGAATACAAGCCATAAAAATCTTAAATATTCCTTTGAATACAAGAAAAAAAAATAATTATAATAACTAAAATATGTAATCAGCTGGTTCTCAGCAGTTTTGCATATTATGCTGAATTGATTCAGCAAAGTGCTGTCAATTCATATTCCAGCCCGAAATGCGGAATTTTCAGCATAACAAGCTGATGATTCAGTAAACGACTGACAGATATGACAGAAATTCAGTTTGCTGATATTTTCGGTAAATTATTTTACTGAAATGATTGCTGACTTTTCAGCTCGGCAAAATTCAGCAAAATTTTGCTGATTTTCGGCGAAAAAAATTTGGTGTGTGCAGTTTTGAGATTCTTAATCTACTGAGCACTGACTCTCACAAAAATAAAACATAGAGTATGTAAACATTTCGTTAACTCCACCTTCCACTTCCCCAGCTGCCTATTTCGATGCCAATCGAAGAGTTTATGAGAGATATGATGGCTGGTTAATGAATGTGCATTTATGAAGAAGCCACAACCGAATTAATCAACTGCGATATACAAGTGAACCAAATAATGAAGCATCCTGAATAGTAATCCGAGTGGTCACCAGTAGGAGGAAATCAATTTGATAAATTTTCAGCGTAGTGCGTTCCCCAGAATTTGGTCTCTGAAAATACGCTTGTGACTTTGTTGTACACTGCCTTAATTTGTACACTGCTTTAATTTGTCCCATGTCATTTTCGCCGACTTGAGTAATTTGTTGTTGAATTGATCAAACTTTATTTTATGGAGAAACCCAAAAAAAATAACAAATTTAAAAAAAATTGATATATATTTATTGCTGTGGGACAGTTAAATGGACCATATTTGAGTTTTTTTTATTGTGTAAAAGAGTACCTGTCAAAATCTGGAATCTGATTTTTATGGGAATAAATATCAAGATGAGACAACAAAAGTGGGATTTGTTTTAAAATTTCTAGAACAAAGCCTACTATTTTATCAGTTTTTTTCAAACAGGAGACAATTTTAAGTCAATTTCTGAAAGAAAATCAAAAACGTAAAAACTTACATGGGACTCTTATGCGAATCCTGGCAGAATTATAGTCACCTTTACAACCTCGTGCTTCTTGAGTCTCACTGAGTACATACATTTTGTTATTGGTACGGTAAAATTAGCTTACGTCTGAATATAACGCAGTGTTTCAACTTGCCTCGATTCGCGGAGCAAGTTGAAACGATGCATATAAAAAAATAATTTAAATATAAAAATTATTTATAAAAAAATTGTTAAGGTTGCTTATTTTTAATGTATAATATTTGGCCCGAACTAGCAAATACAGCAAAGGGATTCAAAATATATCAAAGGGTGATTTTTTTACAGCACTTCGAATTTTAACTTTGAAAAAACTGTTTCAACTTGCCCCGGTGTACCTTAATATAGATTTTATTCTCGATACGAACAGTCGAGTGGCGCAGTCGGAAGTAATCTTTTTTAAAAACCCGAATTCCCGTCAAAATGTTTTAACTTATATATAAAAAAAACTAAATTGTAGTTTCTTTCTGTAGTAAATATCCTCTCACCCTGACATCCTAAATTACTAAAATTCCGACTCTGACCAATATCTGGTGATGGTTAAACCACCGACGAATCGACGTGTCACCCCACCTGTGAAAATAATTCGAAATAATTCACTAGCCACCTCCTTAATGGTCCGCGAAGTTCTTGTAGCTCAACTGCCATCCTACAAATATTAACATTGCGATGGAGTTGTGTATTAGCTAATTTGACAGGAGCGATCACCGAAAACCAAATGACCGTTGAAAAGTGGCGGATAGTCAGAGAGCATCAGTGACACGTCGGTTATTCGGTGGTCAAACCACGTTTAAAGCTATTCGTCATCAACAATGTTCGGTACGATCCAGAGCCACTGAAGCAACCTGATGTCGCCACTGCACATGCGCAGAATCTTGTGGCAGCGTGGGCGCAAAATCGTGTTCTTGATGAGACCCCTTCTTGAGGACTACTGGAGAACAGTTGAAGAAGCCATTAACTACTTCGTCCCACATACCCGACGTTGCGACGGATCGATTGCTTCGACGAAGAGTGCAGACAGATTTTGGAGGACGCAGCTTGGAAGGTTGCTTTGCAGCAAAGGACCCGGCAGGACGTGGAACGCTATAGACGGAAACGGAGACAGCAGACCCACCTCTTTCAGGAGAAGAACGACGCCTGGTAGAAACGGAGTATGAGGGGGTGGAACAGCCGTGCCGTCATCAAGAAACACGCAAGTCTATCTGAAGCCAAAGAATTTCGCAAGGGATAAGAATGGGAGCATCTTGACGGACGAACGTCTTTGCAACGCTGCAAGGAACACTTAAATTGCGCTGAGAGTACGGCAGCTCGACAACGAACTTGATCTTTTCTGAATGGCAAATCTTACAAAGATGTCGTGAATACCAGCACCATCTTTTAATCGATTTCAAGGCGGCATACGACAGTATAGACCGCGTAGAGCTATGGAAAATTATGGACGAGAACAGCTTCCCTGGGAAGTGTACCAGACTGATCACAGCAACGGTGGAGGGTGTGCAAAATTGTGTGAAGATTTCGTTATAATCGCGCCGGGTGCTAAGACAAGGTGATGGACTTACGTGCCTGTTGTTCAACATTACGCTAAAAGGTGTCATGTGGAGAGAAGCCGGGGTACGATTTTCAACAAATCCGGTCAATAATTCGTCTACCTTGGATCCTATATATAATATTGTGCCTTGCAACAAAATGACAACTTTCGTGATCATTTTCCAAGGCTCTCATAGATGAGAAAAAATTATCCGCAGTACAAATAGCACGTGCTATCTAAGCATTCAACGCCACAATCCACCACGTGTTGCCCGAATTTCCAAAAATATCAAAGTATCTTTTTTTCGTGTGGTATGTTTTTCTTAGGCGTCTATCTGGCGCTCATTTTCTGTTGCGATTAGAAATAAGCGGAGGAGTAGATTTTTTTTATGAGCGGTACAGTAATTTTGTGCAGTAATGTTAGTCGTGAAAAACAAAGGCGCATCATCTGTGGAAGTCGGGTCTACTACGGTCAAAAAAGATTCACACCAGCGCCAAATGTGTTATGTGCAATACGCTCATAACACCGGTAGTCCTCTACGAACATGAAACTTGAACTAAGCTCGAGGAGGACTTGCAAACACTCGGATTATTCGAGAGACGGGTGCTTAGGACCATCTTTGACGGTGTGCAAGACAAAAGTGTTTGGCGTCGAAGGATGAACAACGAGCTCGCCCAGCTCTACGGCGAACTCAGCATTCAGAAGGTAGCTAAGACCGGAAGGGTACGATGGGCAGGGTATGCTGCAAGAATTCCGGACAGCAACCCTGTGAAGGTAGTGTTCGCTTCCGACCCGCCAGGTACAAGAAGTCGTGGAGCTCAGCGAGTGGGCTGATCGGGAACGGAACGACTTGGCGATCGTGGGGCGCAATCGAGAATGGAGAGATGTGTCCTTGAACCGTGTATTGTAGCTTCAAATTGTCGATTCAGTGTTATCCGTTTGGATGTAAGCTAATAAAACAAAATGAAAAATGAATGAATTGTTAATTCAAACCTCCCAAACTGAGCTATTTTTTTAAATATTTTTAAAATTTTAGATTTTGACAAATGTTTAAAAATTGGGGATCTGAAGTTTCATACAGATAAAGTGTATTCAAATAGCTTCTTTTTGTGCTACATAAGACGTTGAAAAAACTTCTAGATGTTTCGTTTTGACAAATGTCTGGCATTGGGAGGTGTCTGGCTTTGGGAATCTCCTCCTAATGTTATAAAATTACCCAATTTCAAAACAATTTTCGCGTAACGGCTGTATCACTCAATACAGTTCTAAAATTGAATCATATGAATAAGATAGATTTAGAAAATCATAGTATAAGACAAATAAATGTTCATTTAATTTCTCCATTTAGTTTAAACTCTACAGATACCAACAATGATAATTTCTCATTCATCAAGAGCTACTCGAAAGGTATTTTTAATTGAAAGACTTATAAACAGACCGTATCCAACATCCAAGCCGCATATTTAGACACTTTACTGTAGTTTCTTTTCAACGATCCAAAGAAAGAACGAACCTATGTAGGTGATAAACTACGATCAAAGAAAAATATCAGGAAGAGAAAAGTTTTCTTTCTTTTTTTTTTCCTATGTCGTAGAATACCCTTCATTGTGGCATATTTTTCGGTTATTCGCCCCAGGACATACCTATTTGGCTCTATTTTGTGCTCCTTCTTATTGATTATTGAACAAGTCTGGCAACTTGAGAGATGGTGGTGCTTCCCGGCTCCTTCCTCGTGTGTGATGAATTTATATAGCTCTGTTTTAATTTGATACTTGGTCCCATTCGTTCCAGCCAATCTAATATCCTCCACACACGTTCGCTTGCCGGCGTCAACGAGCAAGCAAACATTGACACAGACCACTAACATCCACCGCGTGTCACTACAACCGACGGCATCCGTTTGTCAGCACGTCGCCGTAGTCGACCTCGTTGCCGTTTACGTGGTAGACTCCCATTTCCGGTTGCGACGACTGGCATAGCAAGTGTTCTAACCTCGGTTCTAACAACATGCTGACATGTGTCCAGTCCACTACCGAGCGCAACCGGCGGAGGTGGAAGAAAACATGAGTGGATTCACTCAGCAGCTCCCTCCACTTACTGCAGTGCTTCAATTTTCGAAAGCATTCCCAAAGCGTTGGCGTTATTATTTTCTACCACGCTATCCTTAGATAGAGACTCCCTAACTGTGCTTAGGGACAACTATCCAACGATGATGAATAGTGTTCTCCCCGGAAGGAACAAAAGACAAGACGAACTACTCTAACCACAGGACTCGTGTCGGTTCGCGCCCCCTGCTTGAATCATTTGGACTCGTCCGATTCCCGTTGTGTGATGGGGTGTGCAGCATTCATCTCTGTCCAACAAAGGAACTCCCAGAGAGTCGAGGGAAAAAAAATGAAAACCATTCCCTTTCAAACCGCATCCCATCGCCTAACCCTTTTCATCAATTCGAAAATTGCGGACATGAAGCGCTGACTAAGGACGTGTAACCGTTTGGTTCCAATGAACAGCTTGTTGGGTCCACCACAAGTCCCCATCCAATTTCCCTCCCTGATGACGACCCTGAAAACCGACAAAAACAATAAGACATGTCTCACTCCTTGTGCATGGAAATGACAACGAGTGAGAATTCCATTTCCACGTCACACCAAATTGACAGATAACAAAAAGCGGGCAGTTTGAGTTAAGGCAAAGAGACCCAGCCCTGTTACTGTTAAACTCACTCATAGAGGTGCGACGATACAACACGGTGGGCATGCAAAGCATAAATTTAAATGTACTATGCAACAAAATTATGATAATTCATTTTGTATATAAAAGAAGGAGTCTCGGCAGAATCGTTCTCTTTTCTGTGTGATCCTCGAACGAAATTGTAGTGCGCGCGTGTAGAGTTCATTTATTAGAGGTTAGAAAGTTGTTAAAAAAAACCTCGCGGCAAATTTCTTAATATCGAAGTGTTGTTTCTATTCTAAACTTTCAGGAATCATTTCAAATCTGCTATAAGTACTTAGTAAAAGAAAGTAGTTAGTAGAATTAACAAGATATGTTTGTGAGTTCAAAGTGTTAATGTGGTTAGTATTGTTAGACCCTTAAGTGTTAACCTAAAACTAATGTGAACCTAAATTATAGTATCCTATGCTAAAATAATTACCACACAAACGAAGAACAAAAACATCCAATTAGCCAGAAATCTAAAGAAAAAGGTAATAGTGACATGATAGCTACAGTGACGTCGCAGGGTATTTATTGGTGGTGTTCAGGCCCGAACAAAGGGCCTTTTTCTTCTTGTTCTTCTCCGAGTATTTCGCAGCACTGATGTCCGGCAAGATCGCCGATAGGCAGCCAGGAGGATTGGGTACACGGGTATCGAGTGAACGAAATGACGGGCGGCCATCTTGCAAAATTGCCGATCGGAGCCGATACTCGTTCCGCCACCATCTCAACTGTAGCGGACAGTTCCACGGCCGCTGGTATCCGTCTTCCGTCAAACCAACAGCATGCACGAGCAACGAATCCCAATATTCGTCGTGTCACCTACTCCGATACTCCGTCGTCTTCTCCGGTCTGCAATCCGGCAGCCAAATCCAATGTGCCATCCGACATCCACTCGGTGTTGCAATCCAGCAGCCAATCTTCGCTAGTAATCCTGTGAGCAACGCTAGATGGTGATCCCACCGTCCACAAATCAGTACCCGAAACCAAAACGATTCCTGAAGCTACAACCACCAAGATCCGGATCTATCCCGTCGAACCAGCATGAGTATGTACCCTGTGTGACGTCACTAATAAATAGTTAAATTGTAACAGCTTCAGGTGTAGCCTATTTTAGAAAGACCAACCCTGAGTCATATGGTTATTTGCCGAATTTTCGTGTTTCGTCATACCGGGTTCATAACGGAACCGTCAAGCCTCGTCCTTCGGGGATCCTTGTTTTAAAACCGATTCTATGACTTCCAGTAATGCTATGCTTGCCTTCCCTAAGTACGGAGAACCTCCATCAGTCGAGTTCAATTTTAAGTCTACTCTTGCTCGAGAGAGTTTATGTTGGTTTGAGTGTGCATGTGGTACGAATGTCCATCAACGACCCTTAGATTCCCGTACCGGTGAGTCAGCTAGTTTCAATTGGCGCCCAGCAAAAAACTACATTCCAATCCCATATGCTTCCACTCTTTCCGGAAGGGGAGGTAAAAACAGTGTCCTGTTTTGTGAATGGCTTCGTTCTTCTAACGAAGTACAGTTCAGGAACTGTTGAATCAGTAAATTGAAATGTTGTCCAAAGTTTCGTCGTTCAGTAAAACGAGAAACTTTTTCCGAAATGTATAAAAGAACAACTAGGAATCGCATATCGAATCTAGAAAATATTAAAATGCGTTTAAAATGCTTAGGTTTTTACAATTTTCAATAATTTCTTTAAGAGAAATCAGAAAACTAGAATAACAAATTTTTATCTAATTCCTGAATTTAGAACGACAAGATCGCGATAAAATTCAAAATGCTGTTTATAAATATAAGAAATTCGCATGATCGTCGGGAATCGCTTCAAAAAAATCGTTTACAAAATGGAAAAATCATTCGGTCAGTATTGTAGATTCGAGAAAAAACAACTCGCGATTCGGCTAAAGCGGACTGCCCTCACGAAGGTCAATCCCCATTTCGGAACCATTACCGAAATTCGATTATTGTTACAATATATTAGATCTACTTACCTTAAATGTCCATACCTACCGAGTTCTAATTATAGACAAATCGCAAAGAGCGCGAAAACACTTGGAAACCGCCGGAAATATTGTTCATAATATCGGTTATAAAAAAAAGTGTAAGGAACAATCCGTGTTCTTCCACTTCCGAACTCCACGGAATGCTCACATCAATCGACAAATAAAATCATTCGGTCGTTATTGCAAATCTACGGCAAAACAACTCGCGATTCGGCTCAAGTGGACTGCCCTTCCGAAGGTCAATCCACATTTCGGAACTATTACCGAAATTCGATAATACTTACCACGTAATTCCATACTTACCGTCATAATTCATGTTGATCACGTTCCGGTCGTTCACTATAAACGGTGAAATAGCAAGACCGCGTGCCCAATACAATTTTGATTCGCGAACAATTGACCATAAAGGGAACCTGGAAGTGTAACGGGGAATTTTCTTCCTAGACAACCCTTCCCCAAACCCCAAAATACTAATTTATTCGGTGCTTCAAAGTACTACCGTCAAAGTACAGAAATAACAATACTTTTCTGCTCAGGTTCCATGAAAGGCCTGAGGGTATCAAAAACAATTCTCTGCTCAGGTCTATCGCAGGAACCCGAGGATATTTAAACGGAAGCCCCGTTCAACATACGCCGGAGATTCGGACATCAACAATCAAGATGATTGGTTCGGATCCTCCTAGAGTAGCACTCGCACGGGACCAGCTCAATCGTAGAGCTGGCGAATCCATATATCCCGTCGCAGTGTGATCACGGACGATTGATAGTCCACCCCTAGAATCATGATTCAATATTTTGAGAAATCAAGTCATAATGATTGATTATTTACTCACCATTCATAATTACAGGTCCGGACCGTTCAATGACTACGATTCACATCTAGAAAACATTGAAAAATGTAAATCAAACTATTGTTTACAAACAGTATCTTACCTGGAGAAACCATTTAATTACCTCCCGAAGTAGAAATTCTCCTTGTTAACCGACTCCGCAACCGACCAAGGGAACGTAAACCGGCAAATGATACGGAAATCACGGTTCATCTTGTGCACTCCCGAGAGTTTTTATTCGCGGACATAATTTTTGCGTTTATTCTCGATAATTGCGGTATTTTCCGTCGAAGAAACGTTAGAGATTCCGGTATCGCGAACCGTCTACTCGCGTAGAAATGTAAACACAAAATCGTCATTCATAAGCATTGTTAATATTGTTTTCAACACATAGTGGTGTTGGTAATATTACTCATGAGTTTAAACCCGAAGTGAGATCTTTTCTTCTCGCATTTGCGAAGAAGGTTGATAGATTTTTCTCATTATGGATATTCATAGTTTTGATTCACCACGTCTGTTAAAGATATTGGTTGATATCGGAAATAATGATCGATCAATAAATTATTTCAAAATAAAATTCCTTTCTTTTGAAAGAGGATCGATGGGGTAATGTAACCGTTCGGTTCCAATGAACAGCTTGTTGGCTCCACCACAAGTCCCCATCCAATTTCCCTCCCTGATGACGACCCTGAAAACCGACAAAAAACAATAAGACATGTCTCACTCCTTGTGCATGGAAATGACAACGAGTGAGAATTCCATTTCCACGTCACACCAAATTGACAGATAACAAAAAGCGAGCAGTTTGAGTTAAGGCAAAAGAGACCCAGCCCTGTTACTGTTAAACTCACTCATAGAGGGTGCGACGATACAACACGGTGGGCATGCAAAGCATAAATTTAAATGTACTATGCAACAAAAATTATGATAATTCATTTTGTATATAAAAGAAGGAGTCTCGGCAGAATCGTTCTCTTTTCTGTGTGATCCTCGAACGAAATTGTAGTGCGCGCGTGTGTAGAGTTCATTTATTAGAGGTTAGAAAGTTGTTAAAAAAAACCTCGCGGCAAATTTCTTAATATCGAAGTGTTGTTTCTATTCTAAACTTTCAGGAATCATTTCAAATCTGCTATAAGTACTTAGTAAAAGAAAGTAGTTAGTAGAATTAACAAGATATGTTTGTGAGTTCAAAGTGTTAATGTGGTTAGTATTGTTAGACCCTTAAGTGTTAACCTAAAACTAATGTGAACCTAAATTATAGTATCCTATGCTAAAATAATTACCACACAAACGAAGAGCAAAAGCATTCAATTAGCCAGAAATCTTAGTCGCAGAGTATTTATTGGTGGTGTTCAGGCCCGAACAAAGGGCCTTTTTCTTCTTGTTCTTCTCCGAGTATTTCGCAGCACTGATGTCCGGCAAGATCGCCGATAGGCAGCCAGGAGGATTGGGTACACGGGTATCGAGTGAACGAAATGACGGGCGGCCATCTTGCAAAATTGCCGATCGGAGCCGATACTCGTTCCGCCACCATCTCAACTGTAGCGGACAGTTCCACGGCCGCTGGTATCCGTCTTCCGTCAAACCAACAGCATGCACGAGCAACGAATCCCAATATTCGTCGTGTCACCTACTCCGATACTCCGTCGTCTTCTCCGGTCTGCAATCCGGCAGCCAAATCCAATGTGCCATCCGACATCCACTCGGTGTTGCAATCCAGCAGCCAATCTTCGCTAGTAATCCTGTGAGCAACGCTAGATGGTGATCCCACCGTCCACAAATCAGTACCCGAAACCAAAAACGATTCCTGAAGCTACAACCACCAAGATCCGGATCTATCCCGTCGAACCAGCATGAGTATGTACCCCTGTGTGACGTCACTAATAAATAGTTAAATTGTAACAGCTTCAGGTGTAGCCTATTTTTAGAAAGACCAACCCTGAGTCATATGGTTATTTGCCGAATTTTCGTGTTTCGTCATACCGGGTTCATAACGGAACCGTCAAGCCTCGTCCTTCGGGGATCCTTGTTTTAAAACCGATTCTATGACTTCCAGTAATGCTATGCTTGCCTTCCCTAAGTACGGAGAACCTCCATCAGTCGAGTTCAATTTTAAGTCTACTCTTGCTCGAGAGAGTTTATGTTGGTTTGAGTGTGCATGTGGTACGAATGTCCATCAACGACCCTTAGATTCCCGTACCGGTGAGTCAGCTAGTTTCAGACGACGGCGTGGAGCAGGGGTGATTTAGCTGGCTGCCGGATGATCTAACCAGCTAGAGGAGGAATGATGATGACCAACGCGGTCGGACGAGGAGTTTTTTTTTTCTATGTTGTTGGACCTTTTCCTGCTTCACGATGGCTTTGGTTTCAGTCGTCCTTTCCGGTTCGTTCTCGTGTCGGCGTTCATGTATAAAATATTGTATGCCCTATGCTGCCATTCCAGTTCGGTTGGTTTGCTTGCAATGACAAACGCTGGCGATGATGTTGAACGAAATAGGTCCAGAGTTGGGAAATGGTGCTATTTCTTTTATTAAAATTTTTAATTAATTATTTATGAACTGAATAACGTCAAGTTATTTAAGTTTGATTGGAATTCAGGCCCATTTGTTTAATCAGGACTTCATTATTGAAAAGGTCTGTTGGAAACGTTGAAACGCACCTTTTAATTATTAAATGCCATTGCTCTTTGTCTTGAAATAATGACAACCCAAAATTTCAATTCTGTTGACTCAGTTAGATTCAGATACAGGCTAATATGAATTATAGTGATATGCCTGATTATTAGTCGTTCAACCAGCAACTGGTGCCATCATGGGTAATTTGGAAACACGATATTATCACTAGCGTTATTACACATCCGTTTGTAACAGTAAATTTAGCGCACATGAAATAAGTGGTCCAAAATATTTCACCAGCAGTATTCGATTACGTGAACTCGTCGAACAAAAACCAACCGGTAGCCAAATTCGTTGGCACCCGTCTAATGTCATATCGTTTATCAGCATTTAACTCCGGACCATTTACGCCGATCGGTCAATTTGCATCGAAACCGCTTCCTCCGCCGTCGCCGTCTTCTTCTTTACGTCTCCTGGTCCTCAGCGGTGTCCAATCGGCTCCACGCCACCCGAAGCACAAACAATATAAAACCAAATTGAATTAAACCCAGATAAGTAATCCCTCGAATTCCATCTCGTCATCATTACTACAACCTCGCGGTTTTTTTTTGTGCCCCTTCTCCGTTCGTGATTGTCGGCGAGGAAAGAAGCGACGTGCATCCCATCATCATCGTCCGTCGTCATCCGCATCATCCGTAGGCATCACCGCGCTTCGCTTGGGCTAACCTCATATATAATTTTCCCTCGTTCCCGGGTCTTCTCCGGGCTTTTTTTTCTGGGCCTTCTCATCATACTGTGCCGAGTGATTTGCTGTCGATCAGTGGTTCCCAAATGGGTTGGTTCTCAGTGGAAGATGATTTTTTTAACAAATCCATAAGATCTATAATCTACTCAATAATCTACTAACGACAAAAAAAAATGTGTATATGTATTAATTATGTCATTATTTTTTTGCCGTCGATAACGTCTTAATCGAAGGTACTGGGTGTCAAATCATTGTCATAAGCAGCTCTTCAGTAACATTTTCTCACATGGTTCTTGTCCGGATCTGGTTATGTTGCAGTATGTAATTGGAAAAGCGCATTACAGAAAATAAATCGTTTCTCTTCAGTATCACCATTTCATACAATGGAAGGTTGAGCCGAGACGAATTTTGTTCAAAGTGCAAATCGTAATGACCATCTTAGCCGCCTTCTCGCAGAAATAGGGAGTGAGGATGGCGTGGTTGGCAGAAGGCCAGACCGCCGTACCCACTAAACCAACACTACACTTTCTCCTGGTCAGCATGTTCATAGATCCGCTCAAGTCCTACGTACAATTTCATTTCAACGGGTGACGAGTGCCGAGATGAGACCAAAGATTCCAGGTGGATATAGCTTCCGGTTCAGTGGTGACCCGACGATCCGAAGCCGGTGCATTCGCGCGCCACGATCTACTCAACTGGTCCTGGCGGTGGACCTAGTCTACTCCGATTAACCGATTTCCAATGCACTGCGCCTTTTAGCTTCTTGCTTAACCGTTGAGCCATATAGCTCACGTCTTGGTCGCGAACTACTCGGATAGTCCCCGGTGGTGGATCAATCCTACTCCAACGGGGAGTTCCCCGACGCCGAAAGCTGCCCCGTATCCGACGACCCGTCTCAACGGGTGACCGGACGATGGCCGAGGATTCCGGGTGGAGATAACTTCCGGTTCAATGGTACCCCGACGACCCGGAGCCGATGCATTCACACGCCACGATCTTTTCAGCTGATCCCCGGTGGTCGGCCTAGCCTACTCCGATAACTGAGTTTCAGTTGCCTTGAGCCATTCAGATGTCACCTTATTCATTGAGTCATTTAGCTCCCGCCTCGGTCTCGATCGCGAACGACTCGGATTCCCCGAAAACCGAGATCTCCTCCGAAACACGCTGTTTTGATACGTTCTGCGGCTACCCGCGGTAGCTGGCGTTGGCGTTCCCATTCATTATCGACATATATGTTCACGGCGGATTATTCATGGTCCGCTATCCGTAAGGCAGCCCAGCTGCTGCGTTATTCGCCAACTTCGTTGTAGGATGTCGGCTATCCTGGACGTCGCTCTTGTGACCGCTCTCCACTGTTCTGGGTTCTGGCACATTTTTCTGACGATGTTATCGGTGGTAGTGTCCGTTCCGCATGCTTCCAACATCGCACGCCTCTTCGTTTCAAACCAGGGACATGTGAACAGGATGTGTTCAGTCGTTTCTGTCACGTCTGGGCATTGCGGACAGGCGGGAGAAGCCGCGTGTCCGAACCTGTGTAGGTACCACTTAAAGCATCCATGGCCAGTTAAGAACTGGGGCAAGCCAAAGTTTAGCTCTCCATGAGATATGCTAATCCATGCCGACACACTTGGGGCTAGGCGATGCGTCCACCTTCCCTTAGCCGAGTTGTCCCACTCTCTCTGCCATTTGGCTACCGTTGCTGCCTTGACATTCCTTCGAGCGTTATTGGTGCCCCTGAAGGCGTAGCACTCCTCGTCTTCCTCCACCACCAGTTTGATAGGCATCATGCCCGTGAGTACACATGCCACTCCGCGAGATACGGTGCGATATGCGCTGATGACTCTCAGGCACATAACCCTATGAGTAATCTCCAGCTTTCGCACGTTGTAGTTTACGTTCAACGCCAATCCCCAGGCTGGACCTCCGTATCGTAGTATTGAAACCGCCACGCTTGTCAGCAGTCTGCGCTTGCTAGAGCACACCCTAGAGCTGTGCGCCATTATCTTCGATAGTGCTGCTATTGCCGTCGACGCGCGCTTGCAGGCGTAGTTGACGTCACTTTTAAAGCTCAACTTATCATCGAGCATCACCCCCAATTGTTTCAGAGATCAAGAGATCCACAGCCGCCGGCTCTAATTGTCACCTCTTGAGCCGATTTTCGGTTGTTAACGATTATAATCTCCGTTTTATGATGCACCAGCTGGAGCTTCTTGCTGCGCAACCACTCCTCCACTAGACTGATCGAATAGGCTGTAGTTAATTCGACTTCCTCGATAGATTCTCCGTACATGATCATGGTTACATCATCGGCGAATCCCACTAACTTGACCTAGTGGGAGCTTTAATCTCAGCACGCCATCGTACATTACGTTCCACAGCAATGAACCCAAAATTGATCCCTGTGGGATATCTGCCGTGTTGGTGGCGCTAGCCAAGCCTTCGTCTGTCTCGTAGATCAATACTCGATTTTGAAAGTAACTTCCCAGAATCTTGTACAGCCCAACCGGTACTCCCAGCCGAAGCAACGGGTTCGCGATCTCCATCCAGCACGCACTGTTGAATGCATTCCGCACATCGAGTGTTATTACTGCGCAGTAACGTATACCATGCCGCTTGCATTCGATGGCAACCTTTGCAGTGTCAACCACCGATTTAATGGCACCCAGAGTAGAAATTCCTCTCCGAAAACCGAATTGCTAGCTCGATAATCCTCCTACCTTCTCCACGTACGGCGACAGCCTGTTCAGGATGAACTTCTCCAGTAGCTTCCCTACCGTGTCTTTTAGACAGATTGGTCTGTACGCTGAGGTGTCTCCTGGCTGTGCTCATGGACTTCTTCTAAAATTCCAGCAAAGGCTAGTTCGCCGACTGGCTTGCTGAGATCCACTGCTACGTTGTCTCGATCCCTCGACGGTTGTGCCCCCCGGCATCGAGGGTGGTCCACCGGTTGTTGTGAAGGAAACTTCCACACTAATGGTGCCCCGACTACTGGCGGCTATCGCAGGGGACGCTTCCGCGCATTGCGTCGACTTCGTCTTTGGGTTGAAGAGGTAGTCCGATAGTTCCAGTGGTGGTTGACGTTCGCACTGCCGGTGCCCTACATACCCGAAGCACTTCCTTCTTATTTCTTTGACAGGTTGGCGGTTTGAGTGCCGAGGTCGATCTGACGATTCCGGTTGGCAGAAGACTTCCGGTTTGCTGGCCCCCAACGTCCCGAGAACAAACACTGCTCACTGTGCTGGATTTCCCTTCGAACTGACGCTTATTTGCTGGTCCCTTCTCCATCGACGCTGCAGCTCTGTGATGTTGTCCGCCCTTATGGCAGGCATTTTTCTACCTGCCTCCGCAAATCTCGGACAGCCGATTACCACGTGCTCTGGAGTCTCCTCTACGTTGATACACGCTGGGCAGAATAGCGATGACGCATGGCCACACCGGTACAAATATTGGCGGGAACAACCATGTCCGGACAGGAACTGCCCAAGATAAAAGTTAACCTCACCATGCTCCCTCTCACTCACGTCGACATATTGGGGATGAGGTCCACCTTCCGTTATCCGCATTGTCTCACTCCTGCTGCCACTTCACCATAGTGTCCAGTCTCACCGCCTTCCTCACATTTCTGGTATCTCTCCGTTGGTAGCACTCGATATCCTCTGCTAGGGTATTGCAGATTGGAATCATCCCTGCGATAACGCAAACTGCCTCCAACGAAATGGTTCGGTGCACACTCGCGACTCGAATGGCCATTAGGCGAAACACACTATTCATCTTCCTCCGGTTACGTTTCGTCTTGAGCGCAGCTCCCCAGGCTGGAACACCGTACCTTAGTATCGAAGATGATACTGTCGCTAGAAGATGTCTACTGATGCCATTCGGACCGCCTAAGTACGGCATGATCAATGATCATCTTAATACGGCGTACGCGGCCACGTCGTAGAACCATGCTGCGGGAAAAGACCGTCCACGATGATCTTCAGCTTGTCCGGACACATTTCGGCTGGCGTCGCTGGACCCCTGATCTTCTTTGTTACAACTCGATAAGCGTTACCCCAAGGATGAGTGCTCTAGCTTCACGGAAAACTATCTTTCGCTCCTCTTTGACCATTTCAGACCATGCCCTCTGAAAGTGTATCGTAGCTCTGAGACAGGCAGCGCGAAGGTTGGCAATATTTTCGTTTCACCAGTAACTTGGCCGCTGGCTCTTCTGTGGCTCTAATTTCCTCTGTATCGTCGCATCGCAAGCCCTCGCTAGCGTTTCCGTCAGCTGGTCTGCATCAAGGTTTGTAGCGTCGCTGTGCGCTTTAAGTGCTTCGATAAAAAGATCCTTATCGAAGTCCTTCGTTTTCCATCTTCGCCAACTAGACCTTATCTCCCGTCGTACCGTCGGCATTCGTGTTCCAACACTATACAAACTGTCCAGTACATGTCCAGTCCAGTATCTAGTTAAACTGCTCCAAAGTCCACCTTGCGGGTGCGTAACAGCTACACAAAAAGATCCCGTTAATTTTGGCGATTACGAAACCCTCGCTTGAACTGTCTACCACTTCTTGTATAGGGAATCTGGAGGGAATCCGGTACGGCTCAGCAATAATTGCCTCGTTGCACATTGCTTCTGTTGCCGACTGCCATAACAGCTGCTGTGCGGTGTCGCAATGATTGAGATTTAACTGGATGGTCTCCATTAATCTTGACCTACCATCGCCTTCTTGTAGGCAGGGCATAGGAAGCCACCCGCCGTATGGTCGTTTTCGTCCTCCGGTTTGCAGAGCAGGCATCTTGGTTGCTTCGTTCAGTCCCTGGCAACGAGTCCTTCTCCACCACATTTCCTATATAGACCGGATCTGTCCAGGCCATTGCAGTTCCGCGCCTGGTATCCAAATGCCATACATTTGAAGCATCGCTCGTATAGCGGCTATTTGTGTACCACCGTACGCTTTCCTCAGCCGAATGTTCATCTGAGCCTCGCCCAACGTGCATTATGAGGTCGTCTACCGTAGTGATCTCGTCCAGGTCTCTGTACTCGACCACTTCCTCCTGCGTTAAAGCTCTTACGTTTCCTCCACTACCCAAGGAATTGACAATGAGCTCCCGGAAGGCCGAGCTCTTGACCGTGGGATCCTTCTTTAGCTTGAACAGCAATTCCCCCTTCTGAGTACGCCTAGCCCTCACCACTTTTGCACCCAAGTCCTCTTTCACCTTCCGTAAGATCGCTGCGTATGTCGTCTTGTCGCTCACTTGGACTCGAGGCGTCCCCCATGGCCCTCTCACGAGAACAGCGATGTTTTTCTTTCATCTTCTGCTCCTTTTTCTTTTCCACGTTCTCCTTCTGCTTCTTTCTCTTCTCCCGCTAGCTTTCCACGGTTTGCCAATCACCGTTCATGACGCCTTCCTTCAGTACACTAACACAATCTTGCACGTTCCGTTGCTTCTTCAGGATTTCCTGCTCTCCTGGAGAGTCCCTGCTTTGATTCTCCGTGCGAGTATTTCGGGAACTCATTGGTGTTTGCATTGCCTCGACTGTTGTATGCTCCGCTGCATTTTTCCGTGCTTTTTCAGCTGCTTCCGCTCTTCTTTTGAGCGCGTTCTGTTCATGCTCAGCAGCTTTAACGGCGGACTTGATGCTCATCACTAGAAGCTTGATCTTAGTGTGAACATTGTGCTTGTTCTTTACGAAGTCATAAAGCTCGTTGACTCGCTCCCGCACCTCCATCAGGTTGGACCTCCCAAGTTGTAGCTCCTCCTGAGCAGCACTACTTTCTAATTTTGGGGTGGACACCCTATTCACGGATCCTAGCTCCGACATCACTGGAGATCGCTGCAGCTTCCCACTCTTTGCGAAAACATTCACCCCGCTTACTCCTTCGTTATTTGTAGAATTCGTTTTCATGTTAAAAGGGTCCCCCTCCGGGCCGTTATCCCTACCTGTTGTAGATAGTCGCCTCTTGTGAACCCATGGGTGCTTTTGTAAACAGTGAGGTCCATGCAAAGGTTGACCCCGGTGCCTTACAACACCGTGTTCAGAGCCGGATCGGCGTAATTCAGGAATGGTACATCTGAACTTACTACCCACCGGTAAAGGTGACAGATGCGTTACCTGAGGCCTGCCAGGTTGTTTATCGGAACGGAGGCAGACGAACCATTAGCCTGCTTGCCATTTCAAAAAGATGTCACTCTTTTTTATCCATAAACCAAGAATCGTCTAACGCCGTTAGCCGTGACCAGTTTACCATAATCAGGATCTCACTGGTATTAATCCTGATGTGCTGGTTGGCGCTCCTGCTGGGCTTGTGTGCTTTGAGCGGCGCACGGTCGCTTTGATAGAGCCTGCCTGCGGACACATGCAGCTTTTTATAAAGGTTCAACAGAGCCCACTGTCAAACCCCACCACATCCTAAACAGTCCCCCTAACTCACAGTGGCCATGGGGAGGGGTCGTCAAGCCCTTGGACAAAGTTCCTCCGTCATGATATCATTTTGTCCTCTTCTTCGATGTGTCCTGATTCCAACTGCTTCTGGGCGAACTGCTGGGTGTTGATGACTGACCTGCTGGGGAATTGTTTCGGCATACTTTAGAACTCCTTTACTAACCATTTGGTCAGGTTTTGGGGAGTGGAGCCCACTGGCGGTGACTGAGCAGAAGTTGGCTTCATAGTGGAGTTGGCTTCATGGTGATCGGGAAGCAGATAAAGCGTGTTATCCGGTGGAAGTCGATAAGCGACCGCATTTGCGTGTTGAGAATGAAGGGCAAATTCTTCAACTATAGCCTGATCAGCATCTATGCCCCAACGAACGCAAAGCCTGATGACGTGAAGGATGAGTTCTATGAGAGCCTTGATGAGGCCTACGGAGAGTGCCCAACACACGATGTAAAGATTGTCATCGCGGATGCAAATGCGCAGATCGGAAGAGAATGTTTCTTTCGCCCTGTCATTGGTACGGAAAGCCTTCATTCCGCTACCAACGATAATGGTCTGCAACTTGTAACCTTTGCTGCTGCTAGAGGGATGACAATCAGCAGTACCTATTTCGAACTTAAAATCCGCAAACACACCTGGCAACATCTGAGTGGAGACACTTGCTCACAGATAGATCACGTGCTAGTCGACGACATTTCCCGGACGTTATAGATGTAAGGTCCTTCAGAGTTCCGAACATCGACTAGGATCACTATCTTGTAGTTGCGAAAATTCGGGCGGGACTTTCCAGTGTCACGAATTCACGAAACAACAGAACGATGCGTTTCAATATCTAACGCTTCTCAGTTGAAGGAGTTGCTGAACAGTACCACCAGAAGCTGGACGAGCGGATAGGAGATGCCACCGGATCTGGCGACGGCAATAGATTGTGGGCAAATATCCACGAAGCTGTGACTACAACAGCGCAGAAAGTATTAGGCACTGCACAGCGATGCCAACGAAATGGTTAGTTTGATGAGAAGTGCCAGCGAGTGACGGACGAGAAAAATGTTGCTAGGAGTCGAATGCTAGTGGCTCGTACCCGTTCCAACAGAGAGCGGTACAGTGTAGCAAGGGCAGAAGAGAAACGAATCCACCGCAGAAAAAAAGGCAACACGAAGAGAGTGTGATAGCTGAAGCGCAGAAGAACATGGATAGAAACAATATGCGGAAGTTTTACGCAACTGTCAATGGCGCGCAGCATAAGACTGCGTAAGTGCCCGCCATGTGCAATGAACGGGAATGGAATTTTCTGACAGAAAAGACTATGGTGGGAGCCAGGTGGATGGAGCACTTGAAAGATTAGTTGAACGGTGAAAATGAAGGTATATTAAGGAGCAGGATGAACATAGTCGGCGACGGTCAAGCTGTGGAACCACCAACGCTGGACGAGGTTAAGAAGGCTCTAAACGAGCTGAAAAACAGTAAAGCTGCTGGGAAGAAAGAGATCCCGATAGAGAGATAGATGATCATAGATAAGCGGGTACATCGAGGGGAGGTTGTTTTTTGTAAACAAGGGTACAAAAACAGTAATTTTTCAAGCTTAAATTACTCAAATCTGAAATCCTACCTACCTGCATCTTTTCAAAAAGGCTATACAGGGAGACGTGTCATTTGACATGAGGCATTGGTTATTTTAGAGCTTGGCCACTTGATGGTGGTATATATGAAATCATTATTTTATATTTGCTCACAATATTCCGATATATGGAATTTCCCACATTGCAAAAATTTTTATTGCACAAATTTGAACTTTGTTAAGATGATGACTTTAGCAAAGTTCATCTGGTGAGACTGGACTGTTTTGTAACGGGAAAAATTAGGAATTTTACAAATAGGCATGACATAGCATGTGTGAAATATTGCTCTAGCTTGAGATCCTTCTTACCAACTCCCAAGTTGTGTTTGGCGAAATTGTTAAAGATGTCCAGGACTACAAAGTGGTGCTTAGTGTAATGAGCAATTCTTCCAAATCTTTCGGCGAAATAGTACAACCGACTGGCCCTCCGATGAGACAGGAGATTTTCGCAGGCCCAATAAGCCGCCTTTAAAAGCAATCATTACGGACGACATAAAAGATCATACGGCTCGATACAATCGGCAAGGATCTAGGCGACGAACCTTCCTCAACACTTCCAAGAACGGGTCTGGGATTGAACTTACGACCTCCTGCGTTTAAGGCAGAAGCGGTAGCCACATAACCACAAAGCCCGTCTGCTTGCTCAATTTTCTTCTCTTTTATGAAGATTTTTTTTTTCAAAAATTTCTATTGGATTTCACTACAAAATAGCCATTCTCCAGCTAATTCTCACTTCAATATTTAGTAGTCTACCTAATATGAACTGTTGAGGAAGGTTCAACTTTAAGTCATACAATGCTTCCAACCAGGAGATTGAAAACCACTGCTTCAGCCCCGCTCGTCCCACCCATCATACCACCTCGTCCTCGTCGTCGTCACAACCATTCCGAAACCGTGTGCTAATATACTCTACACTGCCTCCGCACCCTGCGCGTTTTTGCCCCGTTCGTCTTATCCATCCGTGTCGTTGGTCGATCATCAGTCCTTTCCACCCAATTCCCATCTGCGTCCCGTTCGAATGAATTTTCGTCCGTCCGACTATGTACGGTTTGGTTTGGTTTGGTCGGTCGGTCGTTCGGTTGGTCGTAGCCGTCGTTGGTGCCGTCGATCCGTCGTAGTTGTTATTGCTGTTAGCATCAACAGCGGCAAAAGCAGCAGCGGCAGCAGCAGCAGCCAAACCTTATTGCCGACGAAGTCAGGAAACGGCTGCGGAGCGTCGCCCCTGCACCATAATCTCACCCCCCTTCGACCCTCGCCCTACTACTACTCATTCTGCTCACTCAACCGGAGGGTTCCATTTTCATTTTCCATTCCTCCTGCAGCGCGTCGCCCTAGCAGCCATACCAAAGCTAGTCCACCTCCCCGTCATCGTCGTCGTCGCCGTCGTCGTAAAAACCCTCTTTGTGTTTTACCCATCATGTCTCCCGTTGTACACTCTGTGTATGCATGCTCCGATACAGCTGTATCTACACGCCATAATACGTTCGCTCGAACGGGGCGTTCTGATTGGCTCGCTTACCGCTCGGTACAAGCTCTCCGATAGTCGCCGGCATCGCACTCCACGTGGAGTAAAGAGGTTGAAATTTTTTGTTACCTCGCACGTCTCTCCCGTTGCTTGCTTTGCTTCTTTTGGCCGTGCCGGGCCTTCGTTCCCCGTCGCTTTGGGTGTTGGGTTGCTTGGGTTATTGTGTGTTGAGTCTCTCCTCTGTGTCTCTCGCCTGTTTCGCTCCTCAAGGGGCCGACGGGGTATTTTTCGCTTCGTCTGCTCCTTCTCCTCGTGCTCCGCCGTTCACTTCTTCCACCCCCTGCCCGGGGTTGTTTTGAGTCGTTTTTTTCTCCTCTTCGCGCTGTCCTGATACTCCTCTACCCGGTCCCACAAGCCACTGCACAGTGTCCGAGGATTTAAAAATTACTTGACATGAGTTTCGACTGGGTTGTTGATGATTTCAGGGATTGATTTCAAATGGGAGATATAGATTTATATCTTTTTTATACATGGGTGTCAAAGTAGATGAATGAAACAGTTTGTACATAGCACGACATTACCAGGCCATCTACATTGCTTTTTGAAAATGAGATAACAGAGAAAGACGTGATTATAATTTGTGTCTGGGTAACAATCCGTAAGAGGACCCTGTCCTAGGTGATGTTGCTAATAAATGCTAATTGTATGTTATTGAAATTTTATATGAATTTGTGTATTACTTATATAATAATCAGGTATTAGATGTTAGATAAAAGAGATTTTTTATTACCTACAAGATAGAAAAAGAAGGAATTATAAAACTTCAAAATGATTTAATTTCTTGCGTACTGCCAATTTTGGTTATATTATGGCGAGGTAGTCAACTAAATAAATTTTAAGAACGTTATCAGAATTGATTCATTATGCTTTCATGTCACCGGGTTTGGCAGCTTGCAGCAATTTAGATCAAATGTAAGATTTTAACCAATTTTTCTTCAGGGGCATGACGCTGCACCCCGGGCTCCAAGTCCGTGAGTTCGCATGTGCACGGCAGTGGCCAACTCTGACTCGTTTCGTGCGCTCCTCTCAGGTTTTTTAATGGTTCTAATAATAAATTATGAAAATTTTTCGAGGTAACTCTCCGACTCGTCCAGTTGAATCGAATATTAGATGAGTATTTAAGTGTTATCTTGGAATAATTTACACTTATGGTTTCGAATTGAAGCCGCAGCCGGAATCGGGATCAGACTAGGTGGCCGAGGTAGAAAAAAGAACGGGGAGAGGTAGCGTGAAAATGGCCGGTTCAGAGCATTTGGGAAGTGGGAATGAAGCGGGCTTATTGAAACCGGACGTAGAGCCAAAACAACTTGTACCAACTGGCTGCTCCTCACGATGTGCCCCCCCTCCACACCGCTTCAAACTAACCTAACAAGGAAAGAAAGAAGCACATGTGGCTTGGTTCTCGTCATTTTGATGTTGTTGATAAGAAGGGGACCGATTGTACAGAAAAGAAGGGAGTGGAGTGGAATCTTTATAAAAACAAGATGTAAAGCTACACGATGTTTTGTTTTTATTGGAAAAAAGTGACTGTTGTGAATTGCGAAACAACAAAGTAAAAAATGCAATGCTTGAATACAGATATTAGTCATGAATCACTTTTTTAAACTTTTCTCAAAAATAAAAAAACGTACTGTAACATGAACGGCTGGCATGCTTGAGATTATCAAACATAAGCAGCTGCAATGCGATGTAACGTTTTTGAAAAAGTTGTGATGGATTTAGTGTTGCAACCATGAAAAATATAATATGAAGGGCTCAAGTAACATTTTAGCTCTATAGCAATTCGAATAAAACAAAGATTTTTTTTTAAAACATTGCACTCCGTTTAATTGGCAAATTTTGTCACTTAAACCCTCTTCTATGAACTTTCACATATGTTCCTGTAACGCCCGGTAGATACTTCCAAGTGGTTTGTTGCGGAGATTAAGGGCAATCCTGATCCAACATTCGTTAGGTTCCCTAGTATCCAATTTCGTAGTCCTTATGAGCGTGTCGGTATGTACATACAACATCAAGACTTCCTACCTACATCCTAGATACTTTTGGCCCTCTATGTTTGCCATCTCTTCTTGGATTGTGATAGCAATCTAGTGGAAACTATTATTAGCAACAAGAGTATCACTAATGTTCAATCTGCTACGGCTATGCGTTACTTCATTTCAATCGTATTCGGAATTATCACCACATCTTTCATCCAGTCATATATGTATTTGGATTTGGATAAGATTTTGATATTGGATTCGATGCATGATTTGAATATTGTGTTGTGATTTTGCATTTGGATATGGATATTGCATTTTAGATTAGATACTTAATTTGGAAATTTGAAATTGGAAATCGGCACACACCTTGGAAATGTTGGACATCATTCTCGATAATGCCGCAACAGCAGTCGAAGCACTCTTGCACGCGTAGTCGACATGGCTGGCGAAGGGCAGCTTGTCGTCTATTACGACCCCAAGGAGCTTCAAACTCCACTTTGATGCGGTCGCGACTTCACCCACGTGAATCACTGAATGTTGAACTGACTTGCGGTTGTTGACGATAACCACCTCTGTCTTATGTTGAGCAAGCTCCAGGCTTCTCGCTCATTCAATCCGCCACCGGTGCTGTTCGCGTGTGCTGCGGTCAGTTCTAGTTCGGGAATTTACTCCCCGTAGACCTCCAAGGTTTCGTCATCGGCGAAGCCGAAGAGGGAACTTTAGCTTCAGAGCCCCGTCATACATAATGTTCCATAATACCGGGCCCAGTATTGAACCTTGCGGAACTTCTGCGGTAATAAGAACGCTTTTCTGACCGGCATCGGTCTCGTATAATAGTACGCGATTCTGGAAATAGCTTTCCAAAATCCGGTACAGGCCCACCGACAGGCTAATCCGGTGTAACGAGAGCGCGATGGCATCCCAGCTTGCGCTGTTGAATGCGTTCTTCACATCAAGTCTCGCACAGTATCGAATACCTCGCCTTTTCCGTTGGATCACTATCTCGGCGTCTTTACCACCGAGTTAATAGTGACAGTTCGTACCTTTCGTGTACGGGGTCAGCCTGTTGAGGATGATCCTCTCTAGCAATTTGCCCGTCGTGTCTATAAGACAGATTGGCGGCTCCCCGGCCTTCGGCAACAACACCAATTTCTGCCTTTTCCATCTTTCAAAGAATGTACGCTCATCAAGGCATCTCTGCATTCCTAGTGTGAACATGCTCTGGTTCGCCATGATTGCTGCCTTGAGAGCGTTGTTCGGAACTCTATAAAGCCCTTGAGCTTTTTTCGTTTCCACCACCGCGAGTAACTCTTCGTTCGTCACCAGAGCCACCATTTATTTTTCTTTTTAATCCAGGACCTTTAGGGGAGTGAAGAGCTCCCTTTGGTCTAGGCCATCACTATCCTGTAGGCGTCACCCCACGAATTCGCATTGGCTCTTTCACATAGGTTGTCCAAACACGGTATCTTACTGCTCTGGATGACCTTGTCAAAGGCCAGTTTCGCAGCTCGAAACACTTCACGGCGGATCGCTTTTTCATCCTCGGTGCGGGCACGTTGCTTCCTTCGTCTAGTCTTGAGGGAGGTTGATCGAAGGGCCGCAATCTCGGCACTCCACCAGTATACCGGGCGTCTGCCATTTCTCGGCATGGTGGCGTCGCACGCGCGTGATAGGACAGCTACCAACGCATCCCCGATTAGACCTTCAGTGTTGGCTTCCAGTCCCAGGGCCGCGGTGAAAACTTCGCTGTCGAAGTGATTGGTTCTCCACCCACAGACCTGACAGGGATCCCTGGACCTCGATGCTGCACGCCATAGCTAGATGATCACTATGGGTGTAACCCTCGTCCACCCTCCAGTCCAAGTCTGGTGCCAGACCAGGATTGATAAACGTTACGTCCATCCATGAATCGACCCCGTTCCTACTGAACTTGCTAGCGGAAGCATCATTGACTAGCACTGCGTCGAACTACGCTAGCGCCTCTAGTAACGCTTGACCCCTTCGATTGGTGCAGTGGCTGCCCCACTTCACTGCCCAAGCGTTAAAATCTCCTGCTATGACGACCGGCTTACGACCCACGAGGTTGGACGATAGCCTATCGATCACCTGGTTGAACTGTTCTAATGGCCACCTTGGTTGGGCATAGCAGCTACAATAGAACACACAGGTCGCAAAAGTCGGACAGGAGGGCGACCTCGGTCCTCGACTCCGAGACCAACTACCACAGTAGCTGGTCAGTTGCACAATGGTTCAGATTCAGCTGTGTTACTTGCACGGCTTCTTCTTGTTTGTCTGTCCGAGGGGACACTATTGCAGAGTTGTTTGCTCGAAACTCTTTCGGCCTAAAGCCATTTTACCGAATAACACGTTCGGCCGACAGTCGACTAGCCGGATTATACGACAATTCCCCGAAACCAATTCCCCTAATGCAATTTCCACGAATGTAACAATTCCCCGAAAATAAAATATTTCTTGTAAACACGTTTAAAATTTCGTTCAAGAGTGTTCTCGTGGGAATGCCGAACATAATCAGCTGATAGTATTGGATGTTTTTCCTTTCTCGTATACAAAGTATACGTGAAGAAGGCTATATGTTCGCTTCAAAAATGAACTTTTGTGTGTGCGAGTGTGTGTGTGTGTGTTTTTTTTGTTCTTCCTTACCAATGGAGGGGGAATCTGCTCAACAGACATCCTGGGTTGGACGTCCAGAAAGTGCGGGGTTAGGGACCACCTCCATCAGCAAACGAGGGAGGCAGGACTACATCCCCGAACCGCTAAACCGTTTCCATTGCCGCCAAGTCCGTCGCCCGGGGCCAGTGCACAACGCACCCTCGAGGTTAGCTGCGTGTTCTTGCAGCACCAAACATCGTGATTCGCTTTTTTAGAAGATCACCATGGTGTCGCTGGCATTGCCGGCTTTCCAGGTGGCCTTACCACGCCCTATGTCCTCGGAAGGTGGGAAGGGTCGACTTCGCGCCTGCTTCCCTCTGCACGGCTGGTATCAAGAATGATGATGCCGCGTGCACCCCAAATTGACCTCTCTGCGATAGGGCCAATTCGCCATCACACAGAGGGACTTGCCGACGCGGTGCCTACGCCTGCCCCAGCCTTGACGAGGACCCCTTTCCGTCCTCGGGCTCGGAGCCCGCCCGGTTGACCGACGCCGCGAAAACGACGATACCATGCTGTTCTTCGCGCGGCCACTTGTTCGATAAAAGGATCGAGTTCGACCACAGGGCACCGGTGTGACCCATGAAGCCGACTCCGAACCCTTGGACCACCTCTTATTCGCGCCTTAACTAGCCATTCCTCGAGTCCACGCGCCACCTTCTGTGTAGCCGTAGTGTAGTGTGTAGACGATTTGGACAATAGCCGATAAAACGGCGTTCCAGATAACATCTTTACACATCGTCCGGACTAGGTTGTCCGGGGTAGTGTCCAGACGACATGTGGCAAGCATGTGGTCACGCATTATGCGAAAACGTGGGCACACGAACAACACGTGTTCCGCCGGTTCTCCTAAACCTGCCCACACCGGACTCTCGGGCGAGGCCGAGTGTCCGAACCGGTGTAGATATTGTCTGATGCAACCATGGCTTGGAGACTGGGCCAGGTGGAGAGTGATTGCGCTAAGCAAGGAGGGTTCAGGTTCAACACCCGTCTTTGACCGAATTGTTTTGTAAGGTAGCTAAGGTTGTCAAAGTATACAGCATTTCATTCCTCGATGGAAGTGTAATAATAGATTCAATGTAGACACAAACACATCATATCAAGAATACGTATTCATTCAATGAAAGCATTACCTCCTCACTTCGCCTTATAGCGGCGCTTTGTACCGCACTTGTACCGAATGGTAAAACATTCGAGGAAAAGTTACATTCAGGGAATTGTTATTCGAGGAAATTGCATTATGCGGAATTGCATTCGGGGAATTGCCGTACAATCGACTATCCGAATTCCATTTGGCCAAAATGGCCGTTTGGCTGAACGGGTTATGTGGATGAAAATGCCGTTTGGTCGAACAGACCATATAATTGGAAATTTCGTTTGACCGAAGAAGTGGTTTGTCTGCCATTTGGCAGAAATGTTCTTTTGACAGAAAGGGCCATTTGGCAGAAAAAGGTTTTCAGCCGAACAAACCATTAGGTCTAAAACGTCGTTTGGTCGAACAGGTCATATGGCCGAAAATGTCGATCGGCCGATTAGATCATTTGACCAAAAAAGTCGTTTGGTCTAATAGGTTTTTTGGACGAAAACGCCGTTTGGCGTCCACATACGCCCTGCACTCGCACATTCACTTGAAGGATGGTGGTGCTTTGCATCAGTCCACAAAAGGACAGCCCCATATAAAGGTGTGGCCAAAACTACCAAAAGGCCAATTTTCGATTTGGGCGAGTAAAATGTGATGAATACACAGCTTATAACCTTTATTTCTATAATCAGCACGGTTTTTATTTTTTAGATTTTTTAGGGAGGGGTGGGGGGCGAAATTATATTTTTACGTTTTTTTGGGAAAACGGACAGCTTTGCCATGTTTTCGTCTCAAAACTAACATATTAATATATCGTTACAGAGCTCCTTAACAGATCTATGCAATAGGCTTTATAATGTATTATTAGCTCCGTCCAGAATTTAGTTTTTAGTAGTTTTGTAAAAGCATATTTTATGCAATAATAAACGAACAAAACAGTTTGGTACCCCGCAATACCCCGCAGTAAAACATCATGCACTACACTATTGAACTCTTAAGCTTTGAGGACCATGAATAAAATTCTGCCCAAATTCACAATTTTGTAAGATACATGAATTTTAAAAATTGCCCATTTTTGCCTTTTTCGTGTACTAAGTATACGTAGAAGCTATATGATCGCTCTAAAAGTATTAAAAAAGCCCAAACACTCGTAGAATTGTACACCGATTGACTCAGTTCGAAGAATTGAGGTGATGTCTGTGTGTACGTGTGTGTGAATGTCTGTATGTGTGTGACCAAAAATGGTCTTAACTCTTTTTTAAGCACTTACTCTGAACCGATTTACTCGCAACAAGTTTCATTCGTCAGAGAACGTTGTTCCATTGTTCCCTATTGAAAATAGGCTGGATCGGACTATGGGCTCAAAAGTTATGGCCAAAATACATTTTCTTATAAAGTACGAGAAAGACAACATTACCGCTAGGGGGATTAATCAGGTGTTTTGGTAAACTTCTTATTTTTCAATTTTAATCTGAGTTACTCAATAATGCCACTTTAATTGAATTTGGTGACGAACACAATTTACATAACATTTTAAGGGTGAGGGTTATGCCTTAACGTTGCGCATAATTCAAGAAAAAATCATCTATCATATAAAAAGCGTTACGCAGTGAGAAAGGAAGTTGTTCAAAATTTACAATTTTGAGATTACTACATTATAGGAGCGAATTACAGATTTAACCATAACGTGTTGGATGAGTAGTGTGTTGAATAACTCCTTGCCACAATACCTTTTTATAATTATGAAAGAAATCTTAATGAAATATCTAATAAATGAAATTCCAATTCGTTGATGCCACAATATGACGCTAATTGAATCTGTTCTACCCTCCTTTTTTGATTTAATAAGTTCTACTCAGTGAATTTTCAACACCAGAAGCTGATAGTGCTTTTTTGATCATTTTAGGAAATCTGTGTTGCGTCCATTTGTCTGTGACACGAATATAGAGTTTTTATGACCATTAGTATTTTATCCAGCACCAAACAGGCTTATTGCAAGCCAAAAAGTGACCAAATTCCGTTGGTTTTGTAGAATATGACAAAAATCGATACTATGCCGAAAATTGGCCCCATACCCCATTGAAGGCTCAGAAAAAAAAAATTTCTTTTCTATCTATGTTTTTATGATGAATACCACTGTTTATTACAGGATTCATAATTTTGGCCAAAAATACCTCCTTTTTTCCCATTGTGCAGTCTTGGGAATTTCTGGACTGGCGGTGCTATGCCACAACTCAGTTTTTAAGTGTTCACTACGCCTCGATTAGGGCTTTAAACTCGGCTACAATTAATAATTATTAAGAATACTATCTACGCTATTGCACATAAGCTCTCCTGGACGGTGCTGGGTCATTAGGCCGAAGGCCATTAGGTTGAATGATCATTAGACCGAATGGTCATTAGGCCGAATGAGAACTGGGGAGTGAGAAGTGAGTAGTGCGATGTAAGGATGAAGTATAACGGAAGAAGAAAAAAGCAAAAAGGAGGAAGAAGGAAGAAGGAATAAGGAAGAAGGAAGAAAGAAGAAGGAAGAAGGAAGAAGAAAGAAGGAAAAAGGAAGAAGGAATAAGGAAGAAGGAAGAAGGAAAAAAGAAGAAGGAAGAAGGAAGAAGGAAGAAGGGAGAAGGAAGAAGGAAGAAGGAAGAAGGAAGAAGGAAGAAGGAAGAAGGAAGAAGGAAGAAGGAAGAAGGAAGGAAGAAGGAAGAAGGAAGAAGGAAGGAAGAAGGAAGAAGGAAGAAGGAAGAAGGAAGAAAGAAGAAGAAAGAAGGACGAAGGAAGAAGGAAGAAGGAAGAAGGAAAAAGGAAGAAGGAAGAAGGAAAAAAGAAGAAAGAAGAAGGAAGAAGGGAGAATGATGAAGGAAGAAGGAAGAAGGAAGAAGAAAGGAAGAAGAAGGAAGTAAAGTAGTAAGAAGAAAGAAAAAAGAAAAAGAAGAAGAACAAAGGAAGGCGGAAGAAAGAAGAATGAAGATAGAAGAAGGAAGAAGAAAGAAGGTAGAAGGAAGAAGGAAGAAGGAAGAAAGAAGAAGAAAGAAGAAAGAAGGAAAAAGGAAGAAGGAAGAAGGAAGAAGAAATAAGGAAGATGGAAGAAGGAAGAAGGAAGACGGAAGAAGAAAGAAAAAAGAAGGAAAAAGAAGGAAAAAGGAATAGGGAAGAAAGAAGAAAAAAGGAGGAGGAAGGAAGAAATAAGAAGGAAGAAGGAAAAAGGAGATAGAAAGAAGGAAGAAAGAAGAAGGAAGAAGGAAGAAGGGAGAAGGAAGAAGGAAGAAGGAAGAAGGAATAAGGAAAAAGGAAGAAAGAAGAAGGAAAAGGATCAAGAAAGAAGAAAGGAGGAAGAAGGAAGAAGGAAGAAGAAAGAAGGAAGAAGGAAGAAGAAAGAAGGAAGAAGGAAAAAGGAAGAAGGAAGAAGAAGAAAGAAGGAAGTAAAGAAGTAAGAAGAAATAAGGAAGAAGGAAGAAGGAAGAAGAAAGAACGAAGTAAGAAGGAAGAAGGAAATAGGAAGAATGAAGAAGGAAGAAGGAAGAAGATAGAAGGAAGAAAGAAGTAGGAAGAAGAAAGAAGGAAGAAGAAGCAAGAAGAAAGAAGGAAAAAAGAAGAAGGAAGAAGGTAGAAGAAATAAGTAGGAAGAAGAAAAAAGGAAGAAGAAGCAAGAAGAAAGAAGGAAGAAGAAAGAAGTAAGAAGAAAAAAGGAAGTAAAGAGAAGATGGGAGAAGGAAGAATGAAGAATGAAGGAAGAAGCAAAAATGAAGAAGGAAGAAGGGAGAAGGATGAAAGAAGAAAGAAGAAAAAAGAAGAAAAAAGAAGTAAGAAGGAAGAATGAAATAGGAAGAATGAAGAAGGAAGCAGGAAGAAGATAGAAGGAAGAAGCAAGAAGGAAGAAGGAAGAAGGAAGTGAATAAGTAAGAAGGAAGGAAGAAGGAAGAAAGAAGAAGGAAGAAGGAAGAAGAAAGAAGAAAGAAGAAAGAAGAAGGAAGAAGGAAGAAGGAAGAAGGAAGAAGGAAGAAGGAAGAAGGAAGAAGGAAGAAGGAAGAAGGAAGAAGGAAGAAGGAAGAAGGAAGAAGGAAGAAGGAAGCAGGAAGATGGAAGAAGGAAGAAGGAAGAAGTAAGAAGGAAGAAGGAAGTAAAGAAGTAAGAAGGAAGATGGAAGAAGGAAGAATGAAGAATGAAGGAAGAAGCAAGAATGAAGAAGGAAGAAGGGAGAAGGAAGAAAGAAGAAGGAAGAAGACAGATAGCAGAAGGAGGATGCAAGAAGGGAGAAGGAAGAAGACAGATAGCAGAAGGAAGATGGAAGAAGGGGTAAGGTGAAAAAAGAACTTTTCGTTTTCACTTTTTGCTTCTTTTTGCTATTTCGGCCTAATGGCCATTCGGCCTCACGACCGTTCGGCCTAATGACCTTCGACCAAATGGCCTTCGGCCTAATGGCCTGACACCCTCGTGGACTCACAGTTTTTGTTTAAAAAAAAATTCACTTCAGGCCCGATAAAATTAATGCCATTTTCGCTTCTCAAACTGTACTGGCATTTATTTTTGTTCCTTATAATTAGTTTGATGTTTCAAAATCCTTACACAAACTTTTCGATCGGCTTACGATCAGTGTTCCATTGGTTATTACTAGTTTATTTTTTTAGGCTTTATGCTTTCACATCTAATCTGCTCACTGATCGAATGGAGATTCCTTGATGGTCCAAAAAAGTGGGATCTGTTTTTATTAATAAGTATATAATTTGGCTCGTTTTTTCCTGTAACCTTGTTGCACATTTTCTGCCAAATGACCCTTTCTACCTAACGACTTTTTCGTCCTAATTACCTGTTCGGCCAAACGAAATTTTTGGTCACATGACCTGCTTGGCCAAACGTCATTTTCGGCCTAGTGGTTGTTTTGGTCAAATGCCATGTTCCGCCAAATGGCCCTTTCAGTCAAACGACCATTATGGCCAAATGGCATTTTTGAACAAACCACTTTTTCGGTCAAACTTGGTAACTTGGCTTAGAAACCCCGCAGTTAATAACTGTGGAAGTACCTTATGAACACTAAGCCGCAAGGTGGAAATGTCCTAATGAGAAATGCAATGCCAATACAGAAGAAGGAAACCTCTTCAGTCAAACAACATGTTTAGCCATATTGTCTGTTCGGCCAAATGGCCTTTTCGGCCATTTATCTCTTACGGAAAAACGACATTTCCGGTCGAATGGCCCTTTTTGGCAATCAAATATTTTGGGCCAAATGACCTGCTTGAGTAAACGACGTATTCGGCCAAAAGACCTGTTCGGACAAACAACATCTTCTGCATTATCAACATTGAACAAAAATAACAAGTGATCCGTCGAATTTCGTCTTGCCAAAAATCAACTAGCTAGCACAAATATTTGTATTTGTATTCATCCTTACAGGGGGAAGAGGGGTCTGGTACCACCATAAACACATTTCTTGTATTCGAAAATCTACACATGCCAAATTATTGGCATAGTGATGATTTTGAGTTCAATGATGTAACCATGTTTTTTTCTTACTTGAAAAAACGACTGTTTTATTTGAATAATTTTGGCATTAATGGCTTTTCAGTCTTTCAAAAATCGAAACAACTCATTGGTTTAGTTTCCTATGTTTCGGCCCTTGATCTTGGCCTTTCTCAGGGACTTAAGGTGATTATAGAATGAATCCAGAAATCAGCCATTTTGTAAACAACGTGCTTTTCCAATATTTTTTTCAAGAGCACGAGATGAAAGATCCATAACGCGTATGGGGCTGAAATAATGGTAGATCGTTTGCTTAGTTATGCTGAACAATCATAATTTTAGTTTCGGCACTGTACGAAAACTATTACGCCAGATTTGGGCTTTTGGAAATATATGTAGATAAACGTGTGGTGAATTTGAAATTCACCACGGGCTTCATTCTATAATCACCTTAAACATGCACCGTCTCTCGTAAATGAAGCGCGTAAAGCTTTGCGAACGTTGTCGCGTTTTTTGGTTGTATCTTCCAGTGTATCGTCGCATTTGCGTTGGTGGATAAATATTTGTTATTTTGATACACTTGCTATGCCTGCCACCTACTTTACACCAAAATGTAGCTATGGTAATTAGGGATTGTTAATTTTTCACTCAATATTACATTTTTCAGTAATGAAGACGCTACAGCGGCGTTCTTTACTTCCCTTCCTAATCGTAATGTTTAACAGGTTATGGGCCCAGGGAAGTAAAAACCAGTTGTGTTGTATAGAGACTGTGGTCGAGTACGACCGAAAGAACTGAAGAGGAACCGTGGTTCATTGTAATTTATCACCGGTAGAAACGAAATGGATATGGAACTGAAGACGGGTACTGATCTTTGAAAATTTGGTAACTACGACCTGTGAAAAGAAAGGACCAAACAATTACTGAATCGCGAAGGATGGTGGCGTAGTGTTGTCAATGATCTACCGCCGAAAACAGAAAGCAAAGAACAGGGGGTAATATGCGGTGCATCGCGCCTCCTCAGCATATAGTATGAAGCAAATGTAAATAAACAATCCCACATTTTTTGTTGGTCAGCAGTAGTTTAGGTTAACCAATATCTTACAAGATTCCAGTTCGAAAAATGTTACACTTGTCAAGCGGGGTGGCCCAAGGTGGCCCGCCTTTCCCAAGCGGCGAGGCCCGGATAATACATCTTAGGTAGGCTTGATTTGTTCGTGGATGACAGGCTAACTCCCCCCCTGGCAAAGAAGCATGTATCTACAAAGGCGAGCGTGCAGCCGCCACAATTATTTATTTGGTGGAGAGTAGTCAATTGCAAATCAATATGAACGTCTCGTCTGCCAGAAAATCGTGGGACATCCTTCATGACTATTACGTGAAGCAAACATCGGCTGTTAGAGTTGGTTTATTGAAACGCATGAGTCGGTTAGAGCTGGAAGAGCAAGGTAATGTAGAAGAGCATTTCTAGACCAATCGCAATGGACGCGATGTTTGACAAACTGGAGGAGAAGCGATGACAATCGTGCACAAAATGGAGCGTCCATTGCATTGCCAAGACTGCCGAATGACCAGCGAGTATGGTTTGAATGTGGGGAGACCGGACATATTCGGAAGGGATCTAGAAATACTGGCAGAGGAACAGCAAATGCAGTCTAGTGCGAAAAATGAACGAGCGCAGGCAAGAACATCCAGTGTGAAGAGCTCGGTTCAGGAGGAGACTGGTCATAGTCGATCAATCTGTTTCTCTGCAGTCGAATATGAGCATGCGGATCAGAGATGGGTGATAGATTCTGTAGCATCACGTCATATGACATAGGATACAGTTTTTTACGAGTATTAAACAACGAAGAGACGTTATCAAGCTTGCGGATGGAAAAGTGTTGGAGCCTATCGGAGTCGGAGATGGTGTTCTAATTTGCAAATAAAGTGGAACTAAATAATGTTCTCTTTGTTTCCAAATTAAATACCAGTCAGGAGCTAATGCTAGGATTGGATCTAGTCATTGTTTTATTCATAGTATATACATATATATTTTATTGATAGTGTAGTATACTAATGCTTAATTGGATAGAATGGCTGACACAACTTCCCAGCCACTAAAACCAATTTGCAATGTTTCCAAGCACAAACTTAATTCAGTTGTTAAGAATACAAACGGTTGCAACGAAAAAAAAAAACAGTGTTGATAAAAAGAGCACCGGTTCTAAATTCCAACATACATTCCTGCACCAAACGCTGTTTTAGTTGCTCCGAAAACCAATTTTGTTTCCATTTTTTCTTAATAACAACAAAGGCCTCTTCAAGGCTATAATTCTGAATATCCGGCCTTTGACTTAAGGATGTTATCGATCATTAAGTAATTTGCGTTCGATCATTTAGTAGTTTGTCAATAACTCATTCCAAAAGCTGAATTTCAAAATGAGTTGTATGGTGGACTTCTAGTGCGAAGGCTATCCTACAACTCTGCCTAATGGTTCGTTGTTTGAATTCCACTAATAACGGAGCTACAACTATAGTTACAGTAACTTAGACAAAATGATAACAAAATTCCAATCATTTAGTTTAAGTTACTTCAACTAGCGTTATAACTCCGTTATTAATTGAAATCTAGCAACGGAGTATTAGGCAGAGTTGTAGAAAAACCTTTGCACTAGAAGTCCACCATACAACATATTTCGCAATTCAGCTTTTGGAATGAGTTATTAACAAACTACTAAATGATCGAACGCAAATTACTAAATGATCGATAACATCCTTGCTTTGACTACACCATTGTGCTTATTATATGTTTAAAATCCACAACTTTTCGTCTCTTTCAGAATTCCTCGTCATAGAATGGAACATTCATTCGATTAGCTTAACTTTTGTGGACTTTGGATGGGTGAACATCAGGCCATGTTGGGTCACTGCCTGACTGCAGATATCGGACCTGAATCATCACGGCAAAATACGGTGAAGCGATCAATCAAACCCTAAACAAAGCTCGATTGGATTGGAGGAAGGTGTGACCGATTGTGGAAAATTCCCCCGTCATATACCAAAAGCTCCCAATCATCGTTGGTTATTTGTGTTTAATTCTCACGTCGCTTTATCATCACTTTCGAAATCTGGTTAGACATTGTTCTAGGAAATGTAGCATGCGCGGAAGGTGCATGAAAAGGACTGGGGTCAGAGGGACGAGTGGTGATAACCCCACAACTGGATGAGACAGATTACTCGATAACGGGCTGAAGCTTAATGACAACAACAACAAGAGTAAAAGATTTAACAATGATTTAGGAGCGGCTTCTTTTTTTAAAGCCTGTTGCAACAGAGCAGCACATTGGTTGATTGGTTTGGATTTTTTTTTCGGATGGATTACACGAATTTGATAACGCGTCCGATAAGATAGACGATATTGATGAGTGGGTTTTGCGAAACAATCGATAGTGGCATATGAGTCTACACTCACGGATTGATTTCATGGGGAACAGTTATTCAGCTGTCAATTTATCGCTTCATTGGGAGCTATTAATCAGATTGTCGAATGTGATGCCGAGTATAGATGAACCGTCGGTTGTCATGTAGAAACACATGATAAAGAGGTGTTATTTGTTGTTTACCCTTCTTTTCATCTCATTGTTTCCGACTCGAAATGTACTCAGCTGAAATTTTGGAATTTGGTGTTTAACACTGAACAATTTGATTGATTACTTATGACCAATTGCTCAATAATGTCAAATATTTTCAAAACGATCTTAGTTTTCTTAACCCACACAACTTCTATCCATCGACCATTTTTTCACACTATATTTAGGGTAAGCGAACCGATTTAAGCTCAATTAATTATTATATAATCGATTTTTCTGATTTTATGATATCTAGACGTTAGCCGGTAGTTCGATGATTTGAGAAATAGTTATACCACGATTAGATTTGGATTGGATTTGGATTGGATTTGCATTGGATTTGGATTGGATTTGGATTGGATTTGGATTGGATTTGGATTGAATTTGGATTGGATTTGGATTGGATTTGGATTGGATTTGGATTGGTTGGATTGGTTTGGATTGGTTTGGATTGGTTTGGATTGGATTTGGATTGGTTTAGATTGGTTGGATTGGATTTTGATTGGTTTGGATTGGTTTGGATTGGTTTGGATTGGTTTGGATTGGTTTGGATTGGTTTGGATTGGTTTGGTTGGTTTGGTTTGGATTGGTTTGGATTGGATTGGTTTGGATTGGTTTGGATTGGTTTGGATTGGTTTGGATTGGTTTGGTTGGTTTGGATTGGTTTGGATTGGTTTGGATTGGTTTGGTTGGTTTGGATTGGTTTGGATTGGTTTGGATTGGTTTGGATTGGTTTGGATTGGTTTGGATTGGTTTGGATTGGTTTGGATTGGTTTGGTTGGTTTGGATTGGTTTGGATTGGTTTGGATTGGTTTGGATTGGTTTGGATTGGTTTGGATTGGTTTGGTTGGTTTGGATTGGTTTGGATTGGTTTGGATTGGTTTGGATTGGTTTGGATTGGTTTGGATTGGTTTGGATTGGTTTGGATTGGTTTGGATTGGTTTGGATTGGATTTGGATTGGTTTGGATTGGTTTGGATTGGTTTGGTTGGTTTGGATTGGTTTGGTTGGTTTGGATTGGTTTGGATTGGTTTGGATTGGTTTGGTTGGTTTGGATTGGTTTGGTTGGTTTGGATTGGTTTGGATTGGTTTGGATTGGTTTGGATTGGTTTGGTTGGTTTGGTTGGTTTGGATTGGTTTGGTTGGTTTGGATTGGTTTGGATTGGTTTGGTTGGTTTGGTTGGTTTGGATTGGTTTGGATTGGTTTGGTTGGTTTGGATTGGTTTGGTTGGTTTGGATTGGTTTGGATTGGTTTGGATTGGTTTGGATTGGTTTGGATTGGTTTGGATTGGTTTGGATTGGTTTGGATTGGTTTGGTTGGTTTGGATTGGTTTGGATTGGTTTGGATTGGTTTGGATTGGTTTGGATTGGTTTGGATTGGTTTGGATTGGTTTGGATTGGTTTGGATTGGTTTGGATTGGTTTGGATTGGTTTGGATTGGTTTGGTTGGTTTGGATTGGTTTGGATTGGTTTGGATTGGTTTGGATTGGTTTGGATTGGTTTGGATTGGTTTGGTTGGTTTGGATTGGTTTGGATTGGTTTGGATTGGTTTGGTTGGTTTGGATTGGTTTGGATTGGTTTGGTTGGTTTGGATTGGTTTGGATTGGTTTGGATTGGTTTGGTTGGTTTGGTTGGTTTGGATTGGTTTGGATTGGTTTGGATTGGTTTGGATTGGTTTGGTTGGTTTGGTTGGTTTGGTTGGTTTGGTTGGTTTGGATTGGTTTGGATTGGTTTGGTTGGTTTGGTTGGTTTGGATTGGTTTGGATTGGTTTGGTTGGTTTGGATTGGTTTGGATTGGTTTGGATTGGTTTGGATTGGTTTGGATTGGTTTGGATTGGTTTGGATTGGTTTGGATTGGTTTGGATTGGTTTGGATTGGTTTGGTTGGTTTGGATTGGTTTGGATTGGTTTGGTTGGTTTGGATTGGTTTGGATTGGTTTGGATTGGTTTGGATTGGTTTGGATTGGTTTGGATTGGTTTGGATTGGTTTGGATTGGTTTGGATTGGATTTGGATTGGTTTGGTTGGTTTGGATTGGTTTGGATTGGTTTGGATTGGTTTGGATTGGTTTGGATTGGTTTGGATTGGTTTGGATTGGTTTGGATTGGTTTGGATTGGTTTGGTTGGTTTGGATTGGTTTGGTTGGTTTGGATTGGTTTGGTTGGTTTGGATTGGTTTGGTTGGTTTGGTTGGTTTGGATTGGTTTGGATTGGTTTGGATTGGTTTGGTTGGTTTGGATTGGTTTGGATTGGTTTGGATTGGTTTGGATTGGTTTGGTTGGTTTGGATTGGTTTGGATTGGTTTGGATTGGTTTGGATTGGTTTGGATTGGTTTGGATTGGTTTGGTTGGTTTGGATTGGTTTGGATTGGTTTGGTTGGTTTGGATTGGTTTGGATTGGTTTGGATTGGTTTGGATTGGTTTGGATTGGTTTGGATTGGTTTGGATTGGTTTGGTTGGTTTGGATTGGTTTGGATTGGTTTGGATTGGTTTGGATTGGTTTGGATTGGTTTGGATTGGTTTGGTTGGTTTGGATTGGTTTGGATTGGTTTGGATTGGTTTGGATTGGTTTGGATTGGTTTGGATTGGTTTGGATTGGTTTGGATTGGTTTGGATTGGTTTGGATTGGTTTGGATTGGTTTGGATTGGTTGGTTTGGATTGGTTTGGATTGGTTTGGTTGGTTTGGATTGGTTTGGATTGGTTTGGATTGGTTTGGATTGGTTTGGATTGGTTTGGATTGGTTTGGATTGGTTTGGATTGGTTTGGTTGGTTTGGATTGGTTTGGATTGGTTTGGATTGGTTTGGATTGGTTTGGATTGGTTTGGATTGGTTTGGTTGGTTTGGATTGGTTTGGTTGGTTTGGATTGGTTTGGATTGGTTTGGATTGGTTTGGTTGGTTTGGATTGGTTTGGTTGGTTTGGATTGGTTTGGATTGGTTTGGTTGGTTTGGATTGGTTTGGTTGGTTTGGATTGGTTTGGATTGGTTTGGTTGGTTTGGATTGGTTTGGATTGGTTTGGATTGGTTTGGATTGGTTTGGATTGGTTTGGATTGGTTTGGATTGGTTTGGATTGGTTTGGATTGGTTTGGATTGGTTTGGATTGGTTTGGTTGGTTTGGATTGGTTTGGATTGGTTTGGATTGGTTTGGTTGGTTTGGATTGGTTTGGATTGGTTTGGATTGGTTTGGATTGGTTTGGATTGGATTTGGATTGGTTTGGATTGGTTTGGATTGGTTTGGATTGGTTTGGATTGGTTTGGTTTGGTTTGATTTGGATTGGTTTGGTTTGGTTTGGATTGGTTTGGATTGGTTTGGATGGGTTTGGATTGGTTTGGATTGGATTTGGATTGGTTTGGATTGGTTTGGATTGGTTTGGATTGGTTTGGTTGGTTTGGATTGGTTTGGATTGGTTTGGATTGGTTTGGATTGGTTTGGATTGGGTTTGGATTGGTTTGGATTGGTTTGGATTGGTTTGGTTGGTTTGGATTGGTTTGGATTGGTTTGGTTGGTTGGATTGGTTTGGATTGGTTTGGATTGGTTTGGTTGGTTTGGATTGGTTTGGTTGGTTTGGATTGGTTTGGATTGGTTTGGTTGGTTTGGATTGGTTTGGATTGGTTTGGTTGGTTTGGATTGGTTTGGATTGGTTTGGTTGGTTTGGATTGGATTGGTTTGGTTGGTTTGGATTGGTTTGGATTGGTTTGGATTGGTTTGGATTGGTTTGGATTGGTTTGGATTGGTTTGGTTGGTTTGGATTGGTTTGGATTGGTTTGGTTGGTTTGGATTGGTTTGGATTGGTTTGGATTGGTTTGGTTGGTTTGGATTGGTTTGGATTGGTTTGGATTGGTTTGGTTGGTTTGGATTGGTTTGGATTGGTTTGGATTGGTTTGGATTGGTTTGGATTGGTTTGGATTGGTTTGGATTGGTTTGGATTGGTTTGGATTGGTTTGGATTGGTTTGGATTGGTTTGGATTGGTTTGGTTGGTTTGGATTGGTTTGGATTGGTTTGGATTGGTTTGGATTGGTTTGGATTGGTTTGGTTGGATTTGGATTGGTTTGGATTGGTTTGGATTGGTTTGGATTGGTTGGATTGGTTTGGATTGGTTTGGTTGGTTTGGATTGGTTTGGTTGGTTTGGATTGGTTTGGTTGGTTTGGATTGGTTTGGATTGGTTTGGATTGGTTTGGATTGGTTTGGATTGGTTTGGATTGGTTTGGATTGGTTTGGATTGGTTTGGATTGGTTTGGATTGGTTTGGTTGGTTTGGATTGGTTTGGATTGGTTTGGATTGGTTTGGTTGGTTTGGATTGGTTTGGATTGGTTTGGTTGGTTTGGTTGGTTTGGATTGGTTTGGTTGGTTTGGATTGGTTTGGATTGGTTTGGATTGGTTTGGATTGGTTTGGATTGGTTTGGATTGGTTTGGATTGGTTTGGATTGGTTTGGTTGGTTTGGATTGGTTTGGATTGGTTTGGTTGGTTTGGATTGGTTTGGATTGGATTTGGATTGGTTTGGATTGGTTTGGATTGGTTTGGATTGGTTTGGATTGGTTTGGTTTGGATTGGTTTGGATTGGTTTGGTTGGTTTGGATTGGTTTGGATTGGTTTGGTTGGTTTGGATTGGTTTGGTTGGTTTGGATTGGTTTGGTTGGTTTGGATTGGTTTGGATTGGTTTGGATTGGTTTGGTTGGTTTGGATTGGTTTGGATTGGTTTGGATTGGTTTGGATTGGTTTGGATTGGTTTGGATTGGTTTGGATTGGTTTGGATTGGTTTGGATTGGTTTGGATTGGTTTGGATTGGTTTGGATTGGTTTGGATTGGTTTGGATTGGTTTGGATTGGTTTGGATTGGTTTGGATTGGTTTGGATTGGTTTGGATTGGTTTGGATTGGTTTGGATTGGTTTGGATTGGTTTGGATTGGTTTGGAATGGTTTGGATTGGTTTGGATTGGTTTGGATTGGTTTGGATTGGTTTGGATTGGTTTGGATTGGTTTGGATTGGATTTGGATTGGATTTGGATTGGTTTGGATTTGGTATGGATTGAATTTGGATTGGATTTTGATTGGATTTGGATAAGATTTGGATTGGTTTGATTGGTTTGGATTGGATTTGGATTGGATTTGGATTGGATTCTGATGCCAAAATCGAATGGGGTCTGTACTATTTATTAGTTCCTTAATTATTAAAGCCTAAAGAAGGGGAAAGATGTAGTGAACACGATTCGCAATCTATTTCTAGTGGGTGGCATCGAGCGTGACAGGACTCACCTAGGAAGTTATATTACGATTGGCGGAATGATCGATGAATTCGTCAACCTTGGATCCTTGCTGATGGTTGATAATCACTCCAATCGCAATATACGGAGCGCAACGATTATAATGACTTGGTGTGCTTAGAGAAGACTCTGGATTAAGAAAAAAGAATAAGCATACAACTCGATTGAATGATCAAAAACCACAAATCTTGACTGAAATGCGTAACCAGAAACGTCCGGTCTCTCTATTTGAAACAAGGTTAAAGGAAACGTGATATCCTGTGACATAAAGAACAAGAATAGTTCCCAGACTGCACCGTGGCCCCACCTGTAACCGCTTTAATTCGTTGAGAGCTCCTATTTCCGAGAGGTCGTATACTAAATTATTTTCGGAAAGAAATGAATGTAAAAAATAATATCTTGTTCCTCCATTTAAGAATTCAACCCTCTCAAAACGTGCTAATTTTTCTAAAACAATTCATTTGGTAATGCACCCTGTTTTGCAGTTTTGCTCCCAATTAAATAGAGCCGTGTGCATGAGTCAGCTAAACACTGTACACAGTCCGCAATAAAAACAACAATCAAAACAACAAAGTCGGTGATTATCGAGAGACCGTCGAGCGAACAGCCGACCAACTGCCGCCGCCACTGCCAGCCAGCTATTAATACCCATTTTTTAAGGGGATCGAAGAGCAGCGGCATGTTTAGAGTCGATTATAGCAGAACATAACACAACACGAAAGGAACAACATGAACACGAAGTGCAGAGTAAGTGGACCGAACACTGAAAAAAGTAATTCAACAACAAGAAGCACTGGCAAAGAAGAGAAGAAAGAGGGGCGAGCAAGCAAAGCGATAAGGCCTGACCGATCGTGTCATTTCGCGGCATTTGCCACGATCTCTTTCGGTCGCCCTCGAAGCGCGTAGAAAACATGTTAATGTAATTTAATTTATACCCACGATAATAAATAACAAAAACATGGTTTCGGGCGGCGGCAAGTAGGCGAGCATGCGGGCGAAGGAGGGAGCCACCACATCACGATACGAGACGAGGGGTTCAAACAGTCAAGAGAATTTGATTGGCATACGGCCATCAAGCATTGAGCTGTGAAAAGGGGACGACGACGTCGTCAAGGGGAAACCGTCCAAGTGGAACAACGATTTACGCCGGTTGCCCCGATGAAAATCACTTTTCCCAAAGTGAACTCGACGACCGTCAGTCGGTCGTCGTCGTCGTCATTATTAATGTTGTTGCCGGTGGTGTGGTGGCAGTCATCGAAGTAGGCGCACACGACGAAAAAGTGGGCCCTGTCGGACGGTGGACGCCTTCTGCCATGGCAGCAGCAATCAAGCGACCGACCGACGTGGAAGAATGCATCGTGATTGCGATGATGAATTTGTTGAATGGGTTTTAACGCAGTCGTTCGGTTTCCCCCTTTTTTTCGCCTTCTCTACACCTTCGGGCCAAAGGCGCACAAATGCCGCTTCAATCAGGGAGGATTAATCCTCGGACACGTCACGATGGTAACCGATTAGGTCGGTGCCTAACCTATCCTATCTTCGGAGTGGAACCTTGATGGAATCAGATTTAAGAGCCTGAACAGGGAGTTTTAGGGTGTGACGCATGGATAGGCGATCCTCATGGGAATAAACGTCACGGCTTGGCACCAAGGGCTGTTGCTTCGGTCGTTGGCGAACGGGGTGTGACAGTTGTCCACAGCTAGCTTGGATGGAAGATCCGTAACAAACTCGAAGCAACGGGACTACGGATGGATTTTAGGGGATTAGGTTGACAGTAATCCCATAATTGACACGTGTGCCGAACGAACGTCTATAGTCTGCCGGATCCGTTGATATTTGTCCGTTGGACCGGGTGCGTGTACGTCCATAATCACTTTACAAATATCTTCCATGTGGATAGGAACAGCTCGGCACCAGTAGCAGCAGTTTTTGACCGTGTTTTTCTATCACATACATACAGATGTTGTGTTGATAGTCTTGTCACACTAAAATTGTTTTCAGATGGGTTTTAATTGGATGACCGGATTAAGGGTAATAAAGAAAAATGATATTTTGTAGAAAATTAAATGCTACATTAACAGTGCCGACTTTCATACGACATATTTTTTTATAGAAGTACTGTACCATGGCCAACAGATTTGAACCAATCAGCGAATGTTCCATTTCCTAACAACTAGACTCTTTCGTGATCAATTAATATGCTAGTTTAAGTTTTTTTACCCCTCTACTACGCTTGAACTAAGTGGTTAAGAAGTAGACCTGTGCGCCGCCGCGCCATACTCGCCGCCGCCGGTGGTTTTACACACGGCGCCGCCGCCGACGACAATTTTGGGTTAGCGCGCCTCCGATCATAATTTTGCCACGCCGATGACTAACCGCATTAAGAAAAAAATCAATTAACTTGAGTCGAGTCGAGTAAAATAAGAGACACTGAAGATGGCCTTACAGAGACGAAATACGTATTTGTAAGACAATACAACGTGGTGGAATTGATTGGAATAGTACTCAACTCGTGTTATGATTGTTTTTGTTAGTTAGTTGTTAGAATGTTGTTGAGGTGGAACTCGTCAGAATTCAATTTCAAATCTACCTCAAGTGATGGTGCCTCTAAGACAGTGTGGTGACAAACATTGGATAATGAATTGGTTGGTTGATTAGTCGTGAATTTGAATTAGGCTGTATCTAGTAGATTTAATCTACTAAGTAGAATAATACAAAAAATGTTGAAATGGTCTTTGGAATTCGTCTAAGCCAAAGCCTCATTCAGTCGGGCACCTAAATCTGTAGGCAGTGTTGTCCTAGAAATACTACAGTAAGAGATCGGCGAAGATGCCATCTTGTTTCCAATCGAACCGTCAAAAGCGGTTCCAATTCGACTTGTTTACTTTTTGCATCCATAAGAAGCAAGCAAAAAGTTCAAGTGATGCCGGTATTATTTTCAAGATTTCATGCATTTTCATACGTTGCCATTTCGACAGTTTTTCACTCCGCCGGTCTCTGGTTATAGGGTGGCTATGTTGTCCTACACTCTGTGCAAAAAAATCTGCTCTTTGATTTTACTCCATCCACACGATTTTACAATCTTAACTAAGTAAGTGCAACTAATAGAAGGCTATTTGAATTTTCTAAATGTCCATCGTTTAGATGGAGTAAAATCAAAGAGCAGAATTTCTTGCACAGAGTGTAAGACAACACTGCCTGTAGGTGACTCGCAAATTATGTTTGTTGTGGCACATAAGCTTTTGTGAAGGCTTGAATACATCCCCAAAGACCACTTGGTATATTTCCTAGTAAATTCCTCCAGATATTCCTCTGAAAAGTTTCAATAAAAAACCTTGGAAAATTACTTTATGTATTCTTCCGGAAAGGTCTTACAAAATTTCTCCGAAAATTCCTTATGGAATGCATACAAAAAAATTGTTTCAGTATTTTCTACGAAAATGTTGTTAAGAGAGGAGGAGAATCGTTAAGGAATTCCTTCGGAAGTTTCTTTAGCGATTCCTCCGGATATTTCTTAATAAATTTCTCAAGAAATTCCATTTGGAGTTTCTTCAAAACTATTTAGCAACTCTTCAATTTTTTAAATGAATTCCTCCTCATGAATTTCTTCGGCAATTATTCTATGAATTCTTCAAATAAATTCTTCCAGAGATTGCATAAGGGATTCCTTCCTAATTTTTCTAAGGAATTTCTTTAGAGCTTCTTTCAGCAATTCCTTCTAAACATTCTTCGAGAATTCTTCCAGAACTTCCTGCAGGAATTCCATCGAAAATGCCTTCATGGGTTCTTTACGAAATTTTTTCAGTAATACCTTCAGATTTTTTCAGTGTTAGTTGTTTAATTTATTTGTTTTATTTTTTCAAAAATTCATTTAGCAACTCCACCGAAAACTATTTCATTATCTAATCAATTTTCAATGAATTTCCTGGAAGAAATCTAAGAAGGAATCCGGGAGGCTTTTCGAAGAAACTTTTAAAGAAATCCCTGGTGAAATATCCAAAGGAATTCTTGGTGTAGTTTTTTTTAGATTATTCAAGGAAAATTTTTTGAGGAGCTCTTAAATGAATTTTTGGAGAAGTTTTTGAAGAAATTCCTGGAGGGTTTTGTGCAGGAATTACTTAATATATTTCCAAAGGCATTTTTAAAAGAGAGCCTGAGGGTCTGTTCAAATATTACGTAACGCGAAAAACGTTGTTTTTGAGAACCCTCCAGCCCCTCGTAACAATCTGTAACATTTTTCAGAACTACCCCTACCCCTTAGCGTAACGCGTAACAATTAAAAAAAATTGAAAAAAAAAGATTTTTGGTAGGATTTAACACGCGTTACAATAAATAATAATGCATTGTATATTTTATGCTACAGTATACCCCCGCTGATCCGACAAATGTGTGGCCGGACTATCGGGGTTTCTCTCGTTAATACAATACAAATGTCAAATACAAATGTCCATACAAATGAACCAAAACAAAATCACAGCACAAATTTGAAAACTGACAGCATAATGTGTTTAAATGGGTGTTGATACTTTTTAGTCCGGAAAATTCCGAATTAGCGAGATCCGGACTAACGAGTCGTCGGACTAGCGAGGTCCGGATAAGCGGGGGGATACTGTATTTTAAAGAAAATAAACATTTTTTAACATTTTTAATTTTTTTTCTCTATGCAATTAATTTGTTACGCGTAACAATATTCCGAAGGACACCCACCCCCCATATTTTGCGTAACAAATCGTAACAAAAATTAAACAACCCCCCACCCCCTATTGCGTTACGTAATATTTGAACAGACCCTGAATGGATTTTCGAATATAAGTCCCGTTTGAACTACTTTAAGAGATTTTGAAAGTATTTCTAAACAACTTCCCACAAACCACGTGGGCCGAATTTTCACATTTTCAAACCCACCCCCGTTTCCCCCCTAGTAGACTTTTCAAAAACCCCTCCCCATCCCCTTGAAGTCTACGTGGTCGGGGTACAGCCAAATCACACCAAGCGCCAACGAAAAATTACCGATTTTTCTGCTCAAACTTTCGTTTAGCAGATTTAATTGATCGCAAATCGCATCGAATATCCCTCAACCTCATAACTGAGGATATACTAATGCAAATGTATGCTTAAATTGATATGAAACTATTTCCGTTGTCCTTGTACGAGCAAAATATTACAAGTCAGTCGAAAAGCCACTTGGTGCGGTTTGGCTCAACCCCGACCACGTAGACTTTTTCAAATTTAGTAAAATGTTATAAATGATTTTCAGCAATTCAAATATACAAATCCATTTTCAAATCCATTGTGAACAGTAAAACAGTAAAAACAGTAAAATTCAAATTTCAAACCTAACAAAATCAAACTGAATAAAATCCAACTCAATATCAACGAAATCAAATTCAATCCTCTGTCCATAGCTCCTGAAACCAAATCCCGAAGCCAATTAATTAAATTTCTGTTGGATTTGATTCCTCCTAGAGGTGTGCGCCACCACCACCGGCACTTGCATAGGCGCGCCACTGCTTAAAATCTGTCACGCATCTGAATTATAATTCTTCATGCCGGTTCAAATTTGTAGAAAACCCAAGAATTTTCAGAATTTCGAAAAATTTCGAGTTGAAATTCCGAGAACGTCAAGTCTACATTCCAAAAAGTTTGTCGTAGAAATTCCGTAGAATTTCCCGATTGATAACCTTCAAAGTTTCCAGGTAATACTCCAAAGAACTCTCCGTGATAATTCCGATATTTTTCTTGAAAGTTCCATTCCGTTGAAATCTCAAGATTTTTTTCTTAATTCCAAAAGTTTTCCTGTTAAAATGTCGAGTAATTTTCCGTGAAAATTTTGAATTATTTCTCTTTGAAACCATGCTAAAGGTTTCCTACGATATTTTAACATTTCTCTTGCAAAGTAGGAGCGATTTCCTGAAGAAATTTAAAAAAAATCCTATGGACATTCCAAAGAGTTTTCCAGATAATTTTCGGTGGAAATTATGGAGGATTTCAGTTGAATGTGTGGTGAATTTGTCGTAAAAAATAGAATAAATTTTCATGAAAATTACTAATGCTTTCTTACAAGAATTGCAATAAATTTTTTGGGAAAACTCAATGAGTTCTTGGTGGTAAATTCAAAAAATTTCTCGCGATGGTTTTCAAAAATTTCTTTTTCCATAGATAATTCCAAAGAATTTTCATTAGAACCGCCGAAGAAATTGCCGTTAAATTTCGAAGAACTTCGCTTATATGTATGTCCAAAGAATTCCTCACGAAAATTCCAAAAATTTCATAAGTTAAGAAAAATTTCCCGGGGACTTCCCAGAAAATCTTCAGTGGAAATTCTGAAGAATCAATTGTAGTTTCTAAAGCAGTTCCTGCCGAAAATCAAAAGATATTTTAGTAGAATCTACAATGTAATCCAAGTGGAAATTTTGAAATTTTTCGAGGATTTTCGTGCTCAACACAGAAGAATTTGCTGTTAAAATTTTTAAGCCGTAGTTCAGACTATTCCTTCAGTGAAATCCATAAGAGATTCGAGAGATTATTTCGGTAAAGTCTTGCAAAAAAACGGAAAAATCAAACAAGTGAACTTCGCACAAAGCTGCTGTATTAAAAAAGTCTACGTAGACTTTTTGTATACCCCCGCCCCCCTTAGTACACAGATAAAAATATGTTGTGATTTTAAATGTACACCCAGGTTTTTTTTTACACGGTTTGGTTTTAGTTGTTTAAGACCTACAGCATCAATGAAACAATAAGTTAACCCCACGAACAAATTCCCAAAAATTCAAAGAAAATTCAGGGGGTATTTGAAAAGCTGCGAGAATTCAGGTTACCCGAGAAATTTATGAATTCCAACCGTGTAAAAAAAAGCCTGGGTGTATTTTCATGCACATATTTGGAGCATGCAAATAAACGTAACATTCAATCGATCTCACTATTCTTTTAAATCGAAATAAATGTAAACGGTGCTCGCTTGTAAAATTCAATCAAATTTAATAGAATATCGAATGTTAATCCGTTTGATGGGATAAGCTGCAATTTTACACATCGTTGAATTTTCAAAATTATTTGCTGTGTAGACTGACGTAGACTTTTTCGAACCCCTTTTCCCCTCAAGAGTCTACGTGGTTTATGGACAACCCCTAAAGGAATTTCTTAAGGAATATTTGAAGGAATTTCCGAAGGAATTCTCAAAGGAATTTATGAAGAAATATCTAATAGAATTTCAGAGGAAATGCCTACTGGTATTTCTGAAGTAATTCCTAGATTTCTTCAGGATTTTTTTTTGTAATTCTCCAAAAAATCCTATGGAGATTCGTCCAGGAATTCCCTCCGGAAACGAATTCCGGATAGTCTTTCGAAAATTCTCTCAGCTATATTTGGAAATTTCTCTCAGGAATTAGTTCGGAAAAAAATCCTTCAGAAATTTGTTTAAGAAAACCTTGGGAACATCGTTAAGGTATTTTCCCGAAAATTCCTCAAGAAATTCTTCTAAGAACTCTTTTGGAATTCCTTGCAAAGTTCTAGGACGAAATTTCCTTAAGAATTCTTGAACAAGTTCCTGAAGGAATATCCGTAGAAGTCCCTGCAGGTTTTTTTTTTCAAAGTAATTACTGAAGAAACTTCTGACAGTCTTAGATATTTCCGAAAATTCCTTTGGAAATTCCGTCAAGACTTCGTTCAGAAATTCGGATATACCTTCTGAAAATCCTTCTTTTTGAAATATTTACAGAGAATGTTTTAGAAGTTCCTAAGGAAATTGTTTCAAAATTCCAAATCTCTAAAAACTCCTTCAGAAATTTATTAACGAATTACTTTGGAAATTTCTGTCATCTTCGGAATTTCTTTAAAATCAATTTGATTTGATATTCCTTCGGAATTTTTTTTTAGTAATTCCTCTAGGAGTTACTTAGCAAGTTCCATGACAATAATTGTTCCTGAAATTCCCATAGGAATTCTTCCAAAACTACTTTAAGCAATTAAATAGAGAATTTCTCAAGGTAATCCTTTGAAAATTCCTCCAGAAAATTATTTTGTAACTTCACGAAGCTACCTACAGACACTGACAAAACTAGCTCTGTACACATCGTTGATTCGTCCAGTCGTCCTGTACGGCCATGAATCATGGACGTTAAAAGATCCAAATTATCAAATTCTCAAAGTGTTTAAGTTGAAAATACTGTGCTCAATACTTGGCAGCGTGGTGGAAAATGGTAAATGGAGCAGATGAATGAATGAACCACGAGTTAAACCAAGTATACAAAAATGCAGACATAGGCAGGTTAATAAAATAAGGCAGATTACAGTGGGTTGGACATGTAGTGCGTATGCAGGAAGAGAGACCAGCAAAAGAACTTGCAGAGAACCTGGAACAGGACGTTGGCTCTGGGGTGTGCAATCGAGGAAGATGCGGAAGCAGCCGCTGATGCATTTTGGAAATACTGTTAGGTATTCCTTCGAAATGTCTGTGGGGATTTGCTCAAAATTTTCTTAAAAGGTTCCTACTACACTTTCCAACACTACTTCAGGAATTTTCTCGGAAAGTCCTTTAGAAAATTCTCTTAGGAATTCCATCAGAAAATAGTTCATTCTTTAATAAATTTCCGAATGAATTCCTGAAGGAATATTTTATGTTTTACTAAAGGAATTTCCCAAAGAGAACCTGAATGGATTATTCTTTCTAAAATAGACATTGTCATAGGATTTTACGAAGGAATTCCTAATGAAATTTACTGAGAAATGCCTGTAGGAATTAAAAAAAATCATAGTTTCCTCCAGAAATTCTTTCAGAAACTCCACCAAGAACTTTGTTGGCATATTTAGGCAAATTTCAGGAAAATATTAGATTTTTTCTGAAACTTAGTTATTTTGAGATCAAAACAAGTGTATCTAAATCCTAAATTGGAAATAACTTTTGAAAAAAGTTATTACCAATTTGTTCTATGACACCGGAATCTAATTCCTAACACTTAGGGGTCACGAAAAAGTAAAGCAAGATTTATTGTTAAAATTTGATTAATCAAAATCAAAGAGTAACAAAATAATAGTAATTCAAATAACATTTTGAAATCAGGTATTGATTAGTATCGCCGGCAATTGACTATTTTGAATGTGCTGTTTGATGATCGGCAAACGCAGAATATTGCAATTTTAATCTACTGAAGTCGATTTTTATACGGGCGATTCAAACCGCGTTAATCCAAAAATCCGCGGTAAAATTGATTTTTTCAACCATTTATTTTTTCATCCACGCCGGTTCACGCCGCCGCCGCCGCCGCCGATAAAAGTCAACGGCGCGCCGCCGTGACGCCGCCGCCGCCGGGGCAAAAGTGACCACCACGCCGCCGCCGCCGATGATATGACCGGCGCACAGGTCTATTAAGAAGCAGCAGTGCTTACTTTAGTTTTACAGATTTTTCTGTAAGACTGAGTATAATAATACACACAAGAAACTACGAAAATTACGAGCAAAATGCTCGCCCATCTCACATTAAGCGCTATTAGTTAATGTTTCGGGTATCATTGGGGAAGGTTTTTCAAACACTTGTATGTGAATGAACGAATAAGTTTTTCGTTATCTCACTTCACTCTGTGCCAGCATAACGCTCGTCTTATTTAATTTTTAATTTCATAAATTAAAATTTCAAAGGCACGCCAGCAGGCCGTCGTCTTTGCCAGACTTCAGCGGTAGAGCAGGCATTGCCTATATCAAATTCATTCACCTACCGGTAAGTTTTGGAAGGAAAATATTTTTTATTGATTTTATTTTTATTCTTTTTAAATTTATTTTCCGTCGGCATATTTCCTCCCGAAGACAACCACTAACGCCTGGAAGAGGACCCCACCTGGACCCTATAATCGTAATTATCACCACATGGGCCGGGACCTATGGCCAAGGTGCCGACTGGGATTAAACCCATGCCCGCTGGGGTGGGAGGCCGTCACACTGGCGCCGTTTTGAAAGAACATAATATTCGACCAATTTTGCGGAGAGTAAATCGGAGAATGCCAAATGTAAGAAATATGGAATCTCGAGAGCTTTTGATTATCCCAAAAGGAATTCTTAGAAATTGTTTGGGTTTCAAATTCAGGCAGAATTCTAGGAATCCAAAAAATCCAGTTGTTTTAGTGGGGCCTAAAAATTTCGAAAAGCAAATCTAGAAATGTAGAAGAGTTTTATGAATTTAAATACATATGTTCAATTCATGTGTCACAAAAACAAATCAATTCTGCACATATGTTTTCAAACCAGGCGGTACGGGGGAAAATTGACTAGAGAAGAGGGAGATGATTATATTGGGTCGGGAGTAGTGAAACAAGGATACGCCTCCCTAAGAACCTGCCCGCGAAAAACACATGTTCAAATTTGGTCACATATAAGTTACTGTCACCAAATCAATGTGCATTATAGTTTCATATTTCCATTACCCTTTATTAGAAAAGTGTCCCATCCAACACCAGGACTCGGGATTGTGTGCTTTAAGTAGCACACGGCGGCTTTGATGAGGCCTGGTTGCGGATACATGTATTTGAAAAAAAAAAAATTCAAGTGATTTTTAAAAAATGCACTTTAAGTTCATCACTTGCGGATACATGTAGCCAGATGTACAGCAGCAGTAAAACCACCCGTGTGATGCCATCCACCAGCGGCTCTACTCCGCAAACCAACAACCAGAGGAGAAGCTCCATCACGGCATCGGTAGGCGGTCCGACTCAATGCACTAAAAGCAGCTCGTTCACTCAACGACATGATCATAATATGGGAAGCTTACCGAGGATCACACAGCAATGTAACTCAATGTAAATATGTGGTGCTTGAACTTCGGCCACAGAACCCGTAATTACAGCTTCAAGCCTTGGTGCAACATCTGCGCTTATCCAAACATCTCAACGGAATGCACCCATGAAGAAGAAACAGAATTCCATCATCTCATGACTCCGATATTCTTCCTGGCTCCCTTACGTAAACTGCGGATAAGGCATCGGATAAAACCTGCCCCAAGCGCGAAAAGTACAAAAGAATTCGGAAGGATGCAGCCACGAGGAATCTCCCCGAAAGAAGAGCTCCTGATGACCGTCATGTGTTCCGTCAATAGGATTTTCCAGTCCAACAGCCAGCCTACAGCCAGCGATAACTGCATCCTGCTCACCCCACCTGGCCGGGGTGGCCGAATCGATGACGATGGCTCATCAACACCGTCTCTTTCTGGCATGGGCCTCCAAGACCAAGTGCCCCTCGGGATTCATCATTCCATCCAGCTCACCTACAGGTCAGTGACAAATCCGATCCATAAAATGCTCCGCTGTACTTCTCTTCCTGGACATGTTAGGCAGACTCAAACGCTGCCGTTACCGGCATGAGCAAGTCGAAACAACGTTGGGATTTTTTTTTGATCCAGTATGGACACCAGCTCTATCCAAATTGTCACCTGGAATGCTAGGTCTCTCCGACCGAGAGACCGAGACGAAGTGCACAGTGAGCAAGGTGGATCGATCAGGTGGAGGACGATTTGCGGACCCTCCGCAGACTACGTAGTTGGCGACGTGCAGCCTTGGTTTGATCTGAATGGAGAAGACTTAGTCTGGTAATAACTCGGGCCTTAGTCTGGTGATAAATAATAATAAAATGTAGCCTTGATTACGGAAACTCACTTGCCTCCTAATATCCAGCTGAGTATTCCCAACTTCATTCGTTGTGATCGTGAAAACTCCAAAGGCGACGGAGTTGCCATTGCGATCACTGATTCCTTGAAATTTAGATCATGGCCCCACTTTGGAACTAAATTGGACAAGAAATTGAAACCTGTGTTGGAAAAATCCGTCTAGTCATCGCATATTATGATAGACAAGCTAGAGGAAAGAATGGCAGCAGACTCTTGTTCAGTCAGGATATTAAAAAGCCAACCCACACCAGCTGTAACTATATCATCGACACTGATCTGAATGCTCGGCATCCCAGTTGGGACAACCAGAGGTCCAACAGTAGCGGGAAAATCCTATTCGACGATCTTCAACTTGGGCTCTACGGTATACACCATTTCCCTTCCCTAACCTTCGTTGCCTCGAGAGGAGCGTCATCAACCCTAGATGTCTTTCTATCCAGTTTGTCTTCCGGAACAGTGAACCAGAAGCAGTCAGAGATTAGGATTCTGACCACTTGGCAGTAGTTGTTACAGGAGTCACTAGAAACTTTTTAAATAGAGTAGACAGCCACTTTCAGAGAAACAATATCTTGATGGATGAACAGTTTGGTTTCCGCAAGGGCCACTCATCCGTGCATCAGCTAGCCAGGGTAGTTAACAGAATAAAATCGAACAAAGCAGTAGCTTACTCTACAGCAATGACGCTAATTGTTCTACAAGCGTATACATACAATGTAAAAATCCTTCAGTAAGCATATGCGGTATTTCGAAAAATTTCGTTTCAGGTGGTTCGAAACGAAATTCCCCGGAATTTCGCGGAATTTGAGCATGGCGAAATCTGATTTTTTGATTTCGTTCGTTTCGCAAAATTACAAAAATTTCGCTCGAAAAAACTGGCTTTTAACGAAATTTAACGGACTTCCGCGGAATTTCGAAACAAATTTAAACTTGAACCATACTGCTTCGTGCGGTCGTGTATAATCAAAAAATTTTGCTGCGTCGCTGAACAAAATCATTAAGTTGTTTTTAAAACTTAATGTTATACAAATTTTTCTATTAACGCATACTACACAATCACATTCTGTGTCAACAAATACGTTTTTGTTTTTCTACAAAAAAATTCAAAAGTGATCCGACTTAACATTCATGACGTCAGGTACAAAGTATACATATATGAAGAGCACACATATATGAATCAGATCAGTATAACTTTTTCGAAAAAGCAAAGCCGTGACGCGAATTCCTAGGGCCCTTGTAAAGTCTTCTCAGAGCGCCTCTTTCATATTAAAGGCCTATTTCTTCCGTTTTGGCCTTCGAGCCCTACTATTAAAAAGGTTTAATTTGGAAGGAAACGATAGCCTTTTGGTAAAACTGTTTATACGAGAAAAGAAAAATTACTTCTTTATACCTGGCAAACATTTGCCGTAAAAACTTTGCGATTACATTTCTGAAATACAATCTGAATTACATACAGAGGTAAGACAAAATTATTGAATTTGGAAATTTGGCCCAAATTCAAATCCTTATAACTTTCTGGAAAATTGATGAAATTGGATAAAACCGGAAAATTTAGTTAGTTAGTTAGTTAGCAAATTTAGTCAATATTTAGGAACATGCATGGTCACGAGTACTGGCCACCGGATACCGGAGATGTTCCGGATTTTCGGAGGCCATGGAACATCTGATAGCATCAATGGCTGCCCCTCTCTCACACGCACACACGCACACCACAGCATAAGAGTTCGAGACAGCAGCACGTACGGACGTGTTTTTTGCTCGCGCATTCTTTTCCAAGTGTTTTTTCTCGTTCGTTCGCTGTTTACGTTTTCGCTTCGTCGCGTTGGCGTTATTTTCTCCCGGACCCGTCATGGGAGACTCGGTTGGCGATTCGGTCACGGGAAAAGTGCCTAAGTGCACTGCTCTTGGAAACCCTCCAAACAACTATTGCATAGCAACGTGTACTCGTCGTTGCCACTTGACGACACCTGCAATCCGCCGAAGAAGCGCAAGAATTAGTGCGGAAGGAAAAGTGTCCGCCGGTTTTCATCAGAGGTGACCCGCCGGAACTGTTACCAAAGCTCCGGGAATTGATCGCGAAAGGCCTGAACTGCACATTCCGGCTCTGCAGTGAAGGCGTTAAGGTGATGCCCACCAACACGGACCATCACAAGTCAGTCGTAAAGTTCCTGTAGGTCCACAGATATGAGTTTTACACTCATGACCTCCCCGGCACAAAGCCGCTCAAGGCTTTGCTGCGAGGGCTCCATGACATGGAGGAAACTGACCTCATCCAGGAGTTGGAAGGCAGCGGACTCAAGCCAGTCGCGGTGCACAAAATTGCTCGTCACGACAAGACGAGAAAGACACGGAACCAGAAACTGCCTCATGAAGCCGCGCTGCAACAAGTTTGGCGAACCCCACCCACCTAACGAGTGTGATAAGATGGAGGTGGCCGATCCCAAGCGCGCCAACTGTGGCAACAAACATCGGGCCACCACAAACGGCTGCGAGCCGAATTCATGAAATCCGGAAGAAGGCTTCCACCAGAAACCTTCCGAAGAAGGTGTGTTGGTTCAAACTCCAGCACCGCCGGCTCCATCTTCCTGGATTCTGCCGACATCAAGATGAGCATCCTCTAACCCCGAAGGATTCCGATCCGCTCTACACCTCGGCTGTAATATTCACTTCCATCGTGGCTTACTGTCCCACACAAGCCAAAGTTGACGATGGCACGTCGGCCGAGCTACGAAGGGATATAGACAACCCAAGTAACATTTTAAGTTTTATAACGCTCTTGATGACCATAATTTACTCTACAAGAGGGTAATAAAACTAGCATAAAACTAAAATGTTACTAGGGAAGCTTACTCGGCGGCAGGGGCAGTTTATCATCGCCGGAGACTTGAACGCAAAGCACCAATCGTGGGGAAACACCGTCTCAAACGGAACGGAGTCGTCTGATCCAACGACTAACAAGAGGACCACTACACCATCCTGAGCCCTGAGAGCCCTTCCCGGGTTACACGGTCCGGGGCCCATGCATCGCTCGACATCTTCATCACGAACATGCACGATCACGTCTCCCAGCCGGTCGTCTTCCAGGAGCTCAGCTCGGACCACTATCCGGTGGTGGCGGAAATTGGAACTTCAGTGAATCGGCACGAGCTAATCCGGCGAAACTATCATCGAGTGAACTGACAGCGGTTCCAGCAGTGCGTCGACAACACCATCAATTACGAGAAGCGTACTGATATAAAACTGAAATGATATAGAATTGACCAGATTCACGAATAATTCCTTTGGAAGCGGCATTAATGCTGCGATATTACCTTATCGCCAACGGGAACGCGGTAATTTATCACAGACAGCTTTTTCTGTTGCTGTAACTCTATTGTTCGCAAAGCAGGTATCTGACTTCGAAAAAATGAAATACGTATCTGTCAAGGTACAATTAAGTGGTGCAATTAAATGGAATTGTACAAACTCGTCTTATAACAAGTGAAGACATTCCACTAAAAAGCTCAAAATAATTTTCTTAACAAAATGATTCTCAAAACTGATTTTTGGTTTGAATAGGAACAATAAGATATCTAGGGTAAGACGGTATAATATGCCCCCCTAAGGCAAATCCTTGATAACTTTTTACTGGATTTTACTGGAACTTTTTTTGGATTTAAAAAAGTGCCTGGGAAACACGCCCCACCTTAACCAAAGACGTTTCATAGCCCTTCATTAGTATTTTATCAAACCCATAATAAAAAGGTTACAAATCCCTATGTGCTTAACATTGAAAAACCAACATAAGTCCATTTAAGCAGGTTTGAATTACATTTCAATAATTTTCATATAATTTGGAAGCAACTGCTGCAAGCTCGCCGCGCTTGTGTCCAGTTGGTAAGGGCATATCGTCCTGCCTACACTAGGGCGTTTTGACCAGTGAAACATATTTTTGAAAAACATTACCTTTTTGAAGATGGAAGCAATTTTATATCATATTAACCACTCAGAAAAGTTATTTTGTTGCCCAACTGAGTGTTCCAGTGCAAGTTTTGCGGACAGTATGCTAGCGTCGCTCCAGAATGTTGAGCAAACAAACATTGAAAGTTACATCAAAACTGTAATTTTTTGTATTTTGCAAATATTTTCATTATGTAACACAAAAAAAAAAAGATAGGAACACCGTCTTCGACCAGGGCCCTGTAGCATAATCAGACTAATAATATTAGCTACAAGTTACAAGTTACAAGTCAAGGAATTACAAGTACTTGTAAATTGTGTTGCATAAAAGTGATTCGCCAACTAATAATATTAGTACTTGTATTATTAGTAAGATGGAAATGACAAGTTTGTCAGGTTCATTTACCTGTCAAAATTCATCCGATAATTCACTGTCAATGCGGCGATAAATGATTTGTTTATGTTTTTCTGTAAGTTTGTGCATAGATTACAGCGATAGGTATACACGGAACACGAATTTATTATCCTTCTCTCTTTAATTTATTGATTCCCGCGGTTCAATCCGGTTTCGTGGTATTGTCATTTTTTACAAAGAAAAAGTAATGCACACTGGAGTGATTTTTTACGTGGTTTTTATAGGCGGATTTGGGATTGACATGGGTTTTATTTTGGGCGAATTGTAATTACGGGATTCAATTTACGTGTTTTGCGGAACTTATGCAGGTTTGGATTTTGTTTTCAGTTGTTGAAATTATTATGAAATTTAGGCGATTTCTTGAAAGATAAATCATTTCAAAATATAAGTTCAAAATACTTACTGATGATAATATCGCATCAAATTTTATTAAAAATTTAAATATTTTTTCCTTTCTCATGATTGTTGTCAAAATAGGGCAAGATGCATGGCCCCACCCGAGATTGTTCAGTACAACAACTCACATTTGAGTTGAATAAAGTCAACTTTAGGTAAACTAACTTTGCTTTGGGTAATATGTTTTTACGTGGATTAAGGTAAACTACGTAGTGTTAGAAGAGTCATTTTACACTAAATTGGGCTATTGGGTCAAAGTACGGGTTTAAGCGAAAACAACCCACTTTTGAGTAGTTAGCGCCCCACCATTTGAATACTTGATGTAAGCACAAGTATTTCTGCTTTCTCCAGAGTAATTTGAAAAAAAAATCACAATTCTCAGTTTTGTATTGGAACGATAAATTTATTCTTAGTGCATAGTATTTCACTGTATGGTAATTTGATGTACATTGAATAATAGTTTCTTTCCCTGTTAAGTCGTTTAAAACAATAAAACGATGTATATTTACTTTGCACAGCTGAAATAATAAAATAAAAGCTACTTGTAAATTAAATTACAGCACCATTCATACTTGTAAAAGAAAATACAAGCCAACGCTAATAATTTGTACTTGTATTTTCGTTATGCAACAGTTACTTGTAAATTCTGCTAATATTATTAGTGCGCTCCACTTGTAATATTAGACTTGTAAATTGATACTTGTAGATTCATTATGCAACGGAAAAATTCAAGTTACAAGCTACTTTACTAATATTATTAGTAACATTTCGATTATGCTACAGGCCCCAGAGGTCGTACAGACTGAACACCTAAACACCTAGACAACGGACAGGACATATAACACCCAGTGGACCGGTGGAGAATCACGAAAAGTTTCCTCCTTACCGGGGTGGGAATCGAACCCACACTCCATAGCCCATGTGTCTAGACGATTGACGTCGTTAGCCGCACGGCCACTTCCACATTCACATAGCATGATGGTTTTACTAATATTTATAGGTACCAACTGATTTTGACCCCTAGTTAGTTAAGGTTTTCTAGAAATCAAAGGGGAGCGTTTTGGTCAGGTGGGGCACATTATACCGTCTTACCCTACATCTACTCCATCGTCGTCGCATCGCTAGTAGAGCAAACAAGAAAATAGCACAGATAATAGAAGAATTGGTATACGCAAACAATAAGGATAGGTCAGGGAAGGACCGAATACTATTGGGGTGAATGCCATTTGGCCGAAGGCCACTAGGCCGAAATTACCGAAATCACCGAGGCGGAAAGTCATTTGGTCGAATATGTCATTTGGCCTATTTATTTTAACTTTATCAGGGTGTTTTTTTTTAAATCCTAAAATTAACATCAACACCAATTTGGTCGAATATGTCATTTGGCAAACACCGTCAATAAGTAGGTGAAGGCTCCTGCTACCTGCTGATGGGGTTGGTATTGATTAGTCAGAATAGGTCATTTGGCAGAAACGGTCATTTAGCAGAAAGGGCCATTTAGTCGAAAATATCGTTTATCGAATAGGTTATTTGACCGACAAAGTCATTTGTCAGGAAGTGCCATTTAGCCAAAAAGGTCATTTGGTCAATAAAAATCATTTAGAGCTTTTTAGTGGAATGTTTTCACCTGTCATAAGACGAGTTTATTAATTAATTATTAATTAAGTGGTGGAATTCAATGGGATTGCATAAACTCGTCTTATGACAGGCAATAAAAATCGTTTGGACGAATAGGTCATTTGGCCTAAATCGCCGTTCGGTTTTAATGGTCGTTTGGCGAAAAGGACCACTTGGAGTAGTGTGTGTGTGTGAGGCCTTTCACTTATGGATACGCACCTCTCACTTTTCACAGTGAGAAGTGAGTAATTAGGAGTAAGAAGTGAGGCGTCTCACTTTTCACTCCTCATTTCAAACTTTTCACTGCGAAAACGGAGAAGTGCGAAATGAGATGTGAGAATTGAGAAGTAAGAAATGATGGGTGATAAGTGAGAAGTTAGACTAGAATCCTCATTCCTCACGGCGAAAAAAAAGTGATGGGCTATGAGAAGTGAGACGTTTCACTTCTCACTGTGAAAAGTGAGTAGTTCAAAGTGAGAAGTGAGGCTTCTCACTACTCACTTAACACTTTTCACTGTGAAACATTGTTTTGTTGAAACAAATTTTGGACAACAATTCTCTTTTATTGCCGCCTACTTGCATTTCCAGTGCAATGGGCTGCAAAGGAATTTGTTGAGCGCTGATCTTCAAATTCTCACATAATTGGTGACTTCAATGCCAAACACCGTTCATGAAATAATGCTGAAAGCAATTCCAATAGTAAACTTTTTTTGAAGATTGTTCTGCGGGATATTATACTATTCAATATCCCAATGGACCCACCGGTTTTTCTTCCAGTCGAAATTCTTCTACAATTGATTTAGTTTTTCAAGTCAGTTTAGGATTCAAGTCAGCTGTGTGGCCAATTGGTAACTCATACTGATTTTGACTCTGATAACGTTCCTGTGACGTTTGCAATCTCACAAGAAACCAATCATAATCCAATCAGTTCTACTTTTAATTACCACAGAGCTGATTGGGATTTATATAAAACGTATATCGATAGAAACTTTGATGCTGATATTCCTCTCGATACCAAAAGTGATGTTAATAATGCTCTCGTATTTTTGACAAATTTAATTGTCGAAGCCAGAGGCATTGCAATTCCTAAATGTGAAATTAAATTCAACTCCATTATTATTGACGACGATCTTCAGCTTCTGATCCGTCTTAAAAAAGTAAGGCGAAGGCAATACCAAAGAAATCGCGATCCCGCCTTGAAAGTTATTGGGTGTGATTTGACAAATGAAATTAAAAAACCCAAATTAATCCACCTAGCGGTGACGATGCCTTTCTCGATTAAATCAAGATATACTGAAGGTGGTAACTTCGTTTTTTCCAATTCCTATCTACCAAAAATGTTGGCAATTTTGTTTTTCTGTAAAATAAGCATAATTCATTTCATTTATTTAGTCTACATCTAAACAGATAACACTGAATCTACAATTTGACGCCACAATACATGGTTCGAGGCCGCATCTCTCCATCCTCGAATACGCCCCACGCTTGCCAAGTCGTTCTGCACCTGGTCTGCCCATCTCGCTGCGCTCCACGTCGTCTCGTACCTGCCGGATCGGAAGCGAACACCATCTTTGCAGGGTTGCTGTCCGGCATTCTTGCAACATGTCCTGCCCATCGTACCCTTCCGGCTTTAGCTACCTTCTGGATACTGAGTTCGCCGTAGAGTTGGGCGAGCTCGTGGTTCATTCTTCGCCGCCACACGCCGTTTTCTTGCACACCGCCAAAGATGGTCCTAAGCACCCGTCTCTCGAATACTCCGAGTGCTTGCAAGTCCTCCTCCAGCATTGTCCATGTTTCATGTCCGTAGAGGACGACCGGTCTTATTAGCGTCTTGTACATGACACATTTGGTGCGGTGGCGAATCTTTTTTGACCGCAGTTTCTTCTGGAGCCCGTAGTAGGCCCGACTTCCACAGATGATGCGCCTTCGTATTTCACGACTGACATTGTTATCAGCCGTTAGCAAGGATCCGAGGTAGACGAATTCCTCGACCACCTCGAAGGTATCCCCGTCTATCGTAACACTGCTTCCCAGGCGGACCCTGTCGCGCTCGGTTCCGCCCACAAGCATGTACTTTGACGCATTCACCACCAGTCCAACTTTTGTTGCTTCACGTTTCAGGCGGGTGTACAGTTCTGCCACTTTTGCAAATATTCGGCCGACAATGTCCATGTCATCCGCGAAACAAATAAATTGACTGGATCTGTTAAAAATCGTACCCCGGCTGTTACACCCGGCTCTCCGCATGACACCTTCTAGCGCAATGTTGAACAACAGGCACGAAAGTCCATCACCTTGTCTTAGTCCCCGGCGCGATTCGAACGAACTGGAGTGTTCGCCCGAAATCTTCACACAGTTTTGCACACCATCCACCGTTGCTTTGATCAGTCTGGTAAGCTTCTCAGGGAAGCTGTTCTCGTCCATAATTTTCCATAGCTCTACGCGGTCTATACTGTCGTATGCCGCCTTGAAATCAACGAACAGATGATGCGTTGGGACCTGGTATTCACGGCATTTTTGAAGGATTTGCCGTACAGTAAAGATCTGGTCCGTTGTCGAGCGGCCGTTAACGAAGCCGGCTTGATAACTTCCCACGAACTCATTCACTAATGGTGACAGACGACGGAAGATGATCTGGGATATCACTTTGTAGGCGGCATTGAGGATGGTGATCGCTCGAAAGTTCTCACACTATAGCTTGTCGCCTTTCTTGCAGATGGGGCATATAACCCCTTCCTTCTACTCCTCCGGTAGCTGTTCGGTTTCCCAGATTCTTACTATCAGTTTGTGCAGGCAAGTGGCCAGCTTTTCCGGGCCCATCTTGATGAGCTCAGCTCCGATACCATCCATACCAGCTGCTTTATTGGTCTTTAGCTGTTGAATGGCATCCTTAACTTCCCTCAAGGTGGGGGCTGGTTGGCTTCCATCGTCCGCTGAACTGACGTAGTCATCTCCTCCGCTGCCTTGACTTTCACTGCCTGTACTCTCAGCGCCATTCAGATGTTCCTCGTAGTGCTGCTTCCACCTTTCGATCACCACACGTTCGTCCGTCAAGATGATCCCATCCTTATCCCGGCACATTTCGGCTCGCGGCACGAAACCTTTGCGGGATGCGTTGAGCTTCTGATAGAACTTGCGTGTTTCTTGAGAACGGCACAGCTGTTCCATCTCCTCGCACTCCGCTTCTTCCAGGCGGCGTTTCTTCTCCTGAAAAAGGCGGGTCTGCTGTCTCCGCTTCCGTCTATAACGTTCTACGTTCTGCCGGGTACCTTGCTGCAGCGCGACCGTCTGCACTCTTCGTCGAACCAATCGTTCCGTCGACTTCGACTTAAATACCCGACGTTGTTCTCCGCTGCGTCGGTAATGGCTGATTTGACTGTATTCCAGCAGTCCTCAAGAGGGGCCCCATCGAGCTCACCCTCTTCCGGCAATGCTGCCTCGAGATGCTGCGCGTATGCAGTGGTGACATCAGGTTGCTTCAGTCGCTCTAGGTCGTACCGCGGCGGTCGTCGATATCGAACATTGTTGATGACGGATAGTTTTGAGCGCAGTTTGACCATCACCAGATAGTGGTCAGAGTCGATGTTAGCGCCACGATATGTCCTGACATCGATAATGTCGAAGAAGTGCCGTCCATTAATCAGAACGTGGTCGAATTGTGATTCTGTCTGCAGTGGTGATCTCCAGGTGTACCGATACGGGAGGCTGTGTTGGAAGTAGGTGCTGCGAATGGCCATATTCTTGGAGGCAGCGAAATCAATTAGTCGTAGGCCGTTTTCGTTCGTCTGCCGGTGAGCGCTGAACTTCCCAATAGTCGGTCTAAACTTCTCCTCTTGGCCAACCTGAGCGTTCAAATCTGATGATTTTGACGTCGTGGCTTGGGCAGCTGTCGTACTCACGTTCCAGCTGCGCGTAGAATGCGTCCTTATCATCATCAGTGCTTCCGGAGTGAGGGCTATGGACGTTGATTATGCTGAAGTTGAAGAACCGGCCTTTGATCCTCAACCTGCACATTCTTTCATTAATCGGCCTGCAACTGATCGGTTACTGCAACCAAATCAATGTGAATTGTGGATTCTATTAGCATTACCCTTTATAAGAAAAGAGTCCCACCCAATACAATCAATTGGGCTAGTGTGATTTAAGTAGCACACAACCGCTTTGGTGAGACCTGCTTGCGGATACATGTTTTTTTAATTTTATTCAAATGATTTTTTAAAAATGTACTTTAAGTTCATCACTTACGGATACATAAAGCCAGAGGTACAGCGGCAGTAAAACTATCTGGTGAGTCTAGTCCGATTGTTTTTTGCTTGGAGTGTGGCATTCGCTTATGACGCCACGGAGGTGGAGGAGCAGGACTTACTAAAAAAATCGAACGTTAAAAGAATTGAGGTTGAGTGTCGGCGAGATACAAATCGAGCGCACGTATCGTAATTTATGACCGCTCACCCAACCCATCAGTCGAGACACCCGAGTCCCTTCGGTACAACCGGAAAGTAATGCTTCAAAGGGGGGGCCAGTGCACAACGCACCCTTGAGGTTAGCTGCGTGTCCTTGCAGCACCGAACATCGTGACTCGCTTTTTTAGGAGAACATTATGGTATCGTGCCAGCACATTGCCGGCTTTCCAGGTGGCCTTACCACGCCCTATGTCCTCGGAAGGTGGAAGGGTCGACTTCGCGCCTGCTTCCCTCTGCACGACTGGTATCAAGAATGATGATTCCGCGTGCACCCCAAATTGACCTCTCTGCGATAGGACCTATTCTCCAGCACACAGAGGGACTTGCCGACGCGGTGCCTACAACTGCCCCAGCCTTTTACGAGGACCCCTTTCCGTCCTCGGGCTCGGAACCCGCCCGGTTGACCGACGCCGCGAAAGCGGCGATACCATGTTGTTCTTCGCGCGGCCACTTGTTCGATAAAAGGATCGAGTTCGACCACAGAGCATGACCACCGGTATGACCCATGAAGCCGACTCCGATCCCTTGGACCACCTCTTATTTGCGCCTGAACTATCCATCCTTGAGTCACCAACACCTGAGGCCGCAAATAGCGTGATCGATAAAGGGAACGCATTATCAAGTCTGGTGGGTTTGATTCCCGGTCTGGTTGAAAGAATTTTCAAGTTCGGAAATTGTAAAGTGCTTGTGGATTACTAAAAATATCAGCTCCCGTTTAAATTTCACGATTTTAAGAAATGTGTAGTTAAGTAAGAAATCGAAAAAAAACATTTTGGCTATCAATCCAATCTCTAATGATAATAATACTACCACACTACCACTACCATCTATTTTAGCAAGGCACCTGCTTATACCGATCATATCTTATCGATCCTGTTTATTTAATTATTTGCATTTCATCAAACTCCTGTATGAAGGGCCAAAATTGGGTCGTTCTATAAGCAGAGACGCTTATGCGTGATGTGACCAGACGACCATTTTTGACGCTGCATTTTTCAACTTTGTTTTACAAATTTATTACAATTTATACAACCTTACAAATATTTTTCCATTTTTTTTTTTTTTTGGCCCGGAATCTATGCGAAATGCAGTTTTGGAGGATCCACTTTCAAGCCAGTGACGCAATCCAGATAGGCGTCCCGCGTTTCGCAGGACGCTTGCTGGTCACATTACTTATGCGAAATCTACGGGATGAGTAGAGAATCTCTTCCAGATGAAAGTTCGAAGAAATGGTAAAACATTCAAGCCCCTGTTCCTCACATTGACCGCTCTTTACCCACGAAATGTTAACAATAGGAAGTTGGCAATTGCACTCTTCCTATCAAAATCGCTTCAATCGGGTGCCTTGGTGTTTTATTAAATATATAATCAAATATATTTAATATAAATTATTAGAATATACAATGGAATTTTCTCAAAAAATATTCATCCTTGAAAACTACATTTCCATCGTTTGTCCTGGATAGGCAAAATCATTTTTTAAACACTAATTTGTTTCGAAATGATGGTGTTTTCAAACCAAACTCTGAACCCAAAAACAATCCTCTTGATCTCCATAAAAAGATGGCTAAGGAAAGACTAAGGTGTTGCTCATACCTTTCTTAATGCGCAACAATAAAAAATCTCACTGGGTACAATCAGCTAGCTACCACAGAGCGGACAAAGCGTGGAGAGGGACATTTGTCCCCGGGGGGTCGTCGTCATCGTTGTTGCTGAGTGGAGCGATTGCAGAATGAAATCAAGATAATTTGAATATTCTCACTCGTTCCTTTCCCCTTCCATTGTGAACTCAGTTTTTCTTGCCATCATCGCCGGTCGTCGTTGTCGTCGTAGTCGTCGGCGTCTTCATTTCCAGGCATCAGTGATGGAATTGGCCGAAAGCCCCACGTCTTACTTCTGGGAACGACAAGGTTCGTGATTGCCAAGACAGTTTCGTCCTCGTCTTGCCCTCCTCTGGGTCAGCGTCGTCGTGTCGAACGTCGACAGAGAAACGTTGCGTGGCGTGCTCTGCTGGGAAGGGCTTCGGTAATTATCATAATTACACTCGCATAAACTTCACTCACAAAAACGCGCCCGTTCGTTCTTGTGGGATGAGCACGCGGTGGGATTGGGATCGGGCTACGGACGGCAAGAGTCAGGCATCAAACGTCCGTCGGATGGTGACCTGGAGCTACCATCACTCCACCACCATGCCATGGATGGGTCGAAGCCTTAATCGGTTGACCGCACCGGGCGCAGCCACACGGACCGTAATTTCTGGGTTCTCTGGGAATATTCCGAACGCTTGGCGCTCCCGACGGACGGGTGGAGGGGACGGGTTCGGCGGAACGAAAGGCATGTAAGCGGTAATTTGGTTGGATAATTGATTAATTATGTAACAGAGAGCTATCAAGCGGGTGAGAGATAGTATCCAATCAGAATTCCTGCGAGATGGTGTAATGAAATATTAATAGCACTGTGCACAGGTAACAGGTTGTGTGCTGTGCGGTCGATCTCATTTGCATTTTTAATGTTTTTTTTCTGGTGATTCACATAGGAGAAGAGATTTGTAATGATGTTGTAATTATCGTGCAAAGAGGCTAATGAATAATTGTTTTCAATTATCTCTAACAAAAAATGCTTTTCGAGTAGGTAAATTAATACCGCAATTGTTCAATAGTTGTATTAGTAGGGTTATCACAAGAGAAAAATCAACTGTCTGGGAGCCACTAAGCTCCGAATAATTCGATTGAAATTGATTTGTATTATGTGCACTGGTGGCGCCAGAGTTCTGGTAATGGTGAAACAGAAATGGTGAACAGAAATTGTTTTAAGAATACATTCGTAAATTGATTTAGAAAAAATCCTTCGTAGTCCTTTTAGGAATTTCTTTGGAAATTCTTTTAGGAATTTGTTCGGAAATTGATTTAGGATTTCCTTCGGGATATGTTTCAGGAAATCATTCAGATTTTTTTTGGGAACTCCGGCAGGAATAATTAATAAAATTTCGTTAGGAATTCCTTTTGACAATCGTCTAGGAATTCCTTCTGAAAATTCTCTAGAAATTCCTCAAAAACTTAATCCAGGAAATGCTTAGGAAATCCTTTAAGTAAAGCCGCACGGAATTTTTTTAAACTTCTGCAGTAATCATTCCGGATATTTTGTTGGTAGAATTTTTCAGGAAATTTCTAAAAGAAAGAAATAAGAAATACTAAAGAAATTTTCCAAAAAATGTTCATTCCTCTGAATCCGAAGGTTTGAGACTAATTAAATTTCCGGAGGAATGTCAAAGAAATTCCTTTAAAAATTCGAAAGATTTCCTGGATGATGTTATAACGAAACTCAGAAGGAATTTCTTAAGGAATTACTGGAAGAAATTCTTTGAAAAACTACTAATTGCTGAAGGCGTTTCTTGAAAAAGTTCGAGGGAATTCCTAAACCAATTTCCGCAGAAATTCCTAGAGCAATTTCCGAAAGAAATATTCTGAAGGAATTCTCCTAAGAGAATTTTGGAAGGTTTCACTGATAGGCATTGCCGAGGAATTTCCCCTAGGAATTTCGACCAAGAAATTCTTCAAATAATTCGTTAAGGATATTTCGAAGAAGTTCTCAAGTCGCAAGTATTCCTTAAGGATTTTTAAAGGAATTTTTGAAGGAATAGCTTGATGCATTTCCAAGAGAATTTCTGAATTCATCTCCAAAATAATTTCCTAATACTTTGCCGAAAAAAATCCTGCAATCTGAAACTACGAAGGAATTCTAGGAGGAATGAACAGAGAAATTCAAGAATTTCGGAAATTCCTTCAGGAGTTCTTTCGGAAATTGCTTAAGAAATTCGTTCGGAAATTCCTGAATGGAATTCCGGCGGGATTACAGGAGCCGAAGGAATGGAGCAACTGGAAGAATTTCTGAAAATTTGCTAAAGGAATTCCTGAAAAAAACTGGAGGAGTTTCTAAAAGAATTTTTAGATATTTTTTTTAAAGAAAGGATGAATTCATGAAATATCGCGTGGATGAATACTCGGAAGCCTAGTCCCATGCAGCTAGCTCTAAGAGGCTTCGAAGTTTTCTTTCAATAGGTTCCAAAGCCTCCTTTTAAGAAGCTCGGAAGCCTCCTTTCAAGAGACTCGCAAGCCTCCTTCCAAAAGGCCCGGAAGCCTCCATTAAAAAAGCCCGGAAGCCTCTTTTCAAGAGGCCGGAAGCCTCTACTCAGGCCCGGAAGTCTGCTTCCAAGATACCTGGAAGCCTTCTTCCAAGAGACCCGGAAGCCTTCTTTCAAGAGGCCCGGAAGTTTTTTTTTAAGAGACTCGGATGCCTCCTTTCAAGAGGCTCGGAAGCCTCCGTTCAAGAGGCTCGGAAGCCTCCTTTCAAGAGGCTCGGAAGCCTCCGTTCAAGAGGCTCGGAAGCCTCCTTTCAAGAGGCTCGGAAGCCTCCTTTCAAGAGGCTCAAGCCTCCTTTCAAGAGGCCTGGAAGCCTCCTTTCAAGAGGCCTCGAAGCCTCCTTTCAAGAGGCCCGGAAGCCTCCTTTCAAGAGGCTCAGAAGCCTCCTTTCAAGAGGCCTGGAAGCCTCCTTCAAGAGGCTCGGAAGCCTCCTTTCAAGAGGCCTGGAAGCCTCCTTCAAGAGGCCTGGAAGCCTCCTTTCAAGAGGCCTGAAGCCTCCTTCAAGAGGCCTCGAAGCCTCCTTTCAAGAGGCCTGGAAGCCTCCTTTCAAGAGGTCTGCAGCCTCCTTTCAAGAGGCCTGGAAGCATCCTTTCAAGAGGCCTGGAAGCCTCCTTTCAAGAGGCTCAAGCCTCCTTTCAAGAGGCCTCAGAAGCCTCCTTTCAAGAGGCTCAAGCCTCCTTTCAAGAGGCCCAGAAGCCTCCTTTCAAGAGGCCTGGAAGCCTCCTTCAAGAGGCCTGGAAGCCTCCTTTCAAGAGGCTCAGAAGCCTCCTTTCAAGAGGCCTCAGAAGCCTCCTTCAAGAGGCTCAGAAGCCTCCTTTCAAGAGGCTCCGGAAGCCTCCTTTCAAGAGGCTCAGAGCCTCCCCTTTCAAGAGGCTCAGAAGCCTCCTTTCAAGAGGCCTCCAAGCCTCCTTTCAAGAGGCTCAGAAGCCTCCTTTCAAGAGGCCTGGAAGCCTCCTTTCAAGAGGCTCAGAAGCCTCCTTCAAGAGGCCCGGAAGCCTCCTTTCAAGAGGCCTCAAGCCTCCTTCAAGAGGCTCCGGAAGCCTCCTCCTTCAAGAGGCCCGGAAGCCTCCTTCAAGAGGCTCAGAAGCCTCCTTTCAAGAGGCTCAGAAGCCTCCTTTCAAGAGGCCTGGAAGCCTCCTTTCAAGAGCTCCAGCCTCCCTTCAAGAGGCCCCTCCTTCAAGAGGCCTGGAAGCCTCCTTCAAGAGGCTCAGAAGCCTCCTTTCAAGAGGCCTGGAAGCCTCCTTTCAAGAGGCTCAGAAGCCTCCTTCAAGAGGCTCAGAAGCCTCCTTTCAAGAGGCCTGGAAGCCTCCTTTCAAGAGGCCCAAGCCTCCTTCAAGAGGCCTGAAGCCTCCTTTCAAGAGGCTCAGGAAGCCTCCTTTCAAGAGGCCTCAGAAGCCTCCTTTCAAGAGGCTCAGGAAGCCTCCTTTCAAGAGGCCTGGAAGCCTCCTTTCAAGAGGCCTCAGAAGCCTCCTTTCAAGAGGCCTCAGAAGCCTCCTTTCAAGAGGCCTGGAAGCCTCCTTCAAGAGGCTTGAAGCCTCCTTTCAAGAGGCTCAGAAGCCCCTCCTTTCAAGAGGCTCAAGCCTCCCTTTCAAGAGGCCTCAGAGCCTCCTTTGGATCCAATCCAATCCAAACCAATCCAAATCCAATCCAAACCAATCCAAACCATTCCAAATCCAATCCAAACCAATCCAAACCAATCCAAACCAATCCAAACCAATCCAAACCAATCCAAATCCAATCCAAACCAATCCAAACCAATCCAAACCAAACCAAACCAATCCAAACCAACCAAACCAATCCAAACCAATCCAAACCAATCCAAACCAATCCAAACCAATCCAAACCAATCCAAACCAATCCAAACCAACCAAACCAATCCAAACCAATCCAAACCAATCCAAACCAATCCAAACCAATCCAAACCAATCCAAACCAATCCAAACCAATCCAAACCAATCCAAACCAATCCAAACCAATCCAAACCAATCCAAATGCAATCCAAACGCAATCCAAACCAATCCAAACCAATCCAAATCCAACCAAACCAATCCAAACCAATCCAAACCAACCAAACCAATCCAAACCAATCCAAACCAATCCAAACCAATCCAAACCAATCCAAACCAATCCAAACCAATCCAAACCAATCCAAACCAATCCAAACCAATCCAAACCAACCAAACCAAACCAAACCAATCCAAACCAATCCAAACCAAACCAATCCAAACCAATCCAAACCAACCAAACCAATCCAAACCAATCCAAACCAATCCAAACCAATCCAAACCAATCCAAACCAATCCAAACCAATCCAAACCAATCCAAACCAATCCAAACCAATCCAAACCAATCCAAACCAATCCAAACCAATCCAAACCAATCCAAACCAACCAAACCAATCCAAACCAATCCAAACCAATCCAAACCAATCCAAACCAATCCAAACCAATCCAAACCAATCCAAACCAATCCAAACCAAACCAACCAAACCAATCCAAACCAATCCAAACCAATCCAATCCAAACCAACCAAACCAATCCAAACCAATCCAAACCAATCCAAACCAATCCAAACCAATCCAAACCAATCCAAACCAATCCAAACCAATCCAAACCAACCAAACCAATCCAAACCAATCCAAACCAATCCAAACCAATCCAACCAATCCAAACCAATCCAAACCAATCCAAACCAATCCAAACCAATCCAAACCAATCCAAACCAACCAAACCAATCCAAACCAATCCAAACCAATCCAAACCAACCAAACCAATCCAAACCAATCCAAACCAATCCAAACCAATCCAAACCAATCCAAACCAATCCAAACCAATCCAAACCAACCAAACCAATCCAAACCAATCCAAACCAACCAAACCAAACCAATCCAAACCAATCCAAACCAATCCAAACCAATCCAAACCAATCCAAACCAATCCAAACCAATCCAAACCAATCCAAACCAATCCAAACCAACCAAACCAATCCAAACCAATCCAAACCAACCAAACCAATCCAAACCAATCCAAACCAACCAAACCAATCCAAACCAATCCAAACCAATCCAAACCAATCCAAACCAACCAAACCAATCCAAACCAATCCAAACCAATCCAAACCAATCCAAACCAATCCAAACCAATCCAAACCAATCCAAACCAATCCAAACCAATCCAAACCAATCCAAACCAATCCAAACCAATCCAAACCAATCCAAACCAATCCAAACCAATCCAAACCAATCCAAACCATTCCAAACCAATCCAAACCAATCCACATCCAATCCAAACCAATCCAAACCAATCCAAACCAATCCAAACCAATCCAAACCAATCCAAACCAATCCAAACCAATCCAAACCAATCCAAACCAATCCAAACCAATCCAAACCAATCCAAACCATTCCAAACCAATCCAAACCAATCCAAACCAATCCAAACCAATCCAACCAACCAAACCAATCCAAACCAATCCAATCCAAACCAATCCAAACCAATCCAAACCAATCCAAACCAATCCAAACCAATCCAAACCAATTCAAACCAATCCAAACCAATCCAAACCAATCCAAACCAATCCAAACCAATCCAAACCAATCCAAACCAATCCAAACCAATCCAAACCAATCCAAATCCAATCCAAACCAATCCAAACCAACCAAACCAATCCAAACCAATCCAAACCAATCCAAACCAATCAAACCAATCCAAATCCAATCCAAACCAATCCAAACCAACCAAACCAATCCAAACCAACCAAACCAATCCAAACCAACCAAACCAACCAAACCAATCCAAACCAATCCAAACCAATCCAAACCAATCCAAACCAATCCAACCCAATCCAACCCAATCCAAACCAATCCAAACCAATCCAAACCAATCCAAACCAATCCAAACCAATCCAAACCAACCAAACCAATCCAAACCAATCCAAACCAATCCAAACCAATCCAAACCAATCCAAACCAATCCAAACCAATCCAAACCAATCCAAACCAATCCAAACCAATCCAAACCAATCCAAACCAATCCAAACCAATCCAAACCAATCCAAACCAACCAAACCAATCCAAACCAATCCAAACCAATCCAAACCAATCCAAACCAATCCAAACCAATCCAAACCAATCCAAACCAATCCAAACCAATCCAAACCAATCCAAACCAATCCAAACCAATCCAAACCAATCCAAACCAATCCAATCCAATCCAAATCCAATCCAAACCAATCCAAATCCAATCCAAATCCAATCCAAATCCAATCCAAATCCAATCCAAATCCAATCCAAATCCAATCCTAATCCAATCCAAATCCAATCCAAATCCAATCCAAATCCAATCCAAATCCAATCCAAATCCAATCCAAATCCAATCCAAATCCAATTTCCAATTCAAATTTCCTGAAGGAATTTCGTAAGAAATTTCTAAAGATTTCTCGAAAGAGTTCTCAAAAAGTTTTTAAAATGAAATTTCTTAAGGATTTCTGAAAGAATTTTTGAAGGATTTTTTGAAGGAATTCTCGAAAGAATGCTCAAAGGAAATTCTGAAGAAATTTCAAAAGGAATCTTCGAAGGTCTAAAATTATGGAAGAGTTGCTAAAAAAATCCGGATGAATCAGCGAAGGAATTCCCATAACAATGTTCGAAAGAATTCCTGAAAATCTGAAGAAACTCCTGAGGAAAACTTCGAAGCAACTCCAAGAAATTCTTCCTAGAGTTTCCGATTTCTTGAAAAAGTACTAGCAGAATTCTTAAAATATATTCCGAAAAGAATTCGGAAGGACTATCGATTTTTTTTATAATTCCAATCTTTGAATGCTCGAAGGAATAGTATGAGGAGTATCCAATTTATTTCCGGAATTTCATTTTTTTTAATTTGTCTTCGGAATAACGTTTCGAAATATCTTCTTCAGAAATTCCATAGGAAATTTTTGTACGGATTGCTTCGAAAAATCATTTACAAATTCTTTTAGGAATTTCTTCGGCAACTCTTTTGTAAATTTCTTTGGAAATTTGAATTCCATCGGAAACCCTTTCAGGAGAATTCCTTTTGTCAATTTTTTTATGAATTCTTTTGAAAACTACCTTAGGAATTCCTGCGGAAATTGAATCAGAAACCTTTCATTTTTTAAGGAATTGCGTCAGCCAATATTTCTGGCTTTTGTCAAACAAATTCTCCTACTGATTGCTCAAGAAATTCTTAGAATTATTTTGAAATTAGGGATTTTTTCAAAACTTCATCCAGGATTTTTTTTCAAAACTTCATTTCATTCTTTATTAAATCTACCAACAAAATTTGCAAAGTCATCCCTGCATGAATGTTATATGGATTTACAAACAAAGGAAGCTCCAAAGAAATTAATGTCGAAATACGAAAGCCTTTCCATAGGTTTTTCCAAAGATTCCCTGGAAGAAACTCAAAATGAATCAATCGAGACATTTTCTAAATCATTACTGGAGGGAATTCCTGGAGTGGAAAACAATTCTAAAGGATATTTAGAAGACATTTTCGAATAAATCCCTTGATAAACTTCAGAATGAATTCCCGAAGAAATTTCCAAAGAAAAGCTTGAAAGATTTTCGGATAGATTTAGCGAAGGAATTCTTGCATGAATTAACAATGTAATTTTCAATAGAATTTCCGGGGATATACCGATTGGAGTTTGCAAAGAAAATCCTAGAATTTCTTCTAAAATTCTTTCGAAAATAACTTTTAAAAAATTACTTTGGAAGTTTCTCCAGGATTAATCAAACTTCTGAGAAAATCAGTTGTTTTTCTCAGGACAATTTTAGCATATATAATTAAATTTCAGAGAAATATTCGATTTGGTGGGTCACGTGCCAATCGTGCCCCAGCTTAACTCCGCCAGTGATTATGTGAAATCCCGACTTCTGCCTGAGATTCCGAAAGTTTTCGTAAAGGAAGTAATGCAATGCTTCGTTAAAGGAGCAAAGTGCTCACTAGAAACAATTAACATCGTTTCTATCCTATAGATTTGATTTATGTTACATGTCCATTGTCCAACGACTTCTGGATTATAAGCCTTAACTGCACACCGCCTTAACTGCACAGCTAGTCTTATGAACGCCATCACATTTAAATAGTGTTTCTTGCACACATCAATCACTTCTCTTCAACTTGTATCCGATTCTCATATTCCAATTAAGGCGACATGTGTTAAAATTAAATTACTGTGAAAAGGATCTCAAAACGCTTCCATATGCCACCTTTTTCAATTCTTCGCCCTTTTCCGTCCTAACTCACCCTCAAAGTGTATGGTGACTTGCGATGGCTCAGGCACGTATTGCTATCAACAGCAAACAGCAAAGGGCATTAGTGGGCATTGCAACCGTACAACACTCCACTCTCTCTACCCGTAACCTTCACACAAATTTTATTGATTTTTCTCGAGCCATTTTCCTTGCGTTTCTGCTTTCCTCGCCTCCACATCGGAAACCCACTCTTGCCTGCCCTCTGCTCGCATTTGCCCTTACTTTTACTGTTTTGTTTCTATTTCACGAGCTTATCGAAAATCCTCTTTGGTATTTACGATTGTTTTATTCGTTTATGGTGGTGGTCCTTCTCTTCGGTGCTATTGCCCTCGTGGGTTTTTCCCTCGAGCCCACCGCACCGCACCGCACATTGATTGCAAGGACGGCGAGGACGGAGCCTAGAGGGACCTTGTTATAATGCCGATGAGGGTGACTTTTAATGCCTTTTCCATAAGGGTTCCTCTTTGCCCTCCTAGTGGCAATCGAGGACCGTCATTAGGCAACAAAGGAGAAACAGGGAACGGGAAGAGACGGGCGGGACTAATCCACGGTCGTTCATGCATAATTGCATATTTTTATGGACTCACTGGGACGTTGCTGTTTTGTGTTTTTTTTTCGTTTTCGCCGAATAAGGATCTTTGGAGAATGTTTGGGTTGGCAAGGTATGCACGAGTTTTTTTTTCAACGAAATGCGAACAATGAGAAAAGCAATTCAATCCTCCTCTAGCTTATGGAAATAGTTTTGAAATGATTCTAAGGAATTGTGTTGTAAATCTACATACATACATTTGCCTGGTTGAATTTTTTTGGCTCAACTAATCCAAATGTATTTCCGCTCAGTTATCCATGATTGGACGACAGTTGAATTTGTTTGACTCGACTAGATTGAGCGGTTTCCGAACAAATCGTGGTAAGCGAAATACATATTAAATGCTTTGAACACAAAGTATTTGCTGGGTCAACTGCTTTCGAGCTGCCTGTTCCAAAAAGAAGGTCAAATAGACTACTTTCCGTGAAGTGCTGCATCCGAGCCCGGGAAATGTATGCAGGAATGCGAAAAATTTCCATTCCACCAGCGCAAAATTATCATTCTTTTCCCATAAAGAAAAAGTTGTTTCGAACAGAAGAACTTCCAACCACTTGAAACCTTCCATTTGTAGAGCGGGTCCTCGAAGCTACATCTTTTCCCTTCGCTATTGACTGAAGTAGCAGAGCTACAGAGTGCATCGTTACTGTCTCCTCTGTCGGTCCTTTGGTCGTTCTTTTTCATGCCCCAATGACTGTGAATGGCACTAGTCTCGAACTGGTAGCTCGTCTTCGTCGTCGTCATCATCCTGTAGTCGACGTGGAGGAAAAAAGAACGCTACAACAACGGCAACAACATTGGGAAGATATAATCCCCAAGCTCCTACACCGGATCCGGTTCCACCCAGTGTATTTAGTCGATATCCTGCCACAAGGACATACCCTAGCCCCATCTTCTTGGAAGGTTGCAGAAAGGATCGGAGGAAGATAAACAAGAACACTACATAGGAGATAAGAACAGAAGCGTTTTCCCTCCGGGGCCTCCGCGTTCCACTTTCTTTTTTTTTCTCAGCTACATGCAATTTCCGCATCCCTTTAGATCGTTCTATTCTTGAAGTAGCTCTGCGAGAAGCAGCACAGTGAGTAAAGCGTCTTTGGGGTTGCATCGATTTAGCATAAGATTTTTTCTTTTGTGAAGATTGAAAATGTAAATTGCTTTAGCAACATTTTTTTTGGAACGTATAGGTTTTGGTTTCTAGAATTCGTTTTAGTAAATTTAGATTGCTGTTGCAAAAAATGAAATTGCATTGTATCGAAATTGGATTCAGAACCTAATTTAGAGCTAATGTAGTGTTGAAGAAACTTTGATTACTTCCTAATGTGAGAAATTGCGATGTACATCCAATCCCCAATAGATTTGCCTCACAAGTAATTGACGTGGCGCTTACACAAATGAAATATTATTTCAACGTTCTAGTGATTAGGTGTTCATTGATTTCAACAGAGCTGCATATCTTGAAGATGATCATGCAACAACATAGTTTGCGTGCGGCTATGAAATAAACAAGGAAAATCAGTTAGGATTCGCTAGTGCACCAACACTGTGTGTGATTAGCACTAAAAGTTACCGCCATTTAAATCAATCAAAGCGTTGATTAAGGTGAGATTAATGTTAGATTCTGAATAATGGTTGTAAATGAATTGAAATAAGTCTATCGTGGGATTATATCAAAAGCAAAAGTTTTAAAGGGTTTCAGCAGTTAAATTGTACCAATGATCGCAAACATGTTGCCTTTGGGCTCACTTCAATGAAATGTTGGGTAGTATGGTGGGACCAAGTTTTGGGACACTTCGGTCGAAATGGATACGAGCATGGAACATATGGTCAAGAAGACTTTTAATCACAATGGACTTTTGATCATAAAGACACTGACCATAATGGCGGATGCTATAAAAAGTTTGACGTTATCCAGATACTACTGAACTGAAATTTTCGTCCAAGCATGCACATGTTCTTCATCGCCAACGACAACCTGAATTTTGTTATTTTGTTTTAACAACAATGAAATTACGCAAGTGCCAAATGTTTTCGTTTTCTCTTTATTCATGATTTCAATACAATTAACTATTAAAAGATTTATTTCAGATATTTTGATGCTGATAAAACGATTAGTTTTCCAGTCATCAAATCATCAGATTAAATCATCAACCGTTTTCAGTGAGTCAAAGAATTGTAACATCTGCAAAAACTCATTTCTAATTCTAACAAACAAACTATTAGGATCTTGTCCGCTCTTCTACTTATTCATTGTTAAACTAATTTTAGAATAAATTGGTCACACAAATTTGTATGTGACGTAATGGTTTTATCTACAGTCACCCAATTATTATGTGGACTTTAACATAAAGTATCCCCATCCATGAAACCCTGGGAAGGTGCAGAGCTGATGGCAATGGACGAAGTGGCGATTCCACGTCCAGAGATGATCCGAGCATTCTTCCCACAAAGCTCCAGCTATGATGACGACCGAATAAAGGCTCTCATAGAAAGCCAAAATGACATCACAACAACTAATTGGCGTATTGTGAAACGATCCATTCTGAAAGATATTCATGTTGAATGGATCTTCACAGTAGAGGGTGCGTCGATGGAAAAGTTGAAGAAGTCCAAATACACCCTCAACTACCGATTTGGTGAAATCCAACATCCAAGATTACAGATCAACCGACTGCCGCTACCGCCAATCCGACTGGAAGGCCGACCCAAGAGCAATCTGAGGAGGCCTCCTGTTCGGGCGAGGTTCGGCTAACTGGAAGGCCGACCCAAGAGAAATCTGAGGAAGCCTCCGGTTCGGGCGAGGTTAGTAAATCTCACCCCAAAAGCACCATAAAGGCTAGTCTGTCCGCCTCTAAAGGAAAAGCTCAGAAGCTTACATGCGACACCCTGCTCTAGTGGTACCAAACCAAAGGTATCTAAACAGGGCAAAGGGGTGCAAAAAGCGACAGTTTGACCACAGAGGCGAAACTGGCGGGCCAGATTGCTACAGGGAAGAGAGAAACCCAAACTGTAACATCAAACGACATCCTGATGATCCGCAACATCCAAAGCCGGACAGTCGTTGTCCGGAAAAAGCGGGAACCCCGGAAATGGCGACTAAAGTTCTGCAAGTGAACCTCCACCATGCTGAGAGCGCCACGGGTGTGCTCTGTCGGAGGTTCACCAAAGAGAATTTAACCGTGGCCCTCATTCAAGAGCCATGGGTCAATAGATCCAGAATACAAGGTATTCCACAACACTCATGTAAGTTGGTATATGATGACAGCCAGCTTTCTCCTAGAGCGGCTATTTTATTACATAACAACTGTAAATACTTTCCAATTTCAGAATTCATAAAAAGGGACATCGTAGCGGTCAGGATGGAGGTACCTTCCGCCAGAGGGAGTAGAGAGATCTTGGTGGTCTCGGCATACTTTCCAGGTGACGTGGACGAAATCCCTCCTCCAGAAATAGCTGCGCTCGTAGCCTACAGCCACCGACACAACATCCCCTTCGTCATAGGGTGCGACGCAAATGCACATCACACTGTATGGGGAAGTACCAATATAAACACCAGAGGTGAGTACCTGTTACAGTTTCTCTCTTCCAAGAACATTGACATTTGTAATGTTGGTGACAAGCCCACGTTTGAAAACTCCATTCGTCAGGAAGTTTTGGACTTGACTCTATGTAGTCGGTCTATCTCTGATAAAATAAAAAACTGGCATGTTTCTGAAGAAATATTAATGTCAGACCATAAACACATCATCTTCGAATGGGAAGGGGGTCTAACGATGGAAAAAACGTTTAAAGATCCTAAGAAAACTGATTGGGAATCCTACTCAGCTATCCTACGATCCGAAGAGTACATCATAGAAAGTCACATCAAGTCCATAACACAATTGGAAGATGCGTCCAAATCCATTAAAAACAAAATCCTGAACGCCTACCAAGAGAGCTGTCCAACTAAATCAATCTGTTTCAATTATGAAAATAAAATTTGGCTTATAACAAAAAAAATGAGGTTCTATCCAATAAGATCGAAATCAGGTGATTGGAAGAACACGTCACGATATGGACATACCTCCATGAGTGGTAGTGCGAATTCCGCATAAACCTGCCGATCGATAGAACTAGATGTAAAACAGAACAGCACATGGGGAGATCGTTGCCTGGATCTTTTTGCCTGTCTTGGCACGGTGGTTTCCATACCACTAACCAAGCCGTCCACAACCAGGGCGTTAGGCAAGAAGATTCACGCTTCGATTGTTTGCTGTTCAATAAATAGATGGTCTTCCTTTTACCCTTTCCCTTTCACCCTCTATCGTTTAATACTTGTTCGTGCCCTAGCGAACTGCTTTCAATCTGATGATTTTCAATTATTTTTCGATTATCTACTCCCTCATACTTTGAGTAGAAATGACCGATAAAGCCGATAAACAAATCATAAATCAACTAGTTCGAGTAGAGACGTTCCATGGTGGAATAAAACTCTTGAGAAGCTTAGGAAAACTGCGCGTAGGGAGTTCAACCGTGCTAAGCGAACCGGTGATTGGAGCCTATACAGAAAGGCCCTGACGAACTACAACAAAGAAATAAGGTCAGCCAAACGGAAATCGTGGATTCTAATGTGTGAAAGCATAGAGAATACACCCGTAGTGGCCAGACTCCAAAAACTTTTCAAAAGACCACTCCAATGGTGTGGGTAGCCTCCGAAAGACGGATGGTTTGCTCACTGTAGAGCCTAGCGATACACTGAGCGAATTGTTAAAGATCCACTTCCCTGATTCAATCCCTGAGTCGAGCATCGGCGACCAAGGCACTGGAATTGCTGTCTCAGATCCACAAGAGATCCAATCATGGGTTTCTGGATCTAAAAAAGACGCAATAAAGGTTGCAAAGGAAGCTTTCACTCGGGCCAGGGTTGAGAGGGCTGTGAGATCTTTCGAGCCATTTAAGCATGGATGGAATATTCCCAGCGTTGATCCAAAAAGAGGAGAAAACACTGGTTTCACCCTTGGTTGAGATTTTTAAGGAGAGTCTGATTTTGGGGCACATACCTAACGATTGGCGTCAAATCCGGGCTGTCTTCATTCCGAAGGCAGGCAAGAGAGATAAAACCAACCCCAAAGCATTCAGGCCGATAAGTTTATCCTCTGTAATGCTCAAAATTATGGAAAAGGTACTATGCGAGTACATAAATCACAAATTTATGAAAGCAATGCCTTTGTCAAAAACCAATTCGCTTATCAAAGTGGAAAATCTACGATCTCGGCACTACATACGGTAGTTCAAAAATCGAAAAACACTTAATGCAAAAGAAATTGCTCTTGTAGCATTTCTTGATATTGAGGCGCATTCGATAACGCTTCTTACTCGTCTATAGGGTCAGCAATGTTGAGGAGAAAATTCGACCCATGCATTGTTACCTGGGTACATGCTATGCTAGCTAATCGGAAAATCTCCTCTGAAGCTTAGCGGTTCATACATCACTGTTAAAGCAACAAGGGGGTGACCGCAAGGCGGAGTGCTTTCTCCTTTGCTGTGGTAACTGATGGTTGAGGAGCTTCTAGATAGCTTAGAAAACAGAGGCTTCGAAGTGGTTGGTTTTGCTGATGACGCTATCATTATTGTACGAGGCAAGTTCGAAAGTGTTATCGTGGAAAGAATGCAATCTGCCCCAAATCACACTTTTTCCTGGTGTCAAAAGGATCAACTAGGCATAAATCCTACAAAAACTTCCATTATCTTTTTCACCAAACGGAGAAAGGTACAACTGAAACCCCTTTTCTTGAATCAATCACAATTAGTTTATTCAAGTGAAGTAAAATATCTAGGTGTCATACTCGACGCAAAGCTTAATTGGAACTCTCATCTCCAATCAGTTGTGCAGAAAGGTCTCAATACACTTTGGGTTTGTTCAAAAACCCTTGGTAAAAGATGGGGCCTAAAACCAAGTATGATCATGTGGATATATAAAACCATTGTCCGTCCCAGGACAACTTACGCTTCCCTTGTCTGGTGGCCTGAAACTAATGAGGCTGCTGCAAGGGCTAAGCTCAACAAAATCCAACGCACCGCTTGCATAGCCATCACTGGTGCAGTTCGTAGTACACCCACTTTGGCCCTAGACGCAATGCTTCACCTGCCCCGGTTAGATCAATTCATAAAGCTGGAAGCGGAAAAAAGTGCTCTAAGGTTAAAGAGAACAAAAACACTGCTGTCAGGGAGACCTTACGGGTCACCTCAGCATATTAAATGAATTTGCCATAAATCCCGCAATAGGAATTTGTAGTGACTGGATGGAAACGGTAGTCAATTATGACTTACCTTACGATGTGTTCATTCCTTCCCGGCAGGAGTGGGAAGGAGGTGGACCCAACGTTCCAACAGGCTCTATAAATTTCTTCACAGATGGTTCGAAAATGAATAATCTGACAGGATCCGGAATCTATGGCCCTACAACAAAAATTTCTGTCCACTTAGGACAGTGGCCCACAATATTTCAGGCGGAAATATATGCAATATTAGAATGCGTGTTATTATGCCTGAGGAGAAAGTATAGATTTGCAAAAATATGTATTTTCTTTGACAGCCAAGCAACATAAGTCGCTTAATAACTACACTTGTAACTCAAAGCTAGTGTGGGAATGCATTCTGGCTTTGAAAAACTTATCCATACGCAATCGAGTCTACCTATATTGGATCCCAGGACATACGGGTCTAGAGGAAACGAGATTGCTGATGAGCTAACCAGGAATGGATCTAATGAAAGGCTCATTGGCCCTGAGCCCTTCTGCGGGATCTCAGTTCTGTAAAATGGAACTGAACAAATATATGGTCAGTCAAATCACATCAAACTGGAATGCACTTCCCCATACAAGACAATCCAAAAGGCTCGTAACGATTAACCCCAAGAAAACCCAACAACTATTAGGTCTCAACAAAAGGGATCTCAACATCTACACCGGTCTAATAACTGGACGCTGCCCTGCAGATACCATCTACAAAAGATCGGAGCAATCCAAACCTCAAATTGCCGCTTCTGTGACGAGGAGAGAGAAACATCAGAACACATCCTCTGCTATTGCAGTGCACTCACCCAACGTAGGTTCAAAGTTCTCAACAAGCCCTTTTTAGGGCCTGCTGACATATGGATCTTATCCCCCAAGGACGTGGTTGGCTTCATAAAGCTAGACTCGCCAGAATGGGGGAGTCACATACTGTAACTCAGGATCTCTATTCATCAATAATAGATGGTCTTGAGTTCAGTCGATACCAAGGTATCTCAGTGACAAACATGTTACTGAGATAACTTGCGTATTTCACAGCAAAAGGGTATATCACAATAGTCCTAAAATCTGGACGCAGTGATCTTCACCCGACAAACGAGGAAAAAAAACGTAAAGTTAATGGTTGGTCATTAAAAGTGATTTTGTGATATCGAAGTAAGCATTGCGCGTGGATGCAGCTTATTTTTTATTCAATTTAGGGTCGGTTTTAGTTAAATTGAAAGTTCATGCCTAAATGTAGTGTAGAGATGTTCTTGTCTTGATGATATTAGGTGCAGTGCTATGAAGAAGCTGAACTGCTTAAGACACTTGGTGAGAGGTTCTAATTTTCTATAACTTTGAGCGGTAATTTTTATTATCCAAGCAATCGTATCATGGATAGCAAAGCACGTTCCCTAGCAACTTACTTAGCAACGTGTTTGTTGCACGTTTTATTTTTTCTTTCTTTCTTCACTTCAAGCGTGTACGTAGTTTAGTATAAAATATAACTCTTGAGTTCTAGAAGTATTCCAGTACTTTCTTTCCGAGTTCCGGTAACGAATTCTAATAATTGTTTATCCTCGCGATGGATGAACAATTGAACTCATATCTTAAAAAGTCAGATAAGGAAATGCTAATACTATATTCCAGTAAAAAAAATAGGGGGATTCAGTTAACGGCGTAGGTTGCTGTGTATCTGTTTATGGAAATGTTTCATAGGCGATTTGAAATATGTCCCTAGTGATTGAGTGTGAAACATTTCTATAATCAGATACGCAGCAACCTACGCCGTTAAGTGTATACCCCTAATATCTGTTATAATTAGTAAAATAAAAGTTGAATAGGTCACATCACTTTCCATGGCGAATCCCGATTTATGTTGCCAATTGCCCCACCCAACTATCACATCTTCCTTCCCGTGGTTATCGTGGAGATGCAGATGTATTCTCGGTCTTCAACAGCAACAATAATCATACACTAATATTCCCTTCCTTTCCCAACTGGCAGTAACGACTTAACCGGCGCCGTTCATTTAATTTATTTAGCTTACATCTAAACAGATAGCACTGAATCAACAATTTGACGCCACAATACACGGTTCGAGGCCGCATCTCTCCATCCTCGAATGCGCCCCTAGCCAAGTCATTCTGTACCTGGTCAGCCCACCTCGATCGCTGCGCTCCACACCGTCTTGTACCTGCCGGATCGGAATCAAATTTCATCTTTTCAAGGTTGCTGTCCGGCATTCTTGCAACATTACCTGCCCATCGTACCCTGCCGGCTTTAGCTACCTCCTGGATGCTGGGTTCGCCATAGAGCTGGGCGAGCTCGTGGTTCTTCCTTCGCCGCCACACACCGTCTCTTGTACCCGTCTCTCGAATACTCCGAGTGCTTGCAAGTCCTCCGTAGAGGAGAACCGGTCGTATAGGCGAAGTGTGAATCTTTTTTGCCTGCTGTTCCTTCTGGAGCCCGTAGTAGGCCAGACTTCCACAAATGATGTACCTTCGTATTTCACGACCAACATTATTATCGGTCGTAGGTAGACGAATTCATCGACCACCTCGAAAGTATCCCCGTCTATCGTAACAATGCTTCCCAGACGGGCCCTGTCGCACTCGGTTCCGCCACAAGCATGTACGTATTCACTACCAGTCAGTACAGTTCTGTTTGTAAATGTCCAGCCGACAATGTCCATGTCATCCGCAAAACAAATAAATTAACTGAATCTGTTGAACATTGTACCCCGGCTGTTACACCCGGCTCTCCGCATGACGAAACGAAACGGCACGAAAGCCCATCACCTTGTCAGAGTCTGCGGCGCGATTTGAACGAGCTGGAGTGTTCGCCAGAAATCTTCACACCGTTGCTTTGCTTTGATCAGCCTGATAAGCTTCCCAGGAAAGCTGTTCTCGTCCATAATTTTCCATAGATCTACGCGGTCGTATGCCGCCTTGACATTGATAAACAGATGGTGCGTTGGGACCTGATATTCTATGCATTTTTAAAGGACTTGCCGTACAGAGGCTCGGAAGCCTCCTTTCAAGAGGCTCGGAAGCCTCCTTTCAAGAGGCTCGGAAGTCTCCTTTCAAGAGGCTCGGAAGCCTCCTTTCAAGAGGCTCGGAAGCCTCCTTTCAAGAGGCTCGGAAGCCTCCTTTCAAGAGGCTCGGAAGCCTCCTTTCAAGAGGCTCGGAAGCCTCCTTTCAAGAGGCTCGGAAGCCTCCTTTCAAGAGGCTCAGAGCCTCCTCTCAAGAGGCTCAGGAAGCCTCCTTTCAAGAGGCTCAGAAGCCTCCTTTCAAGAGCTCAGAAGCCTCCTTTCAAGAGGCTCAGAAGCCTCCTTTCAAAGAGGCTCAGAAGCCTCCTTTCAAGAGAGCTCGGAAGCCTCCTTTCAAGAGGCTCAGAGCCTCCTTTCAAGAGGCGCAGAAGCCTCCTTTCAGGAGGCTCAGAAGCCTCCTTTCAAGAGGCTCAGAAGCCTCCTTTCAAGAGGCTCAGGCCTCCTTTCAAGAACTCAGAAGCCTCCTTTCAAGAGGCTCAGAAGCCTCCTTTCAAGAGAGCTCAGAAGCCTCCTTTCCAAGAGGCTCAGAGCCTCCTTTCAAGAGGCTCAGAAGCCTCTTTCAAGAGGCTCAGAAGCCTCCTTTCAAGAAGGCTCAGAAGCCTCCTTTCAAGAGGCTCAGAAGCCTCCTTTCAAGAGGCTCAGAAGCCTCCTTTCAAGAGGCTCAGAAGCCTCCTTTCAAGAGGCTCAGAAGCCTCCTTTCAAGAGGCTCAGGAAGCCTCCTTTCAAGAGGCTCAAGCCTCCTTTCAAGAGCTCAGGAAGCCTCCTATCAAGAGAGCTCAGAAGCCTCCTATCAAGAGGCTCGGAAGCCTCCTCTCAAGATGCTCGGAAGACTCCTATCAAGAGGCTCAAGCCTCCTATCAAGAGGCTCAGAAGCCTCCTTTCAAGAGGCTCAGAAGCCTCCTTTCAAGAGCTCAGAAGCCTCCTTTCAAGAGGCTCAGGCCTCCTTTCAAGAGGCTCAGAAGCCTCCTTTCAAGAGGCTCAGGCCTCCTTTCAAGAGGCTCAGGAAGCCTCCTTTCAAGAGGCTCAGAAGCCTCCTTTCAAGAGGCTCAGAAGCCTCCTTTCAAGAGGCTCAGAAGCCTCCTTTCAAGAGGCGCGAAGCCTTCTTTCAAGAGGCTCAGGAAGCCTCCTTTCAAGAGACTCAGGCCTCCTTTCCAGCAGGCTCAGGCCTCCTTTCAACAGGCTCAGAAGCCTCCTTTCAAGAGGCTCAGGCCTCCTTTCAAGAGGCTCAGAGCCTCCTTTCAAGAGGCTCAGGCCTCCTTTCAAGAGGCTCAGAAGCCTCCTTTCAAGAGGCTCAGAGCCTCCTTTCAAGAGGCTCAGGCCTCCTTTCAAGAGGCTCAGAGCCTCCTTTCAAGAGGCTCAGAAGCCTCCTTTCAAGAGGCTCAGGCCTCCTTTCAAGAGCTCAGAAGCTTCCTTTCAAGAGGCTCAGGCTTCCTTTCAAGAGGCTCAGAAGCCTCCTTTCAAGAGGCTCAGAGCCTCCTTTCAAGAGGCTCAGAAGCCTCCTTTCAAGAGGCCTCAGAGCCTCCTTTCAAGAGCTCAGGAAGCCTCCTTTCAAGAGCTCAGAAGCCTCCTTTCCAAGAGGCTCAGAGCCTCCTTTCAAGAGGCTCAGAAGCCTCCTTTCAAGAGGCTCAGGCCTCCTTTCAAAGAGGCTCAGAGCCTCCTTTCAACAGGCTCAGAAGCCTCCTTTCAAGAGGCTCAGAAGCCTCCTTTCAAGAGGCTCAGAAGCCTCCTTTCAAGAGGCTCAGAAGCCTCCTTTCAAGAGCTCAGAAGCCTCCTTTCAAGAGGCTCAAGCCTCCTTTCAAGAAGGCTCAGAAGCCTCCTTTCAGGAGGCTCAGAAGCCTCCTTTCAAGAGCTCAGAAGCCTCCTATCAAGAGGCTCAGAATCCTCCTTTCAAGAGGCTCAGAAGCCTCCTTTCAAGAAGCTCAGAAGCCTCCTTTCCAAGAAGCTCAGGAAGCCTTCTTTCAAGAGTCTCAGAAGCCTCCTTTCAAGAGGCTCCAGGCCTCCTTTCAAGAGGCTCCAGGCCTCCTTTCAAGAGGCTCAGGAAGCCGCCTATCAAGAGGCTCAGAGCCTCCTATCAAGAGGCTCAGGAATCCTCCTATCAAGAGGCTCAGAATCCTCCTTTCAAGAGGCTCAGAGCCTCCTTTCAAGAAGCTCAGAAGCCTTCTTTCAAGAGGCTCAGAAGCCTCCTTTCAAGAGGCTCAGGCCTCCTTTCAAGAGGCTCAGAGCCTCCTTTCAAGAGGCTCAGAGCCTCCTTTCAAGAGGCTCAGGAAGCCTCCTTTCAAGAGGCTCAGAAGCCTCCTTTCAAGAGGCTCAGAGCCTCCTTTCAAGAGGCTCAGGCCTCCTTTCAAGAGGCTCAGGCCTCCTTTCAAGAGCTCAGAGCCTCCTTTCAAGAGGCTCAGAAGCCTCCTTTCAAGAGGCTCAGAGCCTCCTTTCAAGAGGCTCAGAGCCTCTTATCAAGAGCTCAGAAGCCTCTTATCAAGAGGCCTCAGAAGCCTCCCTATCAAGAGGCTCAGAAGCCTCCTTGCAAGAGGCTCAGAAGCCTCCTTTCAAGAGGCTCAGGCCTCCTTTCAAGAGGCTCAGAAGCCTCCTTTCAAGAGGCTCAGGCCTCCTTTCAAGAGGCTCAGGCCTCTTATCAAGAGGCTCAGAAGCCCCCTTTCAAGAGGTTCAGGAAGCCTCCTTTCAAGAGGCTAGGAAGCCCCACTTTCAAGAGGCTCAGGAAGCCTCCTTTCAAGAGGCTCAGAAGCCTCTTTTCAAGAGGCTCAGAAGCCTCCTTTCAAGAGAGCTCAGAAGCCTCCTTTCAAGAGAGCTCAGGCCTCCTTTCAAGAGGCTCAGGAAGCCTCCTTTCAAGAGGCTCAGAGCCTCCTTTCAAGAGCTCAGGAAGCCTCCTTTCAAGAGGCTCAGAGCCTCCTTTCAAGAGGCTCAGAAGCCTCCTATCAAGAGGCTCAGAAGCCTCCCTATCAAGAGGCTCAGAAGCCTCCTATCAAGAGGCACAGAAGCCTCCTATCAAGAGGCTCAGAAGCCTCCTATCAAGAGCTCAGAAGCCTCCTATCAAGAGCTCAGAAGCCTCCTTTCAAGAAGGCTCAGAAGCCTTTTTCAAGAGGCTCAGAAGCCTCCTTTCAAGAGGCTCAGAAGCCTCCTTTCAAGAGGCTCAGGCCTCCTTTCAAGAGGCTCAGGAAGCCTCCTTTCAAGAGGCTCAGAAGCCTCCTTTCAAGAGGCTCAGGCCTCCTTTCAAGAGGCTCAGGAAGCTTCCTTTCAAGAGGCTCAGAGCCTCCTTTCAAGAGGCTCAGAAGCCTCCCTTTCAAGAGGCTCAGAAGCCTCCTTTCAAGAGGCTCAGGAAGCCTCCTATCAAGAGGCTCAGGCTTCCTATCAAGAGGCTCAGAAGCCTCCTATCAAGAGGCTCAGAAGCCTCCTTTCAAGAGGCTCAGAAGCCTCCTTTCAAGTGGCTCAAGCCTACTTTCAAGAGGCTCAGAAGCCTCCTTTCAAGAGGCTCAGAGCCTCCTTTCAAGAGGCTCAGAAGCCTCCTTTCAAGAGGCTCAGGCCTCCTTTCAAGAGGCTCAAGCCTCCTTTCAAGAGGCTCAAGCCTCCTTTCAAGTGGCTCAAGCCTACTTTCAAGAGGCTTGGAAGCCTTTTTCAAGAGGCTCAGAAGCCTCCTTTCAAGAGGCTCAGAAGCCTCCTTTCAAGAGGCTCAGGCCTCCTTTCAAGAGGCTCAGGCCTCCTTCCAAGAGGCTCAGAAGCCTCCTTTCAAGAGGCTCAGAGCCTCCTTCCAAGAGGCTCAGGCCTCCTTTCAAGAGGCTCAGAGCCTCCTTTCAAGAGGCTCAGAGCCTCCTTTCAAGAGGCTCAGAGCCTCCTTTCAAGAGGCTCAGAAGCCTCCTTTCAAGAGGCTCAGAAGCCTCCTTTCAAGAGGCTCAGAAGCCTCCTTTCAAGAGGCTCAGGCCTCCTTTCAAGAGGCTCAGAGCCTCCTTTCAAGAGGCTCAGAAACCTCCTTTCAAGAGGCTCAGAGCCTCCTTTCAAGAGGCTCAGAGCCTCCTTTCAAGATGCTCAGAAGCCATCTTTCAAGAGGCTCAGAAGCCTTCTTTCAAGAGGCTCAGAAGCCTCCTTTCAAGAGGCTCAGAAGCCTTCTTTCAAGAGGCTCGGAAGCCTTCTTTCAAGAGGCTCGGAAGCCTCCTTTCAAGAGGCTCGGAAGCCTCCTTTCAAGAGGCTCGGAAGCCTTCTTTCAAGAGGCTCGGATGCCTCCTTTCAAGAGGCTCGGAAGCCTCCTTTCAAGAGGCTCGGAAACCTTCTTTCAGAGGCTCGGAAGCCTCCTTTCAAGAAGTTCGAACGTCTTTTTTCAATAGGCTCGGAAGCCTCCTTTCAAGAGGCTCGGAAGCCTCCTTTCAAGAGGCTCGGAAGCCTCCTTTCAAGAGGCTCGGAAACCTCCTTTCAAGAGGCTCGGAAGCCTCCTTTCAATTTGTTTTAAAGGATTTGCGTCTGCCAATATTTCTGACTTTTGTCAAACAAATTCTCCTACTGATTCCTCAAGAAATCCCTTCAATAGCTCTAAGAAGAAATTCTTAGAATTCTTTTGAAATTTCACTTAGGATTTTTTTCAAAACTTCATCCAGGATTTTTTTCAAAACTTCATTTCATTCTTTATTAAATCTTCCAACAAAGTTCCAAAGTCATCTCTGCATGAATGTTGTATGGATTTACAAAAAAAGAAGTTTCGAAGGAATTTATAAATTAATGTCGAAAGACGAAAGCCTTTCCATAGGTTTTTCCAAAGGATTCCCTGGAAGAAACTCAAAGCGGGCTTGGTAGTCATATGGCTACTGCTTCTGCCTCATACGCAAGAGGTCGTGGGTTCAATCCCAGGTCCGTTCCATTCTCCTACTTTGTATCTTTCTCTATATTTCTCATGTTCTAGCAACACTTGTACTTGTACTTTGAAAGAATTATTTCGATTAGGTGAACTTTGTTGATGGCCTGTTGCTAAAATTCGTAAAAAGTACTTTCTGAATGTTGTTGATCTTTCTGATGAAAAATTTAAGGTTGCGAGTTCAGCGAGGAGTTCAATATAGATAGTTTTATTGGTTTAGTTAAGGATCAAGTTAAGGTTTAAGTTAAGGATCAAAGTTCTGCATGAAAAGACACCCACGTTCAAGTGTTTCTTGCTTTGCGTTGGTGGGACGCCCGCAAGAAGAACGGTGTTATTGTGGATCGGAATGATAACAATTCTGCGTAGTGGGATGCCTGCGTACAATAGATTCTTCCTATGCGTTGGTGGGACGCCAGCAAGAAGAATGGTGTTATTGTGAATCGGAATGATCACAATTCTGCGTGGTGGGACGCCCGCATTCTGTAGATTCTTCCTCTGCGTTGGTGGGAAGCCCGCAAGAAGAACGGTGTTATTGTGGATCAGAATGATCACAATTCTTCGTGGTGGGACGCCCGCATTCAATAGATTCTTCCTCTGCGTTGGTGGGACGCCAGCAAGAAGAACGGTGTTATTGTGGACCGGAATGATCGCAATTATGCGTTGTGGGACGCCCGTATTCTGTAGATTCTTCCTCTGCGTTAGTGGGACGCCCGCTAGTAGAACGGTGTTATTGTGGATCGGAATGATTACGATACTGCGTGATGGGACGCCCGCATTCAATGTAATCTTCCTCTGTGTTGGTGGGACGCCCGCAAGAAGAATATTGTTATTGTGGATCGGAATTATCACAATTCAGCTTGGTGGGACGCCCGCATTCAGTAAATTCTTTCTTTTCGTTGGTGGGACGCCCGCAAGAATTATGATTCTATCGTGGATTCGTAAGGTGCTCATGGAGATTGATTGCATTGAGAAAAGATATTCGCTCATGGGTAAGAACAGTTTGTCGATACTTTTCCGGTTCGGTTTCTAGTATTTGTTGCTGGTTGTTTGACATTTATAACTACACATTGAAATACACGTGTGCTCAAAGAAAGTAAAGGTAGTATTAGTACTGATGATGATTCTAGTACAAGAAACAAAAGAGGGTTATTAAAAATGGTGTTTCCATTGCGAATTACCACTGCACATGAATGTCTTGAGAATAATTTTCCATATTTAGGTTGGGCAACCATAATGATGGTGTGTCCATAGTGTTCTTCGATTACGAAATTAGAAGCTCGCTGTATAATAATGCGCCGGAAGTGATCGTTTGATTCAAGATGCCTTTTTATCATAGTGAGCAGGGTTTCGACTTTTCGTTTCAATAAGACCAAAGCAAGCGTTTTTCGGACCAAGGGAGAACTTTTTTTCGTTGTTTATGTTGAGGATCATCTTTCACCCATCAATCTTTCTCCAGAATTAGCCTGGGAAGATAAACGAAAATCTTGCCTATTAGATGAAAATCCTTTTTCGTTTCATCACTTTTACCTCTCACTCACTTTTTGCGAGAATTATCGCAGAACAATTACAAAATTGTATGGCCGCGCTGGGATTCGAACCCAGAATAGTAACAATAATAACTGTGGGAATGCGCTTACTCTAGCCACACCACCACGCTATCTGTACGAAAGCGTCAAGCTATTTGGTCCACATAAGCTACTACCATTTACATTCTTGGTGCCACGAAAAGACTCGAATATGAAAGAAAAAAAGCAAACCAACGTTTGGCGGCAATCGAAGTGAGCGAACAATGGTTATCACTCTCCAGGCTGTTTTTCTTTCCCGAAAAGCGATTTCTCCCCGAAAATTTTGGCGAGGGAGCATCCTGTGCTCCTGAGATTGAGTGAGCATTACGCACCCTGATAGTGAGAGAGTAACCTCATCATTAATAATATCTCGGTAATTTTTTTTTCTTTAAACATAGATGCCAGCCGTCTTTTTAAAGAAGACGGGAGATATGTGGCGTTGGACAGGCCTACAAACATGAACAAGTCTAATATACTGTTCCTCAGTCACATGATAGATCGTAGCAGCCATCGCAAGCAAGAGACACATTCGCAGTCAGTCAATTCCTCCTTCATTACGAGATGAGTCGCGTGTGCAAGCCATGTAAACTTGATGGGTGATTCATATGTGCGATGTTGAATTGCACAATCTCCTCCGCTGTCTTGACTTTCACTGCCTGTACTCTCAGCGCCATTTAAATGTTCCTCGTAGTGCTGCTTCCACCTTTTGATCAACACACGTTCGTCCGTCAAGATGCTTCCATCCTTATTCCTGCAAATTTCGGTCCATGGCACGAAGCCTTTGCGGGATGGTTTGAACTTCTGAAAGAACTTGCGTGTATCTTGAGAACTGCTCAAGATTCAGTCTGCACTCTTCGTCGAACCAATCGTTCCGTCGACTTCGTCCCGCATAGCCGACGTTGTTCTCCGCTGCGTCGTATATGGCCGCGGCGACCGAACATTGGGTCATTCCCCATTATTTCCGGTGGATCATGGAGCACTCGCTGGTACTCGATCGATGATCAGCCGCCCCTAACATGGAAATCGCAATGGAAACAGACGCTCAGTAAGATTTGCACCTCAGCATACGACCATAGATCCCACCGGAGTTGGTTACCCGATCTTCCCTAAGGTTGCTCGTATCCCAGACAGCACCACGAGGAGGTAGGGATAGGAGTTTCTGGGTAAGAGGCTAAGGACCACGAGATGGGGTCTATTTTATTCCTTCAGGTACGCTAAGTACCAATGGTATCTTTACCCAGCATTTGCCGTGCCACAAAAATTTAGGATGCTTCATACAAAAAGTGCGACATTTTTGCGTTACGTAATTAATGGATCTTCCCTGGAGCGGAATTATTTGTACCATGGAAGCAAATAATTTAAGGATTTTACACTTACCCCTAGTATCGAACACTGCGGCAGAAGTGGATAATGTTCTAATCACGCATTTGTTTCCTTCCCTCCAATTTTTATTTCGAAAGCTGTGAATCTTAATATTGTGCTTTGCAACAAAATGACAACTTTTGTGATCATCTCCAAGGCTCCCATAGTAGATGTGTAAAATTCCTCCGCAGAGCAAAAAGCACGAGCTATCAAAGCATTCATCGCCATAATCCACCACGTGGCGGCCAAATTTTCAAAAATATCAAACAAATGCAAAGTAGCATTTTTTTTTCAGGTATGTTTTTCTTAGGCGACTATCTGGCGCTTATTTTTCGTGTGATTATAAATCAGCGGAGGAGTAGATTTTTTTTCATGCGCGGTATACTATATTCCTTTTTTGTTATCATGGCGATTTCAGTGGTGATTGATGCCTTTCTCGTGTTTAACATATTTAAAAAAAACACGTATAATAATAGCAGTGATAGATAAATATATTCCATAATACACATTCATTCATATAATGACAAGTTTCGCCATTGAATACATTTTTTGCGAACAAATTGGTTAGGGACAGGTGCTCAACCGTTATTTGTTTGCTATAATAGCATGATGTTTTGTGCTCAATATCAAACCGGATGGGCATCTCTACTTTGAACTAGAAACAAATCAATTTGTACAAGAAAAACAATACGAAAGTTTTTTGGCCTTTTTCAAAGTGTCATTAATTGAAGTGATTTAATTCGAAAAGTGAGTACTAATGCGTATTTATACAGTAAATTTAATCTATTTTGAGGCTCAATGTCGATTGCCATCAAAATTTTAGCGCGAATTTTTTTTTCTTCACATTCCAAAAAGGCTACGAAATTCGGTTGTGGGCACCCTTATTGGTTCGGTTATGGGCACCCTCATTTTATTAATAAATCATTCAACGTCGTTTTAGTTGACACTTAACTCATTTTTAATAACGTTTCTATGCAGTTTTTATAATTATTTAGACATAATTCATTCAAATAATGAGTTTTTTTATTTTTTTTGTTATTTTGGCATTATCCTGGCTATTAGAGTGAATGAACTATTCCTTGTCTTTAAATCTGGGTGGTTTTTATTCATGCTTCTTTATTTTTAGCTGAGTTTTCAAGGCTACCCACAACCGAACCACAAAATGGAAATGTCCAAAAATGTCAAATTTTCTAAATTGTAAATATTTTTTTTCAAATCGATGAAATCAAACTAATTTCTTTGCTAGTAGTAAGGTTATACGTTTATTTTTCCATTGCTATGCAAATGTCGGCATAAGATCAACCAGGGCCAAAGTTATGGACCAAACAAAAAAGGGTGCCACAACCGAACCTGCTCCCCTACCGTTTTGACTAAAATTTTGAACATGACTCATATTCCGAACACTCGCTTTTCAATGGCCAGCTTTATTCGTGTATTTTTTTACATAGAAGCTTGTATTCATTTGTAATATTGATCCTCAGAGCTGAAAACTGATGAAATTTTCAGTTCTAAGGCGCTAAAACTCCAGTGTTTGGAATATGAGCCATGTACGAGAATTGAGCCAAAACGGCACATGTTTTGCGTACACACATACATACAAACACGCACACACAGACATCATCTGAATTCGTTAAACTGAATCGATTAGTTTAAAATACTGTAAGTCCAATTTTTCCTATAAAAAGTTCTCTCTTAACTTTTCCAAAGGACCTAAGTAACATTTTTTCATGAATTAATTTGAGTACTGCAAACAAAAGCTTTCGTATTGATCTATTGATTGCGATATTCAAATTCATTCATCTTTGGGCGAACATATAGACTTTTAGAAGGCAAAACCAGTCCTCCACTAGCCACAGACGCCTTAATTATATGTAACTACTCATCACAATTGAAGGTCAAGGTAACTTGAGTTTTCCACTTACCCCATTCCACTGGGCTTAGTGGGGAAATTTTTAAAACTTGTTCCATAAATTTCAAGCGACCAAAATGGTATAAATTACCGCACTGTTGGTACAAAATTGACAAACCCCATAATGATTGATTGCATTTAGTTCATATAAACTGGTTTTACGCAATAATGTAAACTTGAATTACCGTATCGATTTTCCTTTTCCACTTTCCCCAGTGTACCTTATGTGAAATAACAGGAATGGGAATTCTCAATTTAGAATGTTAAATGATGTTCAAACATACTGATTGCAAAAAACAGAACTCCAACATTCAATTTTGTGGGAAACGTTGCGATCGCTCCATTGTTAGAAGTTTCATCGAAATACTTCAAATCAATCATTCTATAGTTTAATCTACAACGGTTTTTAACACCCGAAAGCAAAAAAAAACTATAGAATCGCAAATCATTGTGCCGCTTTCTAGTGCCCCTAAATTGGTCTCAATCACGCCATCACACCAAATCGCTATGTTTCGCATCTGAACACTTGTTTGATAATTGCCGTGTTTAATTAATTACCTGTACGTACACGAATCGCGCCAACACCTCGACTGCACAACCCCGCCCCGCAGCGGCTACGTTCCTATTCTTCTGGCAGTTTAGTTGCAAGCAGCGCTAGCGGTGTATTGCAATCAGCAGAGCCCTCGCTTGTCACCTCCCTGCTGACAAGATCCCACAACAATCACCGGTCGGTCGGTGCACGGTTGGTTGGGCCCCCGCACTCTGCTTGTTCGTCGTGTAGTTCAGGTGCCAGTTCGTGCAATTGTGACGTGACGCTCTCCCCCACCAGCACCACACACACCCCCCTATTGACGTGAATGGTGGTGGTCTTTAACGGTGAACTCGATTGGGGTTAGATCGCTGCAGAGACGGCTTGGAGGAAAAGTGGAATTGCAATACGATAACGAGACCTGATTGAGTACAGACAAGGTAATGGTGGTCTCCCGGTGTGGTCACCCACCGATTGCTGGGGACGGTGCCATCGCACTGCACAGTCTCCCATCCCCAATCCCCATCGTGTACGGTGATGCCATGCGATGATGGTTGGGGGAGATTGTTCACACATGTAGTGCACGCTAGACTTACATGTTCAACAATGATTGATTGCTTTTTGGGTAGCTGAGGCGAAATCGCGCGAAGAGGGATGTGTGTTCGGCTTTATAAAAAAAAACCTGATTCATCCATCTATTAATGATATTACCTTTCTCGTAGTAGACAACAAAAGAAACGTTCGTGTCTTAATCAGCGGGTTTCTTCTTATACATGAATCTTCCCCTTATGTAAACTGCCGAATTCGTCGACCTATAGTGACAACCTATAGTGGGGCCCTCCTTAGCCGTGCAGTAAGACGCGCGGCTACAAAGCAAGACCATGCTGAGGGTGGCTGGGTTCGATTCCCGGTGCCGGTCTAGACAATTTTTGGAAAAGTATCATCGTAAAAGTATCAACGTGTTAGCCTCATGATATACGAATGCAAAAATGGTAACTTGGCTTAGAAACCTCGCAGTTAATAACTGTGGAAGTGCTTAATGAACACTAAGGTGCGAGGCGGCTCTGTCCTAGTGTGGGGATGTAATGCCAATAAGAAGAAGAAGATAGTGACGCAGTCGGTAATGGTCGGATTGGATTTCGCACAATTTCTTACTTCATTGACTTCTGTACAATCAAGATCTGTGTCTACCGTTAGTACGGTTTAGGACTAATCACAATCTTGAGATCTGACCTGACGCCATCCTTTCAAGTTACATGGAACACACATATGCAATAAAATGATGGGATCTGTTGCCGAGCTATCGAAATATCTGCAATATGTAATCATTACGAACGAGCAGTCGAATAAACAACAAACGAATGCTAAGCAAGAGTTGTTCGAAAATGCATTCTCATATTGAGTAACATGGTAGTCAATCCCTTAATCTCTCAATTTACACCCCAAGTGATGGCGACTGGTGACACTTTGCGAACCCTATTCGAGTACCTTATTTCCTTTTCACAATATTTCTCGAATTCGATTGAAGCAAACGAAAATCAAATCCCACGCCGGGAGGGATCGCATTTGAAGATTAAACTTCATGAAAATTCCATTGACCCAGAAGAAAAACGTCCCGCCGGTTCGCTGCTTGGAGAAAGGATAAACACTGCGGGGACTGGGGATTACACGATAGAAAAAAAAGAAAGAAATAAGCTCCCCGGAGAGCACAGCTTTTCGTTCTGCCAACAGCAGCAGAAACAGCATCCGGCAGTCATCCTTCCTTTCCTATTATGTACCGAAATTCCCCATCTTTTCCATTGATCCTTTTTCCATTTGTCGTTCGTTTTCCTCCTCACCCCCAGCCGGCCGCCAACGGTCCGACCCCAACTCGTTGCAAACTCAATTTGAATCCTTCCTCCGAAACCGATCGAAATCCGGACTTGTGTTGAATTTTTTCCGCTCCAATTTCTCGCACATTAATCTATCCCCCGTCACGCCTCAGCATTCCTTTCCTGGAGAGCATCCTTCGTATACCAGAAGCGCCTGCAATCCTGCAGCTCCAGGAGAACTTCTGCTTGCTATCACAATTTTCCATCCTCCTCTGCACAGAGCAGGCAGCCGCCGGAGGGTACCCAGCCAATGCCTTCATGCCGCACTCCGTTTCCACCTAATCCGGTGCGATTTCCCCGGGGCGCTTCGCCTTCCATTCGTCCCCCCTTTCCAAACTCGAACTAAAACTCACGGTATCCCACAAATAACCATAGAGGCATCCTTTTTCCGGGGAAACCGATGACGAGAGGTCGGGAGTTGTTAGGAGAGGACTAAACTGATGGATTTTTCCGTTGCTTCCCTATGCCTTTGGCCACATTCGCATTTCAACTTTTTTTCTCCCCTGCTCAACAACAACATCACCCACGCCCGTTATCTAGGGCTAAATTGAGGGAGTCCAGATGAAGAGCTGAAGGAAAAATAGTGGGGGGAGAAAATCGCTGCCTGATTCCTGATCCACTTCCCTGGGATATGTCTGCTTGTCCTCTTGGTGGTCGTTCGTTTTTTTTTCGTGATGGGATTCGTCCAAGGGTTTATTTTTTTTGTTGAAGAAGGGAAAGTGCACAATTTAATATCTATCATTTCCGTCGGATGTGTTTAGGGTGATGTAGATTCAGATCTGGTACGTGCCCATTAGAAAAAAGTAGAAACGTTGTCTTGCCATAAAATATTGAAATGTAGGTAGACGGCGTTTGCAGTAATTTTGCTCGTCGGTGGTATCGAGAATCCGCTTGTGTATCGTTTTATTTTTTCCCTGGAATTGTTTCAGATTTTCTGGGACTTCTTTAAATTATTCCGTCAAGTCTTTCTGGATTTTTCTGGGACGGAGAGCGCATTTGATCGTTTTGCCTTTCTCGTATACTAAGTATACGTAAAGGCTAAAGGATCACTTCAAAACCAAACTTTTGATAGAAGACTGGGAGGTTCATAGTTTTATATACCGATTGATTAAATTCGACGAACTGAGAACTGTCTGTATGTGTACAAAATTTCATAGACACATTTTTTGGAACTTAGCATTGACCGATTTACTCCATTCGACGGGGAATCCGGGAAATTGGCATATTGGACTGTGCGCTTAGATGTTATGGCCAAAATAGTATTTCTTGCGTTGCGTTGTAATGGATTATTTCTTAGATTGCATACTGATAGCTGTCATATATATTCTTACCCCAACTGCTTATGGATTACTTTTGGGGATTTAATAGCAACCCAATTCGGGGTCCAAAATGATAAAGCATGAAAACTACCATTGCCGGCCACGCCCACCTTCTCCGATTCTAGGGAAAGGGAGGAAATGATGATATGACGTGACATCTACTTTACGAGGGGCCAGCGACTCACCGACGCCCTCATAGATGTCAAGGAGTTGAATGGTTGGAAGGGTATACAGTTTAGGAGTATCATTATAAGCGAATGATATTGTAATTTTTAACAAGCCGTTGGGAGTGAGCATGCTAAGAAATTTATGCCACTCCGTTTTCCTGGATATTAAATCTTCTCGGATGGGACAAGTTATTAGACTTGCCCTGGCTAATGAGCCTAGGTTTAAGTGTCATTGCCCGCTCTCTGAAACGAGATAAGAAGAATAAAACATTGAAAACCCCAACCCACATGTACGTTTCAGTAGTTCATAAATGTTGGTCAACAACGGCGCCGGCCAAGTCTGTACAGTCAGCTGAAAAGGAAGGGAATGTATAGTAATTGCTGATATTAAAGACCAAGAATACCTCTGCATCTTCACAATTACCACGGGAAGAAAGTTGTGTTAGTTGGGTGAGGTAATAATAAACATCAGGTATCAGAACGTCGGCTCAGGAGGCACGTTCCCCTCAATTTGGGAGATTTGTGCCATCGCCTTCACTGGCCTTTCTCATCATTTACCTGACGGAAAAGGAAGTGAAAAGGGGAAAGGAAGAGGAAGTGAAGTTGGAAAGGAGAATGGAACCATTTATAGGAAAGCCAATTATGTAGACTCACACGCATTCAGCTAGGGACTAAAGAGAGGTGTCACAAAAACACAGAGGACGTAACAATGGACGAACGTCAAAGACGAAACACAGAGTGCACTGTGAAAAACGTATAATGCGAATCCATATAGGTGACAATCACAAAGTACATAGTAAAAATCGCATAGCGAATCCATATAGGTGGCAATTTGTTGAAAACTAAGTAAAACACATATTCATAACCCCATTCTTATTGTACCTCACGTTGAGATTGAACAAGAGTAGCCAAACCCGAACGTCAAGAACGAAACACAGAGTACACTGTGAAAAACGCATAGTGCGAATCCATATAGGTAACATACACAAAGTATATTGTAAAAAAACGCATAATGCGAATCCATATAGGTGACAATTTGTTGAAAACTAAGTAAAACACATATCCATAACCCCGCTCTTATTTAACCTCACGTTGAGATTAAACAAGAGTAGCCGAAGCCGAACGTCAAGGACTAGACACAGAGTACACTGTGAAAAACGCATAATGCGAATCCATATAGGTAACATACACAAAGTACATTGTAAAAAAAACGCATAATGCGAATCCATATAGGTGACAATTTGTTGAAAAAAAACTAAGTAAAAATACATATTCATAACCCCACTCTTATTTAACCTCACGATGAGGTTGAATAAGAGTAACCGATTATCTCGGAGAAGTAAAAAGTCAACTACGCCATAGCTCCGGTTAGCGCAGCGAGGGCTAAATACTGTGAAGGGGGCCCTGGTGCTTCACAGGCTCCGCACGGTAAGCATAAAGCCGCATCACACCGAGAATTAGGGGTCACCTGTATGGTGGACTTTTACCACTGGAACAGGCAATCCGTAATGTTATTCTTAGCCAGATAACCAGCTGCCGACACCACACGGCTATCTAGGCTGTTCGTGGAGAGAAATTGACATTGACTTTACGTCAACTCTCAATGTGGCCGAACAGCCGAGTAGACAATTACCACGGGAAGAAAGTTGTGTTAGTTGGGTGAGGTAATAATAAACATAGACTGAGATTCACCATGGAAAGTGATGCAACAAATTTGTATTTGTATTTTAATATACAACAGTATTAGCTTTTCTTTATCTTTTTATGTATTATCAGACTAAGGCCGGAGTGGCCTGTGCTGCACATAAAAGTTGGCACTTCGCCAACCACGCAGTCTGCGGAGGGTCCGCAAATCGTCCTCCACCTGATCGATCCACCTTGCCCGCTGTGCACCTCGCCTTCTTGTTCCCGTCGGATCATTGTCGAGAACCATTTTCACCGGATTACTGTCCGACATTCTGGCTACGTGCCCGGCCCACCGCAGTCTTCCGATTTTCGCGGTGTGAACGATGGATGGTTCTCCCAACAGCTGATGCAACTCGTGGTTCATTCGCCTCCTCCACGTACCGTCCGCCATCTGCACTCCACCATAGATGGTACGCAACACTTTCCTTTCAAAGACTCCCAGTGTGCGTTGGTCCTCGACGAGCATCGTCCAGGTCTCGTGTCCGTAGAGAACTACCGGTCTTATAAGCGTTTTGTAGATAGTCAGTTTGGTACGGCGGCGAACTCTATTCGATCCAAGCGTCTTGCGGAGTCCAAAGTACGTACGATTTCCAGCCACTATGCGCCTCCGAATTTCTCTGCTGGTATCGTTATCGGCGGTCACCAGTGAGCCCAAGTACACGAATTCTTCAACCACCTCGATTTCGTCACCACCGATAGAAACTCGTGGTGGGTGGCTTACATTGACCTCTCTTGAGAACCTCACCACCGTGTTTAAATAGCTCTCCTGGTAGTTGGTCAACCCCAGGGGCTTTGTTGTTCTTCAGCCGGCCAATCTCCTCCTGGATTTCCTGGAGATCCGGCCGGTAGAATTATGTCCTGTGCGCGTTCTCCAAGGTCCATCACCATATCGCCATTTTCGTCTGCCACATCGCCATTCAAGTTTTCTTCGTAGTGCTGCCGCCACCTTTGGATCACCTTACGCTCGTTCGTAAGAAGGTTCCCGTTTATGTCCTTACACATATCAGGCTGTGGCACGTGGCCCTTACGTGAACGGTTTAGCTTCTCATAGAACTTTCGTGTGTTATTAGCGCGGTACAGTTGCTCCGTCTCTTCACGGTCTCGATCTTCCTGCTGGCGCTTTTTCCTCCGAAAAATCGAGTTTTGTCTGTTCCGCGCCCGTTTATATCGTGCCTCGTTCGCCCTCGCACGGAGTGGCAGCAATCTCGCTCATGCTGCATGCTTCTCTTCCACTAACTGCTCACATTCGCAGTCATACCAGTCGTTTCTCTGATCCGGGGGCACCATGCCAAGTGCAGCGGTTGCGGTGCTACCAATGGCGGATCGAACATCTCTCCAGCCATCTTCAAGAGACGCTGCGCCTAGCTGCTCTTCCGTTGGGAGTGCCACTTCCAGCTATTGCGCGTAGTCTTGGACTAGTCTACCGTCTTGCAGCCGTCCAATGTTAGGCCGCGGCGTCCGACTTAGACGCGCGTTGTACACCGTCGAGAGTTTTGAGCGCAGGCATACTGCAACGAGGTAGTGGTCGGATTCAATATTCGCACTGCGGTAAGTGCGGACGTTCGTGATGTCGGAGAAGAATTTACCGTCGATTAGAACGTGGTCGATTTGGTTTTCCATTTCTTGGTTAGGTGATCTCCATGTGGCCTTGTGGATATTTTTGCGGGGAAAGAAGGTGCTTCGGACTACCATTCCGCGGGAGGCTGCGAAGTATATGCATCGTTGGCCGTTGTCATTCGATACGGTGTGCAGACTATCCGGTTCGATGACCGGTCTATACATTTCCTCCCTTCCTACCTGTGCGTTCATGTCACCGATGACGATTTTGACGTCTCGCAGTGGGCATCCATCGTATGTCTGCTCCAGCTGTGCGTAGAACGCTTCGTTCTCGTCGTCGGGTCTCCCTTCGTGTGGGCAGTGCACGTTGATGATGCTATAGTTGAAGAAACGGCCTTTAATCCTCAGCTTGCACATCCTTGCGTTGATTGGCTGCCACCCAATCACACGATGGCGCATCTTACCCAGCACTATGAAGCCGGTTCCCACATCGTTGGTGGTGCCACAGCTTTGGTAGAAGGTACCCGCTCGATGCCCGCTTTTCCACACTTTCTGTCCTGCCCAGCAAATCTCCTGCAGCGCCACGACGTCGAAGTTGCGGGGATGTAATTCATCGTAGATCATCCTGTCGCAACCTGCGAAACCTAGCGACTTGCAGTTCCATGTTCCAAGCTTCCAATCATGATCCTTTATTCGTCGCCTAGGTCTTTGTCGATTATATCAAGTCGCATTATCTCTTATATTGTTCATAATTATTGGTTTTCCAGGCGGCTTATTGGGCCTGCGCACACCTCCTGTCTCGTCGGAGGGCCGTCGTGTCAGGTCTGTTTTGTGTCCCACCTGACACCAGGACTTTTTATAGGAATTTAACAGGGCCCACTGTCAAACCCCACCACATCCTAGGCAAGCCTCACAACTCGCAGATGGCCTGAGGAGGGATCGTCTAGCCCTTGTACATAGTCCCTGCTGCCCCCTTAATACACCTTCGTTTTCACCGTTCAACAAATCTTCTAAGTGCTCTTACCACCTGGCTGCCACCATAATCTTGTCTGTCAGCAAATTCCCCTCTTGGTCATTGCACATGACGGGCACTGGCGCAGTCTTATGCCGCGCGCCATTGACAGTTGCGCAATACCACCGCATATCGTTTCTATCCATGTTCTCCTGCGCTTCAGCTATCACACTCTCTTCGTGTTGCCTTTTTTTCTGCGGTGGATTCGTTTTTCTTCTGCCCTTGCTACACTGTACCGCTCTCTGTTCTCACCGCTCATTTTTCTCGTCCGCACGGAATTCTCGTTCTCCAGTTCTGTACCACCGTATTTCCTGGATTGCTGCCACACTCACGCCGACCTTCTGCAGCTCACGAGCCAGGAGCGCAACACGTGTCTGTTGCCGTTGAATCAATCCGTTTGCTAAACTTTTGCCTTTCTTGCTAACTGTAGAATCTTCGGTAGGCTACCTTACCAGGGTTGCGCTACCTACATCGCGTTGAAGGGGCTGCCTTCTCGATGCTGACACGATGCAACGTGGTGTGCACAATTTAGTTTAGAGTCCCTCGCTAGCACTCGGACGATGATCAGCCGCCCCTAACATAAAGAACAGACGCTGTTGTGAGCCGATCCTGACATGAGTAACAGACGCTCAGTAAAATTTGCACCTCCGGAGAGGAGCAAATCACCAAACAGTTCCCACCGGTTGGTTACCCGATCTTCCCTAAGGTTGCTCGTATCCCGGCCAGCACCACGAGGAGGTAGGGATAGGAGTTGCTGGGTAAAAGGCTAAGGACCGCGAGATGGGGTCTATTTTATTCCTTCAGGTACGCGAAGTACCAACGGTACGCTTTACCCAGCATTTGCCGTGCCGTGCCGTGATTTTCTTAAAAGGTCTTATTATCGTAAACAAAACTGTACGGTGCTCACAATCATCTTCACAGAGCCGTGCGGTTCATGAATCTAATTTCTCTTGATTGTACAGAAAATTTTACATAAGATTAGTCCAATTTTATTGATCTTGACGCGCTCCCAGCAAGGATATTTATCAATAATTTTAAAAACTAAAGGAAAACGGGGTAGAATATGTCAATATATCAAATATATCAAGTTCTTCCGTGCCACCTGGACCGTGAAACCATCTCCATTCGATTCTCCTAGAGATTTCACATCGAACTATCCTTTTTTGGTCAATTTCCAGGTGCTCCAGGTGTAGTAAATTCTGGAAGGAATTGGACAAGTACAAGTATAATTTTAATACAGATTTGTCATATTAAAGTCCATTTTTCGTCTTTGCAAAAAAAAAAACGTGTGCAAAAGACGTTGCAAAACGCGATTTTTTCAGCACTCGTAGTATTTATCCAGCTCGGCAAGCCTCGTTCGATAAACGTACGACTCGTGCTGAAAAAATCATCTTTTTGCAACTTATTGCACAAACTACTATTTTAGCAATAAGGCCTAAAATGAAAGGCTGATGACATTTCAGAATATATTGATTAATTATTGAGTTTTTGGTTGATTTGTGAACTTTAATCGAACAGTTCTGTAGTCCAATATTTACCCAATATCGAAGAACTGGTTTAGTATTTATAACTCTTCTAAAAATAATCAATAAAATCTATCTAGGAGGGTTCGAGTCCCACCAAGACACGTGGAGTCTTTTTCGCAAATTTTATATCCATTGTCCATTTCGAAATATTTGCAGTGCATATGCGCAGCCAAGATATTTAACAAGAAAAAGAGGATCTTGCAATTTGCTTTTTCAATTAACATTTTTGCGTATATTAAGAATAAAAAACTTTTTTTTTTGTTGCACCAAAAAATCGATTTTTTTTGTGATTTGTCACATTCATAATGATTAAAGTTTAAAATACATTTATATATTGCTTTAGCTTTAAAGTTGCTGTTTTCTTTTACTCAATTAGAAACAAAAGGTTACGCCATCAAGTAAAACTTGCTAAAACATAGTTTTAATTTGCAAGTATTGGTAGGTTGCATATACACTATTGAAAAAAATCTTAGAAATCTTATGCGGGATTATAGGAAAACGAAGAACTCCGGTTTTGAAGGATATGCAGAAACTCTACTGTTTTGAATATTTAAACCAACGAATATGTTTCAGATAACCCTCTGGATGATTGTCATGCAATTAAAGTGAAAAAAAGTGGCAATCAACCTTCGCCATAAGTAATGAGTCATTACGACTTAAAATCACGCTATAAAACACGTTTACCACTTCAGGTTGCAGCCATACAATCAATCTTTCCATTCTCGAGAACTTGTTACTCAATTCCGATACGAGTGTGTCCACACCGCCGTATTGACTGAGCTGAGCTGTGCAACACACAGGCAGCCAGTCACCTCAATTAACATTCCCGCCCTGCCCTAAAGTGGTTATATAGTAATAATCTGTAAGTAGTAGCAACGAACGCTCCCCCCAGCTGGCAGCAGGGGACGCGCAAAGAGTCTGTCTTGGGGGGATATTCCACTACTGTTTGAGTCGTGCTCTCCCTCCATTAAAGTCAACTTCAAGCAAGCCATATTGGTTCATCGCTGCTGCATTTGTCGTCATTCGACGCCTTCGTCCTTACCGGCTCACAGTGGCGGACCTTCGTACAACTGTCTACAGCTAAAGAACATGGCCCATTATACGAAAATTGTAAACATGTACACACAATTAAACTCATGGCCAAACAATTCAAATTCATATAACAAGTCGGCCACTGTGCGGCCCCACATCACGGGTGATTATTTGTATTTACCTTGTCCCCTCGACGGTTTCTCCCCCAAACTGCTGTCGCGGCAAGTCAACCTCTGAGCTAAACCAATAACTGAATCCACACCGTTCACTGGGCAGCTCCGAGGGCCGGCTGTTCCAAGGAACTCCACCGTGCGGGTGCGGCGGATGGGACGTGTTTGCTATCTTTAATTACAGTAATTTCATTTTATAACGATAATCACACATAATATTCCATTTTCAATTGAGCTTCGTCGCCGTTGGGACGCTGTGCGCGCGGTCGTCGGTGGGGTTCAACTTGGATGGTTTCCGTCACGCTCTCTCCTTCGGGCTGTGCCGGGCGATGCGATGTGCAGATACCACGCTCTGTGCGGATTTGCCAGCGCAATAAACGACGTGTGATTGGGAGGGCTTCTTGCAATAATGCTCTGCACACCTACCTCCATCGCCGATGCCATCTCCAATGGGACCCGAGGGTGGCACGGGGGTTTGCTATCTATAGCCTGCAATCGTCATCATGTCGTTTCGAGAGACTTTCTTCTACAATTCGAGATACACTTGAGTGAAGTAATGAGCTTGAGCCGTACCCAGTGTTTTTTTTTCTGTAGATATGGCATTCGCTTGATTTATCACAACCTCAGATATGAAGACGTAGACAGAAATGGTAAAGGGGTGATGTATATGAAATACGTAATTATTCAAACATGATTTAGAAAGAAAGTCTCTAATTTTTTACCTTTTACCTGGCAATAAACATGATTATCACACAGCTCGAGTATTCCAAGATATATGAAGTCGTCTACAACCTCAATTCGCATCCTAACCTTTTTCACCCCAAGACCACCGTCTGAACTGCCTTGTGCTCTGACAAGCACCAGGTACTTGACTTTGAGAGAGCTAATGATCAGTCATATTCTTTAAGTATTTCGTTAAAAAGATACGAAACCCTGTAACGAAGGCACGAAAGCCTGTAAACGATCTGTAACGTAAAAATTGGTTATGTAAATATTGGGATTGGTAACAGAAGCTATGATCAAAATTCCTCTTTACGCTCCCAAAACAAACTTTTTATAGAATTCACGGATACCCATAGTGGTATGTATCGATCGACTCAGTTCGACAAATTGATGTGATGTCTGTATGTATGTATGTATTTATGTGTGTGTGCGCATGAATCCTGTCCATGCAGAATCCTGTCCCATAGGGGAGGAGAAGGCCGTCAGCTGTCATCGAGAGAACAAGATGAATCATTGAAATTCCAAACGATGTGGTATGGGAAATGAAGTATATTTTTGTTATAAAACAAAAATTAAAGATGTTTAAAAAAATGGTTAGAAAAGGTTCGATTTGTTGAAGGGGTTAGATTTTTATATTTTTTTGGAATAAGCATTTAATGCTTAAGGACATCGGCACCACCACTAATGATCCCACGTTGATTGCCAGCGACCATGTACTTCGTTTAACTGGTATTGAGCGTGTGTTCAATCCTCGCTGTCTCCCTCTTAAAAGGCGCAAAAGCCTCTTCCACGGCACGGGGATCAATCCCGATAATATCGATATCGTCCGCAAACCCCAGGAGCGTATGCGATCTTGTGATAATGGTACCGCTTCTTTGCACACCAGCTCTCCTAATCGCTCCCTTGAGCGCTATATTGAACAGTAGCTTCGATAATGCATCACCCCGCTTTAATCCATCTAAAGTATCAAATGATGTCGATATTTCATCCGCAACCCTTACGTTATACGAATCAGCCGTATCAGTTTCGCCGGAACACCATGTTCTAGCATAATTTGCCATTAATTCATTCCGTTTCACTGAATCGTGCGCCGCCTTGAAATCAATAAACAGATGATGTGTCTGCAAGTTGTACTCCCGGAATTTATCAAGAATTTTTCTCAGGGTAAATATTTGATCCGTCGTTGATCGGCCCTCACGCAAACCTGCCTGGTATTCGCCGACGAAGGACTCTTCAAGCGGTCTCAATCTGTTGAACAGAATACGGGACATAATTTTATACGCCGAATAACCCTCCTTCCTCGGTAATTGGCGCACTCCAGTCTTTGCCCTTTCTTAAAGAGAGGGCACATGAGGCCGTCCAACAAGCTAACAGGCCTTTCCTCGTCTTCCCATATTTTCGACATAATATGGTGCAGAACTTCATAAAGCTGCTCACTTCCATGTTTGAGAAGTTCAGCCGGGAGCTGGTCCTTCTCCGCAGCCTTATTGCTTTTCAGCTCTTTAATAGCTTTTCTAACCTCTTCTAGTGTAGGCGACTCCACAGCTTGTTCATCGTCGCTAATATTTATTCTGTTCACCGATGCATCGTCACTTCCACTATTCAACAAAGTCTCGAAGTGTTGCTTCCACCTGGCAGCCACTTCAGCTTTATCTGTCAGCAAATTCCCTTCTTGGTCGTTGCACATGACGGGAGATGGCGCTGTCTTTCTCCGCATGCCATTGACAGACTCATAAAACCTCCGCATATCGTTCTGCTCCATTTTTTCCTGCGCCTCACTAATAACTTGTTCTTCGTACTCTTTCTTCTTCCTGCGGTGGGTTCGTTTTTCGGCTGCTTTTGCTTGCTTGTACCGATCTCTATTCGATCGGGTACCCGACATCAACATCCGGCTTCTGGAAACGTTCTTCTCGTCTGTCACTCTCTGATACTCCACATCGTACCAACCCGTCCTGGGTCGCCTCTATGCAGTGCTTACCACTTCTCGTGCTGTTGTACTCACCGCTCCATGGATCGACTCCCATAGATCGTTGATGTTGTCGCTAACGTTGATTGCGTTGGTAGCTGAGTGAAGGCTCTCCCTACCAATTATGGAACGGAAAAAGTCCTTTCTACCGACCCGAGCCTTAGCGTCTCCGATAATAATTTTCACGTCATGCTTTGGGCACTCTCCATAGGCTTTATCAAGACATTCATAAAACATGTTCTTCACGTCGTCGGATTTGTCGTTTGTCGGTGCGTAAACGTTGATTAGAACACCCAGATTCGTTCTCTAATGGGTTTCCACCGCATCACTCGCTTCATCTGCTTGCCCATCACTACGAAACCAACTTCATGCTCTGCTTCTCCGCCGCCGCTGTGATATATGTTGTATTTGAATGCAGTGTTGGTCGTGGGATCTACGGCTCGGAATTCACGTTCTCCGGATCTAGGCCATCGGACTTCTTGAATAGCGGCCACGTTCACTCCAACCTTTTGCAATTCACGAGCCAGAAGACTCAATATTGTGGCTCCCCTATTGTGTATAAAATGATTATCTACGAGACTAAATGTGCTAAATATAAAAATGGATATATGTTTTATTGTTTACACATTATTTTTCGAAAAATATATTCAATAGAAGTCGAATACTCGATTATTTCCAGCTATTGAAATATTTATATTTTTTTCATTGGCACTAGAAACTCTTCGGAAATTCGTCAAAACATTTATTCAGGAATTCTGATAGAAATTTCTTTTTAATTGTATGGGCTTTTGGACTGTTTAAAAAAAACGGCCATTCTTGGAATCTCGAGAAGAGTGTTTTAAGATATTTGCATCTTTTTCAGAATTCAGGGAGGAATTTCCCAAGAAATGTCTCCAAGAATCCTTTTTGAATTTTCTCCTAACATTGCACAATAGGAAAAAAGGAGGTATTTTTGGCCAAAATTATGAATCCTGCAATAAAACGTGGTATTGTATGTATGTATGTAGTTAGCCACCATCCTGGCTGGAGTCTTGCTCTGCATGCGGTTCCACTTAACAGTAAGGTCAAATTTTAATATCGTTTTGAATTCAACAAACTGCTGTATGAAGGGCCAAAAATGGGGGTGGTGGACCTGTAAGCAGAAACACTTACACGAAACCCACGGGGAAATGAGAATCTCCTTCCAGCAGAATGATCCAACAAAAGGAATAATGGAATTTGCAATACTTGTCAAGCTTTCCATGGGATGGTTTGTAGGAAGAAGGGCGCGCCAACTGGTTAACAACTGTTGGAGATAAAAGTAATAGACGCGAACGACTAATACTTTCCTTCCTTGACTCTGATTGGCTACCACTTCATTGTCAGCTGTAACTGAATTGATGCCCTGATGCACCCACCCAACCCATTCATATTTACAGTCAAATCAGTAATGTTTAAGGGAAATTTAGGCATGTATATAGAATATATGAAATAGTGGTCTGGTAGAGAATCCTATAAGGCTACGGTGCTCCAATACCCTGCTCTGAAACATCAATTTAATTGTTAATTTAGGCTATAAATAACTACTTCCTGTAAGCACAACTTGAGAATGTGGTGTTTCGGTTGAAGAATCACTGGTTCTTGGGCCTGTATCGGAAAATATCATCCCTGACGACATAAGCAGTGCTTAATTCATTGAAGATATATACAATATATAATATAGACAGGGCCTGATTTAGGGGGGGCGGGGCCCCAGGCCCCACAAATCTTATGTACTAAAACTAACCTATTTTGTACATTTTGGGCCCCCCACATACTGTCGGCCTCGGAGCACCCTTCCGGCTAAATCCGGCCCTGAATATAGCATATGTAATGAAAAATAATATGAAATATATTTACGATAAGCAGCAATGTGATGATGATGATGATGATGATGATGATGATACTATCATCTATTGTCAATAGCACTGGTCAAATCTGACAAACAATTTGATCCTGTTTAGATTATTGTTTGTATTTCATCTAACTCCTGTATGAAGGGTCAAAAATGGGTGGGATGGTTGCATAGGCAAATCAAATCGCTTCAATCGGGTGCTCCCTCTTAATACCCTTTTGTATATAGTCATATAGCACCATATAGTTTAAATGTGAATTAAATATGCTCTCATCGAATATACGTTAATGGGAAATATATTTTATTCGTTGCTTGTGAGTTCAGTGCGAGATTTCTCTTGTTTCGGACAGCAGAACGATGGCGCGATCGGCCAAAATATTGTGTTCTGCTTTGCGCGGCCGGTAATAAAAATCAGTTCAGTGCGAGATTTCTCTTGTTTCGGACAGCAGAACGATGGCGCGATCGGCCAAAATATTGTGTTCTGCTTTGTGCGGCCGGTAATAAAAATCAGTTCAGTGCGAGATTTCTCTTGTTTCGGACAGCAGAACGATGGCGCGATCGGTCGAAATATTGTGTTCTGCTTTGCGCGGCCGGTAATAAAAATCAGTTCAGTGCGAGATTTCTCTTGTTTCGGACAGCAGAACGATGGCGCGATCGGCCAAAATATTGTGTTCTGCTTTGCGCGGCCGGTAATAAAAATCAGTTCAGTGCGAGATTTCTCTTGTTTCGGACAGCAGAACGATGGCGCGATCGGCCAAAATATTGTGTTCTGCTTTGCGCGGCCGGTAATAAAAATCAGTTCAGTGCGAGATTTCTCTTGTTTCGGACAGCAGAACGATGGCGCGATCGGCCAAAATATTGTGTTCTGCTTTGCGCGGCCGGTAATAAAAATCAGTTCAGTGCGAGATTTCTCTTGTTTCGGACAGCAGAACGATGGCGCGATCGGCCAAAATATTGTGTTCTGCTTTGCACGGCCGGTAATAAAAATCAGTTCAGTGCGAGATTTCTCTTGTTTCGGACAGCAGAACGATGGCGTGATCGGCCAAAATATTGTGTTCTGCTTTGCGCGGCCGGTAATAAAAATCAGTTCAGTGCGAGATTTCTCTTGTTTCGGACAGCAGAACGATGGCGCGATCGGTCGAAATATTGTGTTCTGCTTTGCGCGGCCGGTAATAAAAATCAGTTCAGTGCGAGATTTCTCTTGTTTCGGACAGCAGAACGATGGCGTGATCGGCCAAAATATTGTGTTCTGCTTTGCGCGGCCGGTAATAAAAATCAGTTCAGTGCGAGATTTCTCTTGTTTCGGACAGCAGAACGATGGCGCGATCGGCCAAAATATTGTGTTCTGCTTTGCACGGCCGGTAATAAAAATCAGTTCAGTGCGAGATTTCTCTTGTTTCGGACAGCAGAACGATGGCGCGATCGGCCAAAATATTGTGTTCTGCTTTGCGCGACGGGTAATAAAAATCAATTCAGTGCGAGATTTCTCTTGTTTCGGACAGCAGAACGATGGCGCGATCGGCCAAAATATTGTGTTCTGCTTTGCACGGCCGGTAATAAAAATCAATTCAGTGCGAGATTTCTCTTGTTTCGGACAGCAGAACGATGGCGCGATCGGCCAAAATATTGTGTTCTGCTTTGCACGGCCGGTAATAAAAATCAATTCAGTGCGAGATTTCTCTGGTGTCGGTCAGGAGAGCGATGGCGCGATCGGTCGGAGTATTGTGTTCTGCTTTGCGCGGCCGATAATAAAAATCAGTTCAGTGCGAGATTTCTCTTGTTTCGGACAGCAGAACGATGGCGCGATCGGTCGAAATATTGTGTTCTGCATTGCGCGCCCGGTAGGCCCTTTTGTATATAGTCATATAGCACCATATAGTTTAAATGTGAATTGCTCTCATCAAATATACGTTTATGGGAAATATATTTTATTTGTTGCTTGTGAGTTCAGTGCGAGATTTCTCTTGTTTCGGACAGCAGAACGATGGCGCGATCGGCCAAAATATTGTGTTCTGCTTTGCGCGGCCGGTAATAAAAATCAGTTCAGTGCGAGATTTCTCTTGTTTCGGACAGCAGAACGATGGCGCGATCGGCCAAAATATTGTGTTCTGCTTTGTGCGGCCGGTAATAAAAATCAGTTCAGTGCGAGATTTCTCTTGTTTCGGACAGCAGAACGATGGCGCGATCGGCCAAAATATTGTGTTCTGCTTTGCGCGGCCGATAATAAAATCAGTTCAGTGCGAGATTTCTCTTGTTTCGGACAGCAGAACGATGGCGCGATCGGTCGAAATATTGTGTTCTGCTTTGCGCGGCCGGTAATAAAAATCAGTTCAGTGCGAGATTTCTCTTGTTTCGGACAGCAGAACGATGGCGCGATCGGCCAAAATATTGTGTTCTGCTTTGTGCGACCGGTAATAAAAATCAGTTCAGTGCGAGATTTCTCTTGTTTCGGACAGCAGAACGATGGCGCGATCGGCCAAAATATTGTGTTCTGCTTTGCGCGGCCGGTAATAAAAATCAGTTCAGTGCGAGATTTCTCTTGTTTCGGACAGCAGAACGATGGCGCGATCGGCCAAAATATTGTGTTCTGCTTTGTGCGGCCGGTAATAAAAATCAGTTCAGTGCGAGATTTCTCTTGTTTCGGACAGCAGAACGATGGCGCGATCGGCCAAAATATTGTGTTCTGCTTTGCGCGGCCGGTAATAGAGAGCAGATCAGGGTGGGAGTTGTCTTGTTTCGGACAGCAGAACGATCGCGCGATCGACCGAAATATTGTGTTCTGCCTTGCGCGGCCGGTAATAGAAATCAGTTCAGTGCGAGATTTCTCTTGTTTCGGACAGCAGAACGATGGCGCGATCGGCCAAAATATTGTGTTCTGCCTTGCGCGGCCGGTAATAGAAATCAGTTCAGTGCGAGATTTCTCTTGTTTCGGACAGCAGAACGATGGCGCGATCGGCCAAAATATTGTGTTCTGCTTTGTGCGGCCGGTAATAAAAATCAGTTCAGTGCGAGATTTCTCTTGTTTCGGACAGCAGAACGATGGCGCGATCGGCCGAAATATTGTGTTCTGCTTTGCGCGGCCGATAATAAAAATCAGTTCAGTGCGAGATTTCTCTTGTTTCGGACAGCAGAACGATGGCGCGATCGGCCAAAATATTGTGTTCTGCTTTGCGCGGCCGGTAATAAAAATCAGTTCAGTGCGAGATTTCTCTTGTTTCGGACAGCAGAACGATGGCGCGATCGGCCAAAATATTGTGTTCTGCTTTGTGCGGCCGGTAATAAAAATCAGTTCAGTGCGAGATTTCTCTTGTTTCGGACAGCAGAACGATGGCGCGATCGGCCAAAATATTGTGTTCTGCTTTGCGCGGCCGGTAATAAAAATCAGTTCAGTGCGAGATTTCTCTTGTTTCGGACAGCAGAACGATGGCGCGATCGGTCGAAATATTGTGTTCTGCATTGCGCGCCCGGTAGGCCGGTAGTAAGTTTGTACTACTTTTCGCGCCCGATTCATGGCTAGGTAAAATCACTGTGTATAAAGAATGGCACGGTCGTATCGCTTATCAGAGTGAATCCAGATCCAACGATGCCTACCAATTAACTGATAATCCTTCCTGTGGTTTTTGTGGAGACGCAGAGGTTAACACGGTCTTCAAATAGCAAAACCATTTACTAATGTTCATTCCCTCTTCCTAACTGACTACAAGGACGTGGCCGGCGCCGTTATTGATCATTTGAATTTTAGAGTCACTGAAACTTGCACACTGAGAATGCTTGAACAATCCCAGTCAATCATTCAGTTGATTCTTTGTGCAATTTCACTGATTCTGGTCAATCACGGAGTAGCAACCATAGATATGTGTAGTCAGTCAAAGCTAAGCTAAGCTAATATATTTTATTCGTTGCTTGTCCTGAATGGGCGAAAAACTATATGATAAAATTAGATATAATCTTCTTCTTCTTCTTCTTCTTCTTCTTCTATATAATAAAAATGAAATGGTCTGTGTTCGTATCCGCATAACTCAAAAACGGCTGGATGGATTTTCTTCATTTCTTCAGCAAATATGTTCGTAATCCTTTCCGACGGGTTTATGTGATATTTTCTTATGCTAAAATCAAGGGTAAAGTTGACTAAACCATGAAAAACTAAAATAAGGAATCGTATGGGCATCCGTGGTTCACAACGCGCATTTTCGCCTACTATGCAGGACAACGTCTGCCAGATCGACTAGTATGTAATGAAAATAAGAGGATATAATTATCTGAGTTGTAATTATCAATTAGAAGGTTGATAAGTATTTCCTCCCTGTAGTGTTGATGAAGGTTCTGAAAAACACATAAGTTTACACATAAGCTGAATAATTAATTAAAGATGATTTATGAATTCTACAAAGCTCTCGATACTTAATTACTCGATACTTTATAAATCGATGTTACATAAGTTAATATAAAACACTAGTGTCACTAATCTTAAAATAGTCAATTACTGTACGAATGGCAAAAATAAGTCCCACGCGATATGTTTAAGGCGTATCAATCGGGAAAACAATTTAAAAAACCCTGATTAATCCACCTAGCGGTGATGGTGCCTTTCTCGTTCGTTCAAAAGGTTTGGAAAAATCTAAAATAACACTAATATGTGGATTGGTCTCATTTTTCATATTTGTTTATATGCATAAAAAAATTTCTCGCCAAACGCAATTTGTTGCAAACAAATCGGATGAGCATGAGAGAAAAAATGACATTTTATTTTATAGTTTTAAAATTAGTATTTTCGCTATAACTTTTGACCCGGATCGTACCGGCCAAGTTTCTACAGGAAACAATGGGACAAGATTCTGCGTAGAATGCAATCTGTTGCGAGTGATATGAGAAGCACACATATTGCACATCTATCACAGTAACTTATATATGACCGGATTCACTAGAGGCGCATCCACGTTCCCAGTCGTGGGTATGACAAATAGGAAAAATTACGATTTGGGAAACAGTTCTGGTATTGAGTAATCGATGCACATTTACATATAAATCATTCTAAATATTAAAAATATGGACTTCTCAACAGAAACCTTACATAATTTTTAAACTTTGTATCTATTTTCATACAAATACATATTGCTTTTTCAATTAGCATGATTGTAAATTCAGCAGTTGCTAGTTGACATTTTAATCAAAATGATGATCAATAATGTAGGATTGCAGGATAAAGAGACAAACATTAAATCGACTATTTTTGCTACAAGAGAGGTGGTAATGTACAAGAAATCGCCTTAGTTAGAGACTAAATATTGCATTTCACATTGCTACTTCAAGATATAAAGACGAAAACCATGTTTCTTTTTTATTGTTTCTCTCAAACGCGCTCTCAATGTGTATTAAAAAATAACGTGCGCACTCAATGTTTTTCGCTTGATAAGCGAAAGCACATGGGCTTGGGCCGTATTTTACGCGATTTTTTTACGCACGGTATTTTTACGCGTAAACGTGAATTTTTCAACAAGTTTTTTTACGCGAGTTTTCAAAATGATCCTTAAAAACTGCTGAAAATAGATTTTTGATGAAGTCGTTTTTGGGATTTACGCGTTTTTTTCGACAGAAACGACGCGTTCTACAAGTGCGCGACTCATCAAGCACAAATTATATTCTACTTTACTGTCTTGCGGCTAGAGAATGAATAACCCACACATTGCATTGCTCGCCCAGTGGCTGCTGCATAATCTCTGAAATTTTTAAGAAATCTGCCCATGAAATAAAAAAAGAAGAAACTCTGGGTATGTTAAATTTTTACTTCAACTTAAACTAGTTACGCCAAGCACTACGCAATCTTAAAAGATTTAAGCAAGATTTTTATTTGTCCAAAGATTTTACTTTAGAAGTATGTTTCTAAAATTATTGTTGTACACATTGTTTTATTATTTATAGTTTAAAAAAATTGATAAAAATTTGTTTATTCGAATTATTGTCCCTTCTACCTCAGAAAATTCTATGGATCGTAGCAATTTACTCCTAAGAAATCATTAGTTCGTCAATTGTTCATTTGGGAAGTTCAGAACCCCTAGCGGACCAGATCATGCGAGCTTAAAGATGCTTGTAATTCTATAGATTTCAATAAATACTTCCAGGTTGGACTTCTAATACTCCATTAATACGTTAAACTGCCTAATATTTGATGATATTTTCGTATACCTAGACATCAGATCTGTATCTAAAATAATTACTTAGATGACGTCTTCTTACAAGAATCATGGGTAGGACAAAGCCTTGACTGTCCCACCCAGCTAAATTCGTGCGTAGGACATGTCCTACTTGTCCTACCCACTCCCGGCACCACTGGGATTCAGTCACAATATGGTTACTGCAACCAGATTTGTTGAACTTGTGTTGCTTGGGGAATAGATGAAGTCTAAGTGCTAAAAAAGTGGGCTAGACTTTTTTGAACTCTTTTTCACAATAAATAGTAATTGTAAAAGAATCACAGGGCTGCCGCATTCAGCATCACCTCGGTGAGTTCCGGATCACTCGCAGCGATGACGTCTGATATGGAGGACCAAATAAGGGGTAAGGATGCTATGCGGGAGGAGAAAGGAGGCAGACAATTTGTTTTGGATAGACCTGTAGTGCGAAACAGATAAAACTCTACCAGTGCGTGAATTCAGGCTTTTCTATAGAATATTAGTTATCATTATTACACCGAATTATTGATAAACACATTAGTGACTAGGTAAATGAATTAATATACTTACTTGCTACGATACTACCCTATTTCTTACAGATAAACCTATCCTAGTAGTACGGTTGAATTATGAGCGAAATAATTAGAATTGCTTAACCTAGAACCTAAAAGTAAGCCATGCAAGTCATGCAACAGATTGACAGAAATTAATTGTCTATTAAAGTTTTCATGCTAGGTGATTACATTATTTCGATATTAGTTGAAGAGTTTCGGAAGAAAAAGGAAGAACACGAATATGTAAGTTGTAAAATGTAATACCCAGTAATTTAGATTATTGACTATAATTTGATTACAGCTTTGAAGCTATTTACTGCTCTCAAAACGTGTTGGCGACTTCCCTTGGACTATCCGAAACATAACTTCAAAGATATTCCTGTGCAGCTGTGTAGTATACAGCACATCGGATTGGAGTAAGCACAGTAGTGCATAGTTTGCAAGAGGCAACCTACAAGAGAGTGTGGAAAATGTTCGTTTAGTAGCCTCACCAAGCAGATGTTCGGATGTGATATGTGTGACGTCTGCTTTTATCCTGGTTGCGTGGGAGAACCGGAGACGTGCCTCAATCCTGACAAGACTTGAAGATGCAGTCATTGTGCTTAAGACGACGTAATAGAAACCGGTAGTCAGGCCGGAAAGTCGATACGAAGTTCTGCTAGTAGCAGATCCCGCAAAGAATTGCTACTACTCCAACTAGAAGAACAACGGGCCCTTAAGTTAAAACAACGCGCAGAGGAGGATGAAATCCGGAGGAAGCGAGCCGAGGAGAATGAGGCCTTCTTGCAGCAAAAGATGGATCTACTTCTGGAGGACGACAATGCGTCCAGACTCAGCAAGCTGGGCAGTCGGGCGAGCGAACAAAATGTTGCGGATTGGTTAATCAACGGCCGAGGCGGACAAATAGTAGGGACGAGCTCATCATCCTATATGGTCAACCCGCAACATGACGTAGTCCATCAGCCTGTTAGTTCTGCACCATCTGCAACAGATCCTGCACCAACATCGTCTACTTCAGTACCAGTAAGCGAAGCTCCTGTCTCGACCTCCACACCACAGTCAGGTAAAGTGATAGGGCCCTTAGAAGTAGATGTCTCGCAAGCTATCGTATTGCAAAAGTTAGGGAACAGCTCTTCTCAGATAAATTATGTGAGCGCTCATCCTGGGCCTAGGGTGCTGAGCCAACCTCGTTTAATAACGGAAAGTGTGGCTGGGCAATCTCTACCATTATATACGTCATCTCAAAACCTGCCCTTCAGAAATTATAACGCTAATTCATCAATCGCTAATACGAATGTGACCTTCTCGGGACAGTGTGCACAGTCGTTTGCACCGAAACGATCAGTAGTATTTGGTCCACAGTTTGAAAGATCCTATGTTGGACAGACATCATCAGTAATTCCCCAAGGTACACCGGTTACCACTTATCCTTCGCTAGTAAGTGCATCCGAAATACCGTGCTTAGTGTCAGAACCGGATTCAGTGTCATACAGGGCAGCAGGTTTACCGTCATACGGAGTCACTGGTTCTTCTGGTGGTTGGAATTCTCATGCGGGGCTAGCTGGTCCTCATCATCTCAATTTGGCGCCACCAGTAGGACACCATGCGTCGTCGATTGGGGAACCACATCAGCCGATGCCAAGCAGTGTGCAGTTAGCAGCGCGACAGGTGATGCCACGTGAGCTGCCCACCTTCTCTGGAGACCCGCAAGATTGGCCGTTGTTTTCGAGTTCGTTCTACAACAGTTCAGCTGCTTGTGGGTTCACAGATGCAGAGAACCTAGCTCGTCTTCAACGATGTCTAAAAGGACACGCCCTTGATGCGGTGAAAAGTCGCTTACTGATGCCACAATCAGTGCCGCATGTGATGGAAACTCTTAGGAAATTATACGGTAGGCCGGAAATCCTGATTCACACGCTGTTAAATAGATTGCGAAATGTGTCACCGCCACGATCCGAGAATCTGCAATCCATAATCACCTTCGGAATGGCCGTGCGCAACTTAGTTGATCATATGTTCGTTGCTCAACTTATGGATCACCTTCGGAACCCGATGCTTCTTCACGAGCTGGTGGAAAACTCCCATCGCAGATGAAAATGCAGTGGTCGTGGTATAAACGGTCGCAGATGGATGTTAACTTGGCAACATTCGGGGAGTTTATGACTGAACTCGTTAACACGGCTTCGGACGTGACTATTCCAACAGACAGTGCGACGCAGCTGTCAAAATCGGGCAAGGTGATGCGAGACAAGCAGAAACTGTACGTGCATGCAGAAACAGGAGAAGGTCGAGTAACGACGACGAGTATGATTGATAAGCCAAAGGAAGCTCCAGAACCAGAGTTAACCAAGAAATGCTGTTCGTACTGTTCGAGCGATTTGCACGAAGTAGCAAAATGCCCGCAGTTCAAAGCGCTGGATCTAGATGGGCGGTGGAAGGCTATTCGATCCAAGGGTCTTTGCCGTACGTGCCTGATTCCACACCGAAAATGGCCATGTCGTTCCGGAAAAGAGTGTGGTGTTGATGGATGTCGCCTACGTCATCATGGACTGCTGCATTCTCGACTCCGTCCGTCGTCTGTAGCTGGACCGAACAGAATTACATCGGCGTCATCGAGTGGAAATATTGCTCAACATAACCATCATTTGACGCTGAATTTTTGTCTCTTTCGGTAGAATCGAAGGGAACGGGAAACATGTGGGGACATTTACATTCCTTGATGATGGATGTCGTACAACACTCATGGAGGCTGGAGTCGCTTTAGCTTGGGTGGATAGCCAACATCAACAGAGAAGAGAAAAAATCACGAGTAACGATCAAGGTTTCGGGCAGTGGGCTCAAATCACAATTCCAGTTAAGCAATGGGCGGACGGTTCAAAAACTCGAGCTACAAAGACAGTCGTTTCATTACGAAGAGTTACAGAAGATGTACCCACACTTGCGTGGGCTGCCGTTACGCAGCTATGATGGTGCAGTTCCCCGTATAATAATCGGCATCGAACATGCACAACTATTGACAACGTTGAAGGTGCGTGAAGGCAGAATAAATGAACCGGTAGGCGTGAAGACACGGCTAGGCTGGTGCGTATACGGCAAACAGACTGGAGATTCCGCAGCCGTCGAACTGATTCATGTTCACACAGAGAAGAAGGAAATCGGTTTCGTCGAGCTACACGAATTGATGAAGAAATACTTTGCAGTCGAGGAGGCAGCAGTGGCAACGCCAATCGAATCCATAGAGGACAGTCAGGCACGTACAATACTCGAGAAAACAACACGCCGAATAGAGGGAGGGTTTGAAACCGGCCTCCTCTGGAAATACGATCAGCCGACGTTCCCAGATAGCTATCCATTAGCCTTACGCAGATTACAATCACTGGAGAAACGATTAAGTAGAGACCCATACCTTCGAGAAAAGGTGATTATGTTGATCAGAGAGTATGCGATGAAAGGATATGCACATCAGATTCGCAAGGAGGAGATAGAACTCGCTGACCCCAATCGTGTGTGGTATCTGCCTTTGGGTGTGGTACAGAACCCGAAGAAACCGGAAAAGGTTCGTCTTATCTGGGATGCTGCGGCGCGCGTACATGGTGTATCATTCAACGACATGGTTGTGAAAGGTCCAGATATGCTGAAGACATTGTTCGTGGTTCTGTTACGTTTCAGGCAGAAATCAGTCGCTGTTGGTGGGGACATTCGCGAGATGTTCCACCAAGTCCGAATCATCGCCCAAGATAAGCAGTCACAGAGGTTCCTATTTCGTGAACACCCAGACTCGCCGCCAGACATCTATGTGATGGATGTAGCCACTTTCGGGGCAGCATGTTCTCCCTGTTCATGCCAGTTCGTCAAGAATAAAAACGCGCCAGAGTTCGAATCCCAGTTCCCGAGGGCGGCAGAAGCTATCATCAACGCCCACTATGTGGATGACTACCTAGATAGCGTAGACTCCGTAGAAGAAGCAGTCCAGCTAGTAAATGAGGTGAAGCATGTTCATGCACTGGGCGGATTCGAAATACGAAACTTTGTCTCGAATTCACTGGACGTTCTTCGTCAACTAGGGGAAGGAGTCTGTTCGAAGATGAAGTCGCTCGACTTGGACAGTACAACACATATCGAGCGAGTGTTAGGAATGGTGTGGAAGCCCTTCGAAGACATTTTCTCATTTGAGGTAGTGCTGAAGGAGGACCTACAGAAGTTCTTGATACAGCAGATCGTTCCTACCAAGCGACAAGTTTTAAGACTTGTGATGTCGCTGTTTGATCCCTACGGACTTATCGCTCACTTTGTTATATTTGGCAAAATTCTAATGCAACACATTTGGAGAACCGGTACGGAATGGGACGATGAAATCTTACCGGAGCTGTACGGAATGTGGATAGATTGGATTCGTTTACTGACACGGTTGCAGGAAGTTGAAGTCCCACGATGTTTTTTCGGCAATTCAAGCAGCAAAATACCCGCCATCATCCATCTGCACGTATTCGTCGACGCAAGCGAGCAAGCCTATGCGTGCGCGGCATATTTGCGAATCGTACAAGCTGGGGTAATTCGTTGTAGTTTGGTTGCAGCAAAAACGAAGGTTGCTCCTTTGAAGCCGCTCTCTATTCCTAGGCTTGAACTGCAAGCTTGCCTAATTGGATGTCGCTTGGCGGAAACTATTCGCACGTCGTTGAGCCTAACTATTGATGCATCGATATTTTTGGACCGACTCAGCAACAGCACTCGCCTGGATCAAATCGGATAGCCGACGCTATCATCCCTACGTGGCGTTTCGAGTAGGCGAGATACTGAACACGTCAACCGCAGACGAATGGTATCATGTTCCATCGAAACAAAATGTGGTGGGGATCTGGCCCGGACTTTAGTCCGAATAGTCGCTGGTACATCGGTGAAACTTTTCTCTACCACCCAAAATCGGAATGGCCAAAACAGACCGGGAAACAATGGAATACAAATGAAGAATTACGTTCCGCTTTCAACTTCCACCGAGGACTTCCACAGCCATTGATCGACATCAGTCGGTTTTCCAACTGGAATCGACTACTACGGGCTGCAGCCTATGTACAGCGCGCAGTGCAAAAGTTCAGAAGACAGAAGGTCTATGGGCAACTGTCTAGCGATGAGCTTCTTCTGGCTGAGAATTTCCTGTGGCGCCAAACTCAACTCCATGCCTACACGGACGAATATAGCACACTGCGATACAATCAACAGCACCCGAACGAAACCCAAAAGCAAATAGAGAAGTGTAGTGTACTGTTTCAGGAATCACCGTTCATAGACGATAAGGGCGTGGTCAGAATGAATAGCAGAATTTCAGCCGCACCTACCGCTTCGTTCGAGTTGAAATATTCGGTGATTCTACCAAAGGATCATGCTCTACTTGCATATGCACAACGATACAGTGTTTAACGAAGTTCGACAGCGGTTTCAAATTCCACAGCTTCGGCCGGTCTTCAAGCGGATTGCCAGAGAATGTCAACATTGCAAGATTGTAAAAGCAACTCCTCGTCCACCGATGATGGCGCCACTTCCAGCTGTCCGGCTTACTCCGCACGTCAGAGCATTTAGCTACACAGGCGTTGATTATTTCGGTCCTATTTTAGCTAAACAAGACAGAAGCCTGGTGAAGCGCTGGGTGGCACTGTTTACGTGTCTCACTACACGCGCAGTGCACCTTGAGATAGTACATAGCTTGTCGACGCAATCGTGCGTCATGGCAATTCGTCGATTCGTGAGCCGCAGGAGCGCAACAGCAGCATTCTATTCTGACAACGGGCCCTGCTTTAAAGGGCAAGCAACCTACTTGCAGAGCAGATTAGAACAATCCATGAGGGCTGTGCGTCGACATTCACAAATGCCAGAACAACTTGGCAATTCAATCCACCATCGGCGCCCCATATGGGCGGATGCTGGGAGCGGATGGTTCGTTCTATCAAAACGGCAATGGAGGCCATCGCAGACCATCCTCGCCACTTAAATGATGAAGCGCTAGAGACTGTAGTCTTGGAAGCTGAAGCCATCGTCAATTCGCGCCCTCTAACCTACATTCCACTCGACGATGCAGAACAAGAAGCTCTTACGCCGAACCACTTTCTGCTCTACGGAGCCAAAGACACTGTACAACCAAGGACGGCCTTGGTCGTGGAAGGAGAATCATTGCGGGATAGTTGGAAACTCACGCAGCACTTAGTGGACTTATTCTGGAAGCGATGGGTGCACGAGTATTTACCAACACTGACAAGGCGCACAAAGTGGTTCCAGCCAGTTAAAGCATTGGAGCCTGGAGACGTAGTATTTGTGATCGACGTGAATAAACGAAATGGATGGGTCAGAGGCCGTGTCATCGAGGTGTTCCCTGGTCAGGATGGACAAGTTAGGAGAGCTGTGGTACGGACCAACAACGGAGTCCTAACTCGCCCGGTCGTCAAGCTAGCGTTGCTGGATATTCATAAGAACAAGAAGCAGGCCGAAGATGGAGATTCCCGGAACATCACGGGCGGGGGAATGTAAAAGAATCACAGGGCTGCCGCATTCAGCATCACCTCGGTGAGTTCCGGATCACTCGCAGCGATGACGTCTGATATGGAGGACCAAATAAGGGGTAAGGATGGTATGCGGGAGGAGAAAGGAGGCAGACAATTTGTTTTGGATAGACCTGTAGTGCGAAACAGATAAAACTCTACCAGTGCGTGAATTCAGGCTTTTCTATAGAATATTAGTTATCATTATTACACCGAATTATTGATAAACACATTAGTGACTAGGTAAAATGAATTAATATACTTACTTGTTACGATACTAGCCTATTTCTTACAGATAAACCTATCCTAGTAGTACGGTTGAATTATGAGCGAAATAATTAGAATTGTTTAACCTAGAACCTAAAAGTAAGCCATGCAAGTCATGCAACAGATTGACAGAAATTAATTGTCTATTAAAGTTTTCATGCTAGGTGATTACATTATTTCGATATTAGTTGAAGAGTTTCGGAAGAAAAAGGAAGAACACGAATATGTAAGTTGTAAAATGTAATACCCAGTAATTTAGATTATTGACTATAATTTGATTACAGCTTTGAAGCTATTTACTGCTCTCAAAACGTGTTGGCGACTTCCCTTGGACTATCCGAAACAGTAATTTTACCATAACTTCTAAGCCCATAGTTTGATCTGGCCAATTTTCAATAAGAAACAATGAGACATTCTGCGTCGAATGCAATTTAATGCGAGCAAATCGGTTGAGGAAAAGTGCCTGAAAAATGAGTGACATTTTTTAGCGATTTTCCCATAAAATAGTATACGAGAAAGGCAAAAATGGTATAATTTTCGATCCCATAGTCCGATATGGTCAATTATCAATAGGAAACAGCGGGACAGGATTCTACGTCGAATGCAACTTGTTGTGAGCAAATCGGTTAAGGATAGGTGCCCGAAAAATGAATCATCAACCGATTTGCTCGCAACAAGTTGCATTTGACGCAGAATCCTGTCCCATTGTTTCCTATTTGAAATTGGCCAGATCGGACAATGGGATCAGAAGTTATGGCCAAAATACAAATTCATACGAAAAAATCGCGTAAAAAATGTCACTCTTTTTTCCGGAACTTATTCTCAACCGATTTGCTCGCAACAAGTTGCATTCGATGCAGAATCCTATCCCATTGTTTCCTATTTGAAATTGGCCAGATCGAACTATGAGATCAGAAGTTATGGCCAAAATACAAATTCATACGAAAAAATCGCGTAAAAAATGTCACTCATTTTCCGGGCACTTATCCTCAATCGATATGCTCACAACAAGTTGCATTCGACGTAGAATCCTGTCCCCTTGTTTCCTATTGAAATTTGGCCATATCGGACTATGGGATCGAAAATTATACCATTTTTTTATGAACAAATCGCTAAAAAAAGGTCACTCATTTTTCAGGCACTTTTCCTCAACCGATTTGCTCGCATTTGCATTCGACGCAGAATGTCTCATATTTTCTTATTGAAAATTAGCCAGATCGGACTATGGGCTTAGATGTTATGGTCAAATTACTATTTATTGTGAAAAAGAGTTCAAAACAGTCTAGCTCACTTTCTTAGCACTTCCCCAAGCAACACAATTTCAACAAATCCTTGTTGCAGTAACCATATTGTGACTGAATCCGGTCATATATAAGTTACTGTGATTGATGTGCAATATGTGTGCTTCTCAGGTCGCTCGCTACAGATTGCATTCGAAGCAGAATCTTGTCCCATTGTTTCCTATAGAAACTTGGCCGGATCGTACAATTGGGTCAAAAGTTATGGCGAAAATACTAATTTTAAAACTACTAAATAAAATGCCATTTGTTGCTCTTATGCTAATCCGTGTTTGCAACAAATTGCGTTTGGCGAGCATTTGTTTATGCATATAAACAAATATGAAAAATAAGACCAATCCACATTATTGATGTTATTTGAGATTTTTCCAAACCTTTTGAACGAACGAGAAAGGCGCCATCACCGCTAGGTGGATTAATCTGGGTTTTTTAAATTTATTTAAATAAGAAAACATCCCAAAGTTTTTTAGAAAGTACTTCAGCAATTCCTCGGGAAAATCGTCAGTATTGCTTTCATGAAATCCTCAAAATTTCCTTGGCAAATCTTATATATAAAAATGAAATGGTCTGTGTTCGTATCCGCATAACTCGAAAACGGCTCGATGGATTTTTTTCATTTCTTCAGCAGATACATTCGTTATAGTTTCCGACGGGTTTATATGATATTTCCCAATGCAAAAATTACGAGTAAAGTTGAGCAAATCGTGAAAAACTAAAATTGTGATTTCTATGCGAACTTTGCATGGGCAGTTCGGAACGCACATTCTCGCCTACTACGCAGGACAACGTCTGCCGGGTCGACTAGTCTATGATGAAAATGAAAATGGTCTGTGTTCGTATCCGCATAACTCGAAAACGGCAGGATGGATTTTCTTCATTCCTTCGGTAGATATTTTCATTATCGTTTCCGACGGGTTTATATGATAATTTCTCATGCGAGAATAATTACTAAAGTCGATTTAATAGTGGGATACTAAAATTAAGATTCATATGGGAATTTCGCGCATTTTCGCCTACTATGCAGGACAACGTCTGCCGGGTCGACTAGTTATTGATATTTTGTATGACAAATGCTCCGGAATTTCCTCGGGAAATTTCGTAGATTGCATACTGATAGTTGTCACACAGACAAAAAGACGTAACTCTTCATATAAATTGTTATCGTCATACCTTTTTCAGAGAACACTACTGCCATCTATTATCAGAATCGCGAGAAACGCAGTCGGCCATGATTATCATCATCATCGTCATCAACACATAAAACATTCAGCAGCACAGTAATCAAAAGTCAAAGCGATTGAACACTAGCGCCTCTCTTGGCACAATCGCGTAACACAGATGAATTTCAAATCAACCGTTAAACACGTAAACGACGATGAAGTGAGAAGTGTTACGTCTGTTTGTCTGTGGTTGTCATGTATATTCTTTACCTTTCTTACCCCAATTGCTTATGGATTTCCTTTTGGGACTCAATGGAAATCCAATTGGGGGTCCAAAATGATAAAACATGAAAGCTATCATTGCCGGCCACGCCCATCTTCTCCGTTATTAGGAAAGGGAAGGAAATGATGATATGACATCTACTTAACGAGAGGCCAGCGACTCACCGACGCCCTCATAGATGTCAAGGAATTGGATGGTGGGTAGGGTATGTGGTTTAGGAGTATCATTATAAGCAAATGATAGAAAATTTGTGGAAATACGTTGGGAGTGACTTTGCTAAGAAATTTATGTCACTCCATTATCCTTGCCGATGATTTTCCTCGGATGGGGCGAAGGTATTAGCCTTGCCCTGGCTAATAGCCTAGGTTTAAGCGCCTTTGCTCGCTCTCTGAAACGAAAAAAGAGCAAAAAGAAATTAAATTCCCCTTCCCCCCTGATATGATAATGATTTTGATCAACAAATGATTTTGTTCTCTATTAAACCTTAACTGCAGTGAGCTATTTAAATACATTGATATGGAGAAGATTTTTGTTCATTTATAATAATGAAAATTCGAAACCCCAATTGCTTCGACAAGATGATACTTTAGTACATATATGTAGGTTCGCGTTTAACTCGTTAGCACAAAAATTATTCAGATAAAATAATAGTGATGAAGAGGTACTCACTTTGCTTAACTAGTACTTACTCTTTTCCTGCTGTACCAATGGAATCGGATCAACTTACTCCCCATGGATATCCTGAGCATACACAAGTTTCCGTTCCATTGAACGTCATGGAGAGCATCAAAAATCCAGCGGCACAATACCCCAATGGGCCAGGACATGTAAAGCTGCACGTCTTCTGGCATGGTTCCGGATTTGATGCGCCTTGGAGATCCATTTGAAGGTTTGATCCCTTCAGGAACGGGCACACCGTCTGCGTCAAACGCCGATCCATTTTCATGTTGAGTCAAAATTTTCGGATTCACCCCGGAACTTCGTGGACTCTGATTCAAGAAAAAGTCCGAACCTTCTTCAACAGACAAATACCCACAGGAAACCCATTTGAAATGGTTTGGGATTTTTTACACGTTCCCTCCTTTGTCACATACTATCGCGTCTTTATTATTATTTAAAAAACACTATTACAAAATAAACTTGAAAACTTTAGTAAAAAAAAACCAGAGGTAAAACATGACGAAAAAACACCTCCGTCACCAACCATGGCACACTCGATTCCTCTGAATATCCAAGAAATATTTGTGAGAAATTGTCCGGAATTTTCTAATCAAATTCTTCGAAAGTTTTCACGGGAAATTCTTTGAAAGATCCTCGACGAACTATTCGGAATTTCCTCGGCAAATTCATTGCAATTCCTCGACAAATTCTCCATAAATTCCTCAGCACATTGTTTTTATTTACTAACTCTTTGAAAATTCCTCAGCAAATTCTTCGAAAGTTTCCTCGCTAATTAGTTCAGAAGTTTCCTCGGCAAATTCTACGCAATTCATTCGGGAAATTCTTGGAAAGCTCCTGGCCCTGGGCTCCTCCTCTAAGGAAATTCTTCGCAATTAATTGGAAGCCCCTCGGTTAAATTTCTTCAAACTCTTTGGAATTTCTTCTGGAAATCATTTTCCAATTTTTGAGAATTTTTTCGGGGTTTAATCGGCAATTATAAGGAAGTTCCTTGCCAAAATATTCGGAATTTCCTAGGGAAATTCTTTGAGACTAACTTGAGAAACACTTTGGAATCTTTCCGAAAAATTCTTCTCAATTCCGTCGAGAAATTCTTCGAAAGTTCCATGACGAACCCTAGCAGCACACATTTGTTACTGCAACACATATGTGTCCAGATTTAGTCTCAATCAAGTTACAGCGACTATTTGTATCTGATTTGAGCTGCTCGGGAATTCTACACAAGTTTCTTAGCAAATTGTTTGGAAGTTCCTCGGCAAATTCTTCAGAAGTTACTCTAGCAATTAGTAGAAATTCTTCCAAACATCCTTGGGAAATTCTCGGAATATCCTAATGGTACTCGTTAAATATACTTCGAAAGCTTCCTCAGGAAATTCTTCGCAACTTCTTCTGGAAATTCATTGAAAGTACCTCGGCAAACTTTTCGGTAGCTTTTTTCGGCACACTTTTCTGATTTTTTATTAACAAGTTCTTTGAAATTTGTGATTTTTTGTTGATTTCTTAGGAATTTCTTTGGAAAAACCTCGTTAAATACTTGGGAAGTTCCCCGGCCAATTCTTCTGAAATTTTTCGAGATTCTCTCGGCAAACCTTTTCACCAAAATTCTTTGAAATTCCTTTGGCAATTTCACCGAAAATTGCGTTTGAATTTTATCGAATTTTTCTTCCAAAAATTCATCAGGATTTCCTCTCGAAATTCTTGGAAATTTGGTTCCGATGTGTATCTGAATTACTTTGGAAATTCCTCGAAATTTCCATGGAAAATTCTCAAGAATATCGTAAGCAAATTCCCCGAAATTTATTCTAAGTATTCTACGAAATTTCTTCGGATTTTTTTTTTCAAAATATTCTAGGGAGACTACAAAAGTTTCTTTGGAAATCATGCGGAATTTTCATTACAAATTCCTCGGACTCCTCCAGGAACGCCTCCAGAAGTTTCCGCAGGAGGAAATTCCTTAAGGAACTACCAGAAGAATTTTTGGAGGAACTCACACAAGAACTAATAAAGGAAGCTCCAGAGGAGTTCCTGGTACAACGTGTCGAGGAATTCCTGAAGGGACCACAGGCGGAATTCCTTGAAGCTTTCCAAGGGAATTCTTATAGGAACTTCTGAAATAATTCTTGGAAAATCTTTCAGAGGAGATTCTGGAGGAACATCCTCAGGAATTCCTCCAGAATTTACTTCAGGACTTCCTTCGGGAGTATCCGACATTTCTTTCGATATTCATCCAGGAATTCTGGCAGGAATTTCTCCGTAAGTTAATCCAGTTCCTTCCAGAATTCCGCTGGTAACTCTTTCAGTAATTACTCCATAATTTATTTCAGTGATTCCTCCGGAAATTACTCCTGGGTTTCCTTCCGAAAATAGTTGAGGACTTCTGCCAGCACTCATCCAAAAGTTTGCCCAGGAGCTGCTTTGGAAATCCGTTCAGGAATCCCTCTAGAAGTCCTTCGGAAGTCGTTCGTAGCTTAGTAGGGAAAGCACCTATCTAGCGTACTGGTTTCGTGGGATCAAAACCCAACGAAGGAAGTGGTTACCCTAAAATACATTTTTCGAACTAAATCTTTCACATGTTGTGCTATTGCACAAATCGAGTTCCAGACGTAGTAAATAATATCCACTCCGGGTGGCTTATACCCGGAATATAGGCAATTAACTTTAATTGTGCTTAAAACTAGTTCACGCCGCCTCCCCCAATCACCAACAGCGTGACGCCGCCACGCCGCCGCCGCTGGCTGAAAATGATTTATCACGCCGCCGGTAAAATTTCAATAAGCGCACAGGTCTATTTTTATTAGGTAACTTATCATCATTGGATTCACACCTTTGTAGAATACATGAATTATTTAAATATTGTAACAAGTCTCCTTTTTCAATAAAATGTTCTCCATTCTGCATTATTTAGGTAAATTGTACTCCATTGTGAACATTCCGTATGGCCATCCTCAAATCCAGCACACCATCCCTAACCACACCAATGCAATGCAATGGTTTCTAATGCCGTCACATCCTGCAGGTTTCCTTTCAGGGAAACCCCTTTTTCCGGCTGTCGTGCACACTACTCCGCCGAATGCAATGTTCGCTATATTAAATTATTATTTGTCCGATATATCAGCAATTATTTATCAATCCCGGTGGAAATTGAAATGACCATATAGACGGAACCGGTACTTGTCCAATGGTTGCCGACTATTCAAACCCTATTCGTAGCAGTTCGCCCCAAGTATCGAATCGAAGCAGAGATTTACTGCGCTCTCCCGCCTTCATCATTAGCAACTGGCCGGGCGGCCTGGCGACGAAGGCCATAATCAACCGGTGCAGCTCCAGCTAAAAGTCATTTGTACCTCGTGCCTCAATAGTCAATCGCTGCGGCTGCTGCTGTGCTGCTATCCGTAACTCATTGCATTCATTTTACACTCCGGTAAGTCTTACTTGGCTACATCTCGTTGGTCGTGTCGCTGTCCGTCGTCATCGGTTGGATTGGAATGGTCGATGCGGTGCGGTGTGGTGGAACGATGTTTGACCGGTCGGTAGCCAGTGCTACCGGTTTTGGATCCGTGCGTGAAATGGATTATTGTTATTAGAAGCGCAAGACGGACAACAACCACCAGCCAGCGCCGGTGGACGGACGGACCGTCCCCGGAGGAGGTGCAATTACATTTACGCTTTATCGGAGATACAACAACTGCCACTGCGCGTTATCATGCCTTCTCGCTATCATCTCTAGTAGGTCTGCCGGAGCTGGTCGTTTCGTTTCGAGATGAGTGGATAATTGCGCCTTGGTTCATGTCATGATTTTCTTCAAGTCTTCATTTCTATCGCACGATTGCCCGAAGGGGGTGTAGCTGACGATTATTAACAGCATGAGGTTTGGTTGCTCGTCGGTTGAGGGGATTGTAAATATTTATTTGTGCCATTAGAAAAGAGATAACATAGTGAACAAGACGAGGTTGGGCTGTTGCAGATTGTGATCAACGAAGCTCCTGAAGTATGCAACAACCCTGAAGACCCCAACCGAAAACCGCAAAATCTCGCATTCGTGTCAATCATCACGGCAGATGTGGTTTCACTTGATCCAACCCACAAAACCACCTTCACATCAGTTCGGTCTCGGCCTCGGGAATCCCATGCCACGGTTCGCTGGTCGTTGATGGTTTAATATCGCCGCCTAACAATAACAATAATAATAACATGATAATGAGCGGTTTTCGGTTCGGTAGGTAGGATGGAACCGTTTGGTCGGTTGGTCGTCCTGTTGTCGTCGTCGTCGTCGTCATCGTTGGCGATAACCACCAAAACCACCATTGATCGGCTTGATGCTGAAAAGCCATAAAAACGCCGCTCTCCATTGCCTTGACGTTTAATTCGCCCGTTGATCCAGCGGGTAGACAATTATGTCAACCGTAGCAAAACCGCAAAGATTGTTGGAAAATAAAACAGCAACCACCGAGACACGTTGAACAGGGTGGTCCTGAGACGAGGCTTCGAAAGAGAAAAAAATAGTAACGTAATATATACAGCTGATGACGAGTTGTCAAATGCAGCTAGAATCTATTTGCATATAAAAAGTATTAATCAACAGCCCAGACAAAATATGTGGTAAGACTAATTTTGTAAAAGCTTTTCAATTTCACCCAAATAGTGGGAAAATGAGATTATGTCACCATGAAATGAAAATCAAATCAAGATCAACATTTGAGACATACTGTCGTTAAGGATATGCGGTATTTAAAAAATATCGTTTCAGGTGATTCAACATGAAATTTCGCGGATTTTTTTTATTTGAGAGCGTTGGAATATAAATTCGTCTAAAAATTTTGTCTCTAGGGGGGATTTTATGTCCTAACTTGCTGCCAGTTCATCAGCGTCATACAAACAGTTTTGGTCCAAATGCAGAATACTCAGTGAATGTCTACACTGATTGCCAATATCATAATGCATTCAAGTGGATTACTTTTTATAGACCTGATCTTATCTACTGCATTTCTCTCCTACTCTACTCTCAGATGTGTAACTGACGTAGAATGACTTTGTATTAGGGTGCAAATGGAATGTATGGGAAAAAATTTGTCATCGAATTTCAAAAACGACATTGCTCACAAGTTTCATTACCCCAAAATATGACCCCATGCAAAATTTGAGCTCAATATGACATGATTTAGAAGTGCCTAAATTCATCAAAGTTTTGAAATTTTAACCCTTGAATTTTTTTCAAAGGGGGACCAAAGTAAAAGTCGAAAATAGAATTTTTATTTTTGATGCCAAATGACTTAAAAATGCATGAAACGTCGATGTAATCTCGAAAATATTTTTTTTTTAAATCGATTTTTTCTCTTAGAACATTTTTGGTACAAATTTTTTCATCGAATTTTAACACCGGACGATACGCAATCTCTTTCGTAGCCAGAAATATCCCCCTATGCAAAATTTGAGCTTAATCGGACATAATTTAGGGGTGCTTAATCAAAACTTTTTTTTTCTCACAAGGGAGAAATAATTTCTTTGTTTTTTGATGCAAATGGCTCAAAATGCTTGAAACTTTGAGAATTGTTTTTTAGAAAAAAAATCGCCTGTTTTGGGACTTTGGAAAAAAATCTTATGGCGAAAACAATTTTTCATCGAATTTAAAAACTGGACGTTACGCAAACATTTCCTAAGCCCTAAAATATGCCCCTTTGTGAAATTTGAGCTCCATCGGAAATGATTTAGGGGTGCTCAAAACCTTGCTATTAAAAATTTTGATTTTTTTTGTAACTTTTGAAGCTTTTTAAATCAGCTCAAATTTTGCATAGGGGAATATTTGAGGGCTTAGGAAATGTTTGCATAACGTCTGGTTTTTAAATTCGATGAATAATTGATTTCGAAAAAAAGTTTTTTTTATCCTAAAACAGTCGATTTAAAAAAAAATCTCAAAGTTTTATGCATTTTGAGTCCTTTGGCATAAAAAACAAAAAAAATCCCCTTTGTGAGAAAAAAAAGTTTTAATTAATTTTGAGCACACCTAAATAATGTTCTATTTCGCTTAAATTTTGCATTAGGGGATATTTTTGGCTACGAAAACGGTTGTGCATCGTCCGGTGTTGGAATTCGATGAAAACATCATCTGAAAAATTTCTAAGTCCCAAAAATGATGTAAGAGAAAAAAAAACATTTTTTTTCAAAATTGTATTCAAATCCATATCCAATCCAAATCCAATCCAAATCTAATCCAAATCCAATCCAAATCCAATCCAAATCCAATCCAAATCCAATCCAAATCCAATCCAAATCCAATCCAAATCCAATCCAAATCCAATCCAAATCCAATCCAAATCCAACCAAAATCCAATCCAAATCCAATCCAAACCAATCCAAACCCAATCCAAACCAACCAAACCAATCCAAACCAATCCAAACCAATCCAAACCAATCCAAACCAATCCAAATCAAACCAAACCAATCCAAACCAATCCAAACCAATCCAAACCAACCAAACCAATCCAACCAATCAAAACCAATCCAAACCAATCCAAACCAATCCAAACCAATCCAAACCAATCCAAACCAATCCAAACCAATCCAAACCAATCCAAACCAATCCAAACCAATCCAAACCAATCCAAACCAATCCAAATCAAATCCAAACCAATCCAAACCAACCAAATCCAAACCAATCCAACCAATCCAAACCAATCCAAACCAACCAAACCAATCCAAACCAATCCAAACCAATCCAAACCAATCCAAACCAATCCAAACCAACCAAACCAATCCAAATCCAACCAAACCAATCCAAACCAATCCAAACCAATCCAAACCAATCCAAACCAATCCAAACCAATCCAAACCAACCAAACCAATCCAAACCAACCAAACCAATCCAAACCAATCCAAACCAACCAAACCAACCAAACCAATCCAAACCAACCAAACCAATCCAAACCAATCCAAACCAATCCAAACCAACCAAACCAACCAAACCAATCCAAACCAACCAAACCAATCCAAACCAACCAAACCAATCCAACCAAACCAACCAAATCCAACCAAACCAATCCAAACCAATCCAAACCAATCCAAACCAATCCAAACCAATCCAAACCAACCAAACCAACCAAACCAATCCAAACCAATCCAAACCAATCCAAACCAACCAAACCAATCCAAACCAATCCAAACCAATCCAAACCAACCAAACCAACCAAACCAATCCAAACCAATCCAAACCAATCCAAACCAACCAAACCAATCCAAACCAATCCAAACCAATCCAAACCAATCCAAACCAATCCAAACCAACCAAACCAACCAAACCAATCCAAACCAACCAAACCAATCCAACCAATCCAAACCAAACCAATCCAAACCAATCCAAACCAATCCAAACCAATCCAAACCAATCCAAACCAACCAAACCAATCCAAACCAATCCAAACCAACCAAACCAACCAAACCAACCAAACCAATCCAAACCAATCCAAACCAATCCAAACCAATCCAAACCAACCAAACCAATCCAAACCAATCCAAACCAACCAAACCAATCCAAACCAATCCAAACCAACCAAACCAATCCAAACCAATCCAAACCAATCCAAACCAACCAAACCAATCCAAACCAACCAAACCAATCCAAACCAATCCAAACCAATCCAAACCAATCCAAACCAATCCAAATCCAACCAAACCAACCAAACCAATCCAAACCAACCAAACCAATCCAAACCAATCCAAACCAACCAAACCAATCCAAATCCAACCAAACCAACCAAACCAATCCAAACCAACCAAACCAACCAAACCAATCCAAACCAATCCAAACCAATCCAAACCAATCCAAACCAATCCCAAACCAATCCAAACCAATCCAAACCAATCCAAACCAATCCAAACCAATCCAACCAAACCAATCCAAACCAATCCAAACCAACCAAACCAATCCAAACCAATCCAAACCAATCCAAACCAATCCAAACCAATCCAAACCAATCCAAACCAATCCAAACCAATCCAAACCAATCCAAACCAACCAAACCAATCCAAACCAATCCAAACCAACCAAACCAATCCAAACCAATCCAAACCAATCCAAACCAACCAAACCAATCCAAACCAATCCAAACCAACCAAACCAATCCAAACCAACCAAACCAATCCAAACCAATCCAAACCAACCAAACCAATCCAAACCAACCAAACCAATCCAAACCAATCCAAACCAATCCAAACCAATCCAAACCAACCAAACCAATCCAAACCAACCAAACCAATCCAAACCAATCCAAACCAACCAAACCAATCCAAACCAACCAAACCAACCAAACCAATCCAAACCAACCAAACCAATCCAAACCAACCAAACCAATCCAAACCAACCAAACCAATCCAAACCAATCCAAACCAATCCAAACCAACCAAACCAATCCAACCAACCAATCCAAACCAACCAAACCAACCAAACCAATCCAAACCAATCCAAACCAACCAAACCAATCCAAACCAATCCAAACCAACCAAACCAATCCAAACCAATCCAAACCAATCCAAACCAACCAAACCAATCCAAACCAACGCAAACCAAACCAATCCAAACCAATCCAAACCAACCAAACCAATCCAAACCAATCCAAACCAATCCAAACCAATCCAAACCAATCCAAACCAATCCAAACCAATCCAAACCAACCAAACCAATCCAAACCAATCCAAACCAATCCAAACCAACCAAACCAATCCAAACCAATCCAAACCAACCAAACCAATCCAAACCAACCAAACCAATCCAAACCAATCCAAACCAATCCAAACCAACCAAACCAATCCAAACCAACCAAACCAATCCAATCCAAACCAATCCAAACCAACATAACCAATCCAAACCCAATCCAAACCAATCCAAACCAATCCAAACCAACCAAACCAATCCAAACCAATCCAAACCAATCCAAACCAACCAAACCAATCCAAATCCAATCCAAACCACATCCAACCAAACCAACCAAACCAACCAAACCAATCCAAACCAATCCAACCAATCCAAACCAAACCAATCCAAACCAATCCAAACCAACCAAACCAACCCAACCAATCCAAACCAATCCAAAACCCATCCAAACCAACCAAACCATCCCAACCATTCCAAACCAATCCAAACCAATCCAAACCAATCCAAACCAACCAAACCCAATCCAAACCAATCCAAACCAATCCAAACCAATCCAAACCAATCCAAACCAACCAAACCAAACCAATCCAAACCCAATCCAAACCAATCCAAACCAACACAACCAATCCAAACCAATCCAAACCAACCAAACCAATCCAAACCAATCCAAACCAACCAAACCAATCCAAACCAATCCAAACCAATCCAAACCAATCCAAACCAACCAAACCAATCCAAACCAACCAAACCAATCCAAACCAACCAAACCAACCAAACCAACCAAACCAATCCAAACCAATCCAAACCAATCCAAACCAATCCAAACCAATCCAAACCAATCCAAACCAATCCAAACCAACCAAACCAATCCAAACCAATCCAAACCAACCAAACCAACCAAACCAATCCAAACCAACCAAACCAATCCAAACCAACCAAACCAACCAAACCAATCCAAACCAATCCAAACCAACCAAACCAATCCAAACCAACCAAACCAATCCAAACCAATCCAAACCAACCAAACCAATCCAAACCAACCAAACCAATCCAAACCAATCCAAACCAACCAAACCAACCAAACCAACCAAACCAACCAAACCAACCCAAACCAATCCAAACCAACCAAACCAATCCAAACCAATCCAAACCAATCCAAACCAACCAAACCAATCCAAACCAATCCAACCAAACCAATCCAAACCAACCAAACCAATCCAAACCAACCAAACCAATCCAAACCAACCAAACCAATCCAAACCAACCAAACCAATCCAAACCAATCCAAACCAAATCCAAACCAATCCACATCCAATCCAAACCAATCCAAACCAATCCAAACCAACCAAACCAATCCAAACCAATCCAAACCAACCAAACCAATCCAAACCAACCAAACCAATCCAAACCAACCAAACCAATCCAAACCAATCCTAACCAATCGGAAAACCCATCCAAACCAATCCAAACCATCCAAACCAATCCAAACCAATCCAAACCAATCCAAACCAATCCAAACCAATCCAAACCAATCCAAACCAATCCAAACCAATCCAAACCAATCCAAACCAATCCAAACCAATCCAAACCAAACCAATCCAAACCAATCCAAACCAATCCAAACCGAATCCAAACCAATCCAAACCAACCAAACCAACCAAACCAATCCAAATCCAATCCAAATCCAATCCAAATCCAATCCAAATGCAATCCAAATCCAAATCCAATCCAAATCCAATCCAAATCCAATCCAAATCCAATCCAAATCCAATTCAAAACCAATCCAAATTCAATCCAAATCCAATCCTAATCCAATCCAAAACCTATCCAAATCCAATCCAAATCCAATCCAAATCCAATCCAAATCCAATCCAAATCCAAATCCAATCCAAATCCAAATCCAATCCAAATCCAAATCCAATCCAAATCCAATCCAAACCCAATCCAAATCCAATCCAAATCCAATCCAAATCCAATCCAAATCCAATCCAAATCCAATCCAAATCCAATCCAAATCCAATCCAAATCCAATACAAATCCAATCCAAATCCAATCCAAATCCAATTCAAATCCAATCCAAATCCAATCCAAATCCAACCCAATCCAAATCCAATTTTCACTCTAAATTCAATAAAAAACCAGATCCAATCCAAGTTAAGTTCCAAATCCCATCAAAATATTATCAATTTCAATATATTTCCAATCACCATCGAATCCAAATCCGGATCCATTGCAATACAATCTTAACACTATCCAAACCGTATGCAATAGAAATTTACATCCAATCAAAATTGAATCCAAATCCAATCTCAATTCAATCCGAATCCAATTCAATGTCCAAATACTAATTCTTATAGGGCACTGCACGGAAACATCTCTTTATCTTTCGTTCTTCATAAATTTTGACATTTACTGGCCTTGTTGTTTTCTAATCTCTTTGTAGTGAGAAAAAGACAAAGCAGTCCGTGCAGTGCCCTATTGCGATTCTTCAAATTCAGACTCAATTCAAAAATAAAATCTTCAATTCTAATCTCCTGCCACCTACGAGTTTACTTCCAGTGTTCCAAACAATTATATTGAAACAAGTCTTCAAATCTAGAAACTTTTTTTCAAATGTAGGTTCAGAAATCGAGCCTAGGCTTTAGACTCGTCCGTTCGTCGCAACAATACTCACACTCCAACTTTCATCTACTCAGTGACTGAGTAGAATTGTATTGTCGTCTTTTTCATAGTTTTGAGTAGTCCCGCTTTTGATGGTATTTGAGTAAAATTTCCGTGGGAAGGATGATATAATAGATATAAATGATGTTGGTAAAGTGGATCACTATTATCGATCTTTTTATGACCTGATCTTATCTACTACACATGTATTGCTATATGCATAGAAATAGAACTAAATATTTGGAATTTTGCTGTTACGCCTTTTTCAAATGTTAATATAGAACTATCTCACATGGAACCTCGGACAATAATAGTTTGATTTCTGTTGACTTCAAAAAAAAAATCAAATAGATCATATTTCAACTATACTTTATCAGCAATAGCTTGAGCTTGAGCTTAAGCTTGATTGACTGCTCGTAGTTGCTACTCCACTATGACCAGATCAGCTGTACTTGCACAGGGAACCAACAGATGTTTGCTTGGGACTAGCACACATCTTCAATGTACAAGTACTGGTGATCTCATTTGTTAGGTCATACTGGCGCCTGCCACGTCAGAATGCAAGTCAATGTAGGGAAGGGGAGGAAACGATGATGCAATCACTCGCCCACTGCAAGCCGAATATACCTCTGCACTTGCCACGAGTTCATGCGGAATTTGTTGGAATTTCTGGGTTAGGTTGGAGAGGCAGAGGTCCGTCTTGGTTAACGAGCTGCCAATGTGATAGATAGGAGAAGGTAACTGATGGAATTTCTAATTGGATGTAGGAAACGAGCTCTATAGTTCATTTCCAATTCTAGCAGATTACTGTTAGAATACTCAAGTTGAAGGTATAGGAATAGTAATGGAAACGGTATGGAAGTCCATTTCCAGTTCTAGCGATTGCTAGAACATGAGAAATAAAGAGAAAGATACAAAGTACGAGAATGGAACGGACCTGGGATTGAACCAACGACCTCCTGCGTATGAGGTAGAAGCAGTAGCCATATGCCTACCAAGCCCGCTAACTTCATCAGCAATGTGTATCTGTGTATCTTCAATCTAACCCCCACTGTCCGGCAGTGGTATTATGGAAGAAAGCTGTCTGTTATAAAGTCAGCTTTAGCCCGGGAGTTAGAAGGTGTTAGCTCTATTGCAGCTCCAATGACCCATTTCAGACTGACTGGTAACTCACGTCCAGTCCGAGGTCACTTTCAATTTCAATAAGCTCCGCCTGTATATGCTATCATTATCAATTGGATAATGGATCCATAAACAAACTTCCGGATTTTTAAATCCAACGCGTATTTAGTTCTGGAATCATATAAAATACATATTGAAACAATCTCACCAAAATGATCCAATTTCGGTTAAATGAACTGAGCAAACGATTGGGGACCCTCCTTAGCTGTGCGGTAAGACGCGCGGCTACAAAGCAAGACCATGCTGAGGGTGGCTGGGTTCGATTCCCGGTGCCGGTCTAGGCAATTTTCGGATTGGAAATTGTCTCGACTTCCCTGGGCATAAAAGTATCATCGTGCTAGCCTCATGATATACGAATGCAAAAATGGTAACCTGGCTTAGAAACCTCGCAGTTAATAACTGTGGAAGTGCTTAATGAACACTAAGCCGCGAGGCGGCTCTGTCCCAGTGTGGGGATGTAATGCCAATAAGAAGAAGAAAAAAACGATCTTTTAGTGTCCACAAACAATTTACTTCACTCTTCCAGATCTATTCTGAGCAATTCGTTATTGATCCATGTATTTCTGATATTATCACACAGCCACACATATTTCACCAAGGACATTCTCGTATACGAACTTTTTAAACGATTTCGCACACTCAATTAAGAAATACACTTCATCAAAGAATACCAAAAGCGTAAATTTTAAATTTTCAGATCACATACACTTTTTTCTTCTAGTACATATGCAGAATATAGACATCAGCCAAATATATTTGTTTAGGAGTAGAACCAACCCTAAACTACAACCCTGATGTCACCACTCCGTAGCATCTAAAGTCCGTCCCCGTCGTTGTATCGCCGTATCAGAGCAAACGATCGATGTTGGCAAGCCAACTCGGTGGCTAGGTATCGCAGTTAGCCGAGCTGTACGCTCTCCCTACCAACTGAACGCTCCACCATCTCCACTATCATCACGCTCAACGGTCATCGTCATCGTCATCACCACCCTAGGAGTGATAAGGAGGACCGTGCAAAAACCTTATCTCTCGCTGAGAATCGCTCTTAGAGGCAACCGAAAGAAATCATCGCATCGCAAACGGAGGGCTGATGGACTGGACGATACAAACCGACAGTTAGTCCACTACAGCCAGTATACCGGTCAGCATGTTCCGCGAACGAAATCCAATCGAAGGTGTTAGACTCGTGATTTGCTCATCTTAATATTATTCGTCTATGTTAGAGTTAAGTGACAATAAATATAAAATTCAAGCATGTTGTGCTCTTGTGAACCCCAATAAAGTGTTGTGCCTACGTAAATTATGCTAGTTAGTAATCACTAAGTTGATTGACACTACGACTGTACCAAGGGGAGCAGATTGAAACTGCTAGTGACATCGTTATTTTCGGCATTGAGCCCACACTGGAGCCAACATCCAATGTCGGGAATTGGAAACCCACCCAACTGAGCAAGAAGGTAACTGGCCAATCCCCGTTCATTTTGGTCCTTTGAACCGGATTCGAGCCACTTCTGGAGTCGAAGGAAGCTCTCGACACTGGGTCGAGACAGAGGCCGGTTATTGAATCGCCATCGCCCTCTGGAAAGCGGACGCCATCAATTCATGGAACAATTGGAACCTTTGTTCCCACTCAGGATTCGATTGCGCGTTAAGGATTGCGTCGCCTTTGTGAACCGCCATCGCTGCTGGTCCTTTCAACTTGGCTTGGACTATTGCCAATTGGAGTTTTGTGCAGGTTAGTGAACCCATTGCTACGCATATATGTCCAGCCAAGCTAGGCAACTTACAACCTACTAACATTTGTTATTTTGCGTGACTCGGTGATTTGGTAAACCAAACGGACGGTTTGGAGTGGATACGACCAAAAGTGGACATTTTATGGTGATTGAATCGGATTATCCTATCTGGCAATTTATGGATCATCGAGTGATTTGCGAAGGCCATCGACTAGCTATCTAACTGGTGGACAACGGGTATAAATACTGGTGTACGAGTGGATGACTGGCTATCCTGGTTCGGAATAGGATAAACCGATCATAACATTGAAGACATCGATTAGCAACCCAAACCGGGAGGACTCGAGCTAATCCTAGCCAGTGCAAAGGTTTCAGTACAGAGAGGAAGCATCGCATCACTTTTGTCCAGGTAAACTAGGAATTTAGTGTACTGCCGAAGCAAAGTCAATGATATTACACCATTTTAATTTGGACAAACCTCTTCGTTTTACCTCTCTGAATACTGAGCCCTGCTGCCCTTCTGGGCTCCTCCATCTTTGTGTTTGGATTCCTATAAGTTGGATTCGATTGTATTCTGGGGCTTTTCTATGGACATTTGGCGGATTGTTCGGTGCTGTAATTGTTTCCGGCGGTGAGTTGCCGCAGTATATGCCTGGCCGAAGCCATCTCTTTGGATATTACACCAAATTCTCTCCTCTTCATCCATATTTGGTTCTGTCCGAGCTATGACGATTTGATGTGACACTTGTGGAACTGGGCGCAAGGCTGATTGAATGACTGAATGATTGATTGAACTTGGAGCATCAATTCCTGTTTTATTGGGTAAATAAATGCAGTATATGCCTTGCGAAGCTAGGCCTGCACTCTGCCTACTACACAACAAATATTCTCTCTTCAACATTCCCCATTATTCCTGAGTTGTCATTTGTCGGAGTCAACCGTGTGACGTCACCGAGTTGCGGTTGTAGAATACGGATCTGGAGTGTCATTACTCGTTTCTCCGGGTAAATTAAAATAGTATATGCCTGGCGAAGCTAGGCCTTTCGCAGCATACTACACCGTACCTCTCTCTTCCTAATTATCACCATTGTGACGACGGCAACATGGCACCACCCGCTGGAGCATCAGCTTCCAAGGCGCCGTCAATGAGGGCATTGACAGCGCGACTGAAGGCAGCTCAACTGTCCTTCAACGACATTCAGCGGTTCACTGAGGCATTTTCTGATGCCAATACTGTTACAGAGGTGGAAATACGTATTGCAAAACTGGATGAGCTGTGGGAGAGCTACAGTGCTACCATGGTGGAGATCTTCGCTCACGAAGAATACAACGAGGAAAAGACGTCGCTTGAGAAGGAACGTGCGGAATTCAGCGATCGATATTATGAGATCAAGTCCTTCCTAACGGACAAGATCAAATCGTTCCAGAAACCCCAGGTTCTAGAACAGCCGAACCGAGGTGGAGATGGGGCTTCAGCAATTGTCGATCACGTACGTTTGCCGCAGATCCAGCTGCAGACGTTCAACGGGGACATCGACGAGTGGCTGAGTTTCCGCGACCTATTCACATCGCTCATCCACTGGAAAGTGGATCTACCGGAAGTGGAAAAACTTCATTACCTGAAGGGCTGTCTTCAAGGAGAACCCAAGGCTCTCATTGATCCACTTCCAATCACAAAGGCCAACTATCAAGTGGCGTGGGATTTGCTGTTGCGGCGCTACAATAACAGCAAGCAGCTAAGGAAGCGGCAGGTACAAGCTCTCTTCAAGCTGCCCACACTCTCGAAGGAATCAGGTGCAGACCTTCACACCCTGGTTGAAGGCTTTGAACGAATCGTGCACACACTCGACCAGGTCGTTCAGCCGAACGAGTACAAGGATCTTTTGTTTGTGAACATCCTCACTGCACGATTGGATCCAGTTACGCGTAGGGGGTGGGAAGAGGTCTCATCGGCGAAGCAGCAGGATACATTGGAGGATTTATTCGAGTTTCTGCGGCGTCGAATCCAGGTTTTGGACAGCCTTCCGGCAAAATCTACCGACACTAGGTGCCGGTCAAATACAGCAGTACTCGAAGGCGAAGCAATCAACGGTGAAGACCAGCTATAGTTCTACCCAGGCGTCAAGGGGACGCTGCGTTGTCTGTTCATCAGATCATTTTCTATACCAGTGCAACGAGTTTCATCGAATGACGGTATCGGACAGGGATAGTCTACTGAAAACTCATGGACTTTGTCGGAATTGCTTCAGGACGGGGCACCATGCCAAGGAATGCCAATCAAAATACTCCTGTAAGAACTGCAAGGGTCGGCACCATACCCTAGTATGTTTTAAGCAGGAGAAGGAGGAAGAACCCAAGGTAGCGGCAGTTGCTGGGGGCAACCAGCCATCGGTACCCAAGAATCAAAGGGATTCATCCAACACCCAAGTGGCTAACGTGGCAGCCACGGAAACTGTAGTGTCCGCTACAGCTCACCCACATCCAACGCGGGTTCTTTTGGCAACAGCAGTTGTGATGATTGAGGATGACATCGGCAATCGACTTCCTGCTCGTGCGCTACTGGACTTCGGATCCGAAAGTAATTTCATTACAGAGCGGTTAAGTCAACGGTTACAAGTTCACCGAGATCGAGTGGATATTTCGGTGGCAGGAATTGGTCAGGCGGCGACCAAGGTTCGGCAACGGATTCAAGCGGTACTCCATTCGCGAGTTTCGGACTATTCCCGTGAACTAGCATTCCTGGTTCTTCCAAGGGTCACGGTAAATCTTCCAACAACTACTATCAACACGGATACTTGGACATTACCGAGCGGAATTCAGTTGGCGGATCCTACATTCTTCGAACCCAACGGGGTGGATATCGTACTTGGCATCGAGTACTTCTTCGACTTTTTCGAAACAGGGAAAAGGATTTCCTTAGGGGAACAACTTCCAACCCTTAACGAATCCGTGTTTGGCTGGGTTATCAGCGGTGGCATTTCGGTTCCAACTAGCTCTCTTCACATTAGCTGCAACGTGTCCGCGTTGGATAGCTTGGATACCTTAATCGCTCGGTTTTGGTCCTGCGAGGAGGTGGATTCGGGCAAGGCACATTCGCCAGAAGAAAAGCGTAGCGAGGAGTGGTTTTCCAGTACGGTTCAACGGGATACTAATGGTCGGTACACCGTAGCTCTACCGACGATGGAAGGCGCTGTGTCAAGGTTGGGTGTATCGAAAGATATAGCATTCAGACGTCTGCAAGGAACCGAAAGAAGACTGGCTAGAGACTCATCACTTCGAGAACAGTACGTCGGGTTTATGGAGGAATACCTCAATCTTGGACATATGACGGTGCTGGACGACGATTTCCCGAATCCTATTCGAAGGTGCTATTTACCGCATCACCCTGTGGTGAAAGAAGCGTCAACCACAACAAAGGTCCGGGTTGTCTTCGATGCGTCCTGCAAAACATCTTCAGGAGTTTCGCTTAATGATGTACTATTGGTGGGACCAGTAGTACAGGAAGATCTCCGATCCATAATTCTTCGATGTCGAACCAAACAGATCATGTTGGTGTCAGACGTAGAGAAAATGTTCCGCCAAGTCATCGTTCGTCCCGAAGATCGCCCTCTACAGTGCATCCTCTGGCGAAATTCACCATCGGAAAGGGTCCGCACGTATGAGCTGAACACAGTAACGTACGGAACAAAGCCCGCCCCGTTTTTGGCTACCAGGACGCTTCAACAACTCGCTGTGGATGAGGAAGGACGTTTCCCTCTTGCAGCACGTGCAACTATGGAAGATACCTACATGGATGACGTCATTACGGGCGCGAACGATGGGGAAACAGCAACGCAGATGCAGATTCAACTGAATGCGATGTTGGCAGGAGGAGGTTTTCAACTTCGCAAATGGGCATCCAACTATCAAGCAGCTCTAGTAGGTATTCCCGAAGAAAATTTGGCGATTCGCTCTTCGGATGGGATTAACTTAGACCCAGATCCATCGGTAAAAACCTTGGGGCTGACGTGGATTCCTTCTTTGGACATACTCCGGTTTCAGTTCAGCATTTCTCCGCTGAATACAAATGCGGTTCTTACGAAACGCAGCGTGTTATCCGTGATTGCAACGTTATTCGATCCGCTAGGACTTCTGGGAGCAGTTATCACTAGGGCGAAGATTTTTATGCAGCTTTTGTGGACCATACGCGATGGAAATCAACAATCTTTAGGATGGGATCAACCACTACCTCCAACGGTGGGTGAGGCCTGGAGAAGGTTCCACGAAAAACTACACCTTCTCAATCAAGCCAAGGTCGAAAGATGCGTTATCATTCCGAAAGCAGTTGCAATCGAACTGCATTGTTTCTCTGACGCCTCGGAGAAGGCTTACGGTGCTTGTCTGTACGTCCGGAGCACTGATGCAGACGGGAGAGTTAAGGTTCGACTTTTTTCTTCCAAATCGAAGGTTGCTCCGTTAAAATGTCAGACCATTCCCAGGCTGGAACTTTGCGGAGCGGTATTGGCTGCCCAACTCTACGAAAAGGTCCGATCGTCTATCAAAACGACAGTTAGCGGCTACTTTTGGACAGATTCCACTTGCGTTCTGCGTTGGATTGGGGCTCTCCCAACGACATGGACCACATTTGTCGCCAATCGTTCGGCGAAAATCCAATCAATCACGGAAGGATGTCGATGGAGTCACGTTCCCGGAATCCAAAATCCGGCAGACTTAATTTCCCGAGGGATCGCCCCTCAAGACATCATCGAAAACCAATTCTGGTGGCAAGGTCCCACCTGGTTGGAGGAGAACTCGGATAAATGGCCAAAATCATCAGAAATCCTAACATCCGGAGAGGAAGAGTCCGAAAAACGGCGGATAATTATCGCAACAACGGCTTCCACTGTCAGCGAGTTCAACCAGGAATACATCAGCAAGTTTTCATCATATACCGACCTCATACGTCGCACCGCATACTGGTTGCGTCTAATGAGGCTGCTCCGAACACCCGCAACTAATCGAAACGATGTGGGATTTCTTACCACATCAGAATTAATGGAAGCAGAAAGCACGTTGGTTCGTTTGGTGCAGAAGGAAGTGTTCGCCGAAGAGTTGAAGGCAATCTCTACGGGAGGCAAGATTCCAAATAGGTCTCAACTACGCTGGTTCAACCCATTCCTCTCTAAGAAGCAGCTCCTGAAATTGGGAGGACGATTGAAGCACTCATTGGAATCGGATGAAGCAAAGCACCCTGTTGTTCTCCCAGCTCGGCATCCATTCACTCGTCTTCTTCTTCGGCATTATCATGAAAGACTGCTCCATGCGGGGCCTCAACTAATGCTTAGCGTGCTGAGACTTCGGTTTTGGCCTCTAGGAGGCAGGAGCGTAATCCGGAATATCGTTCATAGGTGCCAGAAATGCTTTCGTTGCAAACCAACTTCCGTGCAACAGTTTATGGGTGATTTACCAGCAGCTAGGGTTACCATATCCCGCCCGTTTTCTGACGCAGGAGTAGATTACTTTGGCCCTGTTTATCTTCGACCAATCCCACGACGTGCTACAGTTAAGGCCTACGTAGCAGTTTTTGTTTGCCTTTGTACGAAGGCGGTTCATTTGGAACTGGTGTCAGATTTATCGACTGACAGGTTCCTGCAAGCGCTTCGCAGATTTGTGGCGAGGAGAGGTCTGTGCACTAACATTTACTCCGACAATGGCACTAATTTCGTCGGTGCCCGCAACCAGATGAAGGATCTGCTGAAGTTGTTGAAGAGCCATGACCATAACAACGCCGTATCCAAGGAGTGCGCCAAGGATGGTATGCAGTGGCATTTCATACCACCGAGTGCCCCCCACTTCGGAGGTTTATGGGAAGCAGCCGTCCGATCAACCAAACACCATTTGCTACGAGTAATAGGAGAATCGCCAGTATCTCCGGAGGACTTTACCACTCTACTTGCCCAGGTCGAAGCTTGCCTCAACTCTCGCCCCCTCACGCCCCTCTCTGACGACCCTAATGACCTCGAACCACTGACGCCCGCACATTTTCTGATCGGCACATCCCTGCAATCCATTCCGGAACCAGAATTAGGTGCACTTCCGAACAATCGCCTTAATGCCCTGCAGCTCACCCAAAAAAGGTTGCAGGAATTTTGGAAGAGATGGCGCAGAGAATATCTGTGCCAACTTCAAATGAGAAACAAACGCTTTCAGCCAGCCGTTCAAGTCGAGATTGGAAGGTTAGTAGTAATCAAGGATGAAAATCTACCTCCCATGAAGTGGAGAATGGGACGAATCAGTGAGGTGCATCCTGGCAGTGACGGAATAGTCAGAGTTGTTACCCTTAAGACTGCAACAGGCTCCTTAACTCGACCCGTCGAAAAGCTATGTATCCTGCCGCTTCCAGAAGAAGATAGCAGTGCAAGGCCCAAAGAAACATCTAATCAATCATAGCAGATTTCCCTGTCCTGAATCCCATCCCATCGAAGAGGTTCTATTTTCTATTTTCAGAAATGCAACGGATTTCAGGGTGGGTGAGGATGTTTAGGAGTAGAACCAACCCTAAACTACAACCCTGATGTCACCACTCCGTAGCATCTAAAGTCCGTCCCCGTCGTTGTATCGCCGTATCAGAGCAATGTTGGCAAGCCAACTCGGTGGCTAGGTATCGCAGTTAGCCGAACTGTACGCTCTCCCTACCAACTGAACGCTCCACCATCTCCACTATCATCACGCTTAACGGTCATCGTCATCGTCATCACCGCCCTAGGAGTGATAAGGAGGACCGTGCAAAAATCTTATCTCTCGCTGAGAATCGCTCTTAGAGGCAACCGAAAGAAATCATCGCATCGCAAACGGAGGGCTGATGGACTGGACGATACAAACCGACAGTTAGTCCACTACAGCCAGTATACCGATCAGCATGTTCCGCGAACGAAATCCAATCGAAGGTGTTAGACTCGTGATTTGCTCATCTTAATATTATTCGTCTATGTTAGAGTTAAGTGACAATAAATATAAAATTCAAGCATGTTGTGCTCTTGTGAACCCCAATAAAGTGTTGTGCCTACGTAAATTATGCTAGTTAGTAATCACTAAGTTGACTGACACTACGACTGTACCAAGGGGAGCAGATTGAAACTGCTAGTGACATCGTTATTTTCGGCATTGAGCCCACACTGGAGCCAACATCCAATGTCGGGAATTGGAAACCCACCCAACTGAGCAAGAAGGTAACTGGCCAATCCCCGTTCAATATTTGTTGCGGAAACGAACAAAAACGTGACAGCAAATTCAAAAGCAACCATCCGCGCGCTTGGCTTGCTGCGATCTCTCCCGCTAACTTCATCAGCAATATCTCCAAAATTCCTCCGAAAACGTTTTAAAAGTGGTCCAAGTCGTTTTCAACCCATTTATATTCAACAATTATAAATAGTTAAAAATGACCTAACTCGCCAATGTCACTTAAGTATGTTTTTTGGAAGAATTTAGATTCAAATTCTTTGTTTAATGTCATAGGCGAGAACATTCTGAGCATGAGCAAAACCTTGGATAATTATTTTTCAATTCATACCAATGCTTGTGTTTAATTCATTTTTAAGAGTGATATAAATATTCGAGCATCAAAAATACGGAAAAATAGGGTTTATTTCCCCTGACAGCTTAGGGATTTGTTTTAAATAGTACAGTCGCTTAGCTAATTTCAGTCAAAATTTCATCAATTTTAACCCGGCCATTAAAATGTTCCAAGCGACGAAATGTGTTACTAACTAAGCCATAAAGCATAGAACTGTTTTGCTTAACATCGAATGAGCCTTTTAAAATGCAAAAAAAAGGAATATTCCTTTTCCGATAGTGTAGGCCACATGGTCAACCGGTATCAATCTTGCTAATACTGCTCATCCCTTCTACTACAGCAGCACAGATAGCTGTGTGTATATTCCATTGATGAGGACACGTAAGGTACATTTGCATACACGTACCGATTTGTATCATCAGCTCCAACGTCCTCACCATCTCTATGCAATCCTTTCTTCATCCATCTAGCTATCCATCCATCCGTTCCTAGAAGCAACCTGAGCCAGCTCCATACCAGCTTGCCTGATGGAGTGACGACGATGAACGGTAGCAAAACCATAAACTAAATCCGATCTACCTCCAAAACAACCAGCCCTCTCATTTCCAATCCCTTCCCAGCCATGGATGGTGGCCCTTCGGATGCTGCTCGAACATCAGCAAACTGCTGCGGTCTTAACGTTTTTTTCCTCCCTCAATATGCCGGTTCGCCGTTTATTCAAATGATGCTCTGCCGCTGCTGCTGCTGCTGCTACTCCGATGGTTCTGCTTGTGGTGAACTTAGCTACTCTATGTATGTACCACTCCTGGGGGGATAACTGACCGTCGGTCGTCCACCCTACTCCTGGATCCTGGCCCTCCCGGCCGGTACTGCCCATAATGATGGTGCCACTGCTGCTGGTTGTGTCGGTCAGTCGTTTCGATGTTGGACAACGTGATCGTGGTTTATGGAGTGAGATGCCGAGCTTTGCTCACTCCACGGAAACCAGATATGCATCTCGGTGGAAATGTAAATGGTACGTTCCTAGTCCGCTCTCTAAAATAAAGTCATTCTTTTTCGGTTGATTTTCCTTATTCTGGACAAATTTCCTAAACATTCTCCAGAATTCTAAGTGACTATCAAAAAAAAAAAATAAACAAACTTTTTAACATTTAATATTCCATATCTGGCGAATTTTATTGACACCAATACTGCCGAGGAATCTTTATATTACTTAGGTACTTTAAAAATAAAAGTAAGTCGAGTCAAGTACGAGACACTGAAGACGACCTTACTGTTGAGGTCGAAATACGTATCTGTCAAGGTACAATCAAGTGGTGGAATTAAATGGGAAGGAACAAACTCGTCTTATGACAAGTGAATAAAAGTAGAACATATTTCGATTTTCAACAAGCAACACACGGTGACGGCTAACTTAGGTTCATCCAAAAACCAAAACTCGCAAAACCTCATTGAAACGCAGCAGATACAGCTTGGTCGTCGGTCGGTCGTTCGGGGGGAAATGGCAAGCTACACATTTATTATTAGGATCCAGTCCGACGAGATCCATCCGATAAACACAACCGCATCCAGCCATCATCGTCATCATCAACCGAGAGGACACTGTGGTCGGTTCGTTGGTTGTTTGGCCGGCCGGCGAATACGCTGGATCAGGAGGACGTTGCTGCCAGGGTGGACGACGACGGTGCTTTGTGGATGGAGTGAACGAATTACCAACCGAAAGTCTGGCAGAGCTCTGGATTATGGTTCAGAAGGGGGTGAAAAGCGATCAAAACCCAACAACGGCCAAGTATGCAATGCATGTTTCGAAGCAAATACCTATTTTGGCTGATGGCATCTCGTTTTTGTTGTCCTGTTGATGACGACGATGATGAGCTCTATTCGGTGCCAAATGATGCTGTAGTGGCCTGGCCTCACAGCAGCGGGACTAGGGATGACACAGGCCGGGTACGGATGGTTTGTAGCTCTGCGGTTGCATCGTTCACCAAACAGTTCTCGCCGAGCCGAGCAGACCCGTTGCGGTTGACCGCAGACGAAAATTTTCCAATGAAATATGTATTCTGATTGATGGTTGACCCTGAACTAAACTGGGGTGAGAAAACGGATAGACCTGACTAACCGGATTGGATTGTGGACAGATATTGTTCGGAGGGATGATATTGTGGATGAAATTTGCTCAACTAGAAATATGCCTCGGATAATGAACGTGATTGTTCGATCAAGCTGTATTTGAAAATTGAAAGCGCTGAAATTACAGCAGCTTCTTATAAGAATATATTTCGATGGATTATTTACGAAATGATGATTACCTACTAAAATACGAAATACTGTTATTTGTTTGTGAACTAACTTGTCTATGCACTATGTTCAGGGAAGCCGGCAAAAGTTCAATTCCGCAAATTCGTAATCTGATATTGATCTCGTGATAATTACCCACACGCCGGTCAAATTGATGTTTACGACAAATTTCCAAATATATTAACCCTTTATTTCTAATGAAACCCTTTCCGTAGAGCAATTCCTATTTTGGAATTTGTAAACTAATTCTGTCATACTCAGCACCTCTGCCTACAGTGAACGAACAGTGACTAATGTAATTAGCCTCGCATTTGGAACAGGCAAAGCAACAAACTCGGCTACATAATGGAACCCGGGAAGCGTAGCAAGTTTTGAGACCGAAACAAGTTCACTTTAGTTGTTTGGAATTAATTCGTCACACCATTTCTCGGCCGCCGACCATGGCCTTTACCAGCAACAACAACAACGGTTGCAGTAAGGGTAGAGATTCGAAGGCCAGCCTCCTAGAATTGATCGTGCTGGGCGAGCCGCACACCGTAGGGGGCCTTTCCGTCTTCCTTCGGTGTAGGATCACGGCAAGAACGACCACATCGGGCAGGGCTGATAGCGAATTGCCTTTCAATGATCTGGTCACATATAAGTCAACCTTTTCAGAACAGGATCACAGCATTTTACTCATCCAAGACGACTTTTTGTACCTTCATTCGCAAACAACCCTGAATCGGGAAGGCCGGAGTGAGGAAAATTAATGAAATCCGAAGCCAAGGTGCCATGGCTAATGAATCCCAATGCGTCGATAGTCAGACTGTTGGTCGGCAGCCAGCGGGTAAGCGAGGGGAAGAAGCTTTAATGGACCGATTGGATGCGCCATCATTGTGAAACGTTCACAGCTATGGAATCGATTGGACACGGCCGATTCCGTCCGACTGCTAGTCGGGCAACGGTTATTGATACATTGCTTGTGGGTACGAACCCGCGTGTAGCGGACGCGGTGCGGCGGATGAAGGCCAGTCTACTCGACGTCATCCACATCACCGTTCAACACAGAATGCATTCATCGGAATGCCACCATACGTTTTAGTCATGGAGAATAAACCGTGTTGGATGGGTGGAGAAAAAAAAAACAAATTCGGCACGTATTGATTAAAGGGTAAATCAGATTGGCTGTATTTCACGGGTTCATCAATAGTTTAACAAAGCAAAGAAATGTTAGGCAAACTTGTCAGTCATCACCCAACTCCTTCCGGTATGCGTTTATTGCATAGGCCGCCGCGAAAGGAATCGTAACCCATACCGCGAACATTCCTGCGGCCATGATTTGGACGTGCTGGGTGTTTGAAAAAGAAATACGATCAGCGATCAGGAGAATTCGATTAGAGACCAATTAAATACTCACCCGCCTAGGAACTTGATTTGATGTTGGAAACGGGATAGCGGACCCGTTGCGCTTGTGGTAAACCATTTGCCGAACTGTTCCTTGGGGGCGAAAGATTGGCAGATTTCTGAGCGCTGAGGAAAACATTTTTCAGAAGAACGAAAAACTGACTAACGACTGAAACAGACAGCAATTGCTTGACATTTGGCTGGAAAGTTAAAGGCACAACCTACTGGGATGTTTTTAGCATCCACAGACTGTGTACTCAGCTAGGTCTCAGCTCAGGTCGTACTCAACAAGCTTTGGTATTTATTGTTCGCAGTATAAACAGCACGTGCTATCATAGCAACCATTGCTTTACTACAGCGCAAGATTTTCACGCTTCTATTTTTCTATTGAGTAAAATTCTATTGCCGTATGTTTTTTTCCACGGATATTTTACACATTTTGTCTCAAAATTTGACTATAATGATGGGTATAATGACCAATAGTTGACCCTCCAGCCATATTTGCAGTATTACAGCGTAATATAAGCATTTTCTTATAAAACTCCATCGGGAGAACCTAACTAACATTCTAATGATTTGATAACATGCATTGAAAATGTTAAGAAAAGTAAAAATAGATGATTTTTCACAATTTTGTAAAAAAAAAATAAACACGAGAGTGTCCATTATAGGAATGTTTTGGTGGCTATATAGTATGGAAGAAGAACATCTCGAAACGAAACTCGAAAATCAAATGAAGTGTCGACCTGTCGACTATGGGGAAGCAATTTTCATTATGAACCCCAGAGTTGCCTAGAGGGTATGCTATAATAGAGCAAAGTCGGTCAGACTGTGAAAAGGTAATTTTACCGAAAAACGACGTGTATTTAAGTGTTTTATGAATGCATCATGAAGGGGAGATTTGTACTTGATATATGATACAACGCATACATACAATTGAAATGTTAAAAGTTTCCACTCCTTATGCCAGGAAGAGCAATATTCCGCTACTCGGGGGTCCACTATCGGGTATTTTACCTACATCATCTTTCAAGAAAAAGTGAAAACTGCCATAAAAAAAACAAATTCATCGACCTAGTAGTGGTACTACCTTTCTCGCATTTATCTAAGACAGTTTTTGTAAAAGAAAGGCAAACCGTTGGCTGAATTAATTTCATGGCTTTTTTTGCAACTACACAGAAACATATTTTTTTGTTTATTTCACAACGAGATGATTACTATGAGTTGGATTTAGATTGGATTTGGACTGGATTTGGACTGATTTGGATTGATTGATTTGGATTTGGATTTGATTAGGATTTGATTTGGATTGGTTTGGACTGGATTTGGATTGATTTGGACTGGATCTGGACTGATTTGGACTGACTGGGACTGGATTTGACTGACTGGGACTGGATCTTGGACTGATTGATTGACTGACTGGACTGGATCTGACTGGATTTGACTTGATCTGGACTTGATCTGACTGATTTGACTGGATTTGGACTGATCTGGACTGGATTTGGACTGGATCTGGACTGATCTGGACTGACTTGGACTGGATCTTGACTGACTTGACCGATCTGGACTGGATTTGGATTGATCTGGACTGACTGACTGGATCTGACTGGACTGGATCGACTGACCTGGACTGACCTGGACTGGATCTGGACTGACCTGGATCTGATCTGACCTGACTGGATCTGGACTGATCTGGACTGGATCTGGACCGACCTGACTGATCTGGACTGATCTGACCGATCTGACTGGACTCTGACTGACCTGACTCGATCTGGACTGGATCTGACTGACTTGACTGGACCTGACTGACCTGGACTGACCTGGACTGATCTGGACTGATCTGGACTGGATCTGGACTGACTTCCGACTGGATCTGGACTGGATTTGACCTGGATCTGGACTGACCTGACTGATTTGACTGGATCGACTGGACCTGGACTGATCTGACCTGGATCTGACTGGATCTGGACTGGACTGACTGATCTGACTGACCTGAACTGGATTGACTTGGATCGACTGGATCTGGACTGGATCTGGACTGGATCTGGACTGACCTGGACTGACCTGGACTGGATCTGGACTGGATCTGGACTGATCTGGACTGATTTGGACTGATTTGACTGGATCTGGACTGGATCTGGACTGGATCTGACTGGATCTGGATTTGACTGACCTGGACTGACCTGGACTGACTGGACCGACCTGGACTGATCTGGACTGATCTGACTGGATCTGACTGGATTTGGATCGATCTGGACTGACCTGACTGATCTGGACTGGATCTGACTGATCTGGATTGATTTGGACTGGATTTGACTGGATCTGGACCTGACCGACCTGACTGGACCTGGACTGACCTGACTGATTTGACTGGATCTGGACTGGATCTGGACTGACCTTGGACTGACTTGACTGGACCTGGACTGGATCTGGACTGACCTGACTGGATCTGGACCGATCTGGACTGACTTGACCGATCTGACTGGATCTGGACTGGATCTGGACTGACCTGACTGATCTTGGACTGGATCTTGGACTGACTGGATCTGACCTGATCTGGATTGATCTGGACTGGACTTGGACTGGATCTGACTGATCGACTGATCTGACTGGATCTGGACTGATCTGACTGACCTGACTGATCTGGACTGATCGACTGACCTGGACTGGACCTGGACTGGATCTGGACTGGATCTGACTGACCTGGACTGGACCTGGACTGGATCTGACTGGATCTGGACTGACCTGGACTGATCTGACTGGATCTGGACTGGATCTGGACTGGATCTGGACTGGATCTGGACTGATCTGACTGGATCTGACTGATCTGGACTGGATCTGGACTGATCTGACTGGACCTGGACTGACCTGACTGGATCTGGACTGACCTGGACTGGATCTGACCTGATTGACCTGGATCTGGACTGATCTGACTGACCTGACCGACTGACCTGATCTTGACTGGATCTGACTGGATCTGGACTGGATCTGGACTGACCTGACTGACTTGGACTGACTCGACTGGATCTGGACCGACTGACTGGACTGGATCTGGACTGGATCTGACCGACCTGGACCGACCTGGACTGGATCTGGACTGACCTGGACTGACTGGATCTGACCGGATCTGGACTGATCTGACTGACCTGGACTGATCTGGACTGGATCTGGACTGGATCTGGACTGGACTGGACTGGATCTGGACTGGATCTGACTGATCTGGACTGGATCTGGACTGGATCTGACTGACTGACCTGGACCTGGATCGACCTGGATCTGGACTGGATCTGACTGGACTTGGACTGATCTGGACTGATCTGACTGGATCTGGACTGGATCTGACCTGGATCTGGACTGGATCTGACCTGGATCGACTGGATCTGGACCTGGACTGACCTGACTGGATCTGACTGGACCTGACTGGACTGACTGACTGGATCTGACTGACTGGACTGGACTGGATCTTGGACCGACCTGGACTGACTGGACTGACCTGACTGGATCTGACTGGATCTGGACTGGATCTGGACTGGACCGACTGGATCTGACTGGATCTGGACTGGATCTGGACTGACTGACTGATCTGACCTGATCGACTGGACTGGATCTGGACTGACCGACTGGATCTGACTGGATCTGACCGACTGACCGACCTGACTGACTGGACTTGACTGGACCGGACCTGACTGACCTGGACTGACCTGGACTGGATCTGGACTGGATCTGGACTGGACCTGACTGATCTGGACTGATCTGGACTGATCTGACTGGATCTGGACTGACTGGACTGACTGACCGACCTGGACTGGACCTGGACTGACCTGGACTGGATCGACTGGATCTGGACTGACTTGACCTGGACTGGATCTTGACTGGACCTGACTGATCTGGACTGACCTGACTGACCTGGACTGGATCTGGACTGATCTGGACTGATCTGACTGACTTGGACTGGATCTGGACTGGATCTGGACTGACCTGACTGACTGGATCTGACCTGGACTGGATCTGGACTGACCTGACCTGGATCTGACTGGACTGGACCTGGACTGGATCTGACTGGATCTGGACTGACCTGGACTGATCTGGACTGGATCTGGACTGATCTGACTGGATCTGGACTGGATCTGGACTGGATCTGGACTGACCTGGACTGATCTGGACTGACCTGGACTGGACTTGGACTGGATCTGACTGATCTTGACTGACCTGGACTGGATCTGGACTGGATCTGGACTGACCTGACTGACTTGACTGGATCTGGACTGGATCTGGACTGGACCTGGACTGACTTGGACTGATCTTGGACTGGACCTGGACTGACCTGACTGGACCTGACTGGACCTGGATTCGACCTGACTGGATCTGACTGGATCTGGACTGACTGGACCTGACCTGGATTGATCTGGACTGGATCTGACTGACCTGGACTGGATCTGGACTGACCTGGACTGATCTTGACCGATCTGGACTGACCTGGACTGGACCTGACCGATCTGACTGGATTGGACTGACCTGACTGACTGGACTGGATCTGGACTGACCTGGACTGACCTGACTGGATCTGACTGGATCTGGACTGATCTGACTGATCTGGACTGGATCTGGACTGGATCTTGGACTGACCTGGACTGGATCTGACTGATCTGGACTGACTGGACTGGATCTGGACTGATCTGGACTGACCTGACTGATCTGGACTGACCTGGACTGGATCTGGACTGACCTGACTGGATCTGGACTGACCTGACTGGATCTGGACTGACCTGGACTGGATCTGACTGGACCTGACTGATCTGGACTGACTCTGGACTGATCTGACTGATCTGGACTGACTTGGACTGGATCTGGACTCGATCTGGACTGACCGATCTGACTGGACTGATCTGGACTGGACTCTGGACTGATCTGGATCTGACCTGGACTGACCTGGACTGGATCTTGACTGATCTGGACTGACTCTGGACTGGATCTTGGACTGACCTGACTGACCTGGACTGATCTGACTGGATCTGACTGGATCTGGATGACTGACCGACCTGACTGGATCTGGACTGGATCTGGACTGACCTGACTGGACCTGGACTGACCTGGACTGGATCTGACTGGACCTGGACCGATCTTGACCTGACCTGGACCTGACCTGGACTGACCTGGACTGGACCTGGACTGACTTGACCGACCTGACTGACCTGGACCTGACCTGACCGATCTGGACTGGATCTGACTGACCTGACTGGATCTGACCTGACCTGACTGATCTGGACTGGATCTGACTGATCTGACTGGATCTGACTGGATCTTGGACTGACCTGGACTGGACTGACTCTGACTGACCTGGACTGATCTGGACTGGATCTGGACTGACCTGGACTGGACCTGGATCTGATCTGGACTGACCTGGATCTGGACTGACCTGGACTGGATCTGGACTGACCTGGACTGACCTGACTGGACCTGGACTGGATCTGGACTGACTTGGACTGGATCTGGACTGGATCTGGACTGGATCTGGACTGACTGGACTGGACCTGACTGGATCTGGACTGATCTGGACTGACTTGGACTGGATCTGACTGGATCTGGACTGGATCTGACTGGATCTGGACTGACCTGGACTGACCTGACTGGATCTGGACTGACCTGGACTGACTGGACTGACCTGGACTGACTGGATCTGGACCTGACTGACTGACTCTGGACTGGATCTGACTGACTTGACTGGATCTGGACTGACCTGGACTGGATCTGACTGACTGGACTGGATCTGGACTGATCTGGACTGATCTGGACTGGATCTGACTGACTGGATCTGACCTGGATCTGACTGACCTGACCTGACTGACCTGGACTGGATCTGGACTGATCTGACTGGATCTGACTGATCTGGACTGGATCTGGACTGATCTGACTGACCTGGACTGGATCTGGACTGACCTGGACTGACCTGGACTGACCTGACTGACCTGGATCGACTGACTGGACGATCTGGACTGACCTGGACTGGATCTGACTGATCTTGGACTGGATCTGGACTGGATCTGACCGGATCTGGACTGGACTGGACTGACTTGACTGGATCTGGACTGATCTGGACTGACCTGGACTGGATCTGGACTGGATCTGGACTGGATCTGACTGATCTGGACTGGATCTGGACTGATCTGGACTGGATCTGACTGGATCTGGACTGACCTGGACTCGATCTGGACTGACCTGACTGGATCTGGACTGACCTTGGACCGACTTGGACTGACCTGACTGACCTGGACTGACCTGGACTGGATCTGGACTGGATCTGGACTGATCTGGACTGGATCTGACTGACTTGACTGGATCTGACTGATCTGACTGACCTGGACTGATCTTGACTGGATCTGGACTGATCTGGACTGACCTGACTGACTTTGGATTGATCTGGACTGGATCTGGACTGGATCTGGACTGATCTGGACTGATTTGATTGACCTGACTGGATCTGGATTGACTGGATTGGACTGATCTGGACTGGATTGGTTTGGATTGGATTTGGATTGATTTGGATTGGTTTGGATTGATTTGGACTGGATTTGGACTGGATTTGGATTGGTTTGATTGGTTTGGATTGACTGGTTGGATTGGATTGGTTTGGATTGGTTTGGATTTGACTGGTTTGGATTGGATTTGATTGATTTGGATTGATTTGGATTGGATTTGGATTGGATTTGGATTGGTTTGGATTGATTTGGATTGGTTTGGATTGGATTTGGATTGGATTGATTGGATTTGGATTGATTTGGATTGATTTGATTGATTTGATTGATTTGGATTGGTTTGATTGGTTTGGATTGGATTTGGATTGGTTTGGATTGATTTGGATTGGATTTGGATTGGATTTGGATTGGATTTGGATTGGATTTGGATTGGATTTGGATTGGGTTGGGATTGGATTTGGATTGGATTTGGATTGGATTTGGATTGGAAGATATGCACTTTTTAATTTCTGGTATATATCACAATGGCAATTTCGTTGCCAGGAAAAGTGGTACATGTACAGTTCTACCCACTAAAATCAGCTCATTGAAAAGAAAATTTGACAACATGGACGTTTCCGCAACAGATTTTAACTCTATTTTGAATTTCAAGATAATTTACTGCCGTTTAAAAATTGTTTTCAAATGTACATGTACCACTTTTACTGGCAACGATTTTCGGTTTCTGTTGCATTTTGTTCCCATTAATAGTGGTACATGTGCATTTTGTTCCACCAAACTTGAAATTTGTCAAAAACTTCGCATATTTCTCATTACTACATTTAGGAACATCAGTTATAACACGTTGGTACAGTTAAGTTGCATAAAATTGAAAATGTGAAATTTACTCAATGTAACATGTACCACTTTCACTGGCAGCGGTTCATTTCTGCATTAGAATATCTTCCGAGATGATAAAGGTTCCGGTCCTGCAAAATAAATTATTTATTCCATTGGCCCTCTGTTATGCACAAAAGATCAATAAAGACTAATAAAACCAATAAAAACAGCCAATAGTCGAGTCAAGTACGAGACACTAAAGACGACCTTACAGTTGAGGTCGAAATATGTCTCCGTCAAGGTACAATTAAGTGGTGGAATTAAATGGGATTGTACAAACTCATCTTATGACAAGTGAAGGGCAATAAAAAGTAGAGGGTTGTTTCAAAGATACGACCGCAAATTGAACGCAGAATTACTGAGTTATTGGCTCGTACTTTCTGACCTATTTTTGTGACGGTCGCAAATTTGAAACTTTGGAATGACTCCCCTGTGTTACCGAAGGACGTAATTTTACGTCAAAATTTTTTTTTAAATATTAATTAGATTTTTACTATTTGTATTCACCCCTACCGAAGAAATTTGTTTGTGATTATTTAGAAGCTGAGCTCAAATATCTATGAACAGAAAAATGCAATTAGCACTTTATGAAAGCACATTCGAAAGATTTACCATGAGGGACAGAAACTGCAGCCAACAACCAAACAATACCAACCAATTTTGCTGCCCAGCCAAGTGGTGACAATGTTGTCCGAGTCTCGTTACTCCTCGGAGCACATTTGCCATCTAACCCAGCGCAAACAAGCGAAGAGATAGTGAGAAAGCTTTGCAAACGCCTTCTCGGGACTGGTCACACTCGGACCATGATGGTGTAGAAGAAGGTAAGGTAGGTACGTACGATGATGACTCGACTCGACGCTGCTCAACAGGGGCCAAGACACTCCACATCACATCGGGCACTGCAGATCTCCTCCACGCCACACCTGAGTCGAGTGGAGCAAACGAAGAAAGCAGATTATTGTGTCGAGCAATAAAACCGTAATTGTGGATAAAGTAAATATTTATGGTGTGTGACAAAACGTGTTACGAAATGTGCCCACTCGTTCGTAGCTGAAGTGTAAGAATCATGCCGTGGACGGTGGGGAACTGGATAACACCAGGACATGCCGATGGCCATTTGTGGCAAAGTAAGTGCGCGGTTGAACAAATAGACACCAGCCAACCGACCGGCTTAACTGCACTTATCAAACATTATAAAGTGAACCTAATGAGACATGATGGCAAACTTGGTTTTCACACGCTACATTTCCCGCCGGTGATGACGGGTTCTAAGCGGAACGAATGTCTGCCAGCACCGCAACCAAGACAGGGTGACCTAAATGGATTGGGTACTGCGGTTCGATTTGTTGGGAGGAGTGCGAACCTTGCAGATGTACATTTTCACCCCGTTATTTTGACAAAATTTTCAAATTATGAATTCAAGTAAACCCTATTAATACTTAATTCTAACAGCATGGTCTCTGTTATAATTATACAATGACTGTTGAACAGTTTCGATCATCTTATTCAGCGCAAGATGCAAAAAGACGTTAAATCGTTAGAAACCTTCCCCTTTCAGTTCATTAAAACACCATTCAAGTAGACGGTCCCACCGTTTTTTGAATGTTTTCCTACCCACTCTGTCGGTTGAATCGGCTAATGTGCGTGCAGAATCAATTTACAACACTAATTTGATGCGATCTTCATGCCGATCCGTCCGACTTGCCAACCAACCGACCAAACATAAACTTCAATCGACTTCCTCTTCTGCGCTGGGGCTATCTGTCTTATGGGTCGTGCTTTCTGACGTTGCGCACTGTTGATGAGGACGCTTGCAATAACCGATTCGAAATGGTCTTCGTCGTCGTCGACGTCGTGACCGAACGATGGTGGTGGTGATGATGATGGGCCTTTGCGCACGGTCTTTACTGATGTAGGATTGCGGAGATGGAGAAAATCGATTTCAGCCCCTGATCCGTGGTTCTGCTAAAACTGTTGGAATTCTACGGTTCCGGCCGTTGCATTATTCATATGGAAGGTACCAACACGAGAGGAGGAGGTACTTTAATCGGACCAAATGGTGCGAGGAGAATCATGCACGGTAATTGGAACCTATTGAAAATGGGCTTTTCGAGCGTGAAAATTTCGACGCATCGAATCAGAAACGGATCGCGATCGTTCAGAGGGGTAGACATTGTATACGAGATACACAGCTGATAGGTGAGGAGAGGTGAGAAAAACAATCACTCATCAGGTTAGGGATGAACGGAATTATTTGAATATTTTGAAGAAAGGTGGTTTGTTTTCCGGCGGAAATGATCAACATAAGCTCAACTTAGCTCAGTCTAGACTGACTGTATAGGGGAAGAGGCCACAAAACGCCCCCCCGAGGCAAAACGCCTTTTGTGGTTTCCCTCATATTTACCGTCATTAAGATGTCCGTAACAAAACTAGATCTAAAATTATGTAGGTTAGGCGAGAAAAAATTCAAAATAGTGTATGGGAAGGTCGGAAAAACCGATAATTTCCACATTTTGAAGAAACATCTATCATTTTGGCGAGGCAAAACGCCCTAGTGGCACTAACCTACAATGTACTTGCGTCTCCACCAACTATCCATACCAGAATGCTGATTCCCCGACGCGTGGTGCTTTGTTCCCTAGGAGCTGCCAGCTTAAAGGCGTTTTGCCTCATGAGTTTTCCGGCAACAGAATATCACCACTTTTTTGAAATGTGAATATTATCAATATGATTGAGATTTTTGACAATTTTTGAATGACATCAACTAGCTATCTTGTTTAACTGATGCATAATGTAAAAATACCCATGGATAGCGTTACAAATAAGACAATGAAGCAGTGTTTGCTTAGCTAGGGCATATTGCCCCCCCTTCCCCTAACTGATTTGAGGTTCGTATTGATCTCCTATTGCCGAAATGCACGCTCCAGCAGTACTCATATCAATAACGGCGGCAATAAATATCAAGAACCGCACCACCCAAGTGCTTATAGTCACATGTTGCTACTTGAAACCAAAAATACTTTTGCATCCCCACAATACCACTGAAAGTAATGTTAGTTGAGTCTGGATAAGGTAGATAAACAGAAGCATAGATCGGGATTCATCATGAGAAGCGATGTAGTCCATGTAACTTTTTTTAGAAGGGCAAACCCTTATGCTTATAACTGACAGAAGCAGTAATCACTAGACCACCGAGTTCGTCGAAAAAATTAACAACATTTGCATACAACTGCCTTGTAATTAGTAGATAAGGTTGTGAATTGGGAAACGAAAAATCGTGAAATCAAGTACATGGCATTAGCATCACTATCTACTTGGAAATAAATTGCCCACGATTATTTATTTTTCTGACTATACATCTAAGGACCGATTTCTTCACCTCCGCTTAAGGCTTAAACCAGGTTTAATCGTATGGGTAAGCACCGCTTAAGAGCTAAGCGGAGGTGAAGAAATTGGCCCTAAGACGTTTTTTGAAGTTTTTTTTTACAGGATTAAAGCTAATTATGACGTCGAATCAAATCGAATCGCATCGATTTTAGTCGCTATCTTGGCAATGCAAGGCTTAACCGAATCTTCGGTTTAACTTCCAGGGGATGGTATTTGCTATTTAGATTTGCTATTTAGAGAACAGAAGCTGACGCTTCATCCCAAATTTAGATGAGAACGGAAGAGCAAAAATACGCAGATTTGTTACCAGTAAATTTCAATTAACATTTGAATGCGCAACTTTTTTTTTAATTTTACATACCGATAAAAACGTCTAATAGGGTAAACGTACAATTTGGAGGCAGAAGCAAAAGTAAAGGTAGTGGGATTTTAATGATATTTTTCATAATTATACACTTTACGATGGTTTCAGTTGATGTGATGAGCTTCAAACATCCTGTTACATGCAACTTATACTAAAATTTCGCATGAGAAACTATTGAATACAACGATTTTCCTCAAACAAAATTGACTCCCTTGCACCTATAGTGGTGTAACTGTACCAATAGTGACAAATCTCATAAGAAATCAATGCATAGCACTACTATGGGAACCAAAATTAATGTTTAATACCTCTAAAGGAACAGTGTATTCATTAGTGATGCAAGCAATTTTTGGTAGCTGTTAGGATCAGTAACATCAATCTCCTTTTTGCTAGCACAATCTATTATCTGATCTGTTGGCTAATATATTAAAGCAGAAAATTTACCATATTTTACGATTTAAAAAAATTCTTCTTTTGAATCTACTAATACTTTCACTAGTCGACAATAAAAATGTATTCGGGCTGATCACGTGCCGCATTTAAAATTCACGATTCTTCTGTTAGAAAGTTATAATCAACTTTTTTTTAATTTATTAAAGAGATTTCCAGCTCACGGCTGGCTCATCTTTAGACCAACAATAATGATAACATGATTGTGGGGGTAGCAGGTTGTATTAAAATGAAAATTGAAGTTTTTTTAAGCAAAAATTCAAATGAAACTGTTGATCAAAGCAATTGTCTTCTAAATGCATAGATGCCCCTCATTATCTAAACATGAGCCCAATTGACAGAACGAAATAAACGAAAAGAGACGATTCTGATATGAATCTTCGATACTTTGTATCACTAGAGCCGCATGTTCTTGCTAGATATATGTACTTGTGTGTACACAGCCCAGCATTTGAACGGCCACAACAGTGATGAACACTGAGACTGAATACGCCTCCACTGCAAACTGTATTGCACATTATTTGGTTGATTTTTGTGTGTAAGGTACCCCGGGGCCGGGGCAAGTGAAAATACGGGGTAAGTGGGTACTATGACTGCAGATGAATCGAAGAACGTTTTTAATGGTAACAAGGTTCTACGAAGATGAAGCAGAACTATAAACGAGTTCAGTCGACACAAAAATATTTGGAATCAAAACCATTCGAGGCAACATACTAATGCTATTGCTTGATCATGAATTTAAACTACCAGGAAAATCTATTACTTTTATTTTAATTCAATGGATTTACAAATAAATAATCGTTTCTAAATTTATCATTGATGTGGAAAGTGAATATTTTGAGCAATTAAATAATTGTGAGACATCGAAAATTAAATCGTTAATGTTTTAATTAAATCTAAAATATGCTATTTTCATTTGCCCTTGAGTTTCGACATACATGGGGCAAGTGGGACATATTTGAACAACATTTTCGATAAAGCTATTATAATTGTTTTAGATGAATGTATAGTGAAAAATAACTTCGTCATTCATATATCATATGGATCTGAATCAGATGCAGTTTGATTTCGTTGTTAAAAAGTATTGTACAGTTTATTACCAAATGTGTATTTTACATTCTGTAAATTATCTCCCGCATAAAGAAAAACAATGGCTATAACTATGCGATATTTTTCTGTTTACAGTGCAAACAATGCAATGTATTTATTCTACAATAGGTCAACAGGATTTGTCTTGTGTTTTGTTATTTTCAAACTTCGCATCAGATTTTCAGATGAATAAAGTGCTTAACACATAAATTGGCTATTTTGTTCTGTTACAAATTAAAATAGTATAGTAATAGTAATAGTTTGTGTTCTAAGAAGAGAAATATTTATTCATACGAAAAGTGAATAAAGATTTGCTTACCTTTGCCACCTAAAACATTTGGTACAAAAGTAAGCTAATGGAAAACAAGACAACAGCCAAATAAACAATAAATCGACTGTTGTCTTGTTTTCATATCTGAATATCTGCTAACATTATAATCCCTTTCTTGTTGCAAAAATATAGTCCGACATGCAACCAATCACCATCCATGATCTGAATATACTAATACTTAGAAATGATATGAACAGTATATCTACATTCCTCAAAATAGTTTCGTTCGACAGTAGAAGACAGAATAGGTCCCACTTGCCCCGTTTGAAGGGGCAAGTGGGTCCTGAAGGTAAATTTATTTCTTGCACTACCAATACTTTTGTAATTGAATAAATGGCTTTCAACACCTCTACACTTCAACAATGTAAGCATATAATGATGTATTCAAGGTTAATGTTCTGAAATAACCTGTTTTCTAAGTATGCGTTAACAATTTTGCTGAACTAGCGTTTTTTTAGGTCCCACTTACCCCGGGGTACCTTATATATGACAGGCGATGTTAAGCGCTACTTGCTATTTTTCATTACTCCCTCCCCCTCCCTACATTATACTATTTGAGCGGAATTCTCCCCAAAATTGACCTCAACTGCACCTTGTACTTCTCCAGTGAATGGGCTCTGTGTTGTCTCGGATCAGTCCAGTCCAAGGCCAAATATTTATCGATTAGCGCGTTGATCAGCTTATATGCGCCTATTTCGTCCTATTTTCCGGACGTCCCACAAAAGCTTTTCTTTTCATTTGTTCTTCTTTCAGACGTACCAAATCAATCAATGCATAATACTTTTTTATTTAGATTGTCGAAAAATGTGTGTTTTCTGTGCCAGTAGTCCTCATCGCTATTCTTATAATAGCGCTCCTTTCCGAGTGCTATTTAAGGATAGCGCCCCATCTTCCCACCGGTGGTTTCTATTTTAGGTATAGCGACTTTATAAACATATTGAGTTCTCACCGGGCGTTGCTAAAAATAGTCATCTTCTTCTTCAATGGCTCTACATTCCAACTGGAACTGGGCTAGCTGCTCAACTGCCCGCTTTTTCATGAGTATGTATTTTGTGTAACAAGCACAATGGATACACTATGCCCAGGAAGCCCACTCGAAAAAATACTTGACCGAATCGGGAATAGAACTCACCATCTCCGGAAAGCCAACTGGGATTAATCATATGTTTTTGCTCGCAAAGCTATAGCTATAGTTATAACTGAAGACCCGCCATAGTATACTTAAATATATTATACCAAGCTTTTTTTTCATTTTTTTAAAGTTATTCCTTCTGGATTTCCTTCCTCCTGGATATTTTTTTGATTTTTTATTAGCGAGACTTTTAACCCTAGGCTGGCTCGTCTCGTTCCTGGAAATTTAACTCGAAACAACTTCCGAAAGAATCCGGCGAATTCTCTTGCAAAGTTTTTGAAACCACAAAAATATTATAGGACAATTCCAATAAAAGAAAAAGTATAAAAGATTCTGGAAGAAACCCTAAAACTATTCTTGGGGAACTGGTAAAGATTATTAAAAGAACTTAATGATTGCTGGGTTACAAAGCTGGCTACAAAGCAAGACCATGCTGAGGGTGGCTGGGTTCGATTCCCGGTGCCGGTCTAGACAATTTTCGGATTGGAAATTGTCTCGACTTCCCTGGGCATAAAAGTATCATCGTGTTAGCCTCATGATATACGAATGTAAAAATGGTAACTTGGCTTAGAAACCTCGCAGTTAATAGCTGTGGAAGTGCTCAATGAACACTAAGCTGCGAGGCGGCTCTGTCCCAGTGTGGGGATGTAATGCCATTAAGAAGAAGAAGAAGAAGAATGATTGCTGGGGGAACTCCGGAGAAATCTTCCAGGGATCCTAGATGAATTTTCAAAGCAAATTATATAGGGCAGGCCTGCCCAACCTTTTTAAGCCATGGGCCAATTTTTGAAATCCACAGCTACTGGCGGGCCAGAAAATATTTTGTACATAACTTTTAAAATATTTTCAAAATAATCATTGATTTATTTTCAGAAAAACTAAACGCGATTTATTTGCGTTCAAACAATCTTTTTTGTTTATTTTGTTTTCGTCGTTGCATTAGAGATTCATTGGAAACATTAAAATAAATTATTTACACCGTTTACCGGATGTTAAAAATGGAAATTTCGTTACTTTACCAGCATATTGAACATATTAGCATGAACTGTTTTCAACAGGATGATATAAATTTACCAGGTTTCAGCAACCCACTGTGCCAAGGTGCTTTATCTTCAAGTCATAAAGAATATCTGTTTGAAAAGTTAAGTCACTTAAAGCTATGTCCATTTAGAATCCGGAATCATTTATTGTATTGCAGCGGCGGCTTGTCTACCTTTTCTACACTTACTGTGGTAAAAAATTCACAATGTTCCGTGCAGCGAGTCAAAAACTATTCCAGATGGAAGCCGAAAGGAGAGAAAAAAATCTGCACACCCACGTTAATAATCCTGCTCATCGACGATGGAACCTACGTCAAAATGGATTTCAGACAGCTTCCTAGCCAAAAATTCTACATGGCGATGGTACGAGGAGCAGTTCCTGCGAAGTTTAAGTTTGCTTTTTGGACAAACTTGCAAAAAAACGGATGATTTTGGCAAGGGATATGCAACTGTGGGGCAAAGACCTAAGTGTTTGTGACGAATAAGACGATGGACTCGAAGCTGTACAAGGAGGAATGTCTCAAAAACCGCGGTCGACCTTCCATAAAGCCCATAAAGGTCCCGTGAAGTTTTGGCCAGATTAGGCGAGTTGCCACTACAGCCGGGAAGTCATTCAGTGGTACCGCGATAATAACGAAGATTTCATCGATAAAAACATAAATCCACGCAACTGCCCACAGCTCCGGCCCATCGAGACATTTTGGGCAGTAATGAAGCGAAAGCTTAAGAAAAGTGGAAAACAGTCGAAAAACAGCTCGGGACGCGACTCAGATGACCAAGATGGGGAACAAATGTGCCAAGGAAGTTGACTCCGGAGGTGTGCAACTTTTGATGAGAGGAATAAAGAAGAAGGTGCGAATTTTCACTAGAAACAAGAAGAAATTATTTGTATCAATATTTTTTCTTTAAAGTACAGTGAATTACCCTTGTTTTGATGTATTAAACTTATTTGTACGTCAATCCGTTACCAAGATACAGATGATTTTATTATTCTGGATTCTAAATGGACATAGCTTTATCTATTCAGAATCATTCAACTCGGGCAGTGGTTTTCTTTTATCTTGTAGAAATAGTGCCATTTTTTTTCGAAAAGAATAAAATCTCTCAAGAATGGTACCAAGTCAATGAAATTCGCAAAAATACATCAAGTCTCCGTATTATGCTTTCAACATCATTTATAATGGGGGGGGTGTTGAGTTCCCCAACATTAATAAAGTTAATTGTCTTAATAACGAGCGTCAATACTTGAAGAATATTGATCGTTTTCGCATATCGATTCTTTTGGTGAATGTGCAATGGCAGGGAAATATCGCCATACCTATGTCATTGCTTTTCCTTGCTTAGAATTATCACAAGGCCATTGTTCTTTCCTGTCATTGCTGGTGCTCCATCAATCGTAAGGTCCCGAGCAGCACACATGTTACACATAGATTACAGTAACTCATATGGCCAGATTCAGTCACCATTGAGTTACTGCAACCATATTCGATTGACTTGTGCTGCTTAAGGTCCCTTAAGTTTTCGAAAGAGAAAAAAAGATCATTTACACAAGTCTTAACAACCCAAAGGTTTTTCCCGTTAATTGTTCCCTGCATTGAGAAATCATCATCAAAGCTGTCAATTTCTCTGTCATTTGAAAATGACCATCAATTCCTGTCTGTCTTCATAAGACAGCCACATTTGTCACGTTTTTCACGTCAGTATTTTCATCGTTTGCAAGAGAGTAATTCCTTAACAAGTTCTCCGTCCTGGAAAGGTTTCATCCATTTTGCAAAATCTCACTACAGCAAAACTGGCCCGAGCTGCATTTTCTGACTTCGTTTTAACTTGACTGCAAAGAGTTTTCACAAAATGCTTGGATTCAGGTTTTATTTCTTCAATATAGAAAAACATTACGGACAAATTAAGCAAAACAAATTTTGCAACGTGAATATAAACCACTCTGACCAATCTTCATGGAAAACGCGATGTTCCACTTCAACCTTTTGTAAAATTAGTACAATATTGTTTTAATTTCATATTCAAATTATTGATATTGTTTTAAAAATTACATATATTATAATAAATAATAGAAAAAACTTCTCGAGCCAGATAGAAAAACTGGCGTGCCGATTTTGAGGTTATTTTTCTTACACGCCGCGTGCCATAAAAAATGGAGCAGAGGGCCGCATCCGGTCCGCGGGCCGTACGTTGGGCAGCCCTGGTTTATTACCTATCTACATAAAAATTAATTTCTGTCTGTCTGAACCTTATAGACTCGGAAACTACTGAGCCGATCGGAGTGAAAATTTGTATGCAGAGGTTTTTAGGGTCGGTGATGGTTCTTAAGATGGTTCGAGACCCCTTCCTCCTTTAGAAAGGGGGGCTCACATACAAATGAAACACCAATTTCTGCATAACTTGAGAACTAAGCAGAGAATAAATCAATTTTAGGCGAAACGAAGTTCGTCGGGTCTGCTAGTATTATATAAAAGTATCAACCTCTGTTGTGATTGTTTTACGTCTAGAGGGATTTTTGTTTTTTTTTTTTTGTTGTTTTAACAACTAACAAAGTTTGCTATATTATATGCACCCTTATTCTTGTTTACGGACGAACGATACTTTCGAACGAATGCGATTCGTTCGTTTCTCTATTTGATTTTGCTGGCGTAAACGGGAATGCGCTTCATCTTTCGTTCGAAAGCACGTTCGTACGTAAACAAGAATATGGGTGATGGCCACTTTGTGTTGATTCTGCCGAATTTTCAGTCTCGCAAAGAAGTTTTTTTATATTATTCTCAAATCTTTAAGATGCAGTGAATCTCAAATAGGAAAATTCTTTATCATATCTATGTTGAGCCTCAACAGAGGATAGAGAGTATCGTTCTTGTTTTTATCTGTTCTTGGAGGATATACTGGTAGAGGAAAATAGCTTGTATTAGATGTAAACGCGAATATTAACCGACCGTTGTACACTTCTGACAACCGTTTTGTGTATTAAAGTAAGCAATTTCTGTCATATATGAAAAGTGTTTTGAAAGGTATTAAAACCACTAGCCTGTATTCACTGCATACAAAAAAACAAGGCAGGCTCATCACGTATGTAAACATTCAGTTTGAATGTAAACATGTGACGTCAGTGCTATCTTCGCACATGCTTGACCGAGACGTTGCTCTACGGTCGCAGCATGCTTACTTTTGTACTCCAACATGTGGCGATAAAATATGCGTCATATTTGAAGTGTCATTTTTCTTACTAGCCTTCTGTATACCGTGCCTGTATTAAAACGTCAAAATGAAACCACATTTCTAAACAAAATTTTCAAAACGACTTATCTGCTTTTGTAAACAAAAATTCAAACGTCGATTTGTCGAATCTGAGATAACTCCTACGCAAACGTCAGAACAAAAAAGAATGAAGATGGCTTACCTACTGAAATTTTCCTTGGCGAACGTCAAGCCCGCACACCAGAAGATAAAAGTAATCTCCTAGCCCACCATTTTTCGCACACCTTCAGCAACCTCTCACCATCAGCGTCTCAAGTAGATTTAGCGATTCTGAATACGCCCAGAGATTTGATCAACCTCAACATTATCTTCGTCACCCCGGAACTGGTCGATTCGGCTATAAAGAAGCTTAAGTTCTCCAATTCACCTGGACCCGATGGCTTTCCTTCTTCGCTGCTGATAAAATGTTTATCGCAACTTATCCATCCTTTGACAAAAATATTCAACCTGTCCCTGGAACAGGGTGTATTCCCAAAGGGGTGGAAATCATCGTACATGTTTCCGATTCATAAAAAAGGGGATAAACGCAACATTGAAAATTATCGTGGAATAACTTCACTTTGTGCTTGTTCCAAAGTACTTGAAGTCATTGTCAACGACTCATTATTCGCAGCCAGCAAACACTACATATCATCTGACCAACACGGCTTTTATCCAAGGAGATCGACATCCACAAACCTCATTCCATTCACGTCTGCTTGTCTTCGAAGTATTGATTTTGGAGCACAGGTCGATGTGATATACACGGATCTCAAGGATGCGTTTGATCGTGTCGATCAACAAGTTTTGCTGGCTATGCTGAATAAGCTTGGAGTGTCTGAATTATTAATTCATTGGTTCAAATTCTACCTTACCAACCTTGCGCTCTGCGTTTAAATTGGAACAGCAAAGTCGTTTAAATTCGCGAACCCATCAGGTGTACCCCAAGGCAGTAACCTAGGACCCTTACTATTTTCCATATTCATGAATGATGTCGGATTCACTATTCCACCAGGATTCCATTATTTTTATGCTGACGACGTCAAAATCTTCATGATTATACGCTGTATCCAAGATTGCTACTACTCCAGAATCTGGTAAAAAAGTTCGAGGAATGGTGTTCTACAAATTTCCTAACACTGAGTGTACACAAGTGTAATGTTATTACCTTCCACCACAAAAAGACCCCAATACTCTACCAATACGTGATGCAAAATACAAATCTGCAGCGTACCAGCAGTGTACGTGACCTGGGTCTAATTCTGGATTCCAGTTTGTCCTTCAAGCAGCATTATGTAGATATCGTCGCAAGAGCCAACAGACAACTTGGTTTTATTTTTAAAATTGCTGACGAGTTTCATGATCCTCTTTGCCTTAAGGCTCTATATTGCTCACTTGTTCGGTCAATATTAGAATTCGGCTCGGTAATCTGGTGTCCATACCATTCTTCCTGGATTACAAGATTAGAGGCCGTTCAAAGAAGATTTGTTCGGTACGCCTTACGCAATCTTCCATGGAATGATCCAATGCTCGGTCTAGAGACCCTCGAACAAAGGCGATCTATCACTCAGGCGGTGTTCGTTGCAAAAATTTTAACCGACGAGACCGACTGCCCTGAAATCCTGAATCAACTGAACTTCTATGCCCCGGAGCGGACACTCCGGTCCAGGAACATACTCCAGCTAGAAGGTCGATCATACAATTATGGGATGCACGACCCCATACGGCTTATCTCAGCACGCTTCAACGAGTTCTATGCACCGTTCGATTCCACCGACATCTCATCCACCATGTTCCGGAATAGAATTAGAAGAGAGTTATTAGCCCAACTTCGTAACAATCATCGTCAGTAATAAGTTTTTGTTGTTAGTAGAGTAATAATTGTTTCAGAATGCTATGTTTTATTTAGAATGTGTTGTTTGTATATTTGTGCACTGCATGTTAAATTCGTTCAAGAAAAGATATGAGGTTTTTACGCCAATTTGAGCATGGCCAACAATGTCAACTCAAACTGGCTTTTTCCCTCATCAATTCATTAAGGCTTCAAGCCAGATGGAATAAATACCAATCTTATATATAAAAATGAAATGGTCTGTGTTCGTATCCGCATAACTCGAAAACGGCTGGGTGGATTTTTTTCATTTCTTCAGCAGAAACATTCGTTATAGTTTCCGACGGGTTTATATGATATTTCCTAATGCTAAAATCACGGGTAAAGTTGACTAAACCATGAAAAGCTAAAATAAGGAATCGTATGGGCATTTTGCATGCGTATTTAAGAACGCACTTTCTCGCCTACTATGCAGGACAACGTCTGCCGGGTCGACTAGTAAATAAATGAAACTAACACCATCAACAGGTAGCCAAACTCTTCACCTATGTGTTGACAGTTTTGGTTTGCTTGGGAGCGCTCTCAGATTAGACAAATCGACGTTGAATGTTTGTTCACAAAAGTAGATAAGTCGTTTTGAAAATTTGGTATTGATTTGATAGTTTCTGCTTTCCTACAAAAATTCCAATGATCATAAAATCAGGGGTCTGCGAAGCGGCCATGTTTCTGATGCCAGCATCAAAATCATCGATCAATTCAATACGAAGGCGTAATCATAATTGTTGAAACCTGTCATTGAAAATGTATTTTGAATATCGTGATATTTTGGCGAGGTAGAGCGCTTGGTGCCGATTCAAATATAAAAATTTATTAAATACATCAATATTCTTGTTGAAATAGCACCTCGCATTCATACTTTCGCACAAGTTTTTGAAAAATGATAAAAAATAATTACGTCCATTTGGAAAAAATCACCTCGAAATAGTGGTTTGTTTACAAAATAGAATTGTCAGTGGGAAACCTAATTTCAATAGAACAATGGGAAACTCAAAGATGTTGGCTATTGTCAAACGTAGTGGGTAGGATTGGGGTTGCCAGATACTCGCATAAAATAGATAACAAAAAAACTATTAATGTTTGTCAATATCGGCCAAAACTCTTCCTTGATCTTCATCGATAATTGATTAAATAGGGGAAAAAAAGGTTCATTGATTTCCATGAACACTGTTTCGATACATGATTTAACATCTTGATGTCAGTATGGCCTATTCTTCATTTGAAAAACCTCTGAAGCTTGGTCTGTTATAAATAATGCTCTTGGGTCTTTAGGTGTAGCGTTCGATAAGACTCCAGAATGTTGTACTTTACAGCTCACGATTGTAAATCAGTCAAAAGACGGCCTCTTCTGAGTTTTGCACAATAATATTTATTCTCGCTCCGCGCTCTTCAAGCATGCGAACGGCGAGCCCAGCCCACCGTAGTCTGTCGTGTTGTATAAACTTAACAATATTCATGGTATAAAGATTCATGCGACGCCGCCTGATGCCGTTCTCCTGTTTACCTCCGAGTATTGTCCATAGCATCTTATGCTCAAATACTCTGAAAGTTCTTCGATTGGTATCCGTCAACGCCCACATCTATGAGAGCCTTGGAAAATGATCACGAAAGTTGTCATTTTGTTGCATGGCACAATAAAAATGTGCTAATGCAATGTCTGCTTCAAATAATTTATTCATATAGCACAATCGAATCGGTTAATAAATGAAGATAAATGATATCAATTGTTGAACCAGCCGGTTTCAACACTTGGAAGTGGATCCTATCCTATACCGGATCTGATGAAACTGGATGGGCAAATCTCGCCAGTTCTGTTCGATGGTGGAACGTAAGTACTGCCTTGTCGATCTAACAGATGTTGAGGTCAATTACGAGGTGTCCGCTATAGTTGGGACTTGGATGTTCTTCCACTCTGGAGGATAAAGATGACGGTAAGCTAAGATGGTTTGAACTACTGGTAGCAGCTCCTAGATAGAATATTAATTTCATCATGAGGTGCTGAGAAAACCTATGGAAACGAAAATTTAATTACCTATTCAACATTTCTCGCTTAACATTTCAAAATGACCTAAGTAACATTTTTTCATGAATTAATTTGAGTAGTACAATCGAAAGCTTTCATGTTTTCTGTTGATTGCACTATTCAAATTTATTCATGAAAAAAATGTTACTTAGGTCCTTTTGAAAAGTTAAGCGAGATTTAGCATTGGATAACAACATAAAAATTGTATAAACTCTCAGGATAAAAACAAAATTTCCTGATTTTTCCTGGTGCTTTTCTTTTATTTCTAGGTGAAAACAAGCATACCATATAATGATTTTTGCAGCAAAATAGTCAATTGAAAGACTAACTATTGCATTTTTTTCTCGTAAAACAGCGGTTCTCAACCTTGTGATGAGTGGTACACCTTGAGGCTTTGTCATTGCTTGAGGTACCCCTTAACATTTTGATGATGTGTGAATTGTGACGTAGTTACGTGCAAATGCAATTTTTTACTTAACTTTAATCCAAAAATATATTTGAACTGTTCGTTATACAGAGAAATTCTTCTTTTTAACATTAATATTTATTCTCAGGCTTCCACTAAATTTTCAAGAGTTTTTGTGTTTCGACAGAGTTGCTGAAATTTGGAAATTATTTGTCGATCATTTTTTGAAGATTTTGACAAGAAAACAAAGGAAATAAAAAAAAACAAAACTTATCAGGCAAATATGTTAAATATGTTATTAAAAAAAGAGGGAACGATTGATCTTTTGGAATCCTCAGAAATCGATTGGAACACAAATTAAAATCTCTAGAATAAATTGGGCAATGGTTTTCGCTTTTGATAAAAAATGGTTTTATTCCCGAACTTTGATATTATGGACGGGAAAATCTGTCCACCTCATTATACGAATTTGGTGTCAACAATTTATGATTAATTTATCTTATCGTTCTCGTAGGCTTTAAAATTTAAACAACAAACATTAAAGTTGTTGAGTTATTTTGATTCAGGAACTGTTGAGTAATATCAATATTCTAGCAAATTTTTCGTGATTCTATAATGTGAGGGAACACCCAAAGAATCAGGCCTCCATGCAACTGTACTAACGACGAATGATTCATTTGCTTCCGATTTTTGTACTTCGTAGGCACTACTACATTAATATATTGGTGAACGGCTTTCTGTGTCCCACGCTAGAAGTTTTATGTTTTTGATGCTTTTTTTACTTAAAAATTCGTGGATTTTTGATTGGAAATATGAAATTGTAATACTGTGAAGTGAGTTCTGAGTAATATAATTCAAATTTCAATAATGTTTCAATGAACTTGGTTGTGATTTAAAAGTCAATTGAAAATCAATTTATTTGTATGGCAATCTTGTATGCAATTCGTACAACTAATAAATATTGAGGAATTTGATTGTTCAACTTAAATTTCCGTAGTTAAATAAATAAGCGGATATCTCGTATGATGACGTATGAGTGTCAATAAAAATGTTTCAACAATGTAATCGGTAAAAACCTTAAGTAGTCTCTTAAAGTTGTTTTTGTACAACACTGTTTTTAGGTGACGATTGAGTATATATTGCATTGTAGATTTTTTTTTATTGATGTTCACAGCACAAGCCTTTGGGACTCTAAAGCGCGTTCGTACTAAACCGTGGGGCATTGAAATCCCCACATGAAAAGTCTTCCGAAAACGACAAACATTTATCGCTGATAAAGGTTCACGAAGGCCTGCATTTTTTATGTAAATAATCCATGGTCCATAATGAACAAAATCAACACCTGATGAATCAATTCTGTTCCTCGTGGATTGATTTCGAATCAAAATATTATAATTCGTACAGCTATTATTAGACTAAATATTTGAAAGCAGGACAATTCACTGGCCACCACTATAAATAGCTCAATACGCACCTTGAGAAGGGATCCATTGGATTTATATTGCATTGATCTTAATTTATTTATTGCGATTTGCAGTCAAATCAATCAGGTCAAGCTCCAGTTTGAATGCAGAGCCATTGAAGAAAATGAAGGAGTCATTAATTGCTCATGACGAAATCCAGACAGCTTAGCATCGAAAATTGAGTACTTATCACATTATTCAGAACAATCTTTCACGGAACCTTTCCACACAATTGTTGAAGAAAGCAATCTAATTAAATGATAACAAGACGCTTGAACTGCATTCTAATCTGGTTTTAAAACTTGAGCTACTTTAGCATTTTTTTTTTTCTATTTAAGTCTGGGAAGACCGCTGACCAACCGTTGCTACTCGCAACCATGGAGCGCTAATCAGCGGTAATCCATCTACCGAGAGCGCTCCTTAATCCGCTCCGTTACGCCATGTTTACGAATCATTTACGCCGGTAATGAGTTTCTCGGGACCAATCGTCAACAGCAGCCGGTGCCAAACACTCGCACTGCCGGGCTGCACAATGTACGGCTAACGTTTGGTATTACCTGCGGCGGCCTACCTACCTGCTTTCCCATCATCCGGGCTTATGTCCCGTAACGTCAATTTCCGAGAACTGATTGGACGGAGGAAATTCGCCACTTTGCCACGGTAGTGCGGTGACTAACTGACTCGAGCTAGTGCCTCCGGTGGTATGTGTGGGATGATGATCCTAAATGCATGTCCACTGTTTATTATCGAAAGAAAATGCTATGTCCTTGGAAGTGCAATGTGCACTGGACGTGTTAAACAGACAATGCCACTTAGGAATTGTTAACTGTCCAAGGGCATCTTTAGTAATGTTACAGTTATAGTTATATTTATTTCCCGAGTTTTACATTTTATAACTGTCAAAGATATAAAACAAGTAATGCATCTTCAGTAGCAGTTATAAACTGCACATGTTTTATACTGAAAAACGAAAAAATAATCTTCCGAGGCCAATTCAAATGTCAAACTGTTATGATGTCGATGAAATAGTATTTTTTGTAGCTGATGACGTCATCTTCTATTGTTTTGAACGAAATAAAACTCGAGTAAATTCTGTTGCAAATTCGTGCAAAAATACAACTGAGCAGTATTCCAGTTATAAATTTCCCGACGAAACTGTTCGAATTTTTAAAACTATAACGTCTGTTAAAGATGGCACTTTTACAGTTCTTATTTCATTTCCCTCCCATACGATTTATAACTCTACTAAAGATGCCCTAAGACTAGACGTTGACCTGCATAGTAGGCGAGAATGCGCGTTGTGCACTGTCCATGTAAAACAGCCATACGAATCTGAAATTTAGTTTTTCACTGTTTTCTCAATTTTACTCTTGATTTTTACATGGGAGAATATCGTCGGAAATTATAACTGCTGAAGAATGCTGAATTTGCTGAAGAAATTAAGATAATACAACCAGCCGTTATCTATAGTTATCCAGATTCCAACACCAGAGAAACTAATGTTTCTGTATTTATATAAGAAGAAGAAGATGATGGAAAAGTTCACTGCTATATGAAGTAAATAATGGTACCGGTCACTTGGTACGGTCAAGGTACAATGCTTCTGGATAAGCTAAACTAATTTCAACAATAAGCAGGGTTTGAAAAAATAAACAGAAGTAACTTTTTTGTTTTACTTTCAGATTTGCTGACCTGCGTTATAAAAGGAGATTAAACCTACCTTCCTTCTATTTGGTACTATACTTTTAAATTGCGATGGGTTTATCCTTGAAGTTGCTTAGAAGGATTAACCTTTTGTCTGTGCTCTGGGGTCAATATGACCCCAGGCCATTTTGAGTGGCTGCCATTTTTTTAGTTTTCATCCGATTCTCCTAATTTTTGGTAGTTTGATAAAACTCGCCGAGATCTGTCTCCTAGGTGCAAAGGTGCAATCAACAAATCTTGAAAATATGCGCTACAGTGTACTTTTTTCAAAAAAAAACTTACGTTGTCTGTGACCCCAAATTGAAATTGCTATAACTTTCTTAATGTTTGGCCAATTTTGAATTGGGGCTGTTTCGAAAGATAATTTAATCATCTTTCAGGTCGTTACCAAAGATTGACTATAGGTGGGCGGGTACATCGCGGGGAGGGTTTTTTGTAAAAAAGGGTACAAAACAGTGATTTTTCATGCTTATTTTACTTATATCTGAATATCCTACCTATTTTGAACTGCACCTTTTCAAAAAGGTTATGCAGGAAGGCGTGTCCTTTGACATGAAGCATTGATTAGTTTAGAGCTTGATCGCCAGGTGGTGGTATATTTGAATTCATTATTTTAGACTACTCAAGTATTTCCGATATATGGAATTTTCCTCATTGTAAATATTCTTATCGCACAAAATTGAAATGTTTAAAGATGCATCTTTCACAAAGTTTGTCTGGTAGGAATGGACTATCATAGGACGGAATAAATAATTAGGAAATTTACAAATAGGCGGCGCTAGTGTACTTGCAATATTCTTGCATGTTTGAAATATTGCTTTGGCTTGAGATCCCTCATATCTACACCCAAGTTGTATTCGGCAACATTGTTCAGGATGTCCAGGACTACAAAGCGGTGCTCAATATAATGAGCACTTATTCCAACATGCGGCGCTAGTGAGTTGTTATATTTGAGTATATTGTTCCATGTGAGATCTGATGTATTTTGGTTTGTAGCATTTTTGACAAACATTAATGTTGTGGTGGAGTTCATCAAAAGTTTTCTTTGTATTCAACTCAACCTGCTCCAGCCATGCTGCAAATAATAGAATGTGTTCACAGAATATGGTTTAGGTCATCCGAGAAAACCCTGCAATTAAGGCCTTTGGATCTACATGCGTAATCAAAGATCAGCCAATTTTCCGCCTATTAGTAAAATTCCCAATTATTACTTCCGTCACAAGACAGTCCATTCCCACTAGACGACCTTTGATCAAGACGCCATTTTAACAAATTTTAAATTTGTGCGATAAGAATATTTACACAATTCTATATATCGGAATTACTTGAGTAGTCTAAAATAATGAATTCAAATATACCACCACCTGGCGGCCAGGTTCTAAACTTATCAATGCCTCATGCCAACGCACACGCCTTCCTGTATAACCTTTTTTAAAAAGGTGCAGTTCAAAATGGGTAGGATTTTCGGATATAACTAAAATAGTCATGAAAATCACTGTTTTTGTACCCTTGTTCACTAAAACCCCTCCCCGCGATGTACCCGCCCACCAATATTCAATCTTTGGTAACGACTAAACTAAAGATGATTAAATTATCTTTCGAAACAGCCCCAAAAATCCAAAATCGGCCAAGCATTAAAAAAGTTATAGCAATTTCAATTTGGGGTCAATTTGACCCCAGAGCACAGACAACGTAAGTTTTTTTGAGCACAGACAGAAGGTTAAGAATGTTGGTCCCTACCTGCCTCTAGTTGAAAGTCACTTTAGTAGAAACTATTTATATCCCAAATATGAAAAATCTATGAAATTATGAACAACGCACACATATGGACCCCATCTCGTGATACCCATTTAGACTACGTTCCTCAAGTACGTTCCAAAGTGAGAAAAGATGCAAAAAATGTGACGATGTGAAAACGAGAAGAAAACGAGGCGGTTGATTAATTCGAGCGCTAAATTGACTTACGCGGCCTTCTCCAAAATATTGCCACGCTTTATTAGATCTGGAATGGATCGAATGCGAATGATGGCCCCGTACCTATTCTGCATGGGTCCAACGTGGACTGGGGAGATGAAAGACGATACGATTGGATGTCTTTAATCTTCAATCACCACCAGCGTTGATTGCCAATGGGAGAAGCGCTAATGCTAACTTTTTTTATGATCGGCGGATTTGGCCGAGTGCAATTTATTTTTTGCAAACCTTCGCTCTACCAATGCCAGCCAATGACCACAGATCGTTGTGCATCCCACGGAGACCGACTGCCACACAGAGAGATGACACCGGCGGCGGCAAGAGCCAATGATGACGGCAGCAGAGATGGTTAATGGGAACTCCCAGTCCCCAGAGGACGATGCAGGTGGGAGAACAATGAAGATCGCGATGGTGTTGATGATGATGATGAAGATGAGACTGCCGATTCCAATGCGGACGAGCGGAACCAGATGGAATGATATACCTGACTAAAAGGTCTACCGGTAGGTTGTAAAGTGTGCCCGTTGAGATAGGGAAAAAAATAAATTTGGGTTAGAGTGTCAATACGCGTGAGAAATTTTAAAAAAAGCAAGATGTGGAAATTCACAGAATAATCAGTAAAATGATCGTAAAAAACAGACCGCCTTACAGGTTTTATAGATTTGATTTAGCCAAATTTTACCGCTTTTCAGATTCATCCAATTGAAATGAAAGATCCAAGTATACCCGCACCGGATTTGAATTGCAATATTCTACATTTACCGACAATCAAACAACACTCTAATATTATAGACATATGCGAGCCGAGATACTGTTGGGTTGTTTTGACTTAATGTGTTTTTCACAATGTTCCACGCGAATTTGACGTCACACGCTCCAATGCGTGTCTATGGAATTTATAGTGTCTATATTGGGGTCTCCAGTAGCCTTGCGAGCAAAGGCGTAGTATTGCCAAACCGGAGATGGCGAGTTCGATTCTCGGTCCGGTCTAGGATGTTTTCAGTTGTACTAGCCACATATGATACATATTCATTAAGCATATGCGGTATTTCGAAAAATTTCGTTTCAGGTGGTTCGGCACGAAATTCCGTGGAACTTCGCGGAATTTGAGCATGGCAAAATCTGATTTCTTGATTTCGTTTCGTTTCGTAAAATTACAAAAATTTCGCTAGAAAAAACTAGCTTCTAACGAAATTGAACGGAATTCCGCGAAATTTCGAAACAAATTTAAACTTAAACCACACTTTATGTTAACGAAAATTTTGGCTGCGCCGCTGAACAAAATCGTAAAGTTGTTTTCAAAACTTTATGTAATACAATTTTTTCTATTAATGCTTACTACGCAACCCCATTCTTAATCGACAAATATGCATGTAGTTTTCTTCTATAAAACGTCTTCGGTGTTCCATGATTAAAATTTAAATTTCGTGGCATTTTTTTTACTATTTGCACAATATGAATGCGGAATCGATCGTGTTGCTGGTGGTCATGGGACGGCAGCTAGTCCGGGAGAACGCGAAGTGATACAAATCTACCTCGCGTAGCAGAAATTCGTTTAACTAGTGTGCAATCGATAGTGTTGATGCTGATCACGCCAGCTAGTGTGGGAGAACGTGAAGTGATAAAACTAATGTCTGCATCGAAGAGCACAACATTATTTAGTGCAGAATCGATCGTGTTGTAGAAGCACATTGATCTTGCGTTGGATTGATTTGAAACACAGTTTTCGTCTTCTTGTTTTCAAAATAACTTCGTAATACATATTTTATCGCTTATCAAGGGGTTTCACACGAATTACCTTCTCAACTAACCAACGATTCCTTTCCCGTAGCGCTCACGGAGATGCAGAGCGTTCCTTAGTCTCTTATAACAATGAGTGTTAAACAAATTTTTCTCTAAATTGACTATAAGCACGTGACCAGCATCATTATTGGTCATGAATTGGAAACACCGAAGGAAGTATACAATAAGAATAACTTTTTGTATCCCAAGAATATTATTTAATTGGTGAGCTGTGCATATTTGCTGTTTCTCGGCCAATCATGGTTAGCAACTACGATGTGTACAGTTAATCAAGCTAGTAAGCTCTTCTTTGACGATTTGCACAATATGTAAGCAGAGCCGTAGCGTGGACTGCTAGCGCCCTTGGCGAAACCATGATTTGGCGCCCCTCTTTTAATTATAAAAATGGGACAATTTGACAATTTGAAATGCATCGACAATAAAATTAGAAGGTTTAGTGGTTTAAAGATGCTTTAAACATCATTCAATACTGTGAAAAGAACAAGAACTTTTGTTCCTGAAGTTCATTTGAATTGCAGAATGTCCATCTAAGATTTGTTTCCATTTGGTAATACTTTTTTGATTATTTCACAAGTTATTTAAGCGACTCCAGAGCCGTGCTGGAAATTCATTAAAAATGTTAAGGATTTTTTCAAAGCCTACGCACTGCTTGGTCTAGTTGGGTCAATAAAATCCAGCTCTGAAATGCGCCGGTCGATTATCGGAATGACGTAGACCATGCGTGGGAAACCAAAACTGGAGGTCACTAGTAATGCTGCAGTGAATAGAACCATGTACAAGTCGATGAAGCGTAGACACATCAAGGACGCGCCGACGATCAGTTAATGATGTGATCTGCATGCGACTTATTCTTCTCTGATATGGTTCATAAGGGTAATGGAATTTTCGCTTGAATGTATGCTGCACTGTTTCAATAAGTTCTACATTTCGCGAATAGTCACTGCATTATGGCTCCGGAAATCCCTCGGTGGCCCTAATATGTTATAGCTAAAATTTTAAATAATCCGATTCACACAATGTTGATAATCAAAATCCATGATTGTCAAATAACTTGTTAAATATTATATTTTTGTTTTTCTCTTTTTTCTACTGACCTCTTGGAACCGGTTTCGGAAGTCCTTGAGAAATCGGATTAGCAGTCAAAACTAAAACAAATCCATATAACATCAGAAAAATATATTAAGCTCTTTTAGTGGAATATATTAAACCGTCTAAGACGAATTAAGTACTATCCTTTTAATACCACCAGTTAATTTTCGTTATCTTTGTAGATACGTATTTCGACCACAACTGTGTGGCCGTCTTCAGTGTCTTGTACTTGACCCAACATTTGAAAGATTCGAGTCGAGTCAAGTACAAGACACTGAAGACGGCCACACAGTTGTGGTCTAAATACGTATCTACAAAGATAACGAAAATTAACTGGTGGAATTAAAAGGATAGTACTTAATTCGTCTTAGACCATATAACATGGTGATGTGAAAAAAAGGCAATATTTTTGGCTTGCTCTAGATTATTCCACATATCTCTTACTTGTCATAAGACATATCTCTACCATTGTACCAACCCTAAACTAAATAAATTTGTCTTTCGCTTATAGCGTAATCCTTGATTTCGGCGCCCCCTAAAGACTGGCGCCCTTGGCGGAGGCCAACCGCACGCTACGGCGCTATATGTAAGGAACATTGCAGATTTGTGGGCATTTCTAGATCTTCGCATGGAATTTGCAAAAATAAAATCCAGAACGGGTTGAAAGATCATTAAAATTGCTGAAAGTTCTTTACTTAAGATTGCTTTCAGCTTATACTGACCATAACAGCAGTTCTCATATGTCAAGGACACACAGACAATAGCTCAGTTTGTCGAGCTGATTGTATATAAGACTATGTGCCTGTTAAATTCAATCGGAAATACATATCTTCGTACATTTTAGAAAGGTGCACAGGATTCCTCTAGTGAGCAAATGTATGCTATATATGTAGACGAAGAATAAGAAGGAATACATTTTGGCTGATAAGCTCTTTCAAATAGATAAGAAAATTATTTTGAGCTTTTTAGTGGAATGTGTTCACTTGTCATAAGACGAGTTAATACAATCCCATTGAATTCCACCACTTAATTGTATCTTGACAGATACGTATTTCGACCTCAACAGTAAGGCCGTCTTCAGTGTCTCGTACTTGACTCGACTCGACTCTTTCAAATGTTGGTCTAGTAATATCAATTCTCTATCTGCGTATACGCCTGGCAGATGTGGATACCTAATTGAGTATCCCACTAAATAAAAAATAAATCTAAGCATTCAGTACTTAGTCCACGCTGACAAGACAATATGAAGCATGCTTTAGCATAATTACATAATTCTTAAGTGAACTAAGGTTTTAAACGAAATTTGAATCCGTATATGAAAAATCCCACAATTTATTTATTTTTATATACTTACTGATATAAAACTGATATAAAATTGATCAGATTCGGGAGCACACGCTCCACGATGATTTTTTTTTAAAGCGGCACAAATGCTGGGGTATTGTCTTATCGCCAATGGTATATGCGGCGAGAATGTGGCAATTTATCACAGATTGCCTTTTCTGTTATTGTAACTCTTTTGGTCGCAAAACTGTTATTCGACCTTGAAAAAGTGAATTCAGAAATGCGTACACAATTTAATAAAAATTCCGCAAAAAAAAAATTTAAATTTCGTTTCGTTTCGAAAAATTTCGAATTAAATGAACCTTGATTTCGTATCGTTTCGAACTATCGAAAGAAATCTTTATTTCGTTTCGTTTCGATCCGAATCAACATAGACATTTTAAATTTCGTTTCGTTTCGTTTCGTTAGGAAAAAGTGTGTTATCGCATACCCTTAATATTCATGCAATGGCGGGCATAGAAAAGCTTTCAAGAAGAAGAAGAAGAAGTGTCTATATCTGTTATGTCCTCGAAGAAACGTACACTATGTCCCACATTAATAGGTACACTCCATTTTTTTAAGGATAACTTTTTCTATTTCTTCGATGTTCACCAAAAAACGTGCCCCTGGAGCCGTCGTTCTGAATGTTTAGCAAAGTTTGGCTGGCTTGCTCCATTTGTTGTTCATTTATTTAAAAATAAATATGTGAAAAAGGGGTGTCCCACATTAATAGGTACACTTGAACAAAAATTAGTTTTTATCGTAAATCTTTGATTTATTGAAGTACATCAAGTTTTTATCAACACAAAATAGTTAATTATTCATCAGAGCATTACTCTGTTCCGTTTTGTACACCATTTTCATTCGTTTTACCATCGAATATTAAGATTTTCGAGTTTCTACTCACTGGTGGTGCCTCAAGTTGGCTTTTCTGTCTGGCTCTCGAAAACCTTCCTATGTTTATTAAAAAAAATGTTATTACAAATTAAAAAAAAATAAATCTGGGCAAGCACGAAGTCGAATGATGCAGCACGGGCCAGTTTTGCTGTTTATGAGATTTATGAAATACGAATGAAACCTTTCTAGGACGGAGAACTTGTTAGGGAATGCATATCGTCTGTTGTTGATATGGTGCTATAAAAAAAAAGCCTCCACAATTCTATGTCCTGTAACGTAAAAAGAAAAAGAAAATAAACACACAAAAAGAACGCAATTGAATCGTGCTTAGTTTTTCTTCAAAACAATTTAAGTCATTCTGTAAAACTAAATGCCATTCTAAAAAAAAAGTATTTTACTATGATTATTTTAAAAATGTATAAAAAAATATATTTCTTTCCCACCAGCAAGTGGCAATTTTGAAAATTGGCCCGTGGCTTGAAAAGGTTGGGCAGGCCTGAAGTAGACGATGGTGAGGATCAACGCCGAACTTGTCTGTAAGCGCTGATGACAAGAAGCGTCGCATTTAGTAACATGTAGGGTAAACCACTACTTGGACCTATGGACCCGATTCCCGCCTCACTGCACAGAAAACTAATGATTTATACTGTTTGGAGGCTTATGATTGATAATTTTAATAAAGCTCCCATTTATCTCGCACATGACTCAATATTTTCAACCATTTATTTTACTCCTAATCGATCCAATTATAGAAAATAAAAATGTAGATTTCAAACTTTTGCTCTTCGTTGCAACACCACTGAGCCGGAGTGATTCTTTCCACTTTTACAAAACGGTATCATCAAAGAAACACCTACCTGAAAATCGTCACAGTGCTCGATACAACCATTGCTTCAGGCAGTTTATCACCACACAATAATGCTAAACTCACGCACTTCAATCTTTCCTAATTGTTCGTATCACTAGATCTTATATAAACATATTGGAATCCATTTAAAAATGTATTCTCAAACAGAACAAAAAATCACCTCGGCCTAAGAACTTCTAGCTGTACAGTGCTGCCAAAAGGCCATGACTCTTATTTTAGTATGAAGATAATCCTTCATCGTTAATAGGAAAACTGTCTAAAACGTTAACGCTTTTATGTTATTTATAATTATCTCAATTTCAAAGAGTAAAAACAATATTTTTTCAAGTATTCGGAAGGAATTTGGATGAGTACATATATCTTCTCAACCAAATAAAAATTATTATGAATAATACCATCTGGCATCACGTTATCGTGGGACGTGCATATTTTTGTTTACGTCGCATTTTCTACCGTCCCGAGAGAGAGAATGAGAGTGATATGTTGAGAGATTGAGTAAAATATTGCGTATGCCGAAGAGACTTGGGGTATGCCTGATAAGCAATCGCCTATGACTGAAATGAGTGCTGCACCATGTTAATTTAAATCAAATAAAAGTTTTTTCAAGCGGTGTTTAGCAAGAATAACTATTTTTTAAGCATAGGTGAACCCCATCGCAATATCACACGGCCCACAAAATTCAGGAAAAGTTGCTCCTAGTCATAAATATCAATTGAATAATGCAGTCGTGCGCATGTTAGGCCGGGAATGGGGTAAGAAACCCTAATATTCTTCTAGCTTATGTCGAATTCGTTTTTAAAAAAATCCAACTTAAGTGCTGTCAAAGTGATTTTTTTATTCGCTCAGGTTGGAACTAGGTTCGCACTAGTTCCAACCCCAAAGCTGTCGGGTTCGCACTGTGTTGTTTCACGGTTTCGCAGCGGGTTCACCAATACAACTGTATTTCAGTTGCCAAAACTACGTGGGTGGGTGAGACAGGGCGGAATAAACAAGCAGGAGGGAGAAACAAAACTGTCTGTTTATTGAAATAAAATGCGCGTTGAAAATATTTTTTTCCGATAATTTTGTGATATTTGTTATTGTAGTTTCAAATGAAATTAAACCGGTACTGTTATCTAGATTCAAGTTTTAAAAATAATTGTTAGGAAAATTATGTATTCATAAGTTCATTCAGGTTTTCCTTTCTGATTGTGTCCTAAATTAGGTCGGTGGATGCAATTATGTAGTTTGGGAATTCCCCTTGAAACCCGTTCACAAAATCCACTAAGAATTGTCAGAAAAATATATTTGAGGAATACCGAATAGAATTATTTCTTATGCAGAATTTCTTTTGAAATTCTTCCAAAAACTCTTTCATGCGTTTTAGAATTGCCTTCGGGAATTCTGCCAAAAATTACTTCAGAAATTCTTTCTTGAATTTTTGGCGATATCTTTCAGGCATTCCTCCATATTTTTTCCAAGGGATCCTTTCGAGATGAATTCCTTTGGAAATTCTTCTAGGAATATCTTTGAATACTGTTCCAGGATTTTCTCTGGAAGTTGCTCCAGGAATTAATTTGGAAATTTCTACAATAATTCCTTCAGGAAATCTTTCTGGAATACAGGAACTTACTCGAAGTTTCCTTCAGGAATTGCTCCGCAAGTTTCGTACATAAGTTTCCCCGGAAGTACCTTGAGCAATTCCTCCGGAGATTCTTGAAAAATGAAAACGCACGAAGCCCAAAGTCCGGCGGAAAATTTTCCCGAGGTGTGAGGCAACCTTTATTAGGAGAGGTAGCAAGGAAAAAAAATTAGCGAATCCTGGATATTTTCTATTACATGCTTCTGAGTGTTCTCCGAAAAAAAAACTTTTGCAGAAATAGATGAATTTTTGTAGAATAGAAAATCTCTTTTACATGAATTCTATACGGAATTCTTGGTATAAAAATGTGCACGGAATTATTGAATATAATTAAATAGGTGAACTGTTCCGATCTCCATCTCACTAACATATTTCCATCTCATCGGGAAACAAAGAAATACAGCACCAATTTCGTCGCTGAAAACAATTACAAAAATTATTATCAATCCAAATTTCTTTCCATTGCCTTGTTTTTGATGGGATGAATATCGGAGCCATGAGATGAATTCCAGGAGCAGTTCCCCTATTTATATCCACCCAAAAGTAAATTCCACTATCCGCAAAAATCAGTTCACGTACTTAAACAAATTTATTTATCATGATCTGATTACTCAAGGCCAACGCATTGCCAGTGCACTGGATGTCCTGGATCATATGTTTCGAATCAAAACAAACACGATGCTACGCACACCAACATATCCAATGACAGATGGAACTGAAAATGTTTTTTTATTCGGAGTTCGGGTTGACACTGACCCAGGTTTAAAAACGAATTCGACATTAGTAACCAATTGGTAAATTGTTATCAATAAAAGAAAGCTGTGTTGAACTTAATCCTAGAATTAAAAAAAAACACATAAACAAAGAAAAATAAATAACATAATATAAAAGTTTTGTTCATTCTTGTTCTGATACCATACGTATGAGGTTGCATTTCATTTACGATTTACAACCAATTCTTCAATAAGGATGAACTATTTCAATCTTCCATTAAAAGAAAGATGTAATTTGAGTCGAAACCGACGTTTGAAAGCGAGTGCTTGTAATGATAATCAAAAGGTGTCAAAACACTTCTTAGCATACGAGTAAATTACATTCAAACAGGTTAGATGATTATAGAAACGATGATAATTAATTTTCCAATGTTTTAGATGCTTAATCTCACGTAAAAAGTATTGAAAACAAGAAAAAACGCATTTTTGTCAAGTGTACCTATGTGGGACTCCATTTTTCCACATATTTATTTTTAAATAATTGTACAAATGAAGTAGCCTGCCCAAACTTTATTAAACATTGTTAATTCAACCCCTGAATCCACACAACATAATTTGGTAAAGATCGGTGCAACAGAAAAAAAGTAATTCTTAAAAAAATGAAGTGTACCTATTAATGTAGGATAGACTGTATTGAAAGTTTTTTTTTCACCGAAATATCAATCATTGTTAACGAAATTTTTCAGTTCGTAAAAAAGCCATATTTTCGACATGTAGTTCAAAAGTTGACTGCGACACGAATGAGCATCCGATTAAGAAATGCTATTCAAATTGAAAGAATTTAGTTATTCTCCAATTTCAATTAATTGAATTTTATCAATTAACCCTGCTTCACTTTTCGTGATGCCTGAGCAGTATTGAAAATCAGATTCTCGTTGTCATGGAACTAGTTTGTTATTAACTTCTTTAATAAAGCGGAAACTGAATGTGGCCTACACGATATAAGCCATTAATGGCTATCACAATGGCCAGTTCAATCCGCACCACATGTTTTTGTATGCACAAATCTCAACGGATGAGCTATATTAACTGAGAATGTCCACTGGCAAAATTGGTCTGGGGTGCGATGATGCACGTGAAAACCCAAATTGAATATTCTCCTATCCATTTTTTACAATATTAGAAAAAAAACACCAAAATTGTTCTTGGTGGAGTTTCTGCAAGAGTTTCTAGAGGAAAACTAGTTTTTTTTAATTCTTAAGGCATGAGAATTTCTGCAGAAATTCATTTACGTATTCTTTCGAAGATCCCATCAGATTCTCTTTCAGAAACTGCTTTAGTAAACCAATCAATATTTCTACAGGAATTCTTTCGGAAATTGATTGAGGAATGAAATGAAAGAATTTCCAAAGGAACTCCTGAAATTTTTAAGGAGTTCCTAAAGGACTTTGCAGAAGAATTCCTTAAGCATCTTCAAAAAAAGCCTTTGAAGAAATTTCCGAACAAAAATTAAGAAATTCCTGAAGGAAAATCAGAAAGAACCTTTTAAACAAACGTCTAAGAAACCCCAAAGGAATTCTTAACAAAATTTACGAATGAATTTCAAAAACAATTGTTGAAGGATTAATAACCCATCTTCAGGCTGCCAAACACCCCCTATAGTGTGTAAGACAAAACTAGTGTCGAAAGTGTGTTCAAAATGAACTATGTTTTGTCCTATGAGGCCAAAAACAATTTCCACCAATCAAGTGACAAAACTCCGTACGAATATAGCGGTAATTAACAAATTGACTGCCATCGAGCCCTGAAGAAGATCCCATCCCCGGATCGAAACGTCGGCGATGAAATGAAATTGTCAACGCTATTATTCACGACTGAAAGCCACTCTGAAAATTGAATTTTTAATGAAATTTCCAAAGAAATTTCTAAAAGAATTTTGATTTTAAAAAAAATACAAAGAAATAGAGAATGTTGAGAGGTTATTCCTGGAGTTAGTTTTGGTGGAATTCCCGAGGGAGACGTCCAAGTATTTCATCTTATAGTTTCTGAAGAAATCACTGGAAAAAAATCATTGGAATATTTGGAGAAATTGGATTCGTAAGGGAATTTTAAATTAAATCTTTAAAGGAATTCCCGAATAAATTCCTACATGAAATTATTAAGAGATTCCTGAGTAAAATTTTGAGGGAATTCTTAGAATTGTTACTTAATTTTCAGATTTCAAGGAATTTCTTTGGCAATTAACTCAATTTTTCTGAAGGAATTTCCGAAGGAAATTAAGAATTTGTTACTGGGAAAATTTCCGAAGGAATACCCGGTGAAGAATTTTAAACAAATTTCTAGATAAAGCCAGATATGGCCAGTGCTATCGGCAGGTGCCTTGCTACAATAGATGGTAGTATCATCATCATCAAAGCTAGAAATTACTTTGGAAATTACCCCAGAAATTCCTTTGGAAAGTGTTTTAAAAATACTTTCAGAAACTTTTCAAGAATTGATTTTGAAACTCCGGCACAAAATTCTGGAAAATTTTATCTAAGGAATTCCTGAAATAGTTTGTGCAAAGGAATTCTCAAAAAAAAATTAAAGGGGTTCCTAAAGTATTACCAATGTCCCGTTACGCTGGGATATGGATACTCTGAAGTAGTGCGTAACGGTGTAAATCCGGTCATATCGCCAGGCTCGGTACAACACTGACGTCCTAACCCCGAATACCAAGGTGTCAGGCGACCCGTGCCGAGGGGATGAATGGCCTGGGAGTGAAACAATTAGCCAGGCAGTTAACGGAGCCTGGGTAGACTGGGTAGCAGTCTGGGTAGACACTTTTCGTGGTGCATTACGGAGTAAGATCTACCACACTGTGCTATAGTTCTTACTATTCTTGTTAATACTTATAAGTGATGGTCGGAAAAGTAGGGAACGACTTAAGTTTGCTTTTGGATGACCCATTTTTTGCGCCTTTTGGATGGAGTCAATGGAATAAATTGTAAAAACGTAACTCAATCTTAGGCTGGTTTTCGAAGCCGACGACATGAATCTCCAAGCTCCAGAGCGCTGATTAATCAGGAAAGAAACGGATACGAATTTGGTGGATCTGCTGAACCCTCTGTGTAAAGGTGAGATTCAGAAATGCCAAACGCAATGAAATCAGATCTCTATACAAAAACGAATTCGGAACTCATAAGAAGAACCAAAAATATGTTTGAACTTCAGTACCGATGCATGGCCAAAATCAGTATTATCCCACTTATAAACTGATTGAGGGGCGCGCCTTTGAGAGTTGGTATAAGCCATTTTTCGAAGGGTATAAAAGCGGAACCTTAATCTAAAGAGGCCTTACATTAAGCTTGAAAGATATATAAATAAAAAATGACTACTTCATTTCTTCTCAATAGAAATGGAGCAGAAAGACATGCACTAAACAAATGACACGGGTATACTACAAAAGTTCAATGAAATGAACGTAGTGGTTCATCCCGAACAAAAAAAAAAGTATTACCAAACAAACTATTAATATAATTTCATAAGGATTTTCGAAAGAAATTTCCGGCGGAATTGATGCCGTAGTAAGTGTGAGAGTGAAATATATTAGAAAATAGGTAATCTTCTTCCAGCGTGCATTGATGACAGATACACAGAAAAATAAAGACCCTAAAAAAGTTTAAAGAATTCAACTTTGAGTACGAAGTTCAAATTTTTAACTCAATATTAGGTAGTTTTCTCACTCCCTCTCATGAATGTTATTATAAACAAAGAGAGCTGCATCGACCCAACGTGTGCTGTTCCGTGGAAGAAGCCAAATTTGAGTTGTTTTCACCATAGTCTCGAGTGAGTGAAAATAACATAAATTTGAGTTGGTGAAACTTCATAGTGGTCGAAAATTCAACACGGGAGTAAAGGCACAGTACTCACCGGATGTTTTCGCATTTTACTTACTTTTGGCTTCTTCCACGCAAGGTCGGATTTGAGTGAAAGGAACCATCAAGTGAGTTGTTCCGCGGTTCCGTGTATGCAAATATCATTCGTATAACGGTTCGGTTGCCAACATTGACTAGTGAATAGCAGGCCATGACTTTGCCTCTTTCCTCGTCGGGCAACGAACGGAGTTGCACGCTCGATAAGACAGCACACTAGCGATCACACAAACGGATAGCTCGTTCGGCGGAATTGGGCAACACAGTAAGTATTCCAAAAACAATTTCTGTATGCATTCCATAAGGAATTTCCGAAAGAAATTCGGTAAAGATTTTCTGAAGGAATCCGTAATGTAAGATCAAGAAATTTCTGGTAATTTTTAAGCTTTTTCTGAAGAAAAGCTTTGGTGAGAATATCAGGAAAAATGACTCAAGCAATTTCTTGATTTATTTCCGAAGTAACTTTTATTTTCCAAAGGAATTTTCAGAAAATGGAAGTTTTCTGAGAAAAATTTCACAACATTCCAGAAGCTTTTCCAATAAGGTATCAAACAATATCAAGACAATAAAATAAAATTGAAATTTCGAATCGTTTGAAACTGTCTGACGTTTTAACGAGATAATTACCTAGATTGAGGTAATTTGGCGTAAAACAATGTAACTGTGGAATGTCTAATGAAATATGTACTAAGCAACGAGGCGTCAACATTCCAGTTCTGTGTTGCAATGGTGAAAAATAGTTACTCGCGAAAAACTGGAATAGCCTTACCATTGGGGATTAATTCATTATGGAGAATTGGTTTGCCAAATTGCTCCAATAGTAGGTACAACTTTGAAAACACACAAAAGCTTATGTACCAAAGCAAACATATTTTGCAAGTCGCCTACGAGTTTGGGTGTCCGGCTGAATGTGGCCCTAACTCACACAAATTCCGAAGATCAGCCAAATAAGGCATGTAATATTTTACTAAACAAAGTCTCATTTAAACCATTTTAAACTCTCAAACTAATCAACCAGCTAATTTGAAAATCAAGACAATGCATTTTCGTTGCAATGTAGAGGGATTTTTTATTGCAATTAGTCATCGACGTTGCAAAATTATTATCGGGGGCACACCGACCCAAAATCGCCGGCGGCGTGAGTGAAACCACCGGCAGTGGCGCACAGTACTGTTTTGTACCTATATGACGTTAAATACCATCTCAGAATTGACATTTCCAACCTTTAGTTCACTAAGCTCCAGTTAGAGGGTCATAATGATTTCCGCTTCAGCCTGCTGTGACTATTTCGAGCACGATTTCATGTTCTGAAAAATTTCCTTCAAACAGCAGCATCTCTCCGTAATTTATTTCATCTCCTCCCTACTTGCTAAATCCTCGTCATAATCGGAAGTCACGTTTTCCCAAAACAACATCGTGAAAAGAAACAACCTCGGGCGAATAAAGAAGAAACGACTTTGTTGCTTGCGAGTGGTTTCTTCGAACTCGTTTATTTCAACGTCAAGCAAGTTGTTCCAAAGGGAGACATAAGTGACATCAACACTGCTTTTGGCAGAAAATTTCAACCGGTACTTCTTGGTGCAAACTTGGTACGAATCGCAAAAACTCCACTCCCCAAACCGCATGGCCCCTGTAAAGTGCTCGAAATGGTGGTACCGAGAAAGTATACAGAAATAGTCCGCCGAGAATATTCCATACTGGATAGTGGCCTTCTACATCGACCAAACATGCACAACAGCTGACATCAGAAGCACTCCCTTGTGGCTCGGGACGTACGAATGCGTTTAACTGCCCGTGCAGTGAGCAATTCATGAAAGGACGTAAGTATATTTAATAGCCTTGTAACAATCATGTCACTCAAACGTGCTCCATGGAATGGAATGTTGTATTTTTTTGGTGGAAAACAAGGTGGTTCTGCGACGCAAAATAAATGATGGGGATAACGTCTTTTTGCCTGCAGTGAAGTGGAATTAATCAACAGCTACCGTCGTAGAGGTAGCGTGTTCCGTCCCTCTTCCTTAATAGGATTACATTTCAAGAACCCTCTTGACTCTGCCCGCAATTCGCTAATTCTTCCCACCGCACTTGAACCCTTTCATTTTCCGGCTCGCTTCGCTGCTCCCGTGTGTCAGGCTGAACGCGCACTCGTTAATGGCATAGCTGTCATTTACGACAAATCCACTTGAGAATTAGTTCAACCGAAGTACAACCTACCTTCCCTCTTGTGCGGATGGATGGGCTGTTCGCTGGATGACTGGCTGTGCTCGGGCGGTGTAGAGTTTCTTCAAATTAAAAACTTCCACTCGTCTGCACACTCAAGTTGCTCTCAATTAAAAAACGAAGCCGAGAAAAACAAGAAATGAGAGATTAAAATTTACCCAACCTATTACGGCGCCCTTCACGCCACTTACCGGGCATCATCGTCATCATCGAGAAACTTCTTGCGGGTTTTAATTTTCACAGAGCGCTGCTGGCTGCTTGCTGGCTGTTACCGACACAGCATACCAGCCTCCTTCGCAAGGTACCTACCTACCTACGCAGCGACGAAATGGTCCGCAGCTGAGATAGGTTCTCAATCGGACTACCGCGTTTCAGTCCAATCAAAACCATTGGAGTTGGATTGAGCGGAAAAAGCGCGTATGGAAAAGTGGATTAGAGTGGATAGAGTAAAATCGATATATGAATTTATTTTATCGATTACGAAAGACAATAATTACTAGTACTACCTCATGGCCGAATGTAAGGCATTATTACTGAAATCATTATTCATTACCCATTTTACTAGTTTAATTGTTTGGTCAGTTATCTAATAGTCACGTCTCACGCAGTCTACAATCAGAAACTCACTTTCTATTCTAGGTTTGATACTCCGTTCATTCTTCAAATATACATAAATTAAGCTTGCTTCCAAATTCGATTGATATTTCGACTTCTAACCATTCTCGAATATTTCTGGTAATGTGTCTGCTGTTGGTTTGTTGTAGGGTGACGGAAAGTGATGTAAGCCTAGGATGAATCGTTAACTCATCACGCCCATCACAATTAATCAACAATTCAGAATCGATCAGCATCGATTTTTGTAAGAAGGTATTTATCATTGCTTCTTTAAAAAAGTTTATCAAGCACATTCCATCTATATAACGCTAGATTTATGAACGAATTCAATTAACAAACTAAATAAATTGGCATGGACCTTTTGGCAGGCATCTTTTGCCGAATTAAGGCAGTATAAGAGTTTTTTTTCTTTTTTCTTTAGTAAAGGAGTTTCCTGAATGGACTTACCTGCTTTTGCACATTAGATGAACGGATAACTTTCATATTAAATTCACAATTTTCATTGGTATAGCGACTCGATTATTCAGAACTTTTTGAAACACCCGCATCCAAAGTATGACCTGCGATTTTCATTTGTAGCAGCACGTTAGCTTGGGTAAACTCAAACCAAAATCAAACCATTCTTACCAACAACCATTCACTATTGGGGACAGACGGCGGAAGATGATATTTTAGAAGTTTCCAGAATCATCCCTGAAGATACCACAAGCGTAGCATCTGAAGGAAATTCCAACATTCTTAAATTTCTTCAAGAATTCATTCGGAGTTTCCTTGATGGTTTCTTCATAATCCACTCACTTCAGAAATAATTCCAGAAATTAATTTCGAAATTCTTCCAGATATTACTTCGAAAATTCAAAAACGGAATTCCAGGAAGTCTGCTTGCGATTTTTTTTTGGAATACCTTCAGGGATTGCTTCCAGGAATTCCTTTGAAAATTATCTTATCTAATTCTTTGGAATTTTCTTCGGGAATTCCTTCCGAAATTTCTTTGAAAATTTCTTAAATTTTTTTTTCCAAAAATTCATTTACGAATTGTTTTGAGAAGCTCTTTTGAAATTCTATTAGAAATTAAACTCCTTCGAAAATACGTACTCTAACCCCACAATCATGGGTAACACAATAATATGAGTAATTTCCATTTAAGCAAGTGACTGATTATTGTTACAAAGTTACCCATATATGTGGGATGTTTCGGAAAATGGAGTACCCATAGAAATGGTTTTAAAAATTCCTTTGATAATTATTTCAGGAATATCAAGAAGAAATTTGTTGAAATCTTCTTTTGATCATTCTTCCAGTAATTCCTTCGGAGGCTCCTTCAGTAATTTCAGAATTTCTCCGTGAACTAAAGAAAGAAATTCTTAGAGTTACTACGAAATTTCCTGAACATCCTGAAATAATTTCTTCATAATTTAATGCAGAAATTTCTTCGAGAAATTCTTTAGCAACTCATCCAAAAACTACTTCACTCCATCAGGAACTTCTTAAGGAACTCTTTGGAGAATTTCTTCAGAAATTCTTTCTAACATACTTTTAGGAATCTTTCAGAAATACGCAGCGACGATGGTCCGCAGTCCGATCAAAATCATTGGAGTTGGATTGAGCGGAAAAAGCGCGTATGGAGAATTTCTTCAGAAATTCTTTCTAACATAGGAATCTTTCAGAAATTCTTTTAAGAATTCCGATGGACATTTAATTTCGAAAATTCCATATGAAAGCCGTATGCGAAGGCTGAAGCATAAGCGTAGGAAAATGCGTGCAAGGTTCGAATAAATCATTGGATTCTCAATGCCGTATATCCCACGGTAACTAAGAAATAAGGACCAAACATTTCACATTTTTTTCGGAGAACCATTTGAGAAACCCTGCGAAAATTCCTCTAAAAATGCCTCAGGGATTTCCATCGGAAACTATTTCTATTTTTTAATAAATATCTGGAAAAAAATCTTGACAGAATGTAAGGAAGAATCCTTTCAAAATAAATCTGAAGGAATTTCTGAAGGAGTTTGGAAAAGAACTCCTTAAGGAATTTTGGGGCATAGTGTATCCAAATCCATTGTACTTGTGTGGCAAACAAGATACATATTCATGCAATGGCTGTGAGGGTGAGATATATTAAGAGTTGGGCAATCCACTTTTAGAGTGCATTGATGACAGATATGCAAATATCGTATAACGGTTTGGGGGCCAACACTAACTAGTAAATAGCAGGCCATGACTTAGCCCCTTTTCCTCGCGGGACAACGAACGGAAAAGCACGCGCGATTAGACAGCACACCCCGTGATAGCTCGTTCCGCAGAACTGGGCCGCACATTTGGCGATCATGCCAGGTTGTTCCTGGTTGGAAATTGTTGTTTTGTAAGTATCCTGTGGGCGTGATTGGGACATTTTTCATCGATTTCCACTTGTAATGTCGAAGACGCTCTGGAAGAGCGTCGGATTGAATGATTTGCTCATCGGTTTCGATTTATGATGTCGAAGACGCTATGGAAGAGCGTCGGATTGATAGATTTGCTCATCGGTTTCGACTTGTAGTGTCGAAGACGCTCTGGAAGAGCGTCGGAATAAATGATTTACTCATCGGTTTCGGCTTGTGACTGAAGGCTGTGGCTGAAGACGATCTGGAAGAGCGTCGGATTGATAAATTTGCTCATCGGTTTCGACTTGTAGTGTCGAAGACGCTCTGGAAGAGCGTCGAATTAAATGATTTGCACATCGGTTTCGACTTGTGATGTCGAAGACGCTCTGGAAGAGCGTCGGATTGAATGATTTGCTCATCGGTTTCGACTTATGATGTCGAAGACGCTATGGAAGAGCGTCGGATTGATAGATTTGCTCATCGGTTTCGACTTGTAGTGTCGAAGACGCTCTGGAAGAGCGTCGGAATAAATGATTTACTCATCGGTTTCGGCTTGTGATGTCGAAGACGCTCTGGAAGAGCGTCGGATTGATAAATTTGCTCATCGGTTTCGACTTGTAGTGACGAAGACGCTCTGGAAGAGCGTCGAATTAAATGATTTGCACATCGGTTTAGACCTGTGATGTCGAAGACGCTCTGGAAAAGCGTCGGATTGAATGATTTGGACATCGGTTTAGACTTCTGATGTCGAAGACGCTGGATTGACAAATGTGTTGTTTCTCAACGGTTTTTACTTAAAAAAAAAGTTGAAGGCATAAATGATTTGTTTTCTCATCGGTTTCGCTATGTGATGTGGAAGCTGCTGTGGTAGAGCACTGGATTGAATGTTTTGACTTGTGACGTCACAGACGCTCTGGAAAAACGCCGAAAAAAAAAGTTATTTGTTTTCTTATTGGTTTGACTTAAACGAGTTAAAATGTCGAAAGAATTCTGGAGTAGTGCCGAAGCAAATGATTCGTTTTCTCATCGGTTTCCACTTGTAATATTGAAGGTGCCAGATTGAATGATTTGTTGTTCTTATCGGTTTCGACTAAACGTGATTTTTTTTTCGGAATAAATGATTTGTTTTCGTATCGGTTTTCTGCTTGTGTCTTCGACAACATTCTGCAAGAGTATCGGATTGTTGCAGCTTTTGATGGTGAAGGTGGTGTAAAAGAGTGGCGGATTGTTCGCATCAAAGCAACGTTAATGCGGATCAGCAGAACACAACTATTCAAATTTGAATTTCGGAGGTGTTGTGTGAGAGTACCGGACTTATTGGCTTGAGCTTGAAGGGCATAGTATGTTTGGCGAACCACCGATATTGTTTTGATTTTCCCATTGGAAGGCCATCAAATTGTATTGGATATAGACTGCCGGATCGAGTTCTATTGGTTTTGAATTGCAATGCTGAAAATATTTGCAAAAAAAAATTAGAAGGAATACAGCTGGAGGATCATGAATCTGAAATAGTTGACATTTTCAGAATGTTAAAAAAAGCTGGATTAATTTGTTTAGTAAATACGTATTTGCGTATTTGTATGTGGACTCTGAATTGAAATATTGAGCTTGGATTGTTTTTGGTATAGGTTTTTTAATTGGAAGAACAAAATACATAACCATGCAATGGCAGGCATAAATAAAACTTTCAATTAATTACTGTGGAAATGCTAAAGAACACATAAATAGTAAACCGAGAACTAGTTATAATGCAGAGCCATGGAAGATGAGGAGAATGAGAAAAAACTTGATCATTTTATATGAATGTTTGATTTTAGTATTCCAATATAAAAACGTTCCAATGTTGGTCTGGGAATAAAACTTTGTTCATGGAATAGGAATATTGGATTTGCTTTTCGGGTTCATACATTGGATTTGAGTATCAGATTGGAAAATCATATTGAAATATTTGAATTAGGATGATTTTGAATATAGGAATTGAGTACGGATATTGGATACTGGATTGTAAAATTAGAAACAAAATGTTTATGAAAATCCTAAGTCAATGTTTTTTTTTCTCTTTTTTAGTGAGAGAAGAAGGGGAATGTGAGGGTGAGATATATTAAGAGTTGGGCAATCCACTTTTAGAGTGCATTGATGACAGATATGCAAATATCGTATAACGGTTTGGTGGCCAACACTAACTAGTAAATAGCAGGCCATGACTTAGCCCCTTTTCCTCGCGGGACAACGAACGGAAAAGCACGCGCGATTAGACAGCACACCCCGTGATAGCTCGTTCCGCAGAACTGGGCCGCACAATGGCGAGCATAGAAAAGCTTTCAACTAATAACTGTGAAGAAGCTAATAGAAGTTGAAAAGCAAGCCAAGTTACAGTTGGAATGTAGAGCCAATGAAGAAGAAGAAGAAAATAAAGGAATTTTGCACGGTTTAACTAGAGGAATTTTAAACAACGGGTTTGGTGGTCATATGGCTACCGCTTCTGCCTCATACGCAGGAGGTCGTGGGTTCAATCCCAGGCCCGTTACATTCTCCTACTTTGTATCTTTTCATATATTTCTCATGTTCTAGCAATCGCTAGAACTGGAAATGGGCTTTCATACCATTTCTATCTTCTATCCCCCTATAACTAAAACTTGATTAGTTCTAGCAGGTAACTGTTAGAATTCGAAATGAGCGAAAAAAAAGTTCGTTTCGGCATCGAATTAGAATACTAACCATCCTTTCATTACTATCACATTGGCAACCCGTTAACCAAGACGAACCTCTGCCATAAAACCCCTTACCCCCAGATTCCAATAAAATTCCACAGGAACTCGTGGCCAGTGCAGAGATGTTCTCGGCTTGCAGTGAGCGAATAACTGCATCATCAATTCCTTCCCATCCCCGATGACCGTGAGGACGTGGCCAGCGCCGTTATCGACCTTCCAAAATACTAGAGCTCTCGGACTGTGCACATTGAGGTTGGAGTGCAAATCCCATGCTTCCACCCATTGGTTCCCTGTGCAATTGCGATTGTTCTGGTCGATCACGGAGTAGCAACTACGAAATGCACGGTCATCATGCCAAAAATGCCAAATGCCAAAAAAAAATTAACTAGAGGAATTTTAAAGAATTTCCTTAAATCTCTTCTTACATTTTTTGAAAAATTTCCTGGAGGAACTTTTGAAGGAATTTATGTAGAAACTTATAAAAAAAATTTCGAAGAAAACTGTGAGGATGAGATAATTTACAAATTGGGTAATCCACTTCCAGTGTGTATTGATCGTTGGTCATCATCGATTATTGAATAGCAAGCCATGATTTTTCCTCATTCCTCGTCGTGCATCCATCGAGATTGCACGCCACATTAGACAGCAGAATCAGGCTACACATTTGGCGCTCCTGCCTGGTTGTTCCTGAATTAAATATATTGTTCTGAAAGTAGTTAGTTGGAAAGTGAGAAAGCGGATTCAACTTACGGTGCGATAAAGCTCTGGAAGAGTGCCGGAATAAATTATTTGTTTTTCATCGGTTTCAGTGCTCTGTAAGATCGCCGGATGTACGATCTGTCCATGAAACTTGCTATTCAAGGAATACCAGATCATCTTCGATATCTTTCCATTCCCTATATTTTTTTCTGAAAAATATGAACATAGCAAATGTAACAAAAGATATTTTACTGATGGTTCTCGCATCAACGGATCCACTGGCTTTGGTGTTTTCAACGAAAATTCGACAATCTTCCGAAAATTCAAAGCACCGTGCTCGGTTTATGTTGCTGAGCTAGCAGCAATTAACTTCGCTTTGGGGATTATTCCCGATCAGCCCATAGACAATTATTTCATCTTCTCGGATAGTCTTAGATCTATCGAGGCACTCCGGTCGATGAAACCAGTTAAGCACGCAACTCACTTTCTTACAAACTTAAGCGAGCAGATGCGTGATTTAGTCGAAAGATCATTCAAGATTACCTATGTATGGGTCCCATCCCATTGCCTAATCTATGGCAATGAGAAGGCGGACTCGCTGGCAAAGGTGGGCGTACAGGAAGGTGAAGTTTATAATAGACAAATATTTTTGCATACTTATTCCTACACTTTGTTTACATTTTCTAACACTGAACTCAAGTCAAACACTGATCTCGGAATGCAATCATGGATAGACCTTACCAGGCTCTAGAATATCAATCAGAAAATCAAAATCAGAAAAATGAAATTATAAACTCTTTGCCTTCTTATTCTTACTCTTTGCTTACATTTTCTAGCACTGAAATCAAGTCAAACACTGATCTCGGAATGCAGCCATGCAGAGCTTACTAGGCTCTAGAACATAAACCTTGCATGAAAATCAGAGAAAAAAGTCATAAACAACATTCTACGCAACTCTTTGCTTACTTATTCTCACTCTTTGTTTACGTTTTCTAACACAGAACTCAAGTCAAACACTGATCTTGGAATGCAGTCATGGATAGAGCTTACCAGGCTCTAGAACATCAATCTTGCATCAAAATCAGAAAGAAAAAAATTAACATTCTACGCAACTCTTTGCTTACTTATTCTCACTCTTTGTTTACATGTTCTTACTCTGAATTCAAGTCAACCGCTGATCTCAAACATGCCATTATGGAAAAAGCTAACCAAGGTCAGAGATATCCTCTCGAGGGAATGATTGTTTACCCTATCAGGGATACCCTCTCGTGGAAATAATTATTTACCTTATCAGGGATACCGTCAGGGGAATTATTGTTTACCCTCTCGGGGGAATTCTTGTGTACCCTCTAAGGGGAATAATTGTTTACCCTATCAGGAATACCCTCTCAGGGGAATAATTGTTTACCTTATCTGGGATACCGTCAGGGGAATTATTGTTTACCCTTTTGGGGGAATTTTTGTGTACCCTCTCAGGGGAATGATTGTTTACCCTATCAGGAATACCCTCTCGGGGGAATTATTGTTTACCCTCTCGGGGGAATGATTGTTTACCCTATCAGGGATACCCTCTCGGGGGAATGCTTGTGTACCCTTCAGGGGAATGATTGTTTACCCTATCAGGAATACCCTCTCGTGGAAATAATTATTTACCTTATCAGGGATACCCTATCAGGGGAATTATTGTTTACCCTCTCGGGGGAATTCTTGTATACTCTCTCAGGGGGATCATTGTTTACCCTATCAGGGATACCCTCTCGGGGGAATTATTGTTTACCCTCTCGGGGGAATGATTGTTTACCCTATCAGGGATACCCTCTCGGGGGAATTCGTGTGTACCCTCGCAGGGAAATGATTGTTTACCCTATCAGATACCGTCTCCAAAAATAATTTGATTAACAAAGTTAAAATAATTCTGTTTCACCAACATCGTATAATAATTTTCACATTTTGTCGAATGTAATAAAATTTTGTTTTCAAATTTTCTCACAATTTTCAGTATCTTCTTCTTCTTCTTCTTCTTCTTCTTATTGGCATTACATTCCTCACTGGGATCTTGGCGCCTCGCAGCTTAGTGTTCATTAAGCACTTCCACAGTTATAACCTGCGTGGTTTCTTAGCCAAGTTACCATTTTGCATTCGCCTATCATAAGGCTAACACGATGATACACGATGATAATGCCCAGGGAAGTCGAGACAATTTCCAATCCGAAAATTGCCTAGACCGGTACCGGGAATCGAACCAAGCCACCCTCAGCATGGTCTTGCTTTGTAGCCGCGCGTCTTACCGCACGGCTAAGGAGGGGCCAGTATCACAGTATCACAGAACGCAAATCCCAAGCCTACACAGTAAAAAATGTTTGAGCTCGAGCTAAACTGTAACACACTATTCTTGCTAGCAATAGACCGTGTTGGTACTGAGATTTAAACTAAAAGCTGAACTGTTTCATATTTGTGGAAAATTTAATAATTATTCTGCTCATAAGTAAAGAAATGACAGATTTCTTCAAATGAGCAAACAATGAAGAGCTGAGCAGAATGAATACGTTTGCGTGCGTTTTGACAGTTTTACCATGGAGAAACTGTCAAAACGTACGCAAACGTATCCATTCTGCTCAGCTCTTGAATCCTGTTTTGAGCCAAGATTATAAAGGATACAAATGTAAGTACACAGTTACAATAAAAATTGTTGAACTGAAAAGCTGAACTGTTTCATATTTGTGGAAAAAAATATTCTGCTCATAATTAAAGAAATGACAGATTTTTTCAAATGAGCAAACAATGAATCCTATTTTGAGTCAAGATTATAAAGGATACAAATGTAAGTACACAGTTACAATAAAAATTGTTCGTTTGTCATTCAAATTAAAAGAAAATTCCTAGATTCCTTAATGAATTCCTTGGAGAAATCTTCCGGAAAAGACACCTCCAAGCGTGGTTCGAAAGTCTCCTAAGGATTTATGAAAAATTAAAAAGTTAACGCTTACGTTGAACGTTAGCGCCACAGAATTCTACTATCTAAAACTTTTCGCTAATCAATTGCAATGTGTTTGCTATCTAAACTGGAACTTTTTCAACCAGAACGATCTAAAAATAGATAAAGTATATTAATATGATTGAATTGGTTCGATCTTCATTTTTTCACATTATTATAAACTTAGGTTAGGAATGATCTTTTGCCTTTCTCCTACAAAAAAGTTGTACCGAAAGGCTTTTATTTCACTCCATAACGATCTTTTTATAGAAGGCTTGTAGACCAATAGTTTTTGAACCAATCGACTTAGCTTAAACCAATCGAGCAAATGCCTGCTCGTTCACGTGTGTGTACAAATTATAAGAAAAATTGTAACCGACTTTTCATATGGTATTCCTTAGCCGTCTTTCTCGCAACCAGTTGCTTTCAGAAGGTGGTAAAGCCTTGTAGATCCTCATTGAATTTAATTACGATCAGCCATTGCGTTTAAAAGCTATTAAGAAAATGTGCTGGAACAAAAAAGTTCGTGTTCTGATTTAATCTGAGTTTTTTACATTGAAACAATTGAATAAATTATATTATTTGGAATGATCATTGGATAATCGAGAATTGAACGATTCTTTAAAATTTGATGCAATGCCGAGCCGAGATTGAGAACATCTGACCAATCACAACGAGCATCGTGGCGAAGTTGGTACAAGGGTGCAAAATCCCAACAACGACCAGGAGGGCCGTACCAATCCCATCTGGCTGCCACTGACTGCAAGTGAAGACGACGACGGTTGTACCGCACATTGCTCATGGCGGAGAAAGGAGATGTTTCACGTCGAAAGACAAAGCACAGAAGCAAGCAAAATAGAGAAACGGGTGCCGGCTACCGAATACCGACGCTACGCTCTGTCATCCAATTTTCCACTTCCTCAAATTTCCCAGCCCCCCTCTTGCGCTGTCTTCGTCCGATCCACAAGCTGAACCGTTCCGAGGAAGAGTGGTTTCTTTCTGTACGAACCAGCAACCTCGCGCTTCAACGAGTTTAAAATTCAAAAACCAAACAACAAACACCGCTCCGCATTTCTTCCGCCGCCGCGTCGCACCATAACCGTGCGTCAACGATCCGTTCCTTTGCCGCGCTCACCCCGCTGACGGACTGGTTGGTGATGGCGATGATCCCACCGCGGCGTAGCAACGCGACCAAACGAAAGGAGTCAAGTGTGATTTACGCAGCCAAGAGTAAAAATTTATGTTTAATGATCGCGTGACTGCCGTCCGTGTACCGTACACAAGCGGCCCAAAGACAACCAAGCGGCGGACCGGCAAACCGAACCCACGACGTTGATGACGGAGACGACGAGCGGAGGAACCACTTTGGATGAATCGGAATCACACCACTTACTTCAGCGCACGGAGGCCGGCTTCAGCGGGAGTGCCGGAGTAGTGTGGCGGCCACTTGAGAAGGATGCTGCACGGTGGGAGGGTATGCGGGAAAATTGAAGGAGGTTGTTAGTTAACTTTGGCCTGTAGGCGGTTGTAGTATTATTTGCTGCGCCATCGTTGTCCTACTGTCCCATTCCGCGGACGACGACGACGACGCCTGCCCTTCCTCACCCATTTGTTACGATGAGTTTGAAACTTCGTGCTGGAGCTGTCAGAGTCTCGTGTTTCGCTTGTATTTTTTGTTAATTCGTTAAAATCAGTCCCCATCCTGGGGGAGGTTTAAATGAGTGGATTGGGAATTCAGTTGAGAAGTTCGTTAATCATCAAACTTGTTGGGAATGTCATGCTGATTAGGCTGAATAAATTAAAATAATTGCTAGGAATTCTGAGGTTAGTTAATGTTGAGGAATACCTTTTGCATGGGTAACTCTTGGTAATTAACCTAACATACATATTAATGTATTTTGTTTGATCAGTGGAAAGAGTTAATCTCAAAGAAGATTCCGCAGCTAAATCGGGGAACGTCATACTCTGTACACCATTGAAATACTACGAAAATCGGTTGTGGCCGGAGCGAAGAAGGAAAACGATCTGTTGATCCCTGAAACTGGGCATTATCGTTCCTGAGATGGAAGCCACATAATGGTTCTTCCAATCCTGACTGACGATTCTCTTAATCCAGGAGGACCGAAGTGGTGACCGGCCACTGCCAGATTGTTCGATGTTACGTTCCTAAACCCCACAATGCCCCTGGATCCGTCGGTGTAGCGATGTTCGTGGTTCCTGTACTTTGTATTAAACGACTCAGCAACCGACCTTCGGAGAGCCTCACGTTTTGCGATGAAGTGTATTATATTTGCTATGGAGGAAGCTCAGCTCCTTGCTCCATACCACTGGCGGAAGATTGACGCCAACCACCGCGCGCTTATCCGGTTCCCTTCAATAAGGAAAGGGATCCTGTGATATCTGGCAGTATAAGGGGCGAAGGAAGTGGCCCTGCAGCATCTTTTGTCATCATGTATGTGGTGACAAAATGGGAAAGTGCCTGCCGCAGCGCAAGTAGACTCGGCAGATGTGAAGGGTAGGACACCGGAAGCGATTCGGACATAGCTGATGAAGGTCGGAGGTAGGAAATTGCGGTATTCAATGCAGGTGAGCTCTAGGCAATACAGTAGCCGCCTGTCTATGAGCTTTGAAAGCGTTTGGAACAGGTTTAACCTGGTACGACAGTTGACTTTGGAAGTAAGGCCAAAAGGTTAGGCCGTGATCGATGAGAACGCCAAGTACATTTACAATTTTGTGGCTGGACAAGAGGTGTTCCTCCAATTCGATGCGCTGTCCTGACGATTGAAGCCTTCATCAACGAATGTACGCCTTTATCATGCAAAACCTTAGCGAGGTGACCCAACGGAGGACGACACTTACAGTGGACTGTGCGAGTATGTCCGGGTATGTCTCCGACGACGACATCCAATAAAATGCCGTTGGCGTAAGTGAACCAGGTACAGAAGGACTTTACGAGCGTGGGTGGAATGAGCAGTGAGTTCTGTGGAGTTTGAGTAAAATGCCTTCAGCGTGTTATAATAGATTCACAGCATGCATAATCCCATTTTTGAGAATCATCGAAAAATAATCTATTGAATTCCAAAAAATATCTGATATTGGATACGAGAAAGCACAATAAAATTATTGTCGCGCTCTTCTTAAACGCTCAACTCTTCGCGGTGATAACGCGCAAGCAAAAGATTGCGCAGCAGCGCGCCCATAAGCTTTTACACAGGGTGTGAGTCTGTGCTGTTTAATTTAAAAAGCCGCCGAATGGGGTTGCCATAGTTAAATAGCCGCCGTGTGTAAAATAAATGGGCGCGCTCCAGCGCAATTCAACGGAGGCTGATTGAGATGATCACGATCTGAGTGTTTATCTTGGGATGCATAATAGCTAATTAATTTTAGCGGAAATATCTCACCGTAATGCTACGTTTTGAAAGTGCAAGTGAATTGACTTACTGTCCGTTCAAGTGAGTTGAACGAAGGTGTTTGGACGCGTTTAATCCAAGCGACTTGTTCAATTCACTTTCCATGTCAAAACGTAACATAATAATCATACCCATTATGATAAGCGCAACATAACAAAACGCAATCGGAGAGATACATATTCATTTAATTCAAATTAATGGTGGGCAGCGAAAATTTTCAATTCATAATAGGGAAAATGTTAATAAAACAATATGTTGAAACGCAGGTGTTAAGTTCCAGTAGGAATTTAGGACACCGAAGAGGAAGAAGAATGATGCATTGGAATAATATCGATAATATTCATAAAGAATTAATCAATCGGCGAGCAGCAAGCCATGATTTTGCCTCTTCCAGTCAGACCTCCGCGGTGTGCACACGCATCCACGGGCAGTCGCCGTCTTAACTTCGTTCCGGCCATTTAGGGCAACACATTTTGGCGATCCTGCCAGTCGATTTTTTGGATCCTATCGCTGATTTCATGAGGTGAGTTGAATTCAAGTGGTAAAATTGTGACGAGTGATATATTTCAGTTTGCAAAACCGTCGGAAAATGGTTTGTGGTTTGCAAAATCACAAGACGCGTCTCGAAGACCGTCGGAAAATGGTTTGTGGTTTGCAAAATCACAAGACGCGTCTCGAAGACCGTCGGAAAATGGTTTGTGGTTTGAAGAATATTAAAGCCTCGCCTGGAAGACCGTAAGAAATTGGTTTGTGGTTTGCAAAATTACAATGCGCATCTGGAAGATCGGTGGAAATGGTTTGTGGTTTAGAAAACTATAAGGCGTGTCTGAAAGGTGGCCGAAAAAATGTATTGTAGTTTGTGAAACTACAAGGTGAGTATGGAAGACCAACGGAAAATGGTTTACGATCTAGAAAATTTCAAAGTCCTGCGAGCATTGATTTTGATTAAAACAAATTTAGATTACATGAAGCCACTTGGCAACGTACATGAGACGCTACAGACAACGCTACAATCTTCCCAGCTACCTGGTGAAAATCATCAACAATTACCTGTCGGCAAGGACATTCCGGGTCTCAATCAGCGGAGCGAGTTCCAATGCGCACAACATCGTCGCAGGCGTTCCCCAGGGCAGTATCCTCGGGCCCCTGCTTTTCAATCTGTTCACCTCCGACATGCCAGAACCTCCAGAAGGCGGCATTCTGTCTCTGTTCGCAGATGACACATCCATCGTCTACAACGGTAGAGTGATCAGAGCGCTAGTGGCAAAACTCCAACGAGGCCTGGATGCCCTGACAGAGTACCTCACCAGCTGGAAGATCTGTATCAACGCGGCGAAGACCCAGGTCATCATTTTCCCCACTCCAAATCCCTAAACTTGTTCCGCCTGGGGACTGTAAAATCATCCTCAATGGCACGACTGTGGAATGGGCCAATGAGGCCGACTACCTTGGCTTGACCCTCGACAGCAAGCTTATTTTCAGGCAGCAGGTTGACAAAACGGTGACAAAGTGTAACGTCTTGTTGAAACTACTGTACCCTTTGATCAACCGCCGGTCGTCATTGTCCCTGACAAATAAGCTTGCTGTCTACAAGCAAATCATCCTCCCTGTGATCGAATATGGCATGCCGGTCTGGGAGAGCTGCGCTAAAACCCACCACCTCAAACTTCAACGGGTCCAAAACAAATTCCTGAGGATGATCCTCAACACCCCTCCCAGGACAAGAACATCCGAGGTCCACCGTCTGGCCGGAATAAAAACCTTACATGAACGCTTTGGTGAGTGTAAAGAAAAGTTTAGGGTCCGTTGCTTGCATTCGGATCAGGCTCCAATTAGGGCGCTAGTTCCAATCTAGGTTATCAAATTTCTTATTGTAAATATTAGTGTACATAGTAGTTAGGTTATCAAATTTTAAAAAACACACCAGCGCCTCCTAAAGGCCGTCATATTAACAGTATATCATATAAACACTTAAATAACAATGTAAACATAAAAATTTAAAATTGAAGTTGGAGGGCCAAGCCGGCCGAGCACTGTACATGTAAAAAATAATTGTAGAACAGAAAATGAAACAATAAAGAAGAATTTTACTACTACTACGTACATGAGACTACCAATCGAGCTATTGTATAACGAAATCTGAGAGAAATGGAGAAATATTTAATGCTGTACTGTTGGAAACTGTTCGGAAAGACAAATCGGGACTGATTTGCGATTTGGGCGTAACTTATTCTGTAAACAAACATTTCTTCATGGATTCCGGAGAATGCAAGCGTTTTTATCCTAAACTAATTCCCTTATCTTGTAGAGGAAAGCTTAATCTGTCGGATCCATACCGTGGTTTCCTCATGAAATGCTTGTTTTAGCAGGAATTGGCCTTCCAATGTTTGTTTACAAAATAAGTTACGCCCAAATCGCAAAGCGGTCCCGAAATATATTATCTAGAAATTTATCTTGGAATGTACTGACTCAGTAGCCATAGCGGGATTACCTGTAGGAGCAGATATCTTGGAATTTGAAAAATTAATAAGGTTGCCGGATTTTACAAAGCTATTCGGAAGTTCGAATTTATTATGGGTAAGATTAGTTTTGAGTTATTGGCTAGCAATAAGGACACGGCAGGTATTTCCGTCCATCGTCGTAGGGACTAAAACCAACGAAGGCAACGTACATTTGCTAGAACTCCACTATAGCAGAACGTTTCTCCTGAGCTTACGATTTTGTACGTATGAGTTTTACAAAAAAGCGTCTCTTTTATTGATTTTCGAGACTATGACGAACAGACGAAAATACCTGCCGTGTCCCTACTAGTTGATGGCAAATGTTTGATGGTGTACCGTACGCGAAACTAAAAGTTGGATTAAATGTACGGATTTGGAATAGATTTGAATTGGATTGATTTGGATTGGATTTGGATTGGATTGGGATTGGATTTGGATTGGATTTGGATTGGATTTGGATTGATTTGGATTGATTTGGATTGATTTGGATTGATTTGGATTGGATTTGGATTGATTTGATTGATTTGGATTGATTTGGATTGATTTGGATTGATTTGGATTGATTTGGATTGATTTGGATTGATTTGGATTGGATTTGGATTGGATTTGGAATGGATTTGGATTGATTTGGATTGGTTTGATTGGTTTGGATTGATTTGGATTGATTTGGATTGATTTGGATTGATTTGGATTGGTTTGATTGGTTTGATTGGTTTGGATTGATTTGGATTGGATTTGGATTGGTTTGGATTGATTTGGATTGATTTGATTGGTTTGGATTGGTTTGGATTGATTTGGATTGGTTTGGATTGATTTGGATTGGATTTGGATTGATTTGGATTGGTTTGGATTGATTTGATTGATTTGGATTGGATTTGGATTGATTTGGATTGATTTGGATTGGTTTGGATTGGATTTGGATTGATTTGGATTGATTTGATTGGTTTGGATTGATTTGGATTGATTTGGATTTGATTGATTTGGATTGGATTTGGATTGATTGGTTTGGTTTGATTTGATTGATTTGGATTGATTTGGATTGATTTGGGTTGGATTTGGATTGGATTTGGATTGGATTTGGATTGGATTTGGATTGGTTTTGGATTGGATTTGGATTGGATTTGGATTGGATTTGGATTGGATTTGGGTTGGATTTGGATTGGATTTGGATTGGATTTGGATTGGATTTGGATTGGATTGGATTTGGATTTGATTCCAGTTTCCCCGAACGTTTAGGGTCCCCAGGTCCGATTCCACCGCGTGCAGCCAGCATGTTCGTGGCCTTCCACGGATTCGCCGGCCTCTATCTGGTTCTCTGTTGAAAATTGGTTTTGCTATTCTTTCTTCCAACATTCGCACTAAGTGTCCAGCCCATGAAGTATGCCGTATTATATTCTTGATACAGCTCATGATTCATGCGTCTGGGCCACACACCATTTTCTAGTTTCCCTCCGAGTATTGTACGCAGCACTTTTCGCTCGGAAACCCCGAAAGCTCATGTCCATAAAGGGCGACTGGTAGAATCAAAGTTTTGTATAGAGCAAATTTCGTTTCCGTCTGCATGTTGCAGGGCCTAAGCTGGTTACGTAATCCGTAAAAGGCCCTATTCGCAGCAATACGTCTTTTCACTTCACGGGAAACGTCATTGTCACATGTCACAAGCGTTCCAAGGTAAACAAATTCTTCAACAACTTCAAACACATCCCCATCAAGTACTACTTCTGCACCAACACCACTAGGTCTTCCCCTATCTCTACCTGCCACCATATACTTTGTCTTGGTAGAGTTAATGGTTAAGCCTATCCTCACCGTCCCCCTCTTCAGTGGGACAAAAGCCTCCACTACTGCTCTGCGATCGATTCCAATAAGGTCGATGTCGTCCGCAAAACACAGGAGCATATGCGACCGTGTGATGATAGTGCCGTTCCTCTGCACGCCAGATCTTCTAATAGCGCCTTCGAGTGCAATGTTGAACAATAAATTCGAAAGTGCATCACCCTGCTTCAATCCAGGTCACAAACGAGGTTGACACTTCGTCCGCAATCCGAATAGTTGATTTCGAGCCATCCAGCGTTGCACGTATCAGTCTAATCAATTTCACCGGATTTCTCTTCACTGAATCGTACGCTACTTTCAATTCAATGAACAGATGGTTAGTCTGCAAGTTGTACTCCCGGAATTTATCAAGGATCATCCGCAGGCTAAACATCTAATCCGTCGTTACCCGGTTGCAAAGATTATAATCAAAAGACTTATCCTACTATGATGTTTGCCAAAAAATCAAATGCTTACAGATATCTAAATAAAGAATTAAAAAAATGCTTACAGTCCAGCTCACAGCATACCACGGGGTTGATTTTGCCGGACTCGAAACAAAACTTAATGTAAACAAAAATATTTTGAGGGAGCGACAAAAAAAATAAATATTTTGAGGATTTTCAAATCCGAGTGTTTTTTTTTTCAATTTTATTATTTGTTTTTTATTATCCTCCCTCCTCCTTGACCTTTCGGAGACCAGTAGGACATAATTTTGACTAAATCTTTGTAACGGCCTTATTAACAATCGAACGAAAATTCAAAAACCAATCATATTTTCAGCAATTCAAGTAATCATCTTCGAGTGGTTTTATTAATGATTATTAAAACGTAATAAAATAAATTTGCCACTAAAAGGGTAGCGTTCATAAATGTGGAAAGAAGGCAAGATTGGAAACCTTTCCCACCTTCTCAGAAGATGTTGAATATCGCTATGCTTTTTCTTCAATTATTACATATTTGAAAACGTAAGCGAGCAATGGATGCCCAATATGAGCAACCTATTTATACGATGGGGTTTTGGTGAACTGCTGAATTGAAAATGAATGGTGCTAATTGTTGATTTAATAATTTCCAATGAATATAGCCCAACAAACATTGGCAGCTGATGGAGCGCTTATGCAAACAAAAAGTCTTCTGCAGATGGAAAACTAGCTTATTCGGCTAAAATTGTTTGTAGGGAGCGATTAATTCAAGATACCTGTTAGTCTTCTATTGCATTTCAAATAATAGGGAAAGATACCTATTTAGTAGCCAAGCCAAGGACTTCCCCGAACTGCTCTCTGGGTGGAAGAACAGCCTAAGTAAAAGAGGAAGAAAATGTAATTACCACAAAAAAACGAAGATCACATGACACAAAACGACGAAGATAATGAAACCGCGCCACTCAGCAAGATGACACCAACGAACGATGAAGACAGCGAAAACGAACTAGAAGCAAACAATAATACGAAAATTAAATAAAAGGGGTGAGAACGCCGAAAAAAATTATAGCAATTCACCCAACAACAAAACAGGATCGGCAACGAAACGCGACGACGGTCGGCCCAGGGAGCCGGACGGGAAGCCCATCCAGGAAGAAGACCTACATTAAAGCGAGAAGGACCCTTGGAGCTGCGCTGGAGTGCATCTCCTAAACGGGGTTGAGGATGAGGACTTCTTGTCGCTTGACGAAGAGTAGGGAGGGAGCGTAGAATTTTGCGATATGTACTGTGAAGCTCGCAACTCATCGGAATGGTGGGGGAGGGTAGAAGAAAACGGTTCCAAAGAACAGCTTGAAAACATCCATGCCATGTCTATGGCAGCCGATAAACGAGAGGCTGTTAGACTGGTTATGTGGGCACTATTCCAATCGTGCTAATTTTGCGTTGAGAACAACCGGAACAATCCTCAACAAACAATTTTAGCTGAATAAGCTAGTCTTTTTTAGCCAAAGAAGACTGTTTTTCTTGACTAATTCTTGACTAATTCCTAAACCATTTTTTTTTTACAAATATTACTAATCAACGTAACTTCATAGTAGTGTGATACAATATTTATCAATTATCAACTTGATTACATTTCGGTAGGCAAGTCTAATCTCTTTCCTACACTTCTCACAATTGAATCAGTCTAAATAATTGCGCTGCATCGTTGCACGCAAGAGCTAAAGGTTCGCAAGGAACAACAACAACAACAAAAAACTGTGAAAACGCTGCGAAAAAGCTGAGTCTTGCCATCATAAGATGGTCCTTTTGGAATCTACACAGTGTGAAGGACCACAAGGCGGCCGGCATGCTAAGAAGGAACAAACCTCTTAAAAGCTGTACAGCACATTCATCGGCAAACACGCGATCCGCCTGGCCGGGAGACTGTCGACGATGGCCACGACTGGAAAACACGAGACACAGAGGCAAAGAAGCTCTGTGTCTGCCGCCGTGACCTGCAGACTCCGTCAGAATACTACTGCGAAGACAACTCAGCACCGTAAGAGAGAGATAATTTCTTGTTTAATTTATGTATATATCATTTTGATTATTATAAACTTTATTTTTTCTTTCTTTGCGCGTTGCTTTCGTACTTCAGCTTCTTCGAGGGGCGTTCTCGGGATCTTGTAGTGACGACTGGACACGAGAGCGCTGATGGCGTTTTTTACACGCCAGCGAATTGTGACACAGTGGCGAATTTTCGAATGTAAACCGGAAACATTAGAAACGTAGATTAATGGTTTCACACATGATAATTGACATGTGATAATCGAGTCGGCAGTGGCCAGTTAAGGCTTTCAATAAAAACACTCTGATTGAGGACGTGACTCCAATATTGTTTGAGAAGTAGCGTATGTGCTAATTCAACACTCACGTACAGGAACAACTGGTTATAGGCCAAAGAAGCCTTAAGATGTGTTAGTGTGTTAGGCAAAACATCTTCGGCCAATACAGTTCAACAAAGAAATAGTCAGATATTTATCAAAAATGCACTTCAGGAACTGAAACATTGGTTTCAATTTTAGCTCGAAGTGGAGGTCTCATGTCTATTGTCTATAAGAACTCTATTTTCGGTCCGATCCTATTTTGAAGCTTTAAATGATTGAACCTCTAAATGATCATGTTGTGTTGTATGAAAGACGTTTTTCTAATAGCTGTGGAACGATAACTTGCAGGAAAATTGATGCTTATTGCCAAAATCACAATAGCATTGACAAAATTTGATCCCATTAAGGTCATTCCTGACAGAATCCCAGTTTCAAAGTGCTCGCGTTTTCGGGGGCACACCTTTCGATACGGAAGCAACGCACAACTGTCATTTTTATTTTTTCACGCATGCTGCGACGCAGCAAGGTGTAGTAATACGGGCGGTGGATTTAAAGAAGGGAAATTTAATAAATTAAGATAATGTAATTAGAAAACCAATAAACCGTTTTGTGCTTAATTAATTTGCACCCATTGAATGAGTAATCCGTTTTCTTTAACAATCTTGTTCGCTTGCATCGAAAAAAATCGCCTTGTAACGGCATTGCGCAACACTCTTCAAATGGGCGGAGCCTAACATACTCAATTATTGATATAAAACCAAGAGTATCACCATTCTGCGACATTCACTCAACGAACGCAGTGACGGACGGTCACACCAGTGGGTCGGCGCTTCCCCAAGCAGCAGTAGGTCGGACGGGCCTAATTCCTCCCACAGAAGCGAGGGTATATAAGCAGTGGTGCATTAGCACCACGGCTCATTCTTCAGACGAACGCGGTGACGGACGGTCACACCAGTGGGTCGGCGCTTCCCCAAGCAGCAGTAGGTCGGACGGGCCTAATTCCTCCCACAGAAGCGAGGGTATATAAGCAGTGGTGCATTAGCACCACGGCTCATTCTTCAGACGAACGCGGTGACGGACGGTCACACAAGTGGGTCGGCGCTTCCCCAAGCAGCAGTAGGTCGGACGGGCCTAATTCCTCCCACAGAAGGGAGAGTATTTAAGCAGTGGTGCATTAGCACCACGGCTCATTCTTCAGACGGACGCGGTGACGGACGGTCACACCAGTGGGTCGGCGCTTTCCCCACGCAACAGCAGCATCAGTTCGGGTGGATTCTATCCCCGTCCTGTAATAACGAGGTAATTAAATAATTTTCCGAATATTCCAATGGATGGTCAATAGCCTCGAGAGGCCACGCCTCTACGTCCCGTCAAGACACCATCGGAAAATTATGACAATGGCGCAGCCGGTACAAGAACAAAATCTCCTAATCTGTAAGTGTAAAAAAAAGAGAAGAAAAAAATAATAAAGAAAGAAAAGGATCTGTAGTCGAGGCAGTTTCCTTAGAAAATAGGAGCTCTGATAGTCAAGACAGAGTGTCCTACATTGAATTGACCTATGAGCTCTGATAGTCGAGGCAGAGTTAGTAGCAATATGTTAGTACATGCGTTTTTTTGTTGTTTCCACAGAAAACCAAAAGCTAAGGTCACTAAGAAAATGTTACAGGAACAACTTTCGGCCTTGAAGGCCGAGTTGGCTACAGTGCGTGCCGAGAAAAGAAGGCCATTGAGGGCACTTGAAGCAACCACAGAGGACAACGATTCAGTGAATTTCAAACCAAGCGAATGTTTTGAATCACGACCCTCCACATCATCAGGGAACGAATCCTTGTTGGCTACTATGAGCAACATGTCTTTCGGGTCGCTGAATATTCCAGAATGTAGACCGTCTGATGGCGAGACTGATGTCGACAAAAAGGCGTATGAACACTGGAAGGAGATACTTACGGCGTCTTTCAATCTGGTCCGAGCTACCGATGAGCGTTCGAAGATGGACATCTTCCGAATAAAAGCTGGCCCAAAACTACTAGAAGTGATGCAAGGAACGTCATCAACAACAGACATGCCAGGCGAACAATCGCACCCCTTCTCTAATGCAATGGCTCGATTAGATCACTACTTCGGATCGAGAACCTACATCATAGGCCAAAGAGGTAAACTGATGAATACAACACAACACAGTGAGGAATCCAGCGTGTCTTTCGTTCGTCGGGTTGCGGCGGCCGCAAAGTTATGCGGATACGCATGTGACGAGGAGATGGAGGCGGTGGTTCGTACTATTGTCAAAGGTACCTCCGATAGCCGGGTACGTGTTTTAGCCCATCGGAATTGGGTGAACCAGGGTGACATGAACAGCCTTATCTCAATGGTACGTGATCGGGAAATGGAAATGTTCAACGAAGAGGAATATCAGAAATTGACCCGCCAAAACAGTGCGACAGTAGCAGCGGTAATGGAAACCCCAGAACAGAGATTACCATACCGACGTGGTACAAGATTACGATTCAGAGGCGCCCAGCGTGGGCGAGGAATTTTTCGACGAGGATCAGCTCAAATTCAAGGTAGGGCACGTGCTTCATGCTGGCGTTGCGCAAGTATGTACCACGATCCCGCAACTTGCCCCAATCTTGACAAAGTTTGTCACAACTGCAAGCGCCGCGGACACTTGGCCCGTATGTGTGCTTCCCAACCTGCGTTTGGAATTGGATCAAAGCGGGCATCTAACGACCCAGGAGATGGAGAACCCCAGCCAAAGATTGCTGCGATCAAGCAAAACGGCGAAGAACACGACGAAATGGTAAATATGAATGTTGATCCAGAATAATTGTTACACAAAGCTATTTCATCTGACACTTGAAGAAAAATGTTAAAAGTTGAAAAAGGCAAAATAAAAGCACACATGTTGAGTTTACAGATGAAGCGCGTTTGATATTTATTTGATCTCTTGACCCTTGGTTTTTTTTTTCATCTGACTTAATTGCCAAATAAGGCGACTTATATTCCGAACTTGGTCTTTTTTTTTATTTCATTGAAGCCTATTCGACTTCAAATCAACTGTCCTTTATTTTGGGTTGGATGTCATCAAGAACCATCCAATATGTGTTAAAACACCAATATTCGGAATATGAGTTATGTTCTTGATTCGAATTAAAAACCTATATTAAGCAATGATTTCTATCAGGAAAAATATTTACGTGGATGGTGTTCAAGTAAAAAGTTAGATGAGATAGCATAATTCCAAGATCGTAGATAGGTTTTAACACTTCAAATTCTAGGTTCAAGTGTTTCCACCGATAGCGTCAAACGGAGGTAACCGAACTGAGGAAGTTATATGCGCAGTACCCTCCACAAACCTACCTACAGAAGAAGATGCCTGCGTTGTAGGGCGTGTAGCTGGGACACGTGTTATATTTTTTATAGATTCCGGGGCTCAAGTAAATACCGTAACAAGAAAGACACTTGATAAGATTCTATCTAATAAGTCCAAATTGAACACGGTGGTTGATCTATGCTACTCCTCGGATAAAAGGTTGCGCGCATATGCATCACAAGGAGAGATCAAAGTGATAGCAACCTTTTCAGCTACATTATACGTATCACAGGACAGACCAGTGTATATTGAAAAATTCTACGTTGTAGAAGAATCAAGATCGTTAATGAGTTTTAATACAGCCGCACGATATAGTCTACTGGACGTTGGCTTACGAGTTCCCATAGGAGCATTTACGAATATCTGGAAATGTGAACTAGCATTGGTGGATAAGGTAATGGACGCCACAGTGGAAGAATTCCCGAAATTTAATATTCCGCCAGTGCTGTTGCATTATAACAAAGACTTGCCTCCCGCTAGAAACGTATACACTCACATACCACCTGGGTTTAAGAGATTAGTTCAGTTAAAGCTCAACGAACTATTGAAATCAAAAATTATCGAGCCTGTGACTGAAGAAATGGATCGATCGTTCTGCTCGTCATTACTGGTGGTACCCAAGGCTAAAGATGACATTCGCTTGGTGATTGACCTGAGAGGCCCAAACAAATGCATCTATCGTACGCCCTTCAAAATGCCAACTTTTGAGGCAATACTTATGGAACTGCATGGAGCTCGATGGTTTTCGACCGCCATTTAACAAACTTTTTTTCGGGCGAAGGTCTATAGGGGAAACTGGACACACGTGATCCCCGGGGACACATGATCCCCCCCTGTTTTCTCGAAACCTAATAAAATTTTTATACCACTGATTTGTGTAAAAAGATCCGTTAAACAAATAATTGAATCTGAGTTACATTTGATGTTAGTTCCTTTATGTATATGGGTTTTAGAAAGGTTTTAATATTTTAGCGTTCTCAATTCTTTTTTTCTGCAAAGGTAGAAAGTTTAATAACTTTGAATATATCCAACCAAAACGTGTCAAATTTTTACTGGACGCAGTTTTATTATTGCAGAATTGAATAAGCTTATTAAATTGATTATTGCTCATTTCAAATTGAGTGGATAAATAAACCAAGATAAATACTGAACATGGACACACTTGATCCCCCACAGTATGGACACACTTGATCCCGATATTGCCTACATTAAGGCGTTTGTTGTATTCCATTGCATTTGTATATTATAGTATTACATGCAACTTATTGATCTGTTATGATTCGTTTCCGTTATTAAAAGTTAAAATAGATTTATTTAGATACTTCCTACAATTTTATTATTCAAGCACACGCGTATTTTGAATTTGCCAATAGCCTTATCTCATTACCTAGAACAAAGTTTAGTTAAACATGCTTAACTTTGATTAGTTTTATTAAATGCGAGTAAATTAAATAGCATAATATTCAATCTAAAATTAACTGAAGTTTTGAAAACACTTAAGAAATAATCGAGTGTAAAATCAGTACTGTTAGATCTACTGATCAATAGTACTTTCTTTTAAAAATTGGTTAAGTTTATTTAGAAATACTATTTTCATCGTATTTTATCGCAAGTCTTCCTGTTTGTCTTCCTTTAAAACGTTTTAACAATAGATTAATCCTATCGCTATTCAGTATTTTAAAAGAAATCGCATTCATGTATTAATAATATACACGTAAATACAATGCTTCAAGCATGAGTGACAGTACCACATTGATTTATGGAATCACCAGCCTGGTAGGATCACAATCGTGGTATTGGTAGTAGGCTGGCGACCGCGATGCATCAAAGACATTTTTGGTTTATTCCGAAATAGGCACACTGGGATATGTTTTTAAGTGCGGGAAAGGTTTTTAAGCGCGGCTAATTTTTAAAATTATAAACAGTATAATTAGATTAAAAAAAAAAGATATATTTAATATTTATGTATTGTTCAACCAGTTTTGGTATCATAACTGTATCAGCCACACAGAGAGATTCTCTTGGAAACATCATTGTTGTCGTAATACGACCCCTGCCTTTCAGTGGCGTGGATTGATTGCATAAATAATCATCAGCATGTCAACTATGTTGGAAATTGTCACTGTTACTCTATTGGAGAACCAAAATACACCAACAATATTTTTAATTTTTGCCATACTGTTTTTACGTTAAACTACAAATAGTTGTTAGGATTTGAAAACAAACCAATTTGGTCTTTTATCAGGCTTGAAAGAGCCTAAATATGTTCAGCTCATAAAGGGATCATTTCCCCCCGATATGGGGATCAAGTCTCCCGCAAGTTTTGAAAATGTCAAATTTTCTATCTTTTAGAAAAATCGATTTTTTGATAACTTTCATGAAAAAATAATTTCTTCCGATGATGTTTTTGAATAACTAATTAAATTGTTCATCAAGTCCATCTTAAATCGTATAAATATAAGCATTTTACATCGAGAAACATCCGAAATAAAAAGTGGGGATCATGTGTGTCCAGTTTCCCCTACAGATGTCGGCGGCTTCCATTTGGATTGTGTAATGCGCCAGACATTTTCCAGGAGGCAATGCAGGCTATCATTCTTTCTGGATGCAATGGCACAATAAACTATTTGGATGATGTGCTTGTTTTTGGGGAAACAATAGAAGAGCACGATGCAAACCTCAAAGAAGTGCTGAAGCGACTAGAGGACCATAATGTCAGAGTCAACGAAAGTAAATGCTTGTTGCGGCAACAGGAAGTACCTTTTCTAGGATTTCATTTGTCTGGAGATGGATGGAGTGTTGAAGAAGAGAAAATAAGGTCGATCAGGAATTTCCGCAGACCACAGAACCAGGACGAAGTCAAGAGTTTTCTAGGCCTAATAAACTATATTGATCGCTTCATACTCCACCGAGCAGATCGCACTTGGCGATTGAGAGAGCTAGCACGAGCGGAGAGTTTTTACTGGTCCAAAGATTTAGATCAAGAGTTTGAATATCTTACAACTACAGCATGGACGCAGATCAAAACTCTAGGCTACTATAACCGGACTGACGAAACGGAACTTTATGTTGATGCTTCACCTCATGGCATGGGAGCCGTGCTGGTTCAAATGAACAAGGATTCAAAACCTAGAGTTATTGCCTGCGCATCAAAGGCGTTATCTCCAGCAGAACAAAAGTATCCCCATACCCAGAAGGAGGCCTTAGCTATGGTATGGGGAGTGGAAAGGTTCTCTAATTATTTGCTAAGCATCTCATTCAAAATCCGTTCGGATGCCAAATCTAATGAATTTATTTTCGGCGGAATGCACCGAATCGGTAAAAGGGCTGTATCGCGAGCCGAAGCATGGGCGTTGAGGCTGCAGCAATACGACTTCACAGTAGAGAGCATCCCGGGTAACGAGAATATAGCAGACGCGCTATCTAGAATGGTAATAGAAACTAAACCAATCGAGGCTTTCGACGACTCGTCCGATCATCACTTGCTCTTTGCATTAGATGTAGGTAGCATGGAAATCAACTGGAATAATATTGAATTAGAAGCTGAAATCGACACGGAGCAGATGGAAGTAAGAGAATGTATGATGCTGGCCAAATGGAGCAAACACTTGCAAGCATATGAATGCCATGCCAAGCAGTTACGACTGATGGGTGCGTTAATATTTAAAGAAGATCGAGTAATTTTGCCTCAAACTTTGCGAACTAAGGCTCTTGAGTTAGCACACCAAGGGCACATAGGAGCAGCTTCAATGAAACGGATCTTGAGAAACCACTTCTGGTGGCCAGGAATGAGTGGAGAGGTTCAGAAATTTATCGACAACTGTGAAACATGCCTGAGACTTTCAAAGAAAAACGCACCACTTCCGCTTGTCAGTCGGGAGTTACCGAATGGACCCTGGGAAATTCTCCAGATAGATTTTTTTTCAGACAGAGATTTTGGATTAGGAGAATTTCTTGTGGTAGTAGATACCTACTCTCGATACATTCATGTATCGAGATGAAAAATATAGACTCAGAAACAACTAATGCAGCGCTCATCAAAATTTTTGAAATATGGGGTTATCCCTGGCAATGCAAAGCGACAACGGTCCTCCGTTTCAAAGTGAGAGGTTCACTAAAACGTGGGAAGAAAGGGGCGTTAAAATTCGCAAGTCCATCCCTCTGAGTGCGCAGTCCAACGGCGCTGTGGAGAGGCAGAACTGTGGAATAAAGAAGGCGCTAGCAGCGGCTCGCTTGGATAAAATAAACTGGAGAGTAGCCTTGGATCAATACGTTCACACGCACAATAAAATACGCCCCTTTCGCGTCTTGGGGTTACCCCATTTGAACTGCTAGTGGGCTGGAAATGGCGCGGAACCTTTCCTAGCCATTGGGAAACTAACGCCCCTGAACCCATTGGACCGCGCAGACATTCTCGAGAAAGACGCAGTATCCAAACTGAAAAGCAAACAGTATGCCGACAGACGTCGAAATGCAGAACTATCGGATATAAAAGTAGGAGACACAGTTTTAGTAGCTTTGCAGAAAAAGCAGAAGTCGGACCCTACATTTTCAGAAGAACGCTTTGTTATAGTAGCTAGAGATGGAGCTAAGCTCGTAATTCGCAGTCAACGAGGCGTGCAATACTCTCGGAATGTACAAGACGTTAAAAAAGTTCCGACATGTCTTGAGGTGTCTCCGAATACTAGCCTAGAGAAGCAAGGAGAAGAAATAGATGGGAGACAGGACTATGCAGAAAGTTATTCTACGGTTGATCTGGAAGATGACATAATTGAAGACGAGGGCATCGTCCAACGACCAAAGAGATTAACTCGGAAACCAAACCGATTCAAAGATATGGTGTTATTCAGTATTTTTGAATAAGGCAAGTTCTATAAATACTTATCTAAAAAAAAAAATAATAACAAATAAATGAGATTTTTTCTTATCTATTGCAGCATCGGCGAATTAGACAAGAAAGTGGGATTCACCTGCAGCGTTGAGAAGGATGCATGCAAGCCCTGATAACAACTTTAAACAAACCGTGACTGGCGTTGGAATTATTTCAATATAACAAGAACAGAATGTTTGAAAAAAGATAACATTAACAATAAATAAAGGAAGTTATTTTGTACCGATGAATTCGAATAGAGAGTAGAGGACTAAAGTATTGTAGTAATACGGGCGGTGGATTTAAAGAAGGGAAATTTAATAAATTAAGATAATGTAATTAGAAAACCAATAAACCGCACCCATTGAATGAGTAATCCGTTTTCTTTAACAATCTTGTTCGCTTGCATCGAAAAAAATCGCCTTGTAACGGCATTGCGCAAACTCTTCAAATGGGCGGAGCCTAACATACTCAATTATTGATATAAAACCAAGAGTATCACCATTCTGCGACATTCACTCAACGAACGCGGTGACGGACGGTCACACCAGTGGGTCGGCGCTTCCCCAAGCAGCAGTAGGTCGGACGGGCCTAATTCCTCCCACAGAAGCGAGGGTATATAAGCAGTGGTGCATTAGCACCACGGCTCATTCTTCAGACGAACGCGGTGACGGACGGTCACACCAGTGGGTCGGCGCTTCCCCAAGCAGCAGCGGCATCAGTTCGGGTGGATTCTATCCCCGTCCTGTAATAACGAGTTAATTAAATAATTTTCCGAATTTTCCAATGGATGGTCAACAGCCTCGAGAGGCCACGCCTCTACGTCCCGGCAAGACACCATCGGAAAATTACGACACAAGGCTGAATCAACAAAAATGACAGTTGTCCGCCGCCTCCGTATCGAGTGGTGTGCTCCCGAAACGCGAGCACTTTGAAACTTGGATTCTGTCAGGAGTGACCTTAAAGAGCTGTTGACAAAAAAGGGAGAGAAGGAAGCACAGATCGAGTATTACGAAGCATACAAAAAAAAAATAAACGTTTCTTATAAAAAGTGCTACTAGGGGGAAAGTGTGGGTCAAAAATCTCCATATTTAGCATTACGTAATTTGTGAACTAACCCTCACTTGAAACAAGTGACTGATATGGTTTCCTATTAGAGACTACAGCCGAGCGTTCATATACCAAAAGTTCTGCATCAAGGCATCGAAAATTAGCACCTTTCTATCTATTTCGGTGGAAGCCCTGAAGAGCTTTTATCTACTTTTCAATATTTTACTTCAGCAAAACGATGCGTTTATGACACCAAACTAGTAAATCGCTATTTTCGGTGGGTTAAAAAAAAGACCATTTGGGCAGGACCCTTTTTCCCGTTTGCAACGTTTATAACTCGTCCGTATTCCGATCAAATGACTTGGTTTTCCGTACATCAGTGTTTCAGTCACTAAAACTAATCATGTGCTAAAACCAAATAAATGTTTCGGACGGGAATAGAAGTTACTGTCCAAATGATCTTTCTCCATCTCAATAAGCAAACACCAATTAGCAAACCAATTAGGGAGGAAGAATGTATGGCCTATGTCCACGGTTCAAACATTTTTTTTTTAATTTGAATAAGCAATTGTCCACTCAAGAGCAGTGGGTATCGAAAACTGATCAAAACCTGTCCACATGGTATATGGACGGTCAGCCCCTAAAGATATGTTAAATAATAATGTTTGCCGTTGAAACAATTCGATACAATACATTAACGTGAAGACATTTTCATAGCAAAGACTTTATCAGAATTAAATATAAAACTCTTCAGACTATCATCGCTGGGGTTTTGTGGAAACATCCTAATGTACCAGAGCAAGTGCGACCTGTTTTGTCACTTTGTGTAATTTATACAAAGGCACAATTCTTCCATTTGTAGCCGTTAAAGGACTATCTTTGCCACAGTTTTAACCCAAACGTCATTAAAATTAGTACGTTTGTGCAATAAAATTTTACCTCGCCCAGCAATACCGTGAACTAAGAAACGAAACCCACAAAGGTCGCAACCAAAGGAGCAGGGCGCGAAAAAAAAGGCACTACTCAAGCCAGTTGGTCACTGGCGCTGAGACTCCGTCGCGGTAGGCCAACCAGACCAAATAAATTAGCGGTTGAATGGTCAGAAAACCAAAGTGAAGGAAGAAGTTTATCAATTTATAACTTAGGGGTTTGCCAAGGCTAGGACTAAGCATGCAGACTTACCTTAATCTCATCCCAGGGGCTGCATACAGATTCTACTGATATGGCGGCCTCTAGCCGCCGGATGGTGGACGCCGGGTTCACCCTGGCCCAGTACCGATGCAATGGTTCAGCTTTGGGAGGGATTTGCGCACACTGCACTCGCGGAAGGTCGGGGAATCCCGATTTGGGAAACGTTTTAGGAACTTCGACTTTGGCCACACTTGCCGACACTGTCACAGTGGCGGGTTCGATGCACGTGGCTATCGCCAATCACGAATTCCACAGTTACTCAATTTTATGGCACTGTCACGATCAACTACCGCACTTGGGGTTCGGACGGTTACTCTCGGTTTTTGCTCCGGTCAACATAGTGAGGTTTTCAAAAGGCTTTCACTTGTTCTTACGTGAAATACTTCAAACTTTGAACTTCACGGTTACCGGCAAGCGACATGGTACGTCTATCTTCAACGAGCACCAAGCACCGAGAGAACTTTTCTTCAGTCCCGTAGTGCAGCAGTTCTCAACCTGGGGTACATGTACTCCTGGGGGTACCTTCGCTGGCCCTAGGGGGTACCTTAGAAAAATGCATAATGGCGGAAGTATTACAATTCCAATGAAGACTTATTGATAAAGTTCTGATAATTGTGTATTTTTTATTTCAAAACATGTATTGTACATAATATGCATGGCGATCAAATCAGAGCCAATTGAATCCTACCCTCCACAACCAGCACAGCGTATGAAGGGTTGTGGAACAAAAGATCAAACGGATAAAACGTCATGTTGTTGAATAATGTTGAATAATATGATAGAAACATGCTTTTGAACTAAAATCTAGAATCTGAAGGTTCGGAAGCCTCAGGTTCGGAAGAAGGCATGAAGGTTTTTTTTTTCTCAGAAAGGCTCGGTTGCTTCGTTGCAAGAGGAATAGAAGCATCCTTCTACACTTCTCGGAAGCCTTCTTCAAAGCAGCTCGAATGCCTCCATTCAAGATGTTCAGAATCCTTCTTGCAAAACCCGAGCAGCACATGTCAGTAAAAATGGATGCAGCAACTCGTAACCCATATGTGGAACACGCGTGCTGCTAGGGAAGATTCGGAAGCCTCCTTTTCAAGAGCCCTATGTCTCCTTCCAAGTGGCCCGGATGCCTCATTTTAATAGAGTAAGAAGCCTCTTTTCAAAAAGCTCCTTTCAAGAAGATAGAAAGTTTTTTTAAAAAAAAAAGCTCGGAAGCCTCCTTTCAAGAGGCTCGGAAGCCTCCTTTCAAGAGGCTCGGAAGCCTCCTTTCAAGAGGCTCGGAAGCCTCCTTTCAAGAGGCTCGGAAGCCTCCTTTCAAGAGGCTCGGAAGCCTCCTTCAAGAGGCCCGGAAGCCTCCTTCAAGAGGCTCGGAAGCCTCCTTCAAGAGGCCTGGAAGCCTCCTTCAAGAGGCTCAGAAGCCTCCTTTCAAGAGGCCTGGAAGCCTCCTTTCAAGAGGCCTGGAAGCCTCCTTTCAAGAGGCCCGGAAGCCTCCTTTCAAGAGGCTCAGAAGCCTCCTTCAAGAGGCTCAGAAGCCTCCTTTCAAGAGGCTCAAGCCTCCTTCAAGAGGCTCGGAAGCCTCCTTTCAAGAGGCTCAGAAGCCTCCTTTCAAGAGGCCTGAAGCCTCCTTTCAAGAGGCCTCAAGCCTCCTTTCGAGAGGCTCGGAAGCCTCCTTTCGAGAGGCTCAGAAGCCTCCTTCGAGAGGCCTGGAAACCTCCTTTCGAGAGGCCTGCAAGCCTCCTTTCGAGCGGCCTGCAGGCCTCCTTTCGAGAGGCCTCAGAGCCTCCTTCGAGAGGCTCAGAAGCCTCCTTTCGAGAGGCCTGGAAGCCTCCTTTCGAGAGGCTCAGGCCTCCTTTCGAGAGGCCTGAAGCCTCCTTCGAGAGGCTCAGCCTCCTTTCGAGAGGCCTGCAAGCCTCCTTTCGAGAGGCCTGCAAGCCTCCTTTCGAGCGGCCTGCAGGCCTCCTTTCGAGAGGCTCAGCCCTCCTTTCGAGAGGCTCGGAAGCCTCTTTCGAGGCTCAGGCCTCCTTCGAGAGGCCTCAGGAAGCCTCCTTTCAAGAGGCTCAGGAAGCCTCCCTTTCAAGAGGCTCAGGCCTCCTTTCAAGAGGCCCGGAAGCCTCCTTCAAGAGGCTCAGAAGCCTCCTTTCAAGAGGCTCAGAAGCCTCCTTTCAAGAGGCTCAGAAGCCTCCTTTCAAGAGGCCCAGCCTCCTTTCAAGAGGCTCGGAAGCCTCCTTCAAGAGGCCCCAGCCTCCTTTCAAGAGGCTCAGAAGCCTCCTTTCAAGAGGCTCGGAAGCCTCCTTTCAAGAGGCTCACAGCCTCCTTTCAAGAGGCCTCAGAAGCCCCTTTCAAGAGGCTCAGAAGCCTCCTTTCAAGAGGCCTCAGAGCCTCCTTTCAAGAGGCTCAGGCCTCCTTTCAAGAGGCTCAGGAAGCCTCCTTTCAAGAGGCCTCAGAGCCTCCTTCAAGAGGCCTGGAAGCCTCCTTTCAAGAGGCCTGGAAGCCTCCTTTCAAGAGGCTCAGAAGCCTCCTTTCAAGAGGCTCAGAAGCCTCCTTTCAAGAGGCCTGGAAGCCTCCTTCAAGAGGCTCAGAAGCCTCCTTTCAAGAGGCTCAGAAGCCTCCTTTCAAGAGGCCTGGAAGCCTCCTTTCAAGAGGCTCAGAAGCCTCCTTTCAAGAGGCTCAAGCCTCCTTCAAGAGGCCTGGAAGCCTCCTTCAAGAGGCTCGGAAGCCTCCTTTCAAGAGGCCCGGAAGCCTCCTTTCAAGAGGCCTGGAAGACTCCTTTCAAGAGGCTCAGAAGCCTCCTTTCAAGAGGCTCAAGCCTCCTTTCGAGAGGCCTCGGAAGCCTCCTTTCGAGAGGCCTCAGAAGCCTCCTTTCAAGAGGCTCAGAAGCCTCCTTTCAAGAGGCTCAGAAGCCTCCTTTCAAGAGGCTCAGGCTTCCTTTCAAGGGGCTCAGAAGCTTCCTTTCAAGAGGCTCGGAAGCCTCCTTTCAAGAGGCTCGGAAGCCTCCTTTCAAGAGGCTCGGAAGCCTACTAGAGGAGGGCAAAAATCCTTTTTTCAAAAAGCTAGGACGGCTCCTTTCAGAGGCTCGAAAGCCTACTCTCAAGTGAATCGAAAGCCTCTCTTTAAGACCCTTGAAAGCTTAAATTCAAGAAGCTCGGAATTCTTCTTTCAAGAGGCTTGGAAACATACTTTCAACAGGCTCAGAAACCTCTGGTTCAATAGTCGCCATTCGAGAGGCCTGAAAGCCGCCATTCAAGAGGCTCGAAAGCCATCATTCAAGATGTTCGAAAGCCTCTTATCAAGAGCTGCGGAAGCCTACTTTCAAGAGATTCAGAGGCTCCTTCCAACAGGCTCGGAAGCCTCCCTTCATAGGGCTCAGAATTATTCTTTCAAGAGGCTTGGAAGCTTACTTTCAAGAGGGGGTACCTCAATTAATGCAAAAGTTCCAAGGGGTACCTCTCAAGAAAAAGGTTGAGAACCGCTGCCGTAGTGTAATGCGGAAGCCCGGTACTAAACTTCTTCATTCTCACTTTCCTTACATCTTCGCTTCGCAACTCAGGTTTAGTACCTAGGGAGGCTGGGTTACCAACGTTTTTCCGACCGCGTGTGAGGCAATTTATTTATTATATAAGAATAATTCTAGCTCCTATATATTGAGGCTTTAATTTTATAATATCTATGGAACATTGAAAATGTAACAGATTTTTATCGATTCCAAGGCGGCATTTAAGGGCGGACACTTCAATTCGTTCGAATCCCATCAGGAACTACGACAAGGTGCCTGTTGATCTCCTGGATGAATTCTGGAGGAACTCCTGCACCAACTCCTGGAGGAACTACTATAAGAACTCCTGAAATAATTACTTTAGGATCTCTGAGACCAACTCCCGGAGAAACTCCTAGAGGAACTCTGGGAGGATCACCTGGAGAACTCCTGAAGATACTTCTGGAAGAACTAATGGAGGAACTCCTGGATGAATTTCGAAGAAGAAAGAAGAAATTCCCTAAGAAGTCCTGGAGGAATTTTTAGATAATGTTTCGAAGGAGCTACAGGAGGAACTTTTGAATAATCTTCTGAAAGAAATTCTGGACGAACCCCTGGAGGCGCTCCTAGAGAAACTTTTGGAAAAACTCCTGGACCAAATGTTGAAGGAACTCCTGAATAAATTCTTGAAGGAACCCGTGAAGAAACTCCTGGAGGAACTTCTGAAGGAAGTCCTGGAGCAGTTTCGGAACGAACTGCTAGAGGAACGCCTGGATCAACTTCTAAAAGAATTCTTGGAGAATCTCCTATAAAGAACTACTGGAGGAACTTCTGGAAGAACTTCTGGAGGACAATCTGGAGAGACTTCTGGAGGAACTTCTGGAAGAACTCTTGAAAAAACTTTTAATGAAACTCCTGAACCAACTCCTGGAGGAACTCCTGTAGAAACTCTTAGAGGACCGTCAGAGTGAACTTCTGAAGGAACTCCTGGACCTACTGCTTGAGCAAATATTGAGGGGTGTTCCAACTACCGGAGGAACTCCAGGACGATATTCTGGAAAAACTTCGAGAGCATCTCCTTGAAAAGCTCCCGAACGAACTGCTGGAGGAACCCCTGAAGGATCTCCTGAAAGAACTACTGGAGAAACTTCTGGATGAACTTCATGAGGAACTACTGGAGGAGCTCCTGAACCAATTTCTCGAGAATCTCTTGAAGTACTTCTGAAGAAAGTTCTGAAGAAACTCCTGGAGGAATTTCCAAGAATGGATCCATGAAGTCCTCCAGTAGTTCCTCCAGGAGTTGGCTCAGAAGCTTCCCCAGTAGATATTCCAAAAGCCATTAGAAAAAATCCAGGATTTCCTCTAGGAATTCGTGTAGATGTTCATTCAGGAGCTCCTTCGGTAGTCCCTTTAAGGGATCCTCCAAAAGTTTCTCCAGGAGTTGGTCCAGGAGTTCCTTTAGAAATGTTCCTCCTGAAGTTCGTCTAGTTGGTATTGGAGGAACTCCTGGAAGAGCTCCAGGGAAAACTTCTGGAGGAACTCCTGAACCTATTTGCCACCAATAGCAGCGAAGGGGTCTCCAATCCTGAGATGGCGAGTTCGACTCTCGGTCCGGTCTAGGATGTTTTCGGGTTGGAAACATTCTTGACACCCTGGGCACAATGTATCCATTGTACTTGCCACACACTCATATAATGACGGGTCTAGAAAAGCTTTCAATTAATAACAGAGGAAATGCAAATAGAATACTAAGTTGAAAAGCAGGCCAAGTTCCATTTGTAAGAAGAAGAAGAAGCAGCGAAGGGCACCGATCACCCAGCAGGGCAATAGAAACAAGTTTCCAACCCGAAAACATCCTAGACCGGACCGAGAATCGAACTCGCCATCTCCGGATTGGCAATCCTACGTCTTTGCTCGCAAGGCTACTGGAGACTCCTTCACTGCTATTGGTAGCAAATAGGTTCAGGAGTTCCTCCAGAAGTTTTCACTGGAGCCCTTCCAGGAGTTCCTCTAATACCAACTAGACGAACTTCAGGAGGAATATATCTGAATAACTCCTGGAGAAACTTTTGGAGGATCCCTTAAAGGGACTACCGAAGGAGCTCCTGAATGAACATCTACACGAATTCCTAGAGGAGCTGCTGGAGGAAATCCTGGATTTTTATTCGATATAGCTTTTGGAAGCTTTTAGCATTCTCACGTTACACTATTCCTTGAGCAATTTCTGGTGGATCTCCTGGAGGAGCTATTGGTGAATCTCACGGACGAAATATAGGAGGAGGAGGAAGCCTGAGGAAATATTTGGAGGATCACCAGGAGCAGCTTCTGAACGAACGTCTAGAGGAACTACTGGAGGACTTCCTGGATCAATTTCTAGAGAAACTCCTAGTGGATCTCCTGAAGAAACTACTGGAGGAACTCCAGGACCACTTTCTGGAGGAACATCTGGAGAATCTTCTGGAGGAACTTATGCAGGCACTACTGGAGGGTCTCCTCAACGAACATCTGGAGGAACTCCGGGAGGATCTCCTGAAGGAACTCTGGGAACAACTCCTGAAGGAAATCCTGGATGAACTCGATGAGGATCTCCTACATAAACTACTGGAGGAACTCCTAGACGAATGGAGGGAGGAACTCCTAGACGGGATGGAATTGAACATCAAAAAGTGTAAGTCAATCACATTTACTCGTCGACAGTCTCGCGTTGGTTTTGAATATTCGGTCGGATTGGATAGCCTGGAACGCGTCGAGACTATTCGTGACCTTGTAATGATTGCCAGCAAGCTTCGGTTTAATACACATGTAAGCACTACTATCGCAAAGTCTTTCGCAGCTCTTGGGTTTGTTCGATGCATTACCAGTAGCTTTAATGATATCTACGCAGTTAATGCGCTAAATTGTTCATATGTACGCAGCATATTGGAGTATGCAGCATGCTTGTGGTCCCCATATCACACAACGCAGATTATTCGGATTGAGGGAGTGCAACGTAGCTTTATCCGATACGCCCTTCGTAAACTACCATGGTCGAACCCAGTCAATTTGCCCGACTACACGGCCCGCTGCAAACTCATTGCATTGGAGACGCTATCTGCAAGGCGGACCAATATGCAACGAGTTTTCATCTATGACTTGTTGAGCGGAAATCTCGACTGCATTGAATTATTGGATAACGTAGCTATTTATGCTCCTTCTCGACAACTGCGAGAGCGAGAGCTATTATTCGTTAGACGCCGCAGAACCGTGTATGGTTACAACAACCCATTTGATCAATGTCTTCGTTTGTTCAACAGTGTTAGTGATGTTTTTGATTTTAATATGTCAAAAAATGTGTTCAAAAATAGGATTAAGGCTCTAGGTTAAGGTGCAGTCTGTAGAATAGTTTTTAATACTTTCGAGAATTTTTGGAGGGACTTCTGGAGGAACTCCTGAAGGAGTTTCTGAACGAATATCGTGAGGAGCTCCTGGAAGACCTACTAGATTAGATTCCTGAAGAAATTCATCGAGGATCTCCTGGAGGAACTCCTGGATGAGCTTCTGGAGTAACGCCAAGATCAACTTCTGAAGGAACTCCTGGAGGAGCTCCTGAACGCGCTTCTGAGGGAACTTCAGGACCAACTCTCGGGGAAGATCCGGGAGGATCCATTGAAAGAATTACTGGAGGAGGATCCCGAGAGGCAGTCCTCGAAGAACTTCTGTAAGAGCTTCTGATGAAATTCCAGGAGATTATCCTCCCAAGTAGCACAGATCGAACGAATGGTTTCAGCAACTTGGTTAAGAATGAATTTGATCATATGTAGGGACTCTCCTTAGCCGCGCGGTAAGACGCGCGGTTACAAAGCAAGGCCATGCTGAGGGTAGCTGGGTTCGATTCCCGGTGCCTGTCTAGGAATTTTCGGATTGGAAATTGTTTCGACTTCCCTGGGCATAAAAGAATCATCGTATTAGCCTCATGATATACGAAATGGTAACTTGGCTTAGAAACCTCGCAGTTATTAACTGTGGAAGTGCCTCATGAACACTAAGCTGCAAGGCGGCTCTGTCCCAGTGTGGGGATGTAATGCCAATAAGAAGAAGAAGAAGGTTGTAGTAATCTGTAAAGCATGTGAGCTACTCCTATTCGAGGGAAGGCGTGACCTAACATTTTTCGTCTTAGAAAGTGCCAACGGTGCGGTTTGGACAGTAACACTTACCACTCAACCACCGGAGCCGTCATCTAGAGGAAATCTAAAAGGAGTGCTTGGAAAAAAATAAAATGCTGTGTATGGAGGCAGCATTTGCAGCCTACAGCAACTCCTAGAGAAATTCTAAAAGGAGTCCAGAAAAGTTTTAGATGACACTAGAGATAAAATCTTCCGGAGTTCTTGTGCCTAAGTGCCTGTTGTTCAGCATTGCACTAGAAGGTGTCATGCGAAGATCATCAGCACGTGCTTAAAACATTTCAACAAATATGCATTTGTTTGTTCCGTTTTAACAATAAACTTGTTGTTTTGCTTGTGGCGTTTGTTTTCAATCCATATGGATTCAACTCCTTTCTTAAATCTTTCTTAAACTGAGGCAAATGAGAATCACGAACGTAGTCAGAATGTCGGATAATACTCCGGTAAAAATGATTCTCGACAACGATCCAGCGGGAACAAGAAGGCGGCGTGCGCAGCGAACATGGTGGATCGAACAAGTGGAGGACAATTGGCGGACCCTCCGTAGACTGCGTGGTTGGCGACGTGCAGCCATGGACCGAGCTGAATGGGGATGACTTTTATATACTGCACAGACAACTTCGGCCTTAGTGAGAGAAAATATAAAATAACAGATTTGTATTTTGACCTCAACTAATAGTAGTACTAATATAGTACCTACTTATTCAACTTATTTTATGTAATGACATTCCAGCTTGTTAACTAAAAATATTTTTGAAATTAATGTAATTTTTTAAACGCTCCGGCCACTGTGCCTCGTTTTCCGACGACAACGACGACGGCGGCTCTTGAGGTCAGCCATGCTCGATCAGGACATGGAAGTTTCTTGAATGAGCCTAGGTACTAGGGTCAGGGAAGCGGGAGGAGAACGAGAAGATTATCTCCGATGACTGCCAGCTAGCCACGATGATGGGAAGCCGAGCGCGCGAGGTGCGAGGAAAATCTGTCATTTTATTTTTATCCCAATCCGAAAGTCCCCGGGGGCAGAGAGTGGGATTGTTCTTTTTGCAGATTTGCAGTTTGTTGTTCTTCTTGGTGGTCGACACGGACCGGGCCCGGGTGGCTGCGCTCTCTGCACGGTAGGAACAAGCAGAACACTGTTGCAACTTTTTACATAATTTGCGATCTGTTAGCTTGATTGGATCGTGCTGAGTCTGAGCTGGAGCCGGTGCCAGTCCGTGCCCGACTTGGATCCGATGTTTATGGTGTGGCGGAGTGGTGGGCAGATTGGCAGCCGCAAGGAAGCGGGAAAATGAGTACTGTGGTACAGTGTGGTAAAAACAATCTCGGCAAATTGTAAAATTAAGCCGCAGGCGTTGTAAATGGCAGAGTTGGTACACACAGGCCGACAGCGCAGCGACGGGGATAATGATCTATGAACAAACCACCTGAGGGGAGTATGCCAGGCGGGCCGGGGTGGCTCCGTTCGTAAATGGATAATGGATGTTGAGAATTGTGCAAAGTTCGATAGTGTACCGAAGATTGCTTATCGAATATTAATTTGTTTTTTTATTGACTGCCTAAATGCACTAAGGTTTTCGCAAAAAATCAAATAAATAATAATCAGTCAAATAGAAACTCCTTTTTGTTATTATGCAGGATAACGTTCAAAAAACAAACATGTTTCTTCTTTCTTGTCAATCATGCAATTTAGTTATTGGAAAAAGGTAAAGAAAGAATGGTCAATCATTTCAAGTCCAAAATCAGTGCACATCTGCTCTCATTAATCACTGAACCAGGAAAGTTCGAAACGCCCTCCTGAAACGCCAACAGCAGACTGTGCAATGGTTCCCACCCATTAGGGTCATTCTGTTGCCTGCAGTTCATTAGCCGGTTGGTTTCCAGCCCTAAAAATTCCTCATTTCTCCCCCAGGAGCAACCGAAGAACCTTCACATATGCAGCACTCCACCATACGTAATACTGCATCACGCTTCATGCAGTATGCCCGACGGTATGTACGCAGCTCGTTCGTAAATTTATACAAATGCGGTTAGGTTCTTGACTGACTGCCAGAAAGCAAATGCTTGCTACAAGAGTCAAAAGAGAAATGTGTGTTCACATGTAGGGTACCGACGTGTACGTTCGGATCGGCCAACAGCGGCCACTGTCCCTCGTCCTCTGCTCCGTGTGGTCTGGTCCGTATGTTGTGCAGTCTTATTACCCAAACACACGTCATTTCATGGCTTTTTCTGCCTGTTGGTTAAGGGTATCTGTGGAAACAGGATGGAAGCATATGCGAAGAATAATAACCGACCTAATAAGTCCAACATGAAATTAAATTCCGTAGAAAACTATAATCGAAGGCTAAATTACTTTGAGAACCACATACCCTTACTTCGAGCTAACCCCGCTGTTCCCATCCCTGGTGCTACAATCCCTCGCCAAGCGGAGCCAGTGTTTGCCTTTAGCACATTTCTTTCGGTAGAAAATGTGTTTAAATTAAAAACAATTCCCCTTTGCGTGCCAACGCTTTCCTCTCGTCGTCCCCAGTCCCAGAAAGAAACATCGCCGACAGACATGGTTCGAGGGAACTGGCACCACACCGCCGACACCCGTCAACAACGGTTCCAATTTTGTATTTGGCTCGGTCTTGTGTTCTTGTTTTCTTCGTTTATTTATTATTAACGACGACGGAGGTATTTGTATTTTCAGGTTGTCTTTTGCCACCCCAACAACCTCAAGTGCACACCGGCTATCCTCCTTCCCGGCGCAGCTCCCTGGTACCACGAACCAAACCACATTGGCTCACTTCAGGTTCAGATGGGTGTTTTTGGCCGGTTGGGGGTACTCTTTGACTTGCAACTTGGGTGATTACCTCCATCAGTCACCCGGTTCGAGTTGAGAACGTCGTCGTCGTCGGTTTGTTGTTGTTATGGCATTATACTACCAGGCTACGACAGTACAGACCAGCCGGTCGTCCTCCTCGTCAGTTGTTGGTCGGTAGTACTTTCCTACGTAGAAGAATTGGTTTTTGGCTTTTGGCTTTGGTTTACAGCTCTGGCTTTGGCTGCCGGTGTTGCGACTTCTTCTGAACACACCACCATTAGATATATCCGTTGATTTGCGACTTTATAACACTTGCACATGACACACGGTGGGCGGTATACGGGGGAAGAAAATAAACATGGCTTGTCGTTTAGTCTCTCCACTTGTGCTGTGATACTGTGTCGGTTACATATCTATCATATGGTAATTGCAGCTGGCGATCAGTGGAGAGGTTAGTTTGTTCATTATTCAAAGAAGAATATAAATCGAACTTAAGTTACGACGGGCATCAGTTGGGTATATTTTGAAACAAGTGTTTAAACAAACGAAATCAAAAAAGCATGGCGAACCTATCCATCACGTAGCGGTTTGGTGGAACGAATCTCAATAAATCTAAATTTAAAAATCACATTTTAAAACTAGAATTGCCATGTTGAAAGTATAGGATAAAGATGTAAATGGTATGAAGCAGTCCATATCCGATTTAGTGATGGCTAGAACATGAGAAGTATGAACAAAGGTACAAAGTAGGAGAATAGAACGGACTTGGGATTGAACCAAAGACCTCCTACTAGGGGGTTGGGCTCTAGGGATCACGTCTGTTAGGGTAGCTAGTAGAGTTGATAATCCTTACTTCTATGGAAGCTTGCTTCCACTGCATTATACGGGCTTGCGATTCGTATGGCCATCAGCCGGAATACACTTTTCAGCTTTTCATGGTTCCGCTTGGTCTACAGTGCATTCCCCAAGCAGTTCCCCATACCACCCATACCCCATACCACATTATTGATAACGAGATGCTAGCAAGCAGAAGCCTCTTGCTGCTTCTTGAACCGCCAACGTTCGGCATGATCCTCGCTGTTGCGTTCATTGCTTCCGACGACTTCTCACAAGCGTAGTACAACCGGTCATCAATCATCACTCCCAGGTGCTTTAATAACTGCTTCGAAGCAATCATATGCCCTCCGGCGTCAATAACCATCCACTGAATTATCATGCAGTAGAACCTCTGTTTTTTGGTGAGCTATATGCAGCTTAACTTCATTCTACCAGCGCCTGATCGCGCCTACCGTCTCCGTTACCGACGCCTCCACTTATTTGATTGATTCTCCCATCACATTGTCGTCCACAAAACCCACGATTTTCACATTCCTGGGCAGCCACTTACGGTCATTTCCGTCTTTCGCAAATTGACCTGTTTCCCCACATTTTCAACACATGTTGGATTTGTTCGGATCTTTACAAGCCCCTGACCAGCGTTCAAAACCCTAACATTTAAAGCATCTATCCACTTGTTTATTCACTAGCGGGGCTGCAATGGACAGTTCGACCATCCTACAGGCCAATAGTTTGTCCATCTCTAGACCCTTGTCAGCAGCGATTACTGGCAGTTTGTGTACCTCCGAACGCTTTCCTTATGCGGATTGTCATTTGAACCACGCCCAGGTTACACTGTGCCTTTAGTCCACCCTTGAGCTTTGCTTTCGACACGATCTCGTCTAAATCCCTGTACACGGATAAAAATAAAAAAGCTTAATAGATTAAAATCTAATCTAAAACCATATTCGATCTATCCACTCATTGCAGGGTTGTTAACGTTAATCAACGATTAACGCCGTTAACGTTAACTTTTGTATAAATTAACGTCAACGGCGTTGCGTTGATTTGCAAGGTTGTTATCGTCAGCGTCAACGATTTGCGTTGAATCAACGCTATCGAATCACGTTATGTTGGCGTTGATTTTAATTTACGTTGGTAAACAATACGTTTCTATGGATAATCCTTGTATCCATGGATAATGAAAAAACACTACCCATGAGTATAAATAGTCGTAGAAGCAAGGAAAGCTTGTCATTGTCAGTATTTCCACGGACATTTTGTAGCTAATCTATTTTCAAGATTTCAAATGGCCGTGAACGAAGCTACAAGAATGCCTTGGGATGGCTTCAATATATACTTCGATTTTGTACAGCAGAAGAGCACGAAAAATTTTGAAGCTCGATGCAAATTGTGCGACCCAGAATATTGTGTGATAAAGTGTGCGTTCACATCTTCTTCGAATTTGAAAAGCCATCTTAAGGTAAGTTTCATTGAGCTGTAAACTAGGTTCTATAATTCTTATATTCACTTCATCAGCGGAAGCACGAATTTGCGGATCAGCAGCTGAAAAACGAGTTTGCAAGCGGAAGAAAAAAAATCCGATGTTCGGAAAATGAACCGGAAGCGCCAGTCACTCAAGAAGATGTTGATGATGCCGTAGATGAATACATTATCAACGATGGACTTGCTTTTCGTACCGTAGAGTCACCTTTTTTCAGGAAACTAGTTCTGCTAGGACTACCTAAAGAAATAACCGTTAGTTGCCGCCAAACACTGATGCAGCGTTTGGATGGCCGATTCCGAAGAATGTTAGGTGGTTTGAAATCTCAGCTTGCAAATGCCAGCAATGTGGCAACGACGGCCGATTGCTGGACTAAATTCAGAAGAAGCTATCTTGGAATGACGGTGCACTGGATAGATGAAACTACGATGGAAAGGAAATCGGCTGCTTTAGCGCTTCGTAGAATTTACGGAAGACATACTGCCGAGACACTCGCTGAGGCCATCGATAAGGTACACCGCGACTTTTCCATAGCAGAAAAGGTGAGACGATGTACCACAGATAGCGCAGCAAATCTCAGGAAAGCTTTTAAGGATTTTGCTGCAAGAAGTCTTTTGAATGGTAAGTTTTAATTTGTTTTTATTCGTTTATATTATTTGATTGTTAAAATGTCACTCAACCTTTTAAATATAGTTGGCCTTGCATATGAATGAATTAAAGAAATCAAATATTTTACAACTTCTCGAGGCAAAACATTTATGAGCATTATATAATTCAATAATCATGATGCAACATTTATTATTATTTTTTGTATGTTCTTGTTACAGATGAGATTGATTATGAGGACGACGAAACCGATTACTTGGAATCAGTAGATGTCGATGAGTTATTGACGAATCTGGAAGTATTCGAAAATGATGTGTTACTCCCACCTCACCAAAGGTGTGTCAGTCACATTCTGAATTTAGTGACGTCTCATGATGGGTTCAAGAACATAAGCGAGAAGAGCAGTCCATTGTCAAAAATGGAAGCAGCTGTTCAAAAGAAATTGAAAACTTGGTGGCGTCTACAGAATAAATCGTCTGCAGTAGCGGAGATAATAAAGGCCGGAATAGGCGTATGCTTTATTACGCCTTGTAAAACAAGGTGGAATTCGGAATATAAAGCAAGACAACAGGTTAGAATGCTTAGTTGTATGTCGAGATGCCTTTATTGATTTTTTTTCTCCAGATCTGTGAGCTGTACGACAAGAATGTTGAAAACGTTGAGAAAGTAATCGATCGAGCAGGACTTAAAAAGCTTCTTCCATCCGAGTTAACATATCTCCGGGAATATGTATGGGTAACACACCCAGTTGCATATGCCTTAGATTTACTCCAAAAAGAAAAGTACATGTTTTTGGGGTATCTTTTACCCACTGTGCATAGTCTTCTCCGCCAGCTAGAAGCTCGTCGGAAAATGAAAGGAAAGCCATTAAAGTACTGCGTTCCCTTATTGAATGAAATGATTCGATCAATAAATTCAGAGCGAAGATTTGGATGTATGATGACTGAAGAAGATCTTTTGGTAGCCACATCTTTGATTCCTTGTTTCAAAATTGATTGGGATGGCTTAAATGTTCATTCATCTAAGGGTATCATACAGGACCTGCTTTTGAAGCAGATGAAAGCAGTTGATGATGGCACTCATCCGTGTGTTCGTCATGCCACTGAGAACGTGCATTGCAATAACTCCTTTCAAACATTTGAAGCTGAACGGTCAGGCGGATTTGAAGAACCAGATGAAGATTCGTTGTTTTTCGG